>NC_137609.1:5965440-6700440 GCF_963280865.1 Gymnoscopelus braueri
AAAGTTTATATAATTTAGAAATGTTTTTTTGAATGAAATTTTGCTAAGTATAGAGGGTTTACTCTATGTGGTTCCTTTGTGTAGTAGCAAGGTCGCCATGGCAATGATTTCAATCATTTGGATTCCATAGAAGCCAGAATGTCTATGGAAGCATGTTGCACAGCGAAAATAGCAGATCTACAAGCTTGTAGATCGATAGGCTATATTCGGTTATTATTTTAAGATTAGAGCATTTGAAGTGGTCAAACTAGCAATATGTTCATGCATAACTGTGTGTAGCTCCTTTTGTGTAGCAGGTTAACATAACATTTTAAATGGTGCATTTATATAGCGCTTTTATCCATAGCGCTTTACATAGATTGTGCATTACATTCACCCATTCACACACCGATGGCAGAGCAAACCATGCATGGCACCAACCTGCTCATCGGGAGCAATTAGGGGTTCAATGTCTTGCTCAAGGACACTTCGACACTAACTCTGGGGGAGCCCGAGATCGAACTGATCCGGCCGTTCTACCGGCCACTCTACCACTGAGCCACTGTGTGTGGCTCCTTTTGTGTAGCAGGTTAACATAACTGTGTGTGACTCCTTTTGTGTAGCAGGTTAACATAACTGTGTGTGACTCCTTTTGTGGAGCAGGTTAACATAACTGTGTGTGGTTCCTTTGTGTAGCAGGTTAACATAACTGTGTGTGGCTCCTTTTGTGTAGCAGGTTAAGGTTAACATAACTGTGTGTGGCTCCTTTTGTGTAGCAGGTTAACATAACTGTGTGTGGCTCCTTTTGTGTAGCAGGTTAACATAACTGTGTGTGGCTCCTTTTGTGTAGCATGTTTGTGTGGACTGCAAGAAGAACTTTTGTGGGCGCTGCTCGGTGCAGCCGGAGCCTCTCCGTCCACCACTGTGTCACACGTGCCAACGTTTCCGTGGCACCTTCTTTGACCGCGCCCAGCTGATGAGGCTCAAGGTGGGTCACCTGTCTGCTTCTTTATTTGTTCATAGTCTGATGTTCAAACCTATCCACTTTCAACCTCTCTATTTTGGTACCTTCATTTATTTAAGTAGACAAGAGTAGTTAGTGTGTGTTTACACACTACTGACATTGAGACAAAATTACAAATTAGAATTTGCACGGACAGTGTAACCCCCTAGCAATGAGATTCAAGAGTTTCAGTTCCTCAACATGGAAGCAGCAATAATAACAAAATAAATTATTAGGAATACTAACAAGTAGTAAGGTAAGAAATAGCTAAATATGTACATTAATCATAACACACTTTGAGGTGCTTAAAGGTGCTGTGTGCGTAGATGTCCTACTTCTAAATATTATATACATGTACAGTATGTATGTATACAGTATAAAGTATCTATTCACACATATGTGTCCATGTACGAGAACCTGATCGTCTTGGGTTGTGTTTGAAAATGTATCTTACTGGAAATTGTAAGTAACTGTATTACAAGCGCTTTGATATTTGACAACGATTTACTTTTCCCCTCCACCCCCCACCAACCAACACACACACACACACACACACACACACACACACACACACACACACACACACACACACACACACACACACACACACACACACACACACACACACACAAAAAGGTGCGTGAGCTGCGCGACTACCTCCACCTCCACGAGGTCCCCACCCAGATGTGTCGTGAGAAGGAGGAGCTGGTGGAGCTGGTGCTGGACCAGAACCTTCCCAGCAGCAGCAGTAGCAGCAGCACAGAGACCGGCCCCCAGAACAACGGTCCCACCTCCTCCCCGGAATTCCTCCTCCCCCTGGCCGAGGGCCCCGCCAGCCCCGACTCCCCGTCCGAACACGCGGATCAACCGGTAGGCTAGGCCTTGTCACAGTCACAGTTAGTACCATCATCATCGCCCCGATCGCAATTATTCGAGATGATCCGCAATCATTTTCGCATGATCGTCATAATTGTTTCGTCATAATCTTGAAAAGTGTTGATACATTTTCACACGTTTTCAGAAATAGCAGAAATAGCAGATAGCTTGTAGATCGGCTAATTCCACTATTTTAATTCGTTTTTGAATTAGTAAGTATAGAATTATTAAATATAGCCTATGTTGGCCATAGTTCATTATTTATTTACATTTTTGGTACCGTCAGTCATTTCTTTGTGTATTTATATTATTTGTCATATCTCACCTTGTGCAATATTTTGTTAACAAAGCCTAAAAGCCAAACAGAAATGTAATTTTTTCTTTTTTTTAAAGAGATTTTTGGAGCTTTTTTTCTGCCTTTTGATTGATAGAGATAGTAGACTGACAGGAAATGGGAGATAGATGGGGAGTGACACGCAGCAAAGGTCATCGGGAGTCGAACCTGCGACACGCCGTCAGGCGGCATTAGCAGCCTAGGTGCCCAGACGGCTACGCCAGCTGTCCGGGCCAGAAATGTCATTTTTATTTATATGTTCACATGTTCAGTGCCAAAAAAAACACAATTAAATCGTTAATCGCAATTGTACGTATGACAATGAATGGTCAACTAAACTTTCCTGACGCTGACAGCCCTATGAAGCGGGCCTGGAGCCCGCAGCCCAGCAGCACGCCTCTCCGAACGTCTCCGAGGAAGACGAGGAAGAGGGCGAAGACGAGGATGACGATGATGATGACGACGATGAGGAAGATGATGAGGATGAGAAGGTACATTTCTTTGTTGTTGAAAACTCTTGGCTGTTTTAACCTGGTTTCTATTTGTAGAAAGTGGGTCCAACTTCTGTGACTGGTTAACCCATTAAGACCTGAGGACCCGATTCTACAAATGTCTTCTAATCCTAACAGTTTTCTGAAAAGTGTAGTTATATATCAGTGGTGCTCAAACGTTTTCATGTCAAGGACCCCCAAAATTATATGTATTTAGCCGCGGACACACCCCCCTCCATCTCAAAATATTTAGTTCCTGGGACCCCCCAGAAGAAAAGATTTGAGTTAAAAAATGTATATTTTCAAAGATTTGCGCACATTTTCACGATAAAAACAAAAAAAAGCAGATCTACAAGCTCGTAGCGCGACACTCGGTGCCACGCTATGAGCTTGTGTATCTGCTATTTTTGAATAGTAAAGGTATAAAATAATGCTTTTTAGCTCAAATCTAAAATGACACATATTCTTTCCCGGTCTTAAAGGAGTTGTCCACCCAAAAAGTTACTTATTGTCTAATTTGATGACCATCGGAGACTCAATAGAGACTCTTTGAGTCTCCTGCCGGAGAGTCCGCCGGTCATCAAATTATTTGCTCAGGAATGAGACAAAAACAAAAAAATCTCCATGAATTCCAAGGGTTCATGGGGTGCGTAATTGATAGAAAATAAGTAATTTTTGGGGTGAACTACTCCTTTTAAGGGGCTAAAAACATACCTACTGTACAAGTACACAAACAGCCTCATTGCAATAGTTTCACAGTCACTGCTCGGTTGCTCAAATAAATCACGTTCAGTCGTTGTCCTCCTGCAGTCTTCAGACGGCGAGAGCCTGATGCCCGGCCGGAGGGCGTCCCTGTCGGACCTGAGCCGCGTGGAGGACATCGAGAGACTGAGCGTCCGTCAACTCAAGGAGATCCTGGCCCAGAACTTTGTCAACTTCAAGGGCTGCTGTGAGAAGTGGGAGCTGATGGAGAGGGTCACCCATCTCTACAACGACCACAAAGACCTCCAGACACAAGGTATGGAAAGCTGTTCTACTTTTGACCCGATTCTACAAATGCCCTTTTTTTTTGTGCCAAGGACCTCCAAAATAATATGTATTTGGCTGCAGACCTACAATCTAAAAAGAAGAGAAGATTTGTGTTAAAAACAAATCAAAATGATTCAAGTTTTTTCAACCACTTTCAAGATTTTTCAAAAATGTTCAAACATAGCAGATGTACAAACTTGTATATCTGCTGTTTTTGAGAACCACTGTTCTTAACCACTGTTCCAAATCCTTAGAGTTTTGTGACTATACTTTATATGCTAAAATCTAAAATGACAGATACTTTCCCTGTTTTAATGGGTTAATACATAATAATCATGCACCACGCAAGCTTCAGCATACAAGTTCCCATCTCCCTCTTTTTTTGTTTGTCAGTATTATATTTGTGCCTGTCAATACAATAGATTGCTTGCCAAATATAGTATTTCATTCACATTGACCAAAAAATATAAAAGATTATCAGCGAGCGGACTGGTGGCGTCACGTGTATTGGAAGAGACACATGCTCGTCTACACCCTCCCTAATAAACTAACCAGAAGGTGTCAGCAGTGACAAGGGACTACAGTACAAGGGGGGATTGGGAATTGGTACAATTACCAAATTTGGAGAAAAATGGAAACACATGTTTGGCGCTGATTGGTCCAGCGGGTTGCAAGATAAGTTACAGACACACAGACCCTCTTCTAAATGGCTCACGTCTGAGTGTTGAACTAGTTCATCTAACTATTAGGCTTCTATTCTAACTATTCAGCTTTCTCAAACTGTTCTGATTGCACATATCATGGAGGCTTACACCTTTCAGTTGACATTATTAGCAAAAAAGTGAGACTGGCCAAGTTCATGTACTGGTGTGCGCACACACTGCACAACACAATGTTAATTTAACTGTGAGGCCTATACAGTTGACTGGTCATTTTGTTCTGGCACAAAACCTACAGATATTTCTGGCATCTGTTATCCATCTATTTTCTTCTGTGTGTGTGATTTTGAATTCTTTCATTCATTTGGATGATGAATTATTTCTTTGTCTTTCCAGTGTCAACCACAACACCAACCAATGAAGGTAAATGTTTGTATTTTATTCAAGCAATGTTGTTTTAAAGCCAGAAGTTGTTGCATTTGAATATAAACCCAAAGTCTCACAGCTTGTGTCTTTTCCAGCCTGACTGCGAATGAACTACGTGGAGTTAAAGCTTTTTTTTGTGTGAATAATATATTATTTCAACTAATCTGTATGGTAGAGTATGTTAATACAAGGTAACTAATAACAAATCTGTGGCGGTGATTGTAGTTGGTCTACCTGCTCTTCTATTGAGACATTTTAGATCCTGTGGTTGGGTAGGACACCTACTGGTTGACAAGAGGTATTGCATGAATTAAAACTCATTGAAACGCTTCCCATACATGAAGGACATGAAATTACTCTTTTCAACTACAAGAACTAAGTGAACCATGCCCCATGCCTTGTAAAGTATTTATTATAATAATAATAATAATAATAATAATAATAATAAAGGAAAGGGGGGTTGGGGGTAGACGGGGGGGATCAAGCAAAGGATATCTACATAAAAATAGCATATCCATCCGGTATAGTATGAACATGAGGTTAGACACAAGGTGCATGAACATAGCAGGTATGTACATGATATTAGACATTAAGGTGTGAAAAGGATATCACGCTTTGTACATTATTAGATTAAAGGGATAGTTCACCCAAAAAATTACTTATTTTCTATAAGTTGATGACCGTCATCAAATTATTGGCTTAGGAATGCGACAGAAACAACAGAAACTAAAATAAATCACATTCCCATTGCCTCTATGTGTGTGTGTGTGTGTGTGTGTCCCGGTTCCAGACTCTGCCACGGCCAAGCGTCTGGAGGACAACCTGTGTCGCATCTGTATGGACTCGCCCATCGACTGCGTGCTGCTGGAGTGCGGTCACATGGTCACCTGCAGCCGCTGCGGCAAGCGGATGAACGAATGCCCCATCTGCAGGCAGTACGTAGTCAGAGCCGTGCACGTCTTCAGGTCCTGACGTGCACGGCTCTGGCGGAGACACTGTGGACACACATGCAGACGACGGTCTCGATTTCGCTGTCGTTCAGAGCAGTGATTCTCGAAACCATTGTTTTTAATTTTTAACTCTGAGAGATGTACAAGTACGGGTTCCATTCGGTTCCATTTGTACATCTCTCAGAGTTACAGACCTGTAAGGGTCCATTTGGAACCCCACTTTGAGAACCACTGGTTTAGAGACATTACGATGAGGTGGTGGTGGGGGGCTCTTCAGCACACTCACACTAAAGCCTGCGTTACACATAGTTGTGCATGAGTGTCGTGCGCCACAATTAGCCCATCATACAAAGCTCACACAACTAGTGTTGGGATCCGGGAACCGAAGGAACCGGATCCAACATTGAGGAACCCGGAATCCGTTCCATCACATTTGGAACCGTTTCCGGAACCGGGTTTTATCTACACTGTCAGAGCTGGTTATGTGGACTTCATCACGTCCGCTATACAATTACAATACTAGTGGTTCTCAAACTTTTTTAATTTCAAGGACCGCCGTAACTCTGAGAGTGTACAAATGGAAGTGTCCATTTGTACCCTCTCAGAGTTACACACCTCTAATTTGGAACCCTCCCTATAGGAATCGATAAGGGGAACCGTAAGGAATCGGACCGTTAAGAGGGAATCGTTAAAATAAAATGTTTTAAAAGATTCCAACCCTACACACTACGCATCACAGCGCAAATCTACAAGCTCACAAATCATTGCAACGCGACGCGGTGCTTGTGACTAGAACAAGGGTCTTCAACAAGGGGGTCCGGGACCCCTTGGGGGGTCCGCAGAGTTACTACAGGGGGGCCGCCAAATATTTGCGTGATAGCATTAGTCGAAAATAGCAGATCTACAAGCTGCGAGGCGTGGTGAGCTTGTAGATCGGCTATTTTGGGCAAAGAGGTTTGGTGGGGAGCCAAAGGTCAAGTTTACTTATAGCATTGACGGTTTAAGTGGTTAAATGTATGAAATGAATCCAACATGAAAGTGCTGTCAGCCTGTCAAACAAGTCTATGAAATCTAGTTGAATCTGCAACACAATTTTATACAATATGTAGCTGTGGGGGGGGGGGCCTGCTTCATCTCTCTCTCAGCTAAGGGGTCCTTGGGCTGATAACGTTGAAGACCACTGGACTAGAAGAAAGGCGGGTTCGGACCGCGCATCAGCCAGGTCGATGCCGGTAGCCTCGGCCGGACTGGTGCGTCACAGGGAGCAGGCCTAAGGTAGCAGGAGGTAAGAAGGAGGCACTGGACTAAACTCGCATAGGTTTACTGCCTTTTTGTGTTAAACCCATTAAAACCGGGACCTGTGTCATTTTGTGATTTCTTTGGGCTATTCAAAAATAGCAAATATACAAGCTCATAATCTTTGAATATATATATTTTCTTTTTAAGCGAGCTTATACATCAGCTATTTTTTTTACATTTTTGAAAGATCTTGGAAGTATTTGAACATTTCCAGATGAGGGTCCACGGCCATATATACAGATATATGTACTGTATATCATTTTCGGGGTCCTTCTTGGCACGAAAAAGTTTGACAACTACTGATTTAGAAGGCATTTGTAGTCGGCCTCAGGTCTTAATGGGTTCATGTGCAAAGTACAAGAAATACAGGACCTGTGTCTTTTGTACTTTGTACCTTAATAAAAAAAGGCAGTAAACCTATCCGAGTTACTCCAGTGCCTCCCTCTAGCTCTGCGATGTGTTGTGAGTTTTAGATCTGCTATTTCCGCTGTGCGACACCCGCGAGTATAACTCAGGTAAGCCGGTTCTCTTTTTTTTTGTTTTCTGAACCACCCTGGACTCTTTAAAACCGTTTTTTCACCTCAACTGGAATTTGAACAACTGGAATTATTTTCCTGCACTTTATATTTTTTTACCAACATTACCTGACTTTGTGTTTCGCTCTCTGTGACACAAACATAACTGCAGTATCTTACATTTAATGGTTGCAAATTTATCAAAACTGTTTTAGTGGTGTTTTAGACTTTCTTGTCATATCACATTTTAACATGTTATCATTGTGTCCGTTTTTCATCTTAAATGCATGGCTAGATTTATGTTCTTTTTATGACATGTTTGGTCAGTAGACAGTGACAGAGCTATCTAAATGGGGTGCTAGTAAGATTTAATAATGTAAATGTATTCTTTACATATCAATAACCGATTGTAAAAACTGCAACATAGTGGGCTGGAAAGGTGCTACTGCATATAATCAGTGATAAATTGAAGCTAGTATTTCTTTTTATTTGACAACATAAATAAATGGTTTTAGGATTCATCATTTTGGAATTTTGCATTCATTTTCAGAATTAGAAAGTAATAAGGATTTGCCAGTTTTAGCTGTCCGTGATTCATGCCTTAATTTGTGAGATGCACTGCAGAAATTAGTATGAAACTGCAACTTTACCCACTAGCAAGATGTATTAAAATAGTCACTGGTCAGGCCATTTCAGCAACACTTTGATTGATTGATTGATTGAAGACTTTATTAGTCAGAAATGTAAACAGCACGAGGTATAAGTCAGACATTTAGACTTGTTTCCATTGTGGTCCTACTTTACTTCAACGCTTTCTTGACCTGTGACGCAGTGTTATAAGTCCAGGAGAGATCCTCGGTGACGTCCACACACCCAGAAATGTGGCGCTGCTGTGCTGGGTTTCAGGGCTCTTCGGAAGTCGATAACAATCTTCTTTGTTTTCCCCACATTTAGGGAAAGATTGTTCTCGTGGAACCAAGTGGCCTGTGTTTTCACCTCATTCCTGTAGTACGTAGTAGGTCAGCAGGGTGACGCCTAATCAGTGATGGATTTTTTTTTACTTAAGTAAAAGTATCAATACCACAATGTAAAAATGCTCTGTTACAAGTAAAAGTTCGGTATTCAAAATGTGCTTGAGTAAAAGTACAAAAGTATTGGCATCAAATTGTACTTAAAGTACAAAAGTGGCCTGTTGTGAGCTTGTAGATCTGCTATTTTCATATAGCCTAAGACCGCCGAAGTCTGACGTCATTTACACATCCTTTGTTTGTCTACCTGGTTCGCAGTTTTCCACCCCCGTTCTGAATCCCATAGACGTGTTTAATATCGCGTCAAATAAGAACTGTGTTCCAAAAATAAACAAATGACCCCGGCGGGTTGACTCCTATGGATATGAAGCATCAACTGACGGTGAGAAAACGCTAATGTTACTTCCGCCAAATTAGTTACATTTTCGCCAGAAACAGACTGTATCAAATATAAGTGACTGACTATGATAAACGATACAGAACCTCCTCCCTGACAATAACGCCGACACGCGGTGTTTATTTTTGGACCACAATTCTTATATGAGACGATTCTAAGATGACCCAATGTTATTCTCCATAGAGAAATTACTTCCGCAACCCTGGGGATGAACGAGTGACGTCAGGACTTCGGTGCTCTATAGTATATATGAGGCTGAAGTGGTTGATTTATGTTTTATAATAATAATCTAAATCTACAAAGTAACTAAAGTTTTCAAATAATTGTAGTGGAGTAAAAAGTACAATGTTTGAGATGTAGTGGAGTAGAAGTAAAAGTATTGAAAACTGGAAATACTCCAGTAAAGTAAAAATACCTCAAAATTGTACTTAAGTACAGTACTTGAATACATGTACTTAGTTACTTTCCACAACTCGGTGCACATCGTGTACCGCTTGTAGATTGCAGTGCTACAGAGCTTGTATCGTTTATTTATCTGATAAATATGTTTATATCCTATTGTGATAGATCTTTATGGATCATTATATTTATAACATGTACACATATTCCTTACCTATATTCCCTCAAGACTTCATTATTTGTTGTCACCATGCTTTAATACTAAGTATTTTGCTGTATTCTTTTAGGTTTCCTAGGAAGGCCATCTGATAAGCCTGTTTGTTTGTTTTTATTAACTTTAAAAAATATATATATTGTACCCTACTATTTAAAAAAAAAAGTCTTATCTTCTCTTTTCTCATGTGTTTTTAAAGGTAGGGTAAGTGATTTTCTTTGGTTAAAATAAGTGTTAAATAGCTCTATATTCTGATAGTACTCATTGCTATAGAGTGTTTGTTCAGTAAAAGGAGTCTCCTTGTCTCTCCAGCTCTTTATAAAACAGAAAATGAATTTTCATTTCAGTTTCAGTTTCATTTCCAGTTTTATCCAATCAGGATAGAGAACTCAATCAGGATATAGATTAAAAAAGTGAAATTGGAAGTGATGACACTAAGAAATGAGCAGGCAAAATTGGAACTGGAACACTATAAAAATTGAGCTTAAAAATGGTTACTTTCTCCTGATTGGCTGAGATTTTGACACCTACCGGATAATGTATTTTCTGTTTATTATAGAGCTGGAGAGACAGGGAGACTCCTGTTACTGAACAAACACTATAGCAATGATTACTATCAGAATATAGTGCTTTAACCTTTTAACAAAATACTTTTTGTTTTAACCCAAAAATATCACTTACCCTACCTTTAACTACGTGCAAATAAACTAAACTAAACTTTTAAGTAGCCTTGGGAACCAAGTTACCAACAGTTCCCCATCCATGTGGCCCATAGATCAGGAGCCTATTCTCCTGTTTCCGTACTGTGAGGCAGCCCCCAATCCAGCACTTGATGCTGAATGCCAAGCCCAGGGAGGCATTGGGTACCATTTTTATAGTCTTTGGTATGAGCCGACCGGGGATTGAAGTGAACCCCTGACCTCCCAGTCTCAGGGTGGACACTCTAAACCTCAAGGCCGCTGAACTGGTTGTGAGCTTATACATCTGCTATTGTTTTGGTGTGCGAGTGAATGGAAGTATAAATCATGCTTGAAGAGCAGGGGACTGAGCATGCATTGGGATCCCCCATGCTGTGTGCGGTGGTGCTCGATGTGTTATTGCCCTTCCATACAGACTGTGTTCTCTCAGTGAGAAAGCGCAGTATCCAGTTACAGAGTGAAGTGTTCGGCCCAGCAGGCCCAGTTTAGTTTCCGTATCAGTTGCTAACCAAGGGATGATGATGTTGAATGCTGAAGTGAAATCTATGAACAGCATATCAGCATTCTCACATAAGAGTCTTTAATGTCCATGTGGGTGAGGGCTAAGTGGAGGGCAGAGGAGATTGCATCATCGGATTATTCCACATCCACATCAAGCAGATGTGACTCTTCACATCCAGCCAACCCTCTATTTAGTTATCTCCTTTGGTTAAGACCAGAACATCTCACTTCCACAATTGCACTTAGGCTACCTGGAGGAATCTGCATCCTAAATGCTTCAGTTGTATAAATTGTAAACTACTTAAGGCACAAATTCTTATTATATATTATTATATAATATATAATATAGGCACAAATTATTATTATATACATATAAATATAAATTATAAATTCTTATAATATAATATTATTATAAGAACGTGACTCAGGTAGACTGGTCACTGGGATCAATCACTTTGCAGGTTGCAGATCCGGTGTGTGTGCAAATGACCGGATACAGTAGGCGGGCTCTCGGGAGGATCTGCAGATAGCGGCTGAGGTTACGACCAACCACGGCCTTCCCTTTGCAGCCTAGCCAATCAGAGTCTCCAAGGCTTCTGAATCTGAACGGAGCTGTGAGATGCTGTGAGAGAGCTCCGTTCCGGTAGCAACGATAAGACATCCGGTTTTTGAGCTAGCAACTATAAGGTTTCCGGTTGCCCTCAAAGTAAGAGCATCGCATTTAATGTTTTATGAAAGACATACATGCATTTCGAAAAAGACATTTATACAGTGGTGGAAAGTAACTAAGTACATGTAATCAATTACTGTACTATGCATTTTGAAAAATACACTTATACAGTGGTGGAAAGTAACTAAGTACTACTCCACTACATTTCAGAGGCAGATATTATACTAGTTACTTGTTACTTTTTTGATTATAATTACAAGACCACTTCAGCCCTATTTAAACTTTGGAAATTTGAAAATAGCCGATCTACAAGCAAAAGATTTTTATATTTATACAAGACCACTTCAGCCCTATTTAAACTTTGGCCATTTGAAAATAGCCGATCTACAAGCAAAATATTTGTATATTTAATTACATTTTGATACCAGTACTTTTACTCAATTACATTTAGAATTCAGGACTTTTACTTTTGCAGAGTATTTCTACATTGCAGTATTGATACTTTTACTTAAGTAAAACATTTTAGTACTTTTCCACCACTGCATTGATGGATGTATTTATAAGAATTAGCCTACGCCCTAACAGGTCGTTATTGAAATTGGCCTTTGATCCACATTCAATGGGCACTTAGCACGTTTTCCATACACCCGTTTTCCATACACCCATGTTTAACCACTGTGATTAGACTGTAAACAGGTTTCCGATTTAAATTGGAATGCCCCCATCTTTTAAGATGGTAATCCCCTTTCTATAAATAATAATAGTAGCTTGTACAGGTGTAACATGTGGGGGGTTTATAACATATTTAACAATACAATACTGTGTGTGTGTGTGTGTGTGTGTGTGTGTGTGTGTGTGTGTGTGTGTGTGTGTGTGTGTGTGTGTGTGTGTGTGTGTGTGTGTGTGTGTGTGTGTGTGTGTGTGTGTGTGTGTGTGTGTGTGTGTGTTTCTCATGGCATGGTGTTTTTTTCCCTCAATTTCTTTAGAGCACAAAGCCCAAATACCATTGAATATAATATATATGTATATATATATATACGTATATGTATATGTATATGTATATATATATGTGTGTGTGTGTGTGTGTGTGTGTGTGTGTGTGTGTGTGTGTGTGTGTGTGTGTGTGTGTGTGTGTGTGTGTGTGTGTGTGTGTGTGTGTGTGTGTGTGTGTGTGTGTGTGTGTGTGTGTGTGTGTGTGTGTGTCAATGCAACAACTACAGTAGTTAAAAAACAGTTTTGTCTGAATCCAGCCACTGTAGTCCACACACTAAACCTATATTTTCTACAGAGGTTGTGAATATTTGACTGTTTGGTTAGTGCATCATTGATCTTGTTGTACAGTATGTTAAAATGTTTTGTTGAAATGTATACAAAAAATCTGTTATTTCTAATTATGCTGCCGGTATCGTGTCTGTGATTATAATGAGCAGGGGATTTGAGCAGGTCACAGCTGATTAGAAGGTTGTAAAGTAAGGGTTTTTTTTTAGGCAAACTTTCCTGTCCAGTGTCCAGTGTCCAATTTGTATACACTATTGTCTGAAAAGGGCCCTTTTCTGACCCCTGACCTCACTGGACGGCCCGCCACTTTTCAAAATACAGCTCTCCCGCTTAGCGGAGAGTGTGGCGGTGTAGAGGGGCTCTCCCCGAACGCGTGCGTACCTCAGAAGTTCCGGCGCCAAGCACCGTCTCCTGTCCAGTGTCCAATTTGTATACACTATTGTCTGAAAACGGCCCTTTTCTGACCCCTGACCTCACTGGACGGCCCGCCACTTTTCAAAATACAGCTCTCCCGCTTAGCGGAGAGTGTGGCGGTGTAGAGGGGCTCTCCCCGAACGCGTGCGTACCTCCGAAGTTCCGGCGCCAAGCACCGTCTCCTGTCCAGTGTCCAATTTGCAATTTGTATACACTATTGTCTGAAAACGGCCCTTTTCTGACCCCTGACCTCACTGGACGGCCCGCCACTTTTCAAAATACAGCTCTCCCGCTTAGCGGAGAGTGTGGCGGTGTAGAGGGGCTCTCCCCGAACGCGTGCGTACCTCCGAAGTTCCGGCGCCAAGCACCGTCTCCTGTCCAGTGTCCAATTTGTATACACTATTGTCTGAAAAGGGCCCTTTTCTGACCCCTGACCTCACTGGACGGCCCGCCACTTTTCAAAATACAGCTCTGCCGCTTAGCGGAGAGTGTGGCGGTGTAGAGGGGCTCTCCCCGAACGCGTGCGTACCTCAGAAGTTCCGGCGCCAAGCACCGTCTCCTGTCCAGTGTCCAATTTGCAATTTGTATACACTATTGTCTGAAAACGGCCCTTTTCTGACCCCTGATCTCACTGGACGGCCCGCCACTTTTCAAAATACAGCTCTCCCGCTTAGCGGAGAGTGTGGCGGTGTAGAGGGGCTCTCCCCGAACGCGTGCGTACCTCCGAAGTTCCGGCGCCAAGCACCGTCTCCTGTCCAGTGTCCAATTTGTATACACTATTGTCTGAAAAGGGCGCTTTTCTGACCTTTTCTGACCATTTATCCATTTAGATAAATTATTAATGTTTAAAAAACCGTTTTTGTTACACAGAAACATAATATGTGTTGTGTAGAAACATAATATGTCGTTTAAATGCTTAATTTATAGTTTTAATGTGCAAATTAACCGTTTTTCAATGGCTCCTTTTTGCTCTAGAGGGTACTCTTATTCTGAAGAGATCGTCCACCGGAAGTCTTATAGTTGCTCCGTTATAGTTGCTGACGGAACACTGCTCTGTGAGAGAGAGTGACCAGAGTTGTTGACTGAACCAGCCAGCAGTAGCCTATCTGCGGGAATAAAAAACTAAGGTAATTCGCTCAGAAACTCCTTAAATGTTATTAAGAGTTTTAGTAGTAGTATGAAAGGTGGCGTTTCTCTGCTGATGCTATTTCTGGGGATGTTTTTATTAGATGGACATTGATTGATTGATTGAATACTTTATTTAGAAGATTGCAGAGAAAAGGCACATGGAAGTACAGTTTGCAAATACAAGGTCAGCTAAAATGAATCGCTCATAAAAGCCGCAATGTTGCACACATGTTACATGCATCGCTTGGAATGGAAATGCTTTTAAAATAGAAAATCTCTGGATACGCACATCGCTAGTTTATTTGATATCGTATATATATCTAGAGAATAGCTTGTTTGTAGCCTATTATATTTCACGAAATTATTGTTTCTTCTAGTTTAGCATTTAGTCTTGGATCAAGACTAGTATCATGTATTACATCTAGTCTTAATTTTCGTTCTCATTAAGTTTCGTTTTCTGGAATTCGCTGAAAACGAAACTTGAAAATGGGAGCGTGGTGGGAGGGGCTCCTGGTTCTGCCCCCATAATACAAACTTCTTCATGTTGTATGATGTGTGTGTACTGTATTATCTATCAGTATGTCTAAATGTTACATTGTAACGGCCAGTTTAGATATAGTATTCGCAATGAGAAGAGATGAAACAAAATAGCCTGCAACAATCTGAAAATAAATACTTAAATTATCTTGCTCAATAATCTACTTTGCTTTTTGTGTGTAGAATCAAGGTTGTTTTATTTGAAACCTTTGCTGTGCCTGTGTGGATGCTACAAAAATAAACTTAATTTGATGTTGTTTTCCAGTCAAATTGAATTGGTGTCAGTAAAACATCTAGGTATTTTAATTGATGGTTTATATGGTGTAATGAAAAAGGGGGGAAAACTAGGACAGTGGTTCTCAAAGTGGGGTCCAGGGACTCTCAGGGTTCCTTGCTTGAGGAGGTTCCAAATGGACCATTACAGGTCTATAAAGACTGTAACTGAGAGTTATGGGGGTCCTTGAAATGTAAAAGTTATTACAATCAATATATAACACAGTAGGCTATTGCAACGTCAACTGAAGCATTCCAAATACCAAATAATTGATGACTGTAAGTTACATATCATCATGTGATAAATTACATGGTATCGGAAAGGCACAGACTGGCATTCTCGCCGATACCAGCATTTTAGGCAGTAGGCAGTATTGGCAGCTGTTCCGATACTGGTATCGGAAAAACTCTACTTCTAACAATATTATTTCTTAACACAAAAGTGCAATGACTATGTTTTGTGTTCAATCAGAGAATCCACAGAATCCAGACCACTAGACTGGACTGCACTCAGACCATCCTTCCACCATGAACCCCAGGCTGACCCTGGTCCAGCAGAGGGCGCTGTGCTCCCAGCTAGGAAAAGTGACTCTGAAGCTCCTCTACAAGGCTTCTGTCCATGGTTACACTGCAGCAGCGTTCCACCAGCGATGTGACAACCAGGGGCCCACTCTGTCTGTGGGCTACAATAATACTGGCTTCGTCTTCGGCGGATACACCAGTGTATCTTTTGTTCAAACTGACAATTACGCAAACGATGCCAAGGCTTTTCTTTTCACCATTAAGGGGGAAAATGTTATCAAATATCAGGTCAACAATCCTGCTAATGCGTTGATAATGTACGTCGGCCATGGTCCTTATTTTGGACAAAATTTGTGTCTTTGTTATAATAGCCAAGCTACAGCGTACAGCAATCCTGATCAAAATTATTACAATTTCACTGCTGCAGAAATGCATGGCAATGACCTCCAGATGATTGAGTGTGAAGTTTATAAAGTCGAAGGTGAGTTCAATACAAACGCAAACATGTAAACATGACGTTTCAGTGTTTTAGTAGTTTAGTTTAGTAGTCTTTGAAGTTGTTCTGACTGTGGAAATGTTTCTACAGAATGTAAACTCCTTGAGAAGCCATGGAGGAACATAGACTGGACTCCTGAGTAAGTATGAATCTCGATTAGGCTATTTACATTAATTGAATCATACCATATACCATACAATACTGTACTATATCGTCACACAATGTAAAACATTATTTAGTCAAAAGCTCTTGTTAATACTTTTTATTTATTCAATATTTATAAAACAAAAAAGACACTTAACCACTTTCACACAAAAAAAAGCAAAAATAGCACATACTGTATAGTCACTACAACCTCACAATGGGTCAAATAGTTTGCTTGTAGATCTGCTATTTTTGCTTCTTTTGTGTGACACTGTAGTAGGACGAAGTAGGGTATTCATTTACACAAAAATCATAAAAAGTTGAAATATGGAGATACAAGGTTTCTGCCTGACAACGACGCTATAATACTTTACTATGGTAATATACTGTGCTATACTAGTCTATTGTAATGTGTTTGTTTATGGTGCAAATTTGTGTAAACTTAAAGATAAAAATTGCAGTATTTTAGGAAAAAATCATTAAAAGAAGACATTTACTGAATTTCTGCACTAGAAATGTATATAGTTCTCAAAGTAGAAAGCACATTTATTGACAGTAGTACAAGCACACCACCAGACATGTCAAAATTGGTTTATACAACACATTTGCTACTCCTACATTATATATCTGAAACATGCTGAAATGTTTAATCTGTTGGACTCTGGTCTCCACAGGAATAAGAGAAAGCTGCTCAGCCATATACAGACCTACAAGCCCGTCATCAGTTCTGTGACCCAGATCAGGGTTCTGCTCATTGGACCAGTGGGAGCCGGGAAGTCCAGCTTTTTCAACTCCATCAAGTCCGTCTTCAGAGGACACGTCACCAACCAGGCCATGGCTGGCAGCTCTGGCACCAGCCTCACCACCCAGGTGCACCTCTGCCCACTGCTACGTAACTCTAACCTATAACCATAACCCTAACAAGTGTGAACTAATGTTCTTGGTTGACATGTAGAGCAACAATGAATGCCAGGCGATGTGTTTATCCCAAATCATCTATAGACCCCTTAACAGACGACGTCACACTGATAAGAACCAGTATGCGTGCAACCAGTATGCGCGCAATGAAACCCATTCTATCAGGTCTCGCTAGGACACGCCTCACAACCAGCGCACCCCAAAACAACAGGTTGAGAATTGATTGCGTGAAACAATCACCTGTGCATCCAGTCTCAATGTTGGTAAACAAATAATTGGTCTATAGTCTTATTTATATGATCTCGGATATTTCATAAGAGCAATTTCCCATCAGTGTGGGGAGGGAGTTGGTTCAGGGACGCAGGAGGGGGACGGGGGACGGGGGGGATTGAACATACTCAGTTCTATTGGGGGGGATATCCCCCACACTTTCGGGATGAAGAAAAAAGAAAAAACCTCCGACATCTACACTTCATGGAGTACAAATGTACCAAATTAACCAAATGAACCGAATTAAAGTAATAATAAAAATAAAAAAAAGTAACAAACACGGGAAAAAAACGCAAGCGCATGCATGCGTCCCCTTCGGTTCTAAAATTCCCTCTGCTTGAGTTGGTTGATGCAGTGAACGGGGAAGGTCACTGTTTTCCTCTGTGTTTTGGTTCCTTTGGTTCCTCAGCTTTCAATTCTTCTAAATTCCATGATTTGATATGTTGAGTTCCTTCAGTAGCGAGTATAGTATGTGGAGGCTGATTGGTCATCTGCATGGCAGGGTAAATTGTTTGTTTGTTTTGTTTTGATGTGCTTGCTGTTGCTGTACAACTTTAAGTGAAAAACAGCAAAACTTTGTAGACTGAACTGATAACTTTGACCATTGTGCGCCCTACAGTTTCGCACCTACCATGTTAAAGCTGGAAAGGAGGGCAAACCTCTGCCAATCATCTTGTGTGACACCATGGGATTGGAGGAGACCACGGGGGCGGGGCTTAATGTGGACGACATAAGCAGCATTTTGAGAGGTCACATTACAGACAGATATCAGGTGAATCTTCTCACATTTCTAACTGAAAACCTTTTAATTGTTTTTTTTTTGTAAAATACTAATAGTGGTTATTGCTTTGCTGAAGAGGATCATCTTATTTCAATCAGCTTTTGCTTTCTTTAATTAAATGGGACATTAGAGAGATAGGAAGGACATGTAACGTGTTTCAGTAATGCAACAATAACCAGTCAGTCATGAGTGAAATGTATGTATTTTCGCCCTAATCTGCACAGTTCAACTCCGCAGTTCCTTTGCAACCAGAGGCCCACGGCTATAAAAAGAGTCCAGGTCTTCATGACAGGATCCACTGCGTGGCCTACGTCATCGACTCCAACAAGATCTCCATCATGCCCTCTAAGCTAGAGGACAAACTGACCGCCATTCGAAGCAAGATCAACCTAATCGGTCAGTTGGTCATACACATCATCACTGTAAGGCCTAATTTATGTGCCACTGTACGACGTTGTCACACAGGGAAAATAGCCAATCTACAAGCTCATAATGCGTTGCAACCGTGACACATTGTGAGCTTGTAGATCAGCAATTTTAGGCACTCGATACGTACGAACAAGGTAGTATAAATCAGGCTTATCAACGTCAAGATCTCTCATAGTGTAGCTTCATTCCAAAATTAGTAGTAATACTTAAAGGTAGAGTAAGTGATTTACTTTGGTTAAAATAAGTGTTAAATATCTCTATATTCTGATAGTACTCATTGCTATAGAGTGTTTGTTCAGTAGAAGGAGTCTCCCATGTATCTCCAGCTCTTTATTAAACAGAAAATGTATTTTCAGTGCTCTCTCCTGATTGGCTTAAATGTTGTCACCTACCTGAAAATGTTCTATATTCTGTTTACTAAAGAGCTGGAGAGACCCCTGTGACCGAACAAACGCTCTGTGGCAATGATTACTATCAGAATATAGTAGGCCTACTTTAACATTTTTAACAAAAAAAAAAAGACCAAATAATATCACTTACCCTACCTTTAATTCTGTCGTAAGGCATTGTGGCTCGAAGAAAGTCACAATGCGACGTGTTGTGGGCTTGTAGATGGGCTATTTTCAAGGAACAACAGAACATAATCACATCATGTCAATTACATTGTATCACATACTGTAGTAGTATCAGATCACATGTGATTCAATATTTTCATGTGATTTGGACAGAAATAACTGTCTGTCTGAGAAGCAATCTTCAACTCGACACAATATTTTATAGAAATATTGTTTATGTCCGTTATTTATGTCTCCAAATCACACAAACATATTGCATCAACAAGGCAGAAACCTTGTTGATGCAATGTTTTTGTGTGATTTGGAGACATAAATAACGATCCACTATCTGATAATGGATCATTTAAGTCCTTGTTTACAAAACAAAAGTATCACAATTACACAGCCTGGGGTCCTTTATTTTTTACAGATGTTGAACATTTTTGTTTTGGTGCCGTTCTCTAGGGATTCCTCAGTTGGTCCTGTTGACTAAAGTGGATGAAACCTGTCCTGCTGTGGCCGAGGACCTGACCAATGTTTATCACAGCCACTACATCAAGACCAAGGTGAGTTCTATCAAAGACAAACAATAGGAAACCAAGACTACCACACTGAGCTTGACTTCCTGTCTCTGCGTGACGTGTGTACCTGCCCCTTTAGGAGACCGAAGGTACACAGCGTTCACAGATACTGTTGGCTTGAACTCACATGGAGTGGGGAGAGGCAACCACACCCACTTACCATATGTGTACCATTTTTCGTACTTTTGGTGAGGCGTGGGATTGTCTATCTTGGTGTTTTAAGGATCTTTGGCTATACTCAAAGATCAACTCCACTGAAACTTTGAAGACTTTCAGGCCAAAGTAGGGCTGCAACTTTCCATTCCATTCCATTTATCCCAGAGCATGTACATTGCCTTGCTTACACTTTGAAGGGAAGATCACTTCACTTCTTGAAGTTCTTCCAGGTGGAAACCCCAGAGATGAGTCCATGACGAGTCTTGCTAATGAGCCTCACTGGCTCTGGCAGCAACACTGTTTTAGTGTCACATGGAAGTG
Organism: Gymnoscopelus braueri; assembly: GCF_963280865.1. NCBI lineage: Eukaryota > Metazoa > Chordata > Actinopteri > Myctophiformes > Myctophidae > Gymnoscopelus > Gymnoscopelus braueri. Next base: position 5,985,711 of record NC_137609.1, read on the forward strand.
GTCCTGATCTCATGCACCGGTGGTTCTCCAAACTTTTCACGTCTAGGACCCCCAAATTAATATGTATTTGGCCGTGGACCCCAATCAGAAATCTATTTTCTGCCAGGGACCCCATACAAGATTTTGTAATGTTTCAAAAACACTCCAAAATTGTCACATTTGTTGTCAGAATTCTTCAGAAAATAGCTATACAAGCTCACAACACTTTGCATTTCGATGCGTTGTGAGCTTGTAGATCGGATAGCCAACGTATATGCGTAGGTTTAAAGTGGCGAACCTGTTTTTGTTTATATCAACTAATTTGCAGGGGACCCACTGTAACCCCCCCCCCCCCCCCACACTGTAAACCCCTGGGGTCTTTGAGAACCACCGCCATACACTACTAAGCCAAGGGTTCCCAAACTCTTCAAGCCGCGACCCCCAAAGTAATCATATTTGAACTGGGACCCCCCACCCTGACAAGCACTTGGAATTGTAGGCATTACATTTAGTTTGACTCTGTTCCACAATGCCTCCGCGGTGCGAGGTGTTGTGAGCTTATAGTTCAGATATTTTCCTCTTTCTTATTTAATATTTGACAATTTGGTATTAAAAAGGTCTTTTAAAGTCATTAAATTGTAAGAAATGTGCAGATAGCCTGTATACACTTATACTGTATGTTGCTTTGTTTACTGTTGAATGAGAAAACAATGTTGCACATTAAGCTAATCATCTGGGGACCCCCCCCCCCAAATAATTTGGGGACCACTGAGCTAAGCTAACTTCCAGCTGTTCTGCTGTGTTGCTGCAGGCCCAGGAGGTGAGCCAGCGTCTGGGTCTGCCCCTGTCCTGTGTGGTTCCTGTGAAGAACTACAGCGAGGAGCTGGAGCTGGACCAGAGCTGTGACATCCTGCTCCTCAGCGCTGTCAACCAGATTCTGCGCTTGGCTGAGGACTACTTTGATGAAGTCACCGACAAATTCAGCGAACTTGAAGTTTAAAAGAACCTGTTCACAGTCAAGAGTCTGAATACATTAGACTATGTCGAAATATCTTGGATCACGTTGTTTTGTGGCTATTATTAACCCCCTCCGATTTTAATACGATACAGGCATTTATAGAAATGATTCAACACACCGATATTGTTTTATTGTAGTTGATGCAGCAATGCTCACAAGTCATTTGACATTCAATGCCATTTATTTACAAAGTGAAAAGTTATTTAGAATTTAACCTAACTCTTTAACCTAAGTTGCTGTTAGTTGAGATTATCCAGTGCCTTCTTTGTGTGCCTTCTTTATAATGCCTTTTGGTTTCATCTTATTCTAATCTGATTAATCAGTGATTGAAAGTTCCTTTTCTTACCACTATAGTGGTTTTGGTATGTTGGGACTATCCCTTATCTGATTTCTTATGGAGAAGTTCAGTTCAGGTATTCAGGTAAACATTAGTGCAAATTCTATCTAATCTAATCTACAGTATGTACGGTACTTGCCCTGTATACACGTAGGCCTATAGACTTGTTTTGTTTTAGTTTTTTCATAAAATATACTGAAGATTTCTTGACTACTGTTAAACAGGATCTCATGCTTGTCCTGAACAAGGAGTTGGTTCTCAGACAGTTATGTGCTGCGGCCTGCATTTTGCATTGAAAATTAAGAAGCAAGTATGAGACAAACGACACATCATTCTATGGTTGATTTTTGTTTGCAACACTGTCAGAACTTATGATATGATCATTCATTCATCTTTACAAACTGGAATTTCACTGTTCATGCATGTTATTTCTGAGTTCTGATAAAGCCTTTGTGTTTCTATCACACATCTATACTGCCACAACTCTCAATAATGTTGATAATTGTTGATTAGAATGATTACATAGAAAAGCATGTGCTTGTCTGTATAACAGTATACTGCAAGAAATGTGTATATGACTATAATTTGTCTTGAATTGATTGTCAGCGTGAAAACAAAAGTAATTGTTTACAAAAATATACTTGATTGACATGACCCATGTCATAGGGTGGCTCCGAGTAAAAGACCTCAGTTAAACACTTATAACCTGGTGTCCTTATTTTGGGCATGTCATTGTAGGTGAAAATGTTCACCAATTGTGAAAATAGCAGATCTACAAGCTCAGTTTGTAGCTATTTTCACTTGTACAATGTTACATATAACTATTACACTGCATTTATTGGTATAGATCATGTTATATACAGCATATATATATATATATATACACACACACACACACACACATAGTATATGACATGACATTTTGATTTAGTCATATGGTTTAGTTAAATTTAAATTTGAACATACACGTTCCTTTCCTTTTTGAGGGCCTAGGCTAAACAATTCTGGTTTTATTCAATATTGATAGAATATTTGGAGGAATAATGCCAAAAAAAACGTTGAACCATACCATGTAATTCAACTTGCTTAACGGTGAAATTTGCAATGAAACACACTATCAACTAGTTGGGCATGATCTTACATTAGAGCTTTGGTTTAGGAACAGTCAAGTCAAGTGTGAGGCAGCCCCCAATCCAGCAGCACAGAGCTATGGGTGATTTGGGAGGGTACGCGTCGGGAGTGCTTGGCAAACCACGCCCCCGTAGTGCCTCTGGAATCCAAACCGCGCCCCCGACCGTCTCCATTGGCTGGCTGTTTCCACAAATGTATATCTAGTTGATGATGATGATTATATGAATGGAGAAATGTTCAACAGTAGAACGAGCGAGTTGAGGAGGAGATTTTAGACTGCGAGCAGCTCTGTTAACCCCAAGCCCCCAGAACCCAGTGGTTTCATTGAAGCCAAATGGACATGCTGGCCATTCATGGTACTGCAGCTTAGTACCGCAACATGAACGAGCGAAAACGGTTTCGACCAATGGGCTCGACTCACGAGCATGCGCACGAGCTTGCGCACGAGCTTGCGCACGGGGCTGCGCGCTTCTGTGACGCAAAACGCGTCACAGAAGTGACGCGTTTGGGGCCATAATAGGCCGCGCCCACCAAATTTCCAACCCGGAAGAAGGGGTGAATTAGGCGCTGGGTGAACCATGCGCTGGGTGAGCAACTCAATGCAAGTGGATGGGAGGAGATTTCTGGTGCCCTCTCTATTATTTTTAACTCTATGGTTAACCCCCGCATCCCTGTGATAATGATATGTTAAAATAGGTCAGTGAGCGGAGCTGACACCGACTGAAGCTGTCATGGGAAGCTATTACTTTTTGATATCAGGAGATGGCGCTAGAGTCAAAGTAATGATAATCCCTAACTAGCCCTTCAATTAAATTTCATGCGGTAATGTGATTTAGAGGAAATCAGATTATAGTTGTTTAAAAGTTAGCCTTTATTTCTGTTAAATATCAGTCGGTGTACTCAGCATTGTTGACCGGTGTACTTGATAGCCAGAAACTTTGGCCTACTTTGTGTTCTCAATCTTAATAGATATTAGACACTGCAATAAAAGAGTGTGCACAAGAGATTGATTGATTGATTGATGTAGTTTATTTAGAAAGACATGAGAATAGTACATGACAGTACATAACAGTACATGGAAGTACAAATTCACAATACAAGGTCTACTAAACTGGAAACCCTCATTAAGCATTACGCTTGTTTAAGATGAGGACCCCATGCACACAAATCATGATGAAATATAAGAGGCAGGCAGATATACACACTACTATACAGAATGTCATACAATCAGCTTTCAGGTTACTGGTATGACGAGAGAAAAAAAAAAAAAAAAAAAAAAAAAAAAAAAAATCTTAACACACTGTATGGTATGTTGTCTTTCATTTTCCTAAACCGATTATTTGCAAAGGTTGCAATCATTCAAATATCCTATATCATGTATTATTCAATCAGAACACACTCTGACTTCACTTCAGTACAATGCATTCCATCAAACTTTTTCCACCTCCAGTTTGCGTGAAGACTGGGATCAGTCGCTTTGCAGGTTGCAGATCCGGTGTGTGTCCAAATAACCGCCGGATACAGTAGGCGGGCTATCGGGAGGATCTGACCACATGAGAGTCGATACCAGTTGTGTTGACTGAACCAGCAGTATCTGCAGGGTAAAACAAACTACGGTAATTCGCTCAGAAACTCAAATGTTATTTAAAACTATTTTTAGTGGTATGATCCTCCTTAAGAAGAAAGGTGGTGCTTCTCGGCTGATGCTGTAGATTTCTGGTGATGTTTTATCTATGGAGATCATGGACACAAAGTTGTAGCACTTGGAAATGCTTTTAAAATAGAAAACCTCTGTTTTTAGGATATACGCAGTGAGAATGCTATCTTTGGATATTGTGTGACTGCGAGTTACTGGCTCTATAGTATAGCTTGTAAGTACTATAGTATTTCTAGCTCCATTAAGAACCTCTCACTCCGCTAGTGAGAGGTTCTTAATGGTTAATGTAGCCCTAGAATGTCTGTGATCTTACATACATTTCAAGTATTCCAAATACACAGTCATAGATCTCTCTCGGTCCCCCACTGTGTAGTGCCTATCTGCGCGGCCATAAAAGTGCTCTAAACTCCGTCTGTACTCACCCAATAATTAATTCCTAAGACGTGTAGTCATATTTTGTCCTCTAGTTTCATATCCATGTGAAAGTTCTGCCAGAAAACGTGTGTTTAGTCAAATATCTCCACTTTTTCACGAGCTGCACACGGACGTGTTTCTGTACGACGCGAGGGGCCAGGAGTGATTGCAGCACTGAATATACGTAACTTCCTTTAGGACGCACAAATGTTTGGGACACACAATTGACAGGTGCTTGTGATTGCTGTGGGGTAATGAATCATCACCTGCCAATTGTGTGTCCCAAACATTTGTGCGTCCTAAAGGAAGTAGAAACTAGAGGACAAAATATGACTACACGTCTTAGGAATTAATTATTGGGTGAGTACAGACGGAGTTTAGAGCACTTTTATGGCCGCGCAGATAGGCACTACACAGTGGGGGACCGAGAGAGATCTATGACTGTGTATTTGGAATACTTGAAATGTATGTAAGATCACAGACATTCTAGGGCTATGGTTAATGGAGAGGCTTAATGGAGAGGTTCTTAATGGAGCTATTCATGAGATTGTTTCCTCTACGTTCTGTCGTTCTCCTCATTAAGTTTATTTTTTCTAGAATTTGCACATTTGAAAATGGGAGTGTGGTGGAAGCATAGAGTTTTTAGCCTGGTTTACCAGGCTATAGAGTTTTAGGGTTCTTGTTGCCAGTCCATGGGTGGGGTCCCTGCAGTGGTGTGTTCTAATTTTTTTTGAAGGTATACTATGATTATTCCCTGCCTCCCACACGCACGGCATGCGCGCGTCTATAATTAATTAAATGTAAAAAAATTGCACGCGGCCCACAAAAATATTGCATGTGAATTTTTTTCGCGCGTGTGTGTCTCGCTCTGTAATGTCTGTCTTGCTCTCGTTCTGTCTCTCGTACCACTCTCGGTTCCTTGTTTGTTTTTGTTGTTGGCGCTGCCTGTCTCACTCTTCCGGGGCTTTACCTGCTGGGGCCAGTGTTGCCATGTACGCGTATTATAAGCGACTTTGGGCTTGTTTTTCTGTAAAGCTTTCTTGTAAAATGTTGGTCGTTGTGGGTTGTGGGTTGCGTTTTTTTGGGGCTTGTTTCTAAAGTGTACTTGCTTAGGCTTGCTTCAAAAAATAGCGTAGGTTTTAAGTGCTCATTGCTTCTTTTGGGCTTGTTTTCATAGAACTGGTTGCTTATTTCTCTCGCAAAATCTGGCAACACTGGCTGGTGAATGAAATCACAGAAGACTCGTCCCTAAACACACTCCCCCGGGTCTAATCCGGCGGCCTCTGTCCGCGAAATGAATGGGGGCGAGTGTGTTTTGGGGCGAGCCGCTCGCCCAGAATCTTTTTTTTTTACTCTCTCTCGCTTTGCTGCCTGAGCCCTGAGCAGCTTCTACCGTCAGCAGGTTCTACCGTCAGATGCTGTGTACGACGTACACAGCATCTGACGGTAGAACCCACCACTGGGTCCCTGGTCTGGAGCCAGGCCAGGGGTTCCTAGTTCTACCCCACAATAATATAAGGCTAACTTCTTCATGTTTTATGATGTGCAGATAGAATGATGACCAGTTTAGATCAAATATTCGCAATGAGAAGAGCTGAAACAAAATGGCTTACAGCGTTCTGAAAAGAAGCTGTTTATATGAGCTAGCCTACAGTACCAGCAGGGCTTTTCTAACAATATTATTGCTGTACATAATCTTTTTGTTTTCAATCAGAGAATCCACAGAATCCAGACCAATAGACCATCCTTCCACCATGAACCCCAGCCTAACCCTGGACCAGCGCTGGGAGCTGTGCTCCCAGCTAGGAAAAGTGACTCTGAAGCTCCTCTATAAGGCTTCTGTCCATGGTTACACCGGATCAGCGTTCCACCAGCGATGTGACAACCAGGGGCCCACACTGTCTGTGGGCTACAATAATACTGACTTCGTCTTCGGGGGATACACCAGTGTATCTTTTGATCAAACTGGACAATACAAAAACGATGACAAGGCTTTTCTTTTCATCTTTAAGGGGGCAAATGTTAACAGATATCAGGTCAACAATCCTGCTTTTGCAGTGAGAATGATCAGCACCTGTGGTCCTTATTTTGGAGAAAATTTGGTTCTTGTTAATGGTAACCAAGCTGTAGTGTACAGCAATCCTGCTCAAAATTATTACAATTTCAATGCTGCAGAAATGCATGGCAATGACCTGCAGCTGACTGAATGTGAAGTTTATAAAGTCGAAGGTGAGTTCAATACAAACACAAACATGCAAGCATGACGTTTCAGTGTTTTAGTTGTTTTTTACTGTCTTTCATGACTGTGGAGATGTTTCTAGATGTTTCAGGACTCCTTGAGAAGCCATGGAGGAACATAGACTGGACTCCTGAGTAAGTATGGATCTGGATTAGTCTATTTATATGAGTTGAATCATACAATACTATACTATATTGTAGCTGTCGGGTGGAAACCTTGAATGTCCAAAAGCGTTACTTTTCAGGAAATGTCAAAAATAAGTTTCTGCCCGACAACGATGATATAATACTTTACTATACCATACACTGTGCTGTACTATATTGGACAAAGATTTGTTCTTGTTAATGGTAGCCAAGCTGTAGTGTAGTGTACCTAGAAATTATCACAACATGCAACAGAAATGTTTCTATTCTGTGTTTGTTTATGGTGCAAATTTGTGTAAATTGAAAGATAAAAACTGCAGTGTCTTATGAAAAATCTGAAACTAGAAATGTACAGATTTTTTTGCACTACTGTATGTAGTTTCCAAAGTAGAAAGAAAAAATGTTGACAGTAGTACAAGAGCAACACCAGACTTGGTTAAAATGGGTTTGCACAACACATTTGCCACTCCTACATTATATATCTGAAACATGCTGACATGTTTAATCTGTTGGGACTCTGGTCGACAGGAATAAGAAAAAGCTGCTGGGCTGTATACAGACCTTCAAGCCCATCATCAGTTCTGTGACCCAGGTCAGGGTTCTGCTCATTGGAGCAGTGGGAGCCGGGAAGTCCAGCTTTTTCAACTCCATCAAGTCCGTCTTCAGAGGACACGTCACCAACCAGGCCTTGGCTGGCAGCTCTGCAAACAGCCTCACCACCATGGTAGACCACTGCTCATTGCTACGTAACTTTAACCCACAACCATAACCCTAACAAGTGTGAACTAATGTTCTTTGTTGGTCTTATTTATTCACAAAGATTGGAAATTAATGTGAACTACTCCAGCAAATGAAATGGTTGTCCCACTGGGGTTTCCCATCAGTGTGTGGAGTCTGTCTACTGGGGAGGGAGTTGGTTGATGCAGTGAACGGTCAAGGTCACTATTTTCCTCTGCGTTTTGGTTCCTTTGGTTCCTCACCTGTGAATTCTTCTAAATTCCATGTTTGATATGTTGAGTTTGAGTAAATTGTGGGGGCAGAGATTGGTCATCTGCATTATTGCTTATCACCCTCTTGTCTTTTTTTTACCATCACCTCATCCAGGGCATATAAATGATGAATATTTGATAATGCTATGTACTAATGATGAAGGGTAGGGTAAGTGTTATTTTTTGGTTTAAAACAAAGGTTTTACATCAGAGTTAAAGCTCTATATTATGAATCATCGCAACAGTGTTTGTTCAGTTACAGGCGTCTCCCCATCTTTCCAGCTCTTTTCACCACTGCTTCCGTTTTATAGTCTTATATTTATCCTGTATTAATTCTTCTCTGACCTAAACAAATATTTTCTGTTTCGTAAGAGCAGGAGAGACAGGGAGACCCCTGATACTGAACAAACACTGTAGCAATGAGCTAATTAACACCTATTTTAACAAAACAATATCACAATATCACTGTTGACCTGTCTGTCCAGTATAAAATGCTGGATGAGTGAGAACTTTCTTAAGCTAAATGAGGATAAAACAGAAGTTCTCATAATTGGCTCCAGTGAGCAGAGAGAATCAATAACAAGTAGACTTGGTAACCTGGCTGTAGAAAGTAACACCACAGTAAAGAACCTGGGGGTGATTATCGATTCTGAATTGAATTTCAATACACACATTAATCATGTCACCAAGATTGCTTTCTTTCATCTTAGAAATATTGCACGAATTAGAGATTATCTGTCGTTAGACGATGCAAAAACGCTGATCCACGCTTTTGTTTTCTCTCGGCTTGATTACTGCAACGCACTCTACTCTGGCCTGCCAAAGAAAACAACTGACAGATTACAACTTGTTCAAAATGCGGCAGCCAGAATTTTAACTAAAACCAGGATGAGAGAACATATCACTCCAGTTCTAGCTTCACTACACTGGCTCCCGGTTGTTTTTAGGATTGATTTTAAAATTCTTTTAATAGTTTATAAAGCTCTAAATGGTCTGGCACCTTCCTACCTCTCCGACTGCCTAGAGAGATATGTTCCAAACCGGGCCCTCAGGTCTTCAAGTGCTGACCTGCTCGAGGTGCCTACAATGACATATAAAAAATACGGTGAAGCAGCATTCTGCTTTTACGGACCGACAGTGTGGAATAAACTCCCACTACACTTAAGACAGGCAGCCTCTGTCGATAGCTTTAAAGCACAGCTCAAGACCTATTACTTCACTCTTGCTTTTAGCTGATTCTTTGGTTGATTTTTAATTCCTCACTGTATTCCCTATTTTAATGTTGTTTTATGCCTTTGCTTTTGTTTTGTGTGAGTGGAAGAGAAAGTCACGGTAGTTAAAAGACAAGAGTCTGATAACTCCATCCGGAGGATTTAGTGAATTATCCTCTGGGGCACGTCGACACGTGGTGGACCCTCCAGGGCAGATCCTTTTGTCTATGTTTATTCTATATATCTTGTATAACCCCGATATCATTCTCAGGGGTGTACGGTGTGTGGTTTGGATGTGATAAGTTAGCAGATCCCCTGGGCTAGTCCACACGTGGTAAACATGGTGAAAATATATTACTAAGGTGTAATATTACTAAGTGAAAATATATTACTAAGGTGTAATATTGACAATTGTGTGAAGATATATTACTAAGGTACACAAGGTACACATGTAATATTGGCAATTGTGTGTGTTGTAGTTGTGTTGTGGCGAGGGCCACTGCATTTTACTGCATTTTACTGCTTTTATTTTATTTTATTTTATTTTTAGCACGTCGACACGTTGTGGACCCTCCAGGGCAGATCCTTTTGTCTATGTTTATTCTATATATCTTGTATAACCCCGATATCATTCTCAGGGGTGTACGGTGTGTGGTTTGGATGTGATAAGTTAGCAGATCCCCTGGGCTAGTCCACACGTGGTAAACATGGTGAAAATATATTACTAAGGTGTAATATTACTAAGTGAAAATATATTACTAAGGTGTAATATTGACAATTGTGTGAAGATATATTACTAAGGTACACAAGGTACACATGTAATATTGGCAATTGTGTGAAGTGTGGATATTTCTTTAGCTGTGTTGTAGAGGACAGTGGTCACTACATTTAAGTTATATCCATTTGTGTTGTAGTTGTGTAGTGGCGAGGGCCACTGCATTTTACTGCATTTTACTGCTTTTATTTTATTTTATTTTATTTTTGTTTGCTTTATTGTTAAATTGGTTCTAACTGTAATTGTATCCTTGCTCTGTAAAGCACTTTGAGCTGCATTTCATGTCATGAAAGGTGCTATACAAATAAAGTTTATTATTATTATTATTATTATTACCCTACCTTTTTAAAGTTTAACCAAAGTTTGCCACTTTGCCACTCTATCAGCAGGCCTCTTATATATTTACTTGTGAACAAAATAACTGCAGAAAGGATGTGCACATTTTCATGCAACTTGGAGAAATTATTAACTTTTGGGGTGAAAAGATCATAAGGTTTCAATCAAGGGCACATTGATGTATTCGGTTACATCTCAGAAACAGCTGGTGAACAAGAGTTGTTGAAACTGAAAATGATTTTTTGTTTAGTTTTTGTTTGTTTAGTTGGTTTGTTTTGAAGTTATGTGCTTGCTGTAAAAGTCAAAAACAGCAAAGCTGTAGAACAGTAAAACTAAAACTTTGTTGATTGAGCTGATAACCGTTACCATTGTGCATCCTGCAGTTTCGCACCTACAACATTAAAGCTGGAAAGGAGGGCAAACCTCTGCCAATCATCTTGTGTGACACCATGGGATTGGAGGAGACCACGGGGGCGGGGCTTAATGTGGACGACATAAGCAGCATTTTGAGAGGTCACATTACAGACAGATATCAGGTGAATCTTCTGACATTTCTAACTGAAAACCCTTTAATTGATTTTTAGTCAAATACTAATTGTGGTTATTGCCTTGCTGAAGAGGATCATCTTATTTCAATAAGCTTTTGCTTTCTTTAATTAGATATGACGTTATAGAGATAGGAAGGACATGTAAGATATTATCCAGTCAGCCATGAGTGAAATGTATGTATTTTCTTTCCCCTAATCTGCACAGTTCAACTCTGCACTTCCTTTGCAACCAGAGGCCCAGGGCTATAAAAAGAGTCCAGGTCTTCAGGACAGGATCCACTGTGTGGCCTACGTCATCGACGCCAACAAGATCTCCATCATGCCCTCTAAGCTAGAGGACAAACTGACCGCCATTCGAAGCAAGATCAACCTAATCGGTCAGTTGATCAAACGCATCATCACTGTAAGGCCCAATTTATGCACCACTGTACGACGGTGTCACATGTGGAAAATAGCCAATCTGCAAGCTCATAATGTGTTGCAACCGCAACACATTGTGAGCTTGTAGATCGTCAATTTTAGGCACTCGATACGTTTGAAAAAGGTCGTATAAATCAGGCTTATTAACGTCTATCTCTCCCAATGAAGTTTCCTTCCAAAATTAGTAGTAATACTTAACTCTGTCGTAAGGCGTTGTGGCTCGAAGATAGTCACAATGCGACGTGTTGTGTGCTTGTAGATCAGCTATTTTCAGCGAGAGACACCGTCTTACGATGAAATATAAACCAGGCGTAAGTACCATAAGCACATGCTGGCACACATAGTCAAGGAACAACAGAACATCCATCATCACATGTCAATTACATTGTATTTCATACTGTAGTAGTGTACATCACATCACATACAATATAAAAAATGCAATATCTGTCTGTCTGAGAAGCAAACTCAACACAATATTTTATAGAAATATTGTTAATGTCCGTTATTTTCTGCCTTGTTGATGCAATATTTGTGTTTGATTTGGAAACATAAATAACAATCCACTATCTAATAGTGGATCATTTAAGTCCTTGGTTTACAAAACAAAAGTATCACAATTACACAGCCTGGGGTCCTTTATTTTATGGAGTGAAGCTGTTGCATTTCTGATGTTTTGGTGCTGTTCTCCAGGGATCCCTCAGTTGGTCCTGTTGACTAAAGTGGATGAAACCTGTTCTGCTGTGGCCGAGGACCTGACGAATGTTTATCACAGCCACTACATCAAGACCAAGGTGAGTTCTACTAAAGACAAACAATAGGAAACCAAGACTACCACACTGAGCTTGACTTCCTGTATCTGCGTGACGTGTGTACCTGCCCCTTTAGGAGACCGAAGGTACACAGCATTCACAGATACTTTTGGCTTGAACTCACCAAATGGGGTGGGGAGAGGCAACCACACCCACTTACAATTTGTGTACCATTTTTCATACTATTGGTGAGGCGTGGGGTGTTTGAGGGGGGGAAGCAAATGCAAACAAATACTTCTGTTTTTGCATTAATTTTGTTTTCAAAAACGGCAAACGTATCGCGATATATCGCGGGACGATATATCGGCATTCGGCACACCCCTACAAGTATGGTAAATGTGCATCACAAGTTATCTGAACACAAACAAACATCTTGAAATTTCTTAAGGGTTAAGGCTGGTGTAATTAAATCTTTTTTTTCATACTGAATCATTTTATTTGTTTTTATGGAGTAGTAATTAATCCTTTTTTGATCTCTGTCCCAGAGCATGTCTGTTGCCTTGCTTACACTTTGAAGGGAAGTTCGCTTCACTTCATGAAGTTCTTCCAGGTGGAAACCCCAGAGATGTGCCCATCTGAAACCTATTTAAACCTATTGTAGATCGGATAGTGGTTAAACTGATTTAGTTGATATCAACACATTTTGCAGGGGACCCACTGGACTCGCAACGCTTGCCTCTTTCTTACGGGATATTTGACGATTTGGTATTAAAAAGGTCTCAAAAGTCATTAAATTGTCACTTAAGAAATTTGCAGATACCCTGTGTACACTTCTACTGTATGTTGGTTTGTTTACTGTTGAGTGAGAAAACAATGTTGCACATTAAGCTAATCATCTGGGGACCCCCCCCCCCCCCCCCACCAAATCATTTTGGGACCCCCCTGGGCGTCCCGACCACAGTTTGGGAACCACTGAACTAAGCTAACTTCCAGCTGTTGTGCTGTGTTGCTGCAGGCCCAGGAGGTGAGCCAGCGTCTGGGTGTGCCCCTGTCCTGTGTGGTTCCTGTGAAGAACTACAGCGAGGAGCTGGAGTTGGACCAGAGCTGTGACATCCTGCTCCTCAGCGCTGTCAACCAGATGCTGCGCTTGGCTGAGGACTACTTTGATGAAGTCACCGACAAATTCAGCGAACTTGAAGTTTAATAGAACCTGTTCACAGTCAAGAGTCTGAATACATTTAGACTCTCTGTCGAAATATCTTGGATCACGTTGTTTTTGTGGCTATTATTTACCCCCTCCAATTTTAATACGATACATGCATTTATAGAAATGATTCAACTCTAAATGGATAAATACTCTTAGAACCCAGCTCAAAGGAACCAACTTATCTGCACTAACCACCAATATTTTTTTATTATAGTTGATGCAGCAATGCTCACAAGTCATTTGACATTCAATGCCATTTATTTACAAAGTGAAACGTTATTTAGAATTTAACCTGACTCTTATAAATTGCTGTTAGTTGAGATTATCCAGTGCCTTCATTTTATTTTGTAATGGTCTTTTGGTCTAATCTTATTCTAATCTGATTAGTCAGTGGCTGCGTTTACATGGACAGGAATATTCCACTTATATTTGGAATGACTCATTCAGAATACAAATGCTCATATAAACACTTCAATTGGAATAGTATATTCCATTCCGGTCTGATCAGAATGAATTTTCATTCGGGTTTGGAGGGGTGGTATACCGTTTGAATCAGGATATATTTACCATATAAACACTTTATTCCGAATGCTCCTCTCTGTTTGGAATTGATGCATTCTTTTGCACATGTCCGTGCTTAGTAGTGCTGTCAGAATTGGCCAAAAATGACCTATTTTTTATTATTTTTTATATAAAATATTGTATGCAGTAAATTTTAATTCAAAGACTGCATAAATGAAAAAAACACCACGTGGATGCACCTGGGACGTATCATCAGTGTTGTACCCTGGGGTCGACGGGTGTTTCAGGTCTCGCAACATACACCCTCGCCCATGTGACCCAGCCGGGGTTGATCAAGCCCCGACGTACGTCCCATGGTCAGTCCTCTTAGGGCAAGACAGGGCCCCTCAGTCCGCTTCTCCGGAACTACTCTGCCGAGACCAGGGGAGGCTCTGGCACGTGGAGGGACTAGGCTCTGTGAATGGCCTCCTGTCCGGGCCCCTCCTTCGTCTCACCAGGTCCACGACCTGAGCGTTGCACCAGACTCCCCCGCTCCAAACATTTCACTCCGGCGTGATGGTGTCTTGGGCTGTGGTGGTACTGCAGGCTCCACTTGCAGCTTACCTGAAAGGCCCTCCTTAAAGGCCTCACCATGGGTTTGTGGGCTTCTTCCTCACGGAAGACACAGGCTGGGGCGCCAACCCAACCCATACTACTCCCGGGTAAGTCTGTTTATGTCTCTGTATGCGTCTGCCACGGTTGGTGCTGATAAGCGCTCGCTCCTGCGGGATAAAATTAATGATTCATATTCTATAGCGTCATTTAATAAGCTTATATACTGTAATGGTTAAGCACAGGCTTGTCCCGGAGAACAGAAGCTCCAAGGATCTGAGCCTGTGATGGAGGAACAATCTTTACCTGTCCTTGACATGAAACAGGAAATTATAATCAAAAGAATCTATTCAGTCAGATGAAAAGTTTTTTGTTTAAATAAAATTAAGGTAGAAATGAGAAATGTGACAAGTAGTAGGCTAGCCTAATTTTTACCGTGTCTGGTACCAATACAAAAAAAGAAACTGGTCTGAACTTGTAGATCTGCTACTTTTCGCATTAAAACGGCGATAACAAAGGAACTCGGATCATGTTATAGATGATCTGCGTATAGATAAGATCCTGTTATATACAGCATTGCATATATATATATATATATAAATATACACACACACACACACACACACATAGTATATATATACACACACACACACACACACACACACACACACACACACACACACACACACACACCACACACATAGTGTATATGTTACGAACATTCAGGGCATACTCACCCATACTCGCCTATCCCCATAAATGGAGACAAAGTCTGACAGTATAGAATAGCTAGAAAAGGAGATTCCTAAAACCATACCTAGCTCTGACATCAGAACACTCCTTCTAGAAACCCCATATACGGAGATAACCGGAACCATCCAGGACTGACATCATAGTCCCCGGTTTGGGCATGAGAGACATAGCCAGCTCCATATGTGGGAAGGCCTGACACCATCTGACATCACCGCCGTGATGTCAGGAGCCACCCTCAGTGTTATAAAACAAGCCGTATGTCAGGGTTGATCTAGTCTCATCATCGGCATTAGACCCAGTCCTAACCCTTCCAGAGTGAGCAACATAGACCCAATCAGGAATAGCTCATCAGGCAATCCAGTGTAATCAGCGACGCTCGAGGAACATATTGACCCTACACAGAGTACCAGGACAACTGGCTGGCCGTACAAACCAGCTAGGCCTCTCAGTGGCTCTTGAGCCCGGTTCTAAACAATCAGCCGATTATAAGTGTTACAGTATACACACTTGAGTAAATGTACTTAGTTACTTTCCACAGTAAAAATCCGAAAATTATGTGTTGTAGCAGTGGGCAACATTTTAATTGTGTTACATCAAATTTCTATAGAGTGGACAGCTAAATTTAAAGGTTTCAATGGGGGAGTGATTAGAGGAGTGGCTAGGTTGAATAAATTACCCATTGTTCACGCCCATTACCTGGAGCTGAGAGGAGCTAGAAAGTGGAAATTCTTTAGAAGGGATTATCTCAGTTTGGACTATTATAGATAACAAGATTCAAATGGTCACATCTTGAATCTCTGTAATACAATGAAAAATAAAAAATGCCCCCTTGCGGCCTAAAGCACTGTACCCGCTCACATATAGTATATGACATGACATTTTGGTTTAGTCCATATGGGTTGAACATACAAGTTACTTTTCTTTTTGAGGACCTAGGCTAAAAAAAAATCTGGTTTTATTCAATATTGATAGAATATTTGAAGGAATAATGGCAAAAATGTCAATTGGTGTAACTGAAAAACGTTGAACCATACCATGTAATACAACTTGCTTAAAGGTGAAATTTGCAATGAAACACACTATCAACTAGTTGAGCATTATCTTACATTAGAACTATTGGTATAGGAACAGTCACGTGTGAGGCAGCCCCCAATCCAGCACTTGATTCTGAATGCCAAGCAGGGAGCCATTGGGTACCATTTTTATAGTCTTTGGTATGAGTCGGCCGGGGATTGAAGTGACAGAACCCCAGACCTCCCAGTGTCCTCAGGGCGAGGGCAGACACTCTTAACCACAAGGCCACTGAGTTGGTGAGCTTATACATCTACTATTTTTGGTGTGCCGTGTGCGAGTGAATTGAAGTATAAACTAGAACAAGTGCTCCTCTGAGCACAGGTCTCGGCCAGGTCAGGTAGGTTATTGTGGGCCAGCAATGAAAAATCTGACTTATCCGTCTTGATCACTCGAATTTTTTATAAAATCTGAAGGAGTAATATTAAAAACATGCATGCTGTGTTCATGATTTGAGGGATTTTGTTTAAAACCGAGCACTCCTGCAAACTTTGGAAGCCAATCTTAGCCAATCAGGATGGAATATGAAAAATCTGAAGGACTCGTTTGGTTTAATGCAGGGGTCTTCAACGTTTTCAGGCCAGGGACCCCCTAGCTGAGAGAGAGAGATGAAGCAGGGACCCCCTCTATATAACTATATTTTTTTTTATTGGGTCTGCTCTTTTTTTCGCTCTACACCTATACCCCTTTGCCTAAAGTAGCAGATCTACTATTTTTGTCTAAAGTTCTCCTCAGAAAAGGGATGCTAGGGTTCAAGTGGTTAATGTAAAAAAAAATCCAATCACACAAAGATTTGGGGGACCCCTTGTAGTAACTCTGAGGACCCCCTAGGGGTCCCGGACCCCCTGTTTAAGACCCCTGGTTTAATGACTATAAAGCTACTGTGTATCGATTTGCATGATGTTTGGACACAATATGTAGGAGTAATGTCACATTTCTTTTGTGCAAAAATCTGCCTCTTGGTGGCACTATAACAGGCCCATGTAAAAAAAATGGGGGCAGAGGTTCTGCTCTGACATCCAGGGAGTTGGACAGTTTCGCTGCGATCAAGCCAACGGTGCCGGCGATTAGCTGTTCACAGACCCACACACGGACAGACAGATCGACAGGGTGCAAAACTGTCTCGGCCATGCCTTTCGGCCTGGCGGAGACAATCATGCTTGAAGAGCAGGGGACTGAGCATGCATAGGTGATGCTCGATGTGTTGCCCTTTATACAGACTGTGTTCTCTCAGTGAAAAAGCCCAGTATCCAGTTACAGAGTGAAGTGTTCGGCCCAGGGCCCAGCAGGTCCAGTTCAGTTTCCGTATCAGCTGCTAACCGAGGGATGATGATGTTGATTGCTGAAGTGAAATCCATGAACCGAATCAGCATTCTCACATAAAAGCCTTTCATGTCCATGTTGGTGAGGGATAAGTGGAGGGCAGAGGAGATTGCATCATCGGATTATACCACATCCACTGTCTTCATCAAGCAGAAAGGTTTCAATATTTTTAAAGGACTCCTCACATCCAGCCAACCCTCAATTCAGTTATCTCCTTAGGGTTACGTAATCTGCAGTAGCATATTATTAAAACCAGAACATCTCACTTCCACAATATACTGTCAGTCTCCATCAGAGATGGGGACTCGAGTTAGGGACTCGGACTCGAGTCGCACTCGAGTGGCCAAAAACGAGACTCTCGACTCTGACTCGCCCCTCAAAGACTTGAGACTTGACTCGACTCGAGCCTCAAAGACTTGAGACTTGACTCGACTCGAGCCTCAAAGACTCGTGGACAATCTTTATTTTATGTTTATTTTTTGGACAAATAAATGAATTAAATGCCCAAAAAACTTCCACTCCCCTGTCCCCCCCCCCGCAAAGAAACCTCCGCTCCAGTGCGCGCTGCGCGGAGCCGGCTTCAGTCAAGCTGTTTCATGCTGCTCATTAACGTAAACATGGAGAGGCGAGCGCAACAGCTGCTATGTGTGTGGCCGCCGCGGCCTTTCATCATAAAGTTTAAATATAAAAACTTCGAAATTAAACAAATATGTTTAGCTCAGAATCAGCTATATAACCTCAGTTATCTTGGCATATGCTTACATTTTTTATAAGATGGTCGGATCATCTGTGACAGCACGTTTAGGAAACATCGGATTTTCATTTCGTTAAACCCAGCTGGGTGAATATTCAACACTTCACCACGGTAAACGAACGCTACGCTCATGTAATGTTCACTGCATAAAAGCTGTGGTTCTCAAACCTTTTCAGGCCGTGACCCCCCAAAAGAATCATATTTGAACTGGGGATCCACATTTAGACAGTTTTTTGGTGCGCAACACAGCCCTCGTTTAAGTGAATTGCTTTCACCTGCTCTGCTGTTGGACTGCTGTGCGGAGTCGAGTGTGCGCAACAGGGCATATCTCCGCCAAGCCAGGGTGACCTACCCAGGCCCATGAAATTCATATGCAGGCATAGTAGCCAATTAGAATGAAATCTGCAAAAACTGACTCATATACTGATACAGAACCATATTGGCTATATATTATCGCTGTCGGGTGGACATCTTGTATGTTCCTTTTTTATTATTATTTAAAAACAATTAAAAATCATTAAAATAGCCAATCTACAAGCTGTAATTATTAATAATTAAGAAATACTATATTTTTTAATCAATCAACTAAAGTCATTATTAGTGCAAGTTCAATCACATTTCATTTGAATGAAAATAAATTGTGGGGAAAATACATAAAATCTCTAATCTGTGAATCTAATGTGATTTATTATGACCTGTCTATACTTTTACATTTATGCCCCCCCCCCATTTTTTTTTTTAAAAGACTTTAAAAAGACTCGAGACTTGACTCGGACTCGACCCTCAAAGACTTGACTCGGACTCGACTCGACTCAACCCTCAAAGACTTGAGACTCGACTCGACTCGAGCCTCAAAGACCCGAGACTTGACTCGGACTCGACTCGACTCAACCCTCAAAGACTTGAGACTTGACTCGACTCGAGCCTCAAAGACTTGAGACTTGACTCGGACTCGAGCTCAGAGACTCGTGGACATCTCTGGTCTCCATTGGCTGGCTGTTTCCACAATCTTTTTTGAATATGATGATGATGATTACATGAATGGAGAAGTGTTCAACAGTAGAACGAGCGAGTTGAGGGGGAGATTTTAGACTGCGAGCAACTCTGTTAACCCTCGCATCCCTGTGATAATGATATGTGTTAAAATATGTCAGTTAGCTATTGGAGCTGCTGACACCAACTGAAGCTGTCATGGGAATTACTTTTTGATATCAGGAGATGGCGCTAGAGTCAAAGTAATGATAATCCCTAACTAGACCTTCAATTAATTTCATGCGGTAATGTAATTTAGAGGGAATCAGATAGTATAGTTGTTTAAAATCTAGCTTTTATTTCTGTTAAATATCAGTCGGTGTCTGTCTCCCTATACTAGCCTACTCAGCATTGTTGACAGGTGTACTTGAAAGCCAGAAACGTAGGCCTACTTAGTGTTCTTAATCTTAATAGATATTAGACACTTCAATAAAAGAGTGTGCACAAGAGATCTTAACACACTGTATGGTATGTTGTCTTTCATTTTCCTGAACCGATAAGGTTGCAATCATTCAACTATCCTATATCATTTATTATTCAATCAGAACACACTTCAGTTCAATGCTTTCCATCAAACTTTTTCCGCCTCCAGTTTGCTTTGCCAGTGCCTAGATAATAGATTAGAACGTGACTCAGGTAGACTGGGATCATTCGCTTTGCAGGTTACAGATCTGGTGTGTGTGCAAATGACCGGATACGGTAGGCAGGCGGGCTCCCGGGAGGATCTGCAGATTGCCCAGCCAATCAGAGACTCCAACTCCAAGGCTTCTGAAAGGAGCTGTGAGATGCTGTGCGAGAGTAATCTCTCAAGAACAGCTTCTGCACTGCGTTGGAATCTGTCGGGGAGGTTCGTCATAACATGTGCGCATGGGCGTGCCTTCAGATCAGGAAGCAGGCCGCGCTTTACCCAATCAAATGTAGTGGGCGGGATTCACGTGTCCGTCGATCCTTCCCCCCTCGAAACAAACCGAAACTAATTTAACAATAGCGTCCGCGGAGCAGACAAAACCACGGAAAGATATTCACATTTTAACTTACTCTTTCATCATAGAAACAAGTGGGCTTATAACCAATACGATCCATGTTCTCTGGGAGAAGTGGTGTTAGTGTTCCGTGTAGAAATATTGTTAGTGGGAATCAAAACATAGTCGCACCAACCGGAAGTGATGCGCTGAAGGCATACAACAAACACCGGTTTCCTTGCACTCTGGCGTTACGTTTTCTTCCGCCCAGAGCCAACAGACATAGAACAAACAGCAGAGGGCGCTGTTTTTCATTTTCAGTTGGCGATGGGTTCTCAGATTGGTGCGAGAGTGACTGAACCAGCAGAATCTATCTGCTATGGTAATTCGCTCAGAAACTCCTTAAATGTTATTTAAAATAAATTGTATTAGTATGATCCTCTTTAAGAGGAAAGGTAGTGCTTCTCGGCTGATGCTGTAGCTATTTCTGGTGATGTTTTATCTATGGAGATCATGGACACAAAGTTATGTAGCACTTGGAAATGCTTTTTACATAGAAAACTCTGTTTAGGATATATGCAGTGACTGAGAATGCTATCTTTGTATATTGTGTGACTGAGAGTTACTGTAGCCTGGCTATAGCTTATAAGTACTGTAATATTTCATGAGATTGGGGCGGGGTCCCTGGTCTGGAGCCAGGCTAGGGGTTCCTGGTTCGACCCCACAATAATAAGGCTAACTTCTTCATGTTGTATGATGTACTGTTATGTATAGATAGAAGAATTGATGACCAGTTAAAGGGATATTTCACTTTCAAAACAAATTCGGGTCATTTTATCTTCTACTCAGGCTTTTGTGAGCACCCTTGAAAATGTTTAAGTTGCTTGATTCAGTATTTAGATATTTGATATAGAGAGTATGCACATGCGTCACTTTTCCCCCGGAACACGCCCCTCTCATCTAGACTGAGTCAAAACATTGAGCATTGGAGTGTATTAGGAGGGCAGGACGAGTCACCAGAACTGAATGAATATCAAATGAAAAATGAATATCAAATATCTAAATACTGAATCAAGCAACATAAACACTGTCTGGGGGGCGCACAAAAGCCTGAGTAGACGATAAAATGACCCACATTTTTAGCGGTGCCAGCCGCTCTACATTTGACCGTGTGGGTCCGTCCGTCCGTCCGTTTGAGCACGGCAAAGATGCAACACATACGCCACTTCAAGACATCCACGCACACACACACACACACACACACACACACACACACACACACACACACACACACACACACACACACACACACACACACACACACACACACACACACACACGTAACATGCTGTCCTGAGAGGCGCACCGTTGCAACACATGTGCCACTTAAAGACATGCACACACACACAAGCCAGCACTGCACATGTGCTCGTGCTCGCGCACGTGCATACGTGCGCACGCACGTGTGCACACACACACACACACGTTACATGCAGACCTGCGAAGCACTGCACACGTGCACTGCACACGAGCAAGCCAGGACTGCGCACGTGTGCACGTGTGTACGTGTGCACGTGTGCGCAGACCTACGAGGCGCACCGTGCACACACAAGCAAGCAAACGTGCGAGCCAGACCTGCACACGTGCACGCACGCACGCACACACACACACATAACATGCGGTCCTGCGAGGCGCACCGCTGCAACACATGTGCCACTTAAAGACATGCACACACACACACACACACACACACACACACACACACACGCCAGCACTGCACACGCCAGCACTGCACACGTGTGCGCGCGCGCACACACACACACACAAGCCAGCACTGAACACGTGCAAGCCAGGACTGCATACGTGCGCACGCACGTGTGCACACACACACACACACACACACACACACACACACACACACACACACACACACACACACACACACACACGTAACATGCTGTCCTGAGAGGCGCACCGTTGCAACACATGTGCCACTTAAAGACATGCACACACACACAAGCCAGCACTGCACATCCCAGCAAGCACAATGACGTCATGATGACGTTATGATGACGCCCGGTCATCACCCTGGTGACGTTCAGGACTAGGCCAGATCACAGCCCATATGGGGATGATCTTTACGTCATTTACAGGACGTCATCACCGGGACATCATATGGACATTTGGACAGCAATTTTGGGTGATGAGAAATGTGTTTAGATGACGTCCTGGAAGTGACGTTTTTGTGGTCAGGATTAATTTTGGTTGAAATCAGGTGATATTCTGGGCCAGATCTGACTTGTCTTGGTTTGACTTGATCTAGCCCCAATCGAGACGTCACTGATTGGTCCGGGTCCTGACTGTGCTTGCTGGGATGTGCTCGTGCTCGCGCGCGCGCATGCACACACACACACACAAACACACACACACACACGTAACATGCAGACCTGCGAGGCCCACTGTTGCAACACATGCTCCACTTAAAGACATGCACACACACGCACACGCACACGTGCGTGTGCACGCATGCACACACACACACACATAACATGCGGTCCTGCGAGGCGCACTGCTGCAACACATGTGCCACTTAAAGACATGCACACTCACACACACACACGCCAGCACTGCACACGTGTGCGCGCACACACACACACACACACACACACACACACACACACACACACACACACACACACACACACACACACACACACACACACACCAGCACTGAACACGTGCAAGCCAGGACTGCATACGTGCGCACGCACGTGTGCACACACACACACACACACACACACACACACGTTACATGCAGACCTGCGAAGCACTGCACACGTGCACTGCACACGAGCAAGCCAGGACTGCGCACGTGTGCACGTGTGTACGTGTGCACGTGTGCGCAGACCTACGAGGCGCACCGTGCACACACACACACAAGCAAGCAAACGTGCGAGCCAGACCTGCACACGTGCACGCACGCACACACACACACACACACATAACATGCGGTCCTGCGAGGCGCACCGCTGCAACACATGTGCCACTTAAAGACATGCACACACACACACACACACGCCAGCACTGCACACGCCAGCACTGCACACGTGTGCGTGCGCACACACACACACACACACACAAGCCAGCACTGAACACGTGCAAGCCAGGACTGCATACGTGCGCACGCACGTGTGTGCACACACACACACACACACACACACGTTACATGCAGACCTGCGAAGCACTGCACACGTGCACTGCACACGAGTAAGCCAGGACTGCGCACGTGTGCACGTGTGTACGT
Source organism: Gymnoscopelus braueri (assembly GCF_963280865.1). Taxonomy (NCBI): domain Eukaryota; kingdom Metazoa; phylum Chordata; class Actinopteri; order Myctophiformes; family Myctophidae; genus Gymnoscopelus; species Gymnoscopelus braueri. The sequence goes on from NC_137609.1 coordinate 6,009,176, forward strand.
GTGCGCAGACCTACGAGGCGCACCGTGCACACACACACACAAGCAAGCAAACGTGCGAGCCAGACCTGCACGCACGCACACACGCACACGCACTCGCGCACACACACACACACAGACACAGACACACACACACACACACACAGACACACACAGAACTCCCCATACTCCCCACCATGAATCACACACAGGTGCAAGATCTCTATGATGAGCTGAGGGGTTGCCTATGCCAGGTGTCAATCATTGTCAATTAAGAGTCAAGGCAGTCACAACAGTACCCTGCCTCCACCAGGCCTCACACTACAACACCACCCACACCACAAAAATATTAGTTAAAGACAACAATTGTCACCACCCTGTCTCTGTGTCTGCTTTTGGGTACCCACCCTGTCAGCAATGACAGATCACTTTTTGCCACTCACCTTGGAATGCATTTGGCCCCACTGCTATACCTGCACCACTTAACACCTGGGTGTGATTTGCTTCCAGTGGCGCTGTTCAGTAGCCTTGAAAATGAGTTTATAGGGATTTAACATTGTTTCTCTAGTTCATATACAGCCCAATTAAACAAGCTCATCAAAGGCACCGCTTCCTTCACACAGGGTGTTATTTTTTTTTAAAGTGAAATATCCCTTTAAGATCAAATAATCGCAATGAGAAGAGCTGAAACAAAATAGCTTGCAACATTCTGAAAATAAGCCGTTAAAGGGATATTTCACTTTCAAAAACAAATTGGGTCATTTTATCGTCTATTCAGGATTGAGCCCCCCAGACAGTTTTTAAGTTGCTTGATTCAGTATTTAGATATTTGACATTCATTTGATCAGACACGCCCCCTTCGAGAGAGAGAGAGAGAGAGAGAGAGAGAGAGCGCCCATGTTACCTCGTACTGCCTGTGAGAGGGAGAGGTGAATCGCCCATGTTACCTTGTACTGCCTGTGAGAAGGAGAGGTGAATCGCCCATGTTACCTCGTACTGCCTGTGAGAGGGAGAGGTGAATCGCCCATGTTACCTTGTACTGCCTGTGATCCGGTGATTTGAAGAAATAATTAACTTTGAGGTGAGGACATGAAGAAAGCATAAGCCTACATTTTCAATCACACTTGTTTGTCTGAAGATCCATTCTATATGTCATGTTATGGTTTAAACTTTAAAGGAGTAGTTCACCCAAAAAATGACTTATTTTCTATCAATTGCACACCCCATGAAGCCTTGAATCCATGGATTTATTTGTGTTTTTGTCGCATTCCTAAGCTAATAACTGTCTCTCCTACCGGCTAATGTATCCGGTAGGAGACACAAAGTAGATTATTTGTGTCTCCTACCGGAAATACACCCGGGCATCAAATTATTGGCTTAGGAATGCGACAAAAACCAAAATAAATCCATGTATTCAAGGCTTCATGGGGTGTGAAATTGATAGAAAATAAATCATTTTTTGGGTGAACTCCTCCTTTAAGGATAGCTGGTCAGCTTTGTTCAGACCGGCTCTGACCTGCGCTAGAGTGACAAGCTAATTGATTTTACCTACTTTGCTGCTGTGCACTGGAATTATGTAATTAATTATTTGGGAGCAGGTGTGTAAGATTCCAATAGAACGTGCTCAGTTTTGGCTATTTTCTGGGTATTCATTTCAATAAATTAATTAATTTGATTATTTTCGATTATTCGAATAACCGTTTTCAAAAATGTCGTGTACACGTCAGCAGTGGTGGAAATAGTAGGCTACTTAAGTAAATGTATCAATACTACAATGTAGATGTACTCTGAGTCTGTTACAAGTAAAAGTCCGGAATTCAAAATGTACTTGAGTAAAACTAAAAGTCCTAAAGTATTGGTATCAAAATATACTTAAAGTACCAAAAGTAAAAGTATTAAAATGGTTGAAAATAGCAGATCTACAAGCTCACAACGTATCACGATGCGACGCGTTGTGAGCTTGTAGATTGTCTATTTTCAAATAGCCTAGGTATAAAATAGGGCTAAAGTGGTTAATGTATGTTTTATAATGTAATGATTTATATCTGCAAAGTAGATTTTCAAATAATTGTAGTGGAGTAAAAGTACAATATTTTCCTCTGAGATGTTGTGGAGTAGAAGTAAAAGTATAGACAGTTGGAAATACTCCAGTAAAGTAAAAGTACCCCAAGATTTAATGTACTTAGTTACTTTACACCACTGCACATCAGTGAAAAAAACGCTGGGAACATCCCTATTTACAAGCGACTTTACAGGGAAAAAAGCTACCTATACTCTCATAGACTAAGTCTGTGTTTATTGTTTCCATATCCAGAAATTATGATCTTGACATAATTAAATCATGCATCCATTTGTAATTAGCATAAACAATGTAACAAATTGGCTGAAACCAGGAAATAGATATATTGGATGTTCATAAATTAATCTCTTCCCAGAACTAAGTTATATAACTTTTCCTTATTAGTATCATTTGCATAATTATCATCTAAAATAAAGAATGTAGAAAATCAGACTTCCCAGATTAAGTTAATTTTGATGGCAATAAACTAGCACACATTACATTTTTGAAAACAAGAAATTATAAATATACTAAGTATAAATATACTATGTGGTTTCATATACTATGCAAGCACATATACTATGTGCTTGCATTGGTACAGTACCATCGGGTTTCAAGAAAAAAAGACATCAGTGTCAGTGAACTCAATCCAGAGATGTGTTGCCCCTCTTCAGACAGAATCTAGGCTGTGCAGGTCAGGATTATCCAGTCTCTTTGTGCGAGCTACCAGCTCAGTGGCCTTGTGGTTAGAGTGTCCGCCCTGAGATGAGATGGGAGGTCAGGGTTACTTGTACATCATGGCTGGGGGATGTACTTGTACATCAAGCTGACTCACACTACTGCCCTATGGGCCACATGGTTCGACAAGGCGCACTACCACTAGTGTGAGCTATGAAGATTTTGTACATCCATATAGTTTGAGTGGATATCCTGCCTTGAAGTGACTTTGAAAACTTTGGCTTTCCCTTATGAGTATAGGGCTTTCTTGGCGAGAAAGAGATATTTGATGCTGTTTGACAGGCGCTGTTTTGATGATACAGTACTTTCCCTAATGGTGTGTGGCCTTCCTTATGGTAAGTAGTTGGAGGCTTGCCACTCTGGAATCTCTTCCGTGTGGCCTCCTTGGCGAGATAGACTGATAATTTTGTATCCTGTTTAACAGGAACTGTTTTGCTGAAACTTTCCGCTAATGTAAATCGTCTTCCCAGGGGTCATGTCATCACCATGGCAGATTGTGATGGACATTTTCATTAATATTTCATTTTTCCCATGGACATGCAAAATAATCATCTTACCAAAAACACAGTGGCCTAGCCCTAAATGTATACTAATGGACTCCTAATGTGTCATAGGGTCTATTCCAATGTGCTGCACATTTTAAAACAATAGTATGTCTGCATTAACTACTGAGCCACTTAACGACCAACAAATTAAATCCTAATTATTTTGGATAATAATTATTGAGTCTCATCAGTACAGACAGCGCTTCAACCTAAAAAGGGCCACTTAGCTGTAAAGGTGAGTGGGTGCGTATTATAAATCATATGGCTAATATAGAGATTGCTGGTGTCGTAACTTGAGCCCGTTTAAAAGACGGAAGCAGAAATGTTTCTCTTTGGTGGGAATAATTCACAAGCTTTACAGTCCGAGGGAGTCATTTTCCAAACAATGTTTTATTGTCAGAAATGGCGAACAGATACACGATTTCCAAATGTTGTATTGCGCCATGAATTAAGCAAAGCTGTTGCATATATACTGTTCTCACATGTTACTGTATCCGGGGTTGATCCAAAACCCCGCCTCTTAGTGACATGATTCTCGGCCAATCACAGAGACCCTGTCTCTCTGTAGCAGCGGTTGCGTGTTGAATTAGTATGCAAATGCAACTGTTTTTAATCTTTAGCATGTATCATGATTAGTACATTTGTCCCTTCATTTCATTAATTAAACATAGCTTCAATCAATTATCTACATTCAATATATTACACACATTAAAATAAGACCAAAGGTTATTTCATTAAATCATTGCAACCCAAAGTTACACTCATAAAGTCTTATTAAAATATAAGCTCACTTCAGAGTTTTCCCGTGTGCCGGCATGTAATTACTATGAGAAGAACTTAAAGAGAGTTAGGTGGTTACTATACAGTATGTGACCTTCATTGATTATTTAATCTGTGAATCTTTAATCCAGTTTTATTAAGCAGTATGAGTAGAAAATCCTTAGTACAATGTATCCTGTGTGTGTATTCAACAAGTTCTAAGTTTCATATCAGAATATCATTATGTTTTCACATTAGATTCAATTATTAGTACTGTATAACTCTAGCAATTAGCTAGAGGTTTAAAATACTTCAAACCGGTGATCTTCACGTCAAATGGTTCAGCAGCTGTCTATTGACTCTGGAACTCAGACAAAAGACTTCATCTGCCTTGCATTCCAGAGCCGATAATTGCCACCAGTGGCCCCTGCTTCAAAGAGGTTTCCCACTGGGACGTCTGTTCACACAAAAGGCTATTTCCATATATTTAAATTGATTCTATCTGTCTTTTATTGTCTTACCATAGAAAGTGTAAAACAGTGTCACACCTAGTCATTGATGTAGCAGGCGTGTGATTTTCTTTAGTATTTTCCCGGCCTGCAATTTAGTAGTAAACCAATGTACTTAAATCATAATTTCATATTTCTTGTAGCCCTCAGTCATCAGATACCACATTCCCCTCTTGGAGATATATTAATATTTCTCCACTAAGGGATATTCACGGGCTGATGGTACCTATGTAGGTGTCAACTAAAATCAGTTTTAAAACAAAAAAGACAAAATCTCCTGTGGATTGGTTAAGTTTCGCCTTCCCTTCTTGGTCGTTGGACTATGGAGTCAATCTTTGGTTAGATCAAAAATAAAATACATCAAACATAATAATAAACCTTCACTGGTTAGAAAGATAGAAAAATAAGAATAGAAATCCCTTCCTCAGTTGGACCTGCATATAGCGAAGCCTAAGGAAAGTAAAATTAAAACATAGTTATTACAATTCATCCAACAAGTTTGTCATATCTGGAATCTGCGCGCTTTCTGGTGTTTCTTTTTTTTTTTTTTTTATACTAACAAACGCAAGCTTCTTCTTGGTTGTCCATTTTTGCACTATTCAATATGTGTACATGATTGAAATTCTGTCCATGATGGATGAGCAACTGCAGATTTGCTCACGCACCATAGCCCAGAACTCCGCTCACACACCACAAACGAAATACTGCTTCTTTTTTTTTTTTCAGGAACTTTAGAATGTACAGTCTCTGAGGTAATGTTCGTTCATATCTGGGGGTTTAGAATGTGATAACCTCAACAATAGGTTTCAAGGGGTATGACACAGAGCCTCTGGTGTGTCCAGCTCTGAAGTGTGCTCGTACTCCACCAAGTTGCACAGCTCTGAATCAGTGTTATGCAGAAGAACTCAATTCAATCTCTCTTTCCTGTGCACTGGGATTCGGAACTCCTTGTGGGATGAGGTAAGGTTGCGTGTGGTGCATATTGTAGGTCGATGCAGTGGTCGTCTGGTTCCTCTCGGTCATGCTCTGGTAGTTGCTGTCACTGGTAATTGCTGGAGGAGAAGGCTGCTGGTGATGATCAGTTTCACCAGTAGGGTGAATGATGTCGTCAGGCGTAGGTTCCCCAGGACGGAGATCTGATTGACCTCCGTCTGCCTCTGGTTCTGCTGCGATATCCTGATGTCCGGTAGGGCTGAGGTCTCCTTCCTCAACGGGGGCCTTAATGCAGTGATTAAAGTGGAACCAGGTGGGAGAGCCTTTGACCTGTATTGCTGTTCCAGTGGTTCGGACGACTTCACCCGGCTTGATGGTGTTAGCAGCGGACCTCTCTGACTCCTCCTCCTGCTCTGCTTCCTGTTTTGAAAACACGTACAGTGCAATTTCCCTGTGCAAGCAAGACATATAGCAATTTCAAAGCGTGGGAATACTTCTCTACAGAGAAACTTGTGTCCTGGAGGAACAATCATGCCTCGTCTTACATTGTTCTTTTTTTTAAAAAAATCATACACCTTCCTATCATGTAGTCAACTTGTTGTAAGAGATAGGGTGCCCAAAAGCCATATTCTTTAGTTATCTTTCTGACACACTCCCCTCTTGAGACGTGACCCATTACATGGGTTCACGTATCAATAATCCTAATAAGTCAGGTGGTGCAAGTAGCAACCCTTCATGGGAGCGCCACAACCCGGTATGATCTTTACTGGCGCCCCTCTCAACCCACAACTTTTTGTCCAGTTCACTGGCATTTTCCTGTAACAAAATTAAGTCTCTCATCGTGATTTTTCCTTCCAATTCCATTACATGAGACACTAGCAACACATTACCTTGCCTTTTTGCACTTGAAATAGCTTTCGCAGCGGCATCTGCTGCATTATTGCCTTGTGTGATACGTGTGTGATCCGTCTTATGAGCTGCACATTTCGCAATAGCGATTTTCTCAGGTTCCATCATTGCTGATAACAATTTTAAAATCTGTTCTTGGTGCTTTATGGGGACGCCAGTACTGCCTTTAAAGCCTCTGCTCTTCCATATTGCTCCAAACAAATGACATACATTCATGGCGTATGAACTATCAGTGTGTATAGTCACCCGTTTTCCTTTAGCCATCAAACATGCTTCGGTCAGTGCTATCAATTCAGCTAACTGGGCAGAGCATGGCTGTGGTATTATCTCCGCTTTTATAGTGATAAAATCTGCATCGTGGGCCTTTACCACCGCATAACTGGCAATTAAAGTTTCTCCGATGTGGTAGCAAGACCCATCAGTCCATAATTCCAGTTCTGCGTCTGGAAGTGGCAATGCCTGCAGATCAGATCTGAGTTTAGAGTACATCATTACCTCATGTATGCAGTCATGGGGTGAGCCGTCCGATTCTATGGGTACTGAATCAGCTGGATTAACAGTAGAACACTTAACTACTGTAACATCTTCCTGCATTAGCAGTTTGTGATAATCCCTGATTCTGGGCGCAGTCAAAGAGTACTTGCCCCGCTGCAAAAGATTCTTAATGTCACAAGAAACGAAGATAGTTACAGGATAACCCATAGTTATAGCCGAAGCCTTTTCATACATTGAACATGTTCCCGCTAATGCCCTGTAGCATGGTGCAAGTCCCATCTCTACATCTGAGTACTTAACAGAGTAGTAAGCTACCGGCTGGGGTTTACCGTTAACCACTGTAGTCTGGGTCAAGATAGCTGTGGCATGTGTACACTCGGCTGACGAAGAAAAGTACAACAGAAATTGTTTTGAATAATCCGGCAGTGCCAGTGCTGGCGCTTCCATCAATTTTTCCTTTAAGTACACAAATGATTGTAGTGCCTGTTCTGTCCAGGTCACTGGAGCCTCCAATCTATCTGAGACTGTGTCTGTTATTAAACTTCTAAGGGGGCCCGTTATCGTGGTGTATTGGTGTATCCATGGAGCTGAAAATTGTACTAGACCTAGAAATTTCATCACTTCCCTCACTGTTCTGGGTTTTGGGGCATTCCGTATGGCTTCCAAATGGCCATCTGAAATACAACGATGCCCATGCTTTATCTTTTGACCCAGGTAGACCACAGAGTCTTGACAATACTGCAACTTCTTTTTTGAAATTTTGTGGCCTTTCTGGGCTAGCTTTTGTAACAGCAAAATTGAATCTTTATGACATGTTTCCCTGTCTTTTGAACAAATAATGAGATCATCTACATAATGGAGGACTGTGCTGTCCATTAGCTCACCTACATCAGCCAAATCCTCTTTTAAAACTTTGTTAAATATGAGGAGAATGTTTATAGCCCTGGGGCAAACGTTTGTAAGTGAAGTGTTCTCTTTTGAAAGTAAAACCAAAATATCCCTGACTGGCCTCCTCTAGTGGGACACTAAAAAAGGCTCCTGTCAAATCCAGGACTGTGAAGCAAGTGGCTGTGGGTGGGATATCACAAAGCAGGATGTATGAGTCCGGGACCTCGGCTGTGGATGCTACAACAATGTCATTTATGGCCCTAAGGTCATATACTAAACGGTATGAGTTGTCAGGTTTCTTAACTGGTAGAAGGGGCATGTTGCTGATGGGGTCTTTTGTTTTTTGTAACACTCCTGCTTGTGTTAGACCCCTTATCTGGGACTCGATGCCTTCAATTGCAGCGTCCTTGAGGTGATATTGATTTCTCCAAGGGGGCGTGGTACCTGCTCTGAGAGTCACAGTCACCGGTTGTGCAGATTTGACAAGGCCAATGTCTGTGCTGTGCTGGGACCACGAGGTTTCTGGGGTTTGTTTCAACATGGCAGCTCCTTGGGGACCAAGAATTATGCAACTTGAATTGAGGTGTGTTTTTCCCTCCATCCTGTAGTGTCCGCGGTGCTGGCATCTTTGAAGTATTTTAATTAAGTGAGTTGGCCTTCAGTTCAACTTTACCCACACTGTGGGTTCCTAATCTGGCATGCGACATCACCAGCTGTTCGCACCTCACTTCGAATTCATCAGGGCATAGTCATTCGAAACCTCCTGTTTGGGGGCCTCGGTAGGGATTCACAGGCCCCTGTGGTCCAGAACTTTGTGTGGTATATGTCTTTCTTCCTGAGTCAGGGGCTGAGGATCGGGAAAACCGCATGGGCTTTTCGGGACAGCGACAAGCCAAATGATCCATTGACTTACAGTAAAAGCAACCTGTGTAATTGTAAGGCCTCTTTCCGCCTGTCTCTTCAAATCCGGGCATCTCTTCGTCCCAGGACTGCGTACCCTGCTGGGCCTGGGTTGAATATGGAGCGGGGGCTTGGGAATTGGTGTGCTGTGTATCGTACTGGGAGTTTCGTGGTGTGAAGTTTGTGGGCTGTCGGGGTGCAGGAGGTACTGTTGCTCGTCTGACTTTGTTTATTTTCCTTAATATTTCAGCATCTGCTTGGCAAGCCCCACAACTGACTCCATTTTCTCCCGCATAGAAAGAGGCAAGCCATGCTCTCACCAGGGCTTGTTCCAACTGGAACTTGTCTGCGTCCTTCCCAGTGATGTCACGCCACTGGTTGTATGCTCTGGTTTTGTAAGTTCTTGGGTTTTCAGTGGGGCTTAGGGGGTCTATAATGATACTGTCCGGGTGGGCGTTAGTAGGAAACAAGTTTTTGAGGGCACGCCACACAGCCCTCTTGTGGGCTGAGAAAAGTTCTCTGTCATACTGACCGGTTGAATTGTACCTGTCCAGTCCCGCTTTGCTCAGGACATCTTCCAGAACATGGCATCCACTGATCGTCAAGATCAGCTCTTTAAAGTCTCCCATCTCTAATGGAGTCCCCACCAGAATTTCCTCAAACTTTGAGAGCCATGGAAAAGCTCCGTCCTGCAGGTGTGGGAGTTTCGCTATAATGTCTGTCATTTCCGTGGTCGTCCATGATCTATAATCCAAATTCTTCCTCTTCTGTTTCTTCTTCTTGGTCTTTTCCCCAGAGATTTGAGGCTCTTTTTCATCACTGTCTCTGTATGTTATTTTCGAATCTGACTCCATCTGTATCTTGGCCTCAACATACAGGACAGGCAAGATGGGATCTACGTTTGGGGTTCTGGCAGTGATGGATTCAGTGGTCACGGGGCAGACTGGCACAGGGGAAAAAGATGGAATTGTGGCTGCTGGCACAGGGGAAAAAAGATGGAAATGTGGCTGCTGGCACAGGGGAAAAAGATGGAAATGTGGCTGCTGGTACAGGGGAAAAAGATGGAATTGTGGCTGCTGGCACAGGGGAAAAAGATGGAATTGTGGCTGTTCTGGGGGTCTCTTCTCTATATGGAGGGGGTAACAGGTGGGAAAATGGGACAGCCTTAGCTCCTTCTTGATTATTCAATTCAATTGCAGTAGCTATTTCCGACTGGAGAATCTCTGTGAGGGCCTGGCTAAGTATCTGACCTTCCTTAAGAAACAAACTCAACACTTCTTGTTCATGCACTCTTTTCTCACTTCTCCTTTTTCCTTTCCTGCCTGTTTTTTGATCGGTCCTATATGTGCTGACAAGAATCTGCATTGTTTTAATGATTTGTATGTCAAAGGTACCTGTGATTGGCCATGGTTTCAATTCTAGTAGCTGCAATGATGGCCAGCGTTTGTTAAATTTTTTAGAAATCTTTTCAATGTTCTTACATAACGGATTATTCTGTTGTACGATTCCTGCAGGGGTAGTTGTTGAAACAACAGCCAAAATCCCAGAGCTTTCCATTTTCCCCGAACTACAAGGTCACGATTTTACAAAACTACAAAGATGTACTTCAAATGCCAATTTCCTAAGAATTCTGTATATATTTTGTCTCCAAGTAGTCCAAATTATTGCAACACTGCGGATACGTGTCACCAAACTATACTTTGCAATTTGATAGGTTCAAGCACAGATTTCAAACTTTTGCCAGCCCCAAAAAGGACTATATCAGCTCCCAAAAATCTATGTACAGCAGTGGTGAACAGTAAAAATATTTCAGAAATGTGTAGTCTCACGTCAAATACGTGTAGACCATTTACCAATTTTATATGTGTCTGCAATTTATTTGAATAAAAGCAAAGTTGTATGAACAAGTATATTCACATGTGTGTGTGGTTTATATGTCGCAAATAACTACAAAGCCATAACAAATGCAAAATATAAAGCAGAAACAATTCAATATACTCGTGGTACTTGATAAACTAGGAACCTGACATTACAGTTTTACTCCTATTAAAATCTCCAAACTATTCAAAGCTACTTATTCAGGAGAGTAGATGAGAGGAATTTTACGTGTCCCTATTTTAATAAGGAAGGGAAATGAATTTCCAACCCCACCCCCCAAATATTCAGCTTTCTCTTGATTTAAACTGGTACACGTCTAAATCATATCCATTAGCAACAATTTGGCTATTCTACTGTGTAGTAAAAAGGAAAAACAACCCGGGTTTCTAAGGCTGTACCTGTATTTGTACAAGGCAGTCTCCCCCAGATTCTATTTCCCTCCCACAACACAGTTGTTTAAGAAAAGATTTTCTTACAATAATTTAAAGGTCTGAGAATAATACTCCACTCCCCCCTTCTTTCTTTTTCAAAAAAAAAGGAAAGAAATAAGTATACTATCAGACACACATACATACAAGATGTGTCAATCAAACAAACCAATGTACTAAAACCAATCACACACAATCATCCAGCAGAAGAATTTAAAATATTCTAAAGTATTTAAAGTTTTTTTTTTTTTTTTAAATCAAAGCAATTGCCCAATATAAACTACCGCCAAGATAGCACAATAATCAACCAAACGTATCATACAGTGCTATTTATGAAAGTAGAAAAATGGCATACAAAATCATTACGTTTATAATTCAAACTATTCAGTCAGTACTCTATCAGAAAGCCTTCAATGGTTAAATCCAGGAACACAAACAGCATTCGTGGAAAAACCATCAAGGTAAGAAACAAAGAAAACAGTTAAAAAATCTTAGGTTTTAAGAAAGAATGAAAAAGAAGCAAAGAGAAAGACTTATATCTCTATCCACTAGAGAAAATAAACTCACGAAACACAAGGGTTTCAAACGGCCATTCAGACACGCAAAGAAAAAAGAAACTACAAAAATGTTCGCCTGTGAACTACAAAGCTGTAGCTTACTTCCTGGAATACAGAACCACGGACCAATGGCCACCCGGTCCGTCAATGCAGTACAACGCCACAGTCACGTGACAGCAAAAGGCCAATCAGCGACTCAAAAATGGAGTCTATGCGTCTGTGACGTTCTAACGCATCCACGGACCGGACTTTATGATACAGTAATCCAGGAAACCACAACAATAGAATGAAGTTAAACCTCCGTTATACTAGCTCACCAAACAACGAAAAGTTAGATAAAGAATCCGTCCAGCGGGCTCTCAACCGTTTTAACTAAACAAAGAAGGGATGAGCAGAATACAAAGGAAGCTGTCCCTCAAAACGGACAAAGGTCCGAAATTATCTTTCCACTATCACAGAACAGTATATAAAACAGAACACACTATGTGGGAAAGAATAAAACGTTAAAGGGAAGAAAATTAGCTTTGGGAAAAAAATCGTTATAGGAAGAAAAAGTTAGCTTGGGATAAAATCATTAGATGGGAAGAAAGGTTAAAGTTGGGGAAAAAAGGTTAACACAACAATGTAGGCCTACGAAACAGCATTAGCTGAGACGCATGCAGTTTAACGACAGCAGGTTTAGAAAATTGATAGAAGAGAGGACAGAAAAATCCGTTCTCAAACAGTCATTAGCTGTCTGGAACGGGGAGTAATCAGTATTTAAAAATAAAGCGTGTACTAGAATTAACCTTAACACATGTGTATGCAGTTAGAACTAGACAAATACAACAAATCAGTCTTTACATGAACCAGTGTAATTGTGTATGAAGCTTTCTCAAACCTGAATTAGGTAGTAGGAATGGACCTGTTGATATCAGCCCAGAACACGTCGCGAACAAAGGAACAGCGTCCCGTCCCGTGTGGCCACGGCCCCGACAGAAAACAGCCCCAATTCTACAAAAAGAAAAAGAAAAAAAAACATCATATAACACAGCTTCTATTTACACAAAAATACATATAAGCAGCTAAATAGAACTTTAAAGTCATACTTGAGACCCTATCACAAAGCAAGTCGTTTGAAACATATGCATATCACATGAAATGGGTCTCAACTATAAGCCAAAATCCACCCCGCGGCTCAGAACCAGTATACTTCATCATAACTAAAAGGATCCAATTTAAGTGCCACCAACGTTACTCATCAAATAGAATTTTTACCGAACCAGATAGTTTCTTTTTAGGGTTACTATCTGGGGCGCTCATGTATATCGTGGCGAGCAAGGCCAGACACCAATAACGAGATCTATTGTTACAGGAGCCTATTTTATCACAAGGGTCCTCATGAACCAGATGTGCTTTTTACACTTTCTGATCCGAATCCTACATGTAATTAATGTCTAGCTTGAACCCCTAGAAAGAAATTAAACGCTTAATGTACCACGACAAATCAAAAGTCCATCTATACTATTCGAAATGCAGTTTAACCCAGACACGGCTTGAACTCCCGTGAAGAGATCGAACATTTTTCTGTGGCACACGGAGACGGCGAAACACACACTTTAACGCTTTGTTACTCTAAGTGCGTGTTAAAGTGCACGTCTCACCAATGCCGTCTGAAAACACAGCGGATTCCAGAAGGACTGCAAGCTTGCGACTTAAAAACCACCCAGAGAATACATTCATTTCCGCCGGAACAAAAAAATGGCTCGAGGTTTTTTTTAACTAACCGCCATAAACACGGACAAAGTTTTAACATTAAAGGTACAATTCACACATACCTTCAACGAAAACTTTGTAGAAATGTCCCGTGTTCCAGCAGCAAAGGGCCTAGCTGTCTCGCCAATAAATGTCGTAACTTGAGCCCGTTTAAAAGACGGAAGCAGAAATGTTTCTCTTTGGTGGGAATAATTCACAAGCTTTACAGTCCGAGGGAGTCGTTTTCCAAACAATGTTTTATTGTCAGAAATGGCGAACAGATACACGATTTCCAAATGTTGTATTGCGCCATGAATTAAGCAAAGCTGTTGCATATATACTGTTCTCACATGTTACTGTATCCGGGGTTGATCCAAAACCCCGCCTCTTAGTGACATGATTCTCGGCCAATCACAGAGACCCTGTCTCTCTGTAGCAGCGGTTGCGTGTTGAATTAGTATGCAAATGCAACTGTTTTTAATCTTTAGCATGTATCATGATTAGTACATTTGTCCCTTCATTTCATTAATTAAACATAGCTTCAATCAATTATCTACATTCAATATATTACACACATTAAAATAAGACCAAAGGTTATTTCATTAAATCATTGCAACCCAAAGTTACACTCATAAAGTCTTATTAAAATATAAGCTCACTTCAGAGTTTTCCCGTGTGCCGGCATGTAATTACTATGAGAAGAACTTAAAGAGAGTTAGGTGGTTACTATTCAGTATGTGACCTTCATTGATTATTTAATCTGTGAATCTTTAATCCAGTTTTATTAAGCAGTATGAGTAGAAAATCCTTAGTACAATGTATCCTGTGTGTGTATTCAACAAGTTCTAAGTTTCATATCAGAATATCATTATGTTTTCACATTAGATTCAATTATTAGTACTGTATAACTCTAGCAATTAGCTAGAGGTTTAAAATACTTCAAACCGGTGATCTTCACGTCAAATGGTTCAGCAGCTGTCTATTGACTCTGGAACTCAGACAAAAGACTTCATCTGCCTTGCATTCCAGAGCCGATAATTGCCACCAGTGGCCCCTGCTTCAAAGAGGTTTCCCACTGGGACGTCTGTTCACACAAAAGGCTATTTCCATATATTTAAATTGATTCTATCTGTCTTTTATTGTCTTACCATAGAAAGTGTAAAACAGTGTCACACCTAGTCATTGATGTAGCAGGCGTGTGATTTTCTTTAGTATTTTCCCGGCCTGCAATTTAGTAGTAAACCAATGTACTTAAATCATAATTTCATATTTCTTGTAGCCCTCAGTCATCAGATACCACACTGGCTTTTCAAAAGACGTGTTACTTGAGGACAGAAGGAGATCAAGTTCTACCAGCTAAGTTAGTGCATTCCATTAAGGTGATCAGGTATTCTCTGTTGATGAGAAAGTCCAAGGCATGCACATGTAACAATGAAAAAAGACACACCACACAAGCTACACTTGAATGGGCCACTAGGCCGGTATTCAGATGATAGCCAGTGGGCCAATCATCTCAGCTCTGTGGTCCGGTGCTACTGAAGGATTGGCCCTCTCCACTTAGAGGCCACCCAGCCCAAACATTAACGTAACTATCCTAAAAAGGGGGCAAAAAGAATTGGGCCACACCCGGAACTGACTGTAATAATCCTAAAACGGGGGGAAAGCTATTTTATTTTTTTCTTGTATCATTTGCAGACCACCGGCCCATTAATGGTTGGCCCGGGCATATGCACGTTATGCCAGATGCCCAGTCCAACCCTGACTGGTGTTCATGTTTTGTTAAGCTAAAAGTTTGCAGCCTGTTACAGGCTGATGATAGCCTATATCTATTAATGAAAAAAATACAATGCTTAATAATGCAATCCCTAGGAATATGCAGGTAGCACAATATTAAATCAGATATACAGGTATGTATTACTGTATACTACTGTTGTTGTGGCTTCTAGGTCAGTGATTGTCAAACCTTTTTTATTTTAAGGACCCCCAGCTGGAGTGCATGGTATGCATTGATTAGACCACAGACCTGAGAGCTGCTAAATGATGAACTGTTAATCATTTTCCAGCTAGAAAACCTAGAAGCACCTCTGGGGATCACCAGACCCCCTGTAGACAAAAGAACTGTTTTGTAACTAACTTACTTGTGACAGCAGCATCATGTTATTTGACTGGAGGCTTTGAATATATATATCAGTCAGTTTGAAACAGCCTCCTGCTCATGTCACAGGACATTTTTTCTTTCTTTCTTTTTTACTTGTCCTTTCAGCACCACCTTTCCTCTTTTTCTTACTGGAAATTGGCTTGGGGTCCATATTTGATAAAGATAACATGACATTACTTGTCAATAGGCACAGCAGCCATATTGTAATGAAACTGGGCTGCCCCTTCCTACTTCACAGGTGTTACCAATGACACTAATGAAGGCTATGTTCCTTTCAGGTCAAACAGAGTCAGGGTGCTGATATTGTGCATGTTGGCTCACTGGAAAGACTCTGCTAAACCAGTGGGTCTCAAAGTGTGGTCCAGGGACCCTCATGGTTCCTTGAGGGGGTTCCAAATGGCCCCTTACGGGTGTGTGACTGTGAGAGTGTACAAATGGAACCAAATTAGAAGGTTTTAGAACCACTGTGATATACTATATGGAAAAGAGTGTGTGTGTGTGTGTGGGGGGGGGGGGTGAAGCGGAACAAACCAATCATGTCTTCATTCTTCAAAAAAAGAAGAACTTTGAATACTGACATTTTGACCAATCCCTAGCTATTGGTGTCACCTGACAAGTGACAAGCGTCTATCCTTTGTGTCTCTCCAGTGCCAGGCCAGTCACAGCGCTCA
Source organism: Gymnoscopelus braueri (assembly GCF_963280865.1). Classification (NCBI taxonomy): domain Eukaryota; kingdom Metazoa; phylum Chordata; class Actinopteri; order Myctophiformes; family Myctophidae; genus Gymnoscopelus; species Gymnoscopelus braueri. The sequence continues at coordinate 6,025,313 of NC_137609.1, forward strand.
GTGAACATGCATTGGTTGCTGCCAGGAATGCCAGGCAGTCTCATAGGGGCATGTCTCATAGGGGGAAGGAGCTATCATTGATCTGACACACACAAACACACACACGCACACGCACCACTGACACCAAGGGCGCAAATACCGTATGGGTTGAGGCTAGGGGGGTCGGCCGCGGGATAAGACGGGATACGGGCGTCTTTGACAGGTGTCGCAAAGTGGTTAATGTATGTTTTGTAATAATAATTAAAATCTACAAAGTAACTAGCAGTGGTGGAAAAAGTACTCAAATGTTTAAGTAAAAGTATCAATACTGCAATGTACTGTAGAAGTACTCTGTTACAAGTAAAAGTCCAGAATTCAAAATTTTGTACAAAAGTATTGGTATCAAAATGTACTTAAAGTACTAAAAGTAAAAGTACTAAAATGGTTGAAAATAGCAGATCTACAAGCTCGCGTTGTGAGATTGTAGATCGGCTATTTTCAAATAGCCTAGGTATAAAAAAGGGATACAGTTGTGGTTAATGTATGTTGTATAATGTAATAATTTAGATCTGCAAAGTAACTAGTAACTAAAGTTTTCAAATAATTGTACTGGAGTAAAAAGTACAAAATTTGCCTCCTAGTTGTAGTGGAGTAGAAGTAAATTTGTACTGAAAACTGGAAATACTCCAGTAAAGTAAAAAATACCTCAACATTTTACTTAAGTACAGTACTTAAAGGAGAATTTTGGACTAAGTTTTTCTTACCTTTTCTATGATGTTATGATATCTTAGGATGAATGGTACAGTAGAAAAATGTCATAACTCCATCCCAGGTCCGCCACAGCTTAAAACGTGCACGGATAGGCCTTGCGCTAGATCGCATATTTTAATAGCTTTTTTTTTCCGACGTTCCGACGTTCATAGTGACAGAACACTATGCAACCAAAAAAAAAAAAGTCTCGCTAGACGAGATAGAAATCTCGTCTAGCTAGACTTCTGTTTTTTGTTTTGTTTTTGGACAGTGTTCTGTCACTATGAACGTGAGATCAAAAAAATATATTTTTAAATATGTGATCTAACGCAAGGCCTATCCGCGCACGTTTTAAGCTGTGGCGGACCCAGGATGGAGTTATGAAAAATTTCTACTGTACCATTCATCCTAAGATATCGTAACATCATAGAAAAGGTAAGAAAAACTTAGTCCAAAATTCTCCTTTAAGTGAAGGGAATCAACGTCAACGGCCCAGCAAAAACTTGCATGTGTGTCAAAGAATATGATTATTGGCAGAATCGCAGAACGTTTAGAATATTTGGCGGCGCGAGAAAAAAGGACGCTTCACCGGCGTGTTTCAATGTTGTAGCGCCCTGCTTCTAAATTCCGCCGTTTTTTTTCCTTTCTTCACGTCGTTTGGTGCCCCCCCCCAAGGTTGGTGCCCTGTGCTGCGTTGCTTTTATTCGCCAGATTGGGACGTTCACGGCATATTTTGCACCATCACGGTGCGTTCATCATCGGTGACGAGTGCCTATAACACAGCCAGCAGCGTGCTGCGTGCGAGTCGCGCGACTGACTGTGTCTGTGTGTGTCAGGATTCGAGGCCACAATCACGTGCAGCATGCGTCCCCTCCCCCTCCGCCTAATGGCTGTGTATGGGGCCGACGCGTGCTTTAGCGTGATTGTGTGAGTGTGGCTTCAGGAAGTAAATTCCTGTCCCAGCGGTCCCAGCTGTTGGTACGCGAGAGCGCTTCCCTTCGTCTGATGTGCCGCGCAGCATGCATTTTGACGACGCATGCGCACTTGTGCACCAGTTATGTTCACCCCTGCGTATGCGTATCAAAGAATTGTTATTTGGCACAGACCCGGCCGTAACTAGATATTCCTCTTTCTGTGTTCTTTCCATTTAGGCTACTGTACATTCATTGTTGCATTAATTTAGATATCCACAATCCATTCCATTCTGCAAAACTTATTAACCTCATTAACCTAACTTCAGTAATCGATGTTGTTACAACAAACTAGCAGTGTTGCCAGATTTCGCGAAGGAAACAAGTAACCAAGTATATGTAAACAAGCCCAAATCATTGCGCTTATAATAATCAGACTTGGCAACAGTCAGATGAACTGACCAAACCATTTTGTGGATTTTACACAGGGGGGAAGAAAATAAATCCTTCAAAAAGCATCGTGTTTGTGTGGGAATGATTTCTAAATTATATTGAATAAGTATTTTTTTATTCTTATTTATTAATTTATTATTCCAAATGGCTCCTAAATAACTCTGGGGGGACCAATCTAGTCATATCCCCCCCGTACCCCCAGGGATTTTTGCGCCTGACTGACACTACCAACCTACAGTACACATCGTGCAAACACTCTGGTTGTCAAACATTTTTATGTCAAGGACTCCTCCATAAGAGAAGATGTGTGTTAAAAATGTTCAGCTTCCAAAATACTGCTCAATGCCATATATTTGGGCCCTTGTAATGTATTTTATAAATGTTGACTCAAATTAAGAAATGAAAAGTGTGCGTGCGCGTGCATGCGTGCGTGTGTGTGTGTTTTAAATAAGAAGGGAGCCATCGCTTCTGTCTTTAAAAATAAAGTTTATCAAGGATTTATCCTACATAATATGTACAAACTGTAGATGGTAGATAGTCCATCCTAGCATAAAGGTTCCATGGGTCGGTGAGTTGTTATACTATATGTTATTAGTAATGTATACAGACTGTTGGCTTTGCAGGGGACACAGTGTTACTTGGGGACAAGAGTGAGATCAAGTTCTGTAGGTTTCTGTTTGGTACGGTAGCTTCAATAATTATGTTGATAAGGTCTCTGAACATTGGTGTGATTCCATGCGTAGTTGTGTAATGAATGGAACAATAGAAAAGAAAACACGAGACTCAAACAGATACATGTTGAGTGATCAGATAATAAAGAACATGACAGAATTCAAAGGAATGCAGTGTCACTACATCCTGATGTGTCACAACAGTTTCATTCTACAAGGAACAAGGAACATATTCCTGTATGAGAAGGAGAGGAATTAAAGTGTGTGTGTGTGTGTGTGTGTGTGTGTGTGTGTGTGTGTGTGTGTGTGTGTGTGTGTGTGTGTGTGTGTGTGTGTGTGTGTGTGTGTGTGTGTGTGTGTGTGTGTGTGTGTGTGTGTGTGTGTGTGTGTGTGTGTGTGTGTGTGTGTGTGTGTGTGTGTGTGTGAGAAAATGTGCACACGTGCACACACTCTCCCTGGATGCCAGAGCAGAACATCTGCCCCAAATCTTTCCACATTCGCCTGTCATAGCGCCAGCAGCAGGCAGATTTGAGTGATCAGATAATAAAGAGCATGACAGAATTCAAAGGAATGCAGTGTCACTACATCCTGATGTGTCACAACAGTTTCATTCTACAAGGAACATTAATTAAATATAAATCCAAATATTCCTGTATGAGAAGGAGAGGAATTAAAAAGTGTGTGTGTGTGTGTGTGTGTGTGTGTGTGTGTGTGTGTGTGTGTGTGTGTGTGTGTGTGTGTGTGTGTGTGTGTGTGTGTGTGTGTGTGTGTGTGTGTGTGTGTGTGTGTGTGTGTGTGTGTGTGTGTGTGTGTGTGTGTGTGTGTGTGTGTGTGTGTGTGTGTGTGTGTGTGTTCACAGCATCGAATACCTACGAAATTTGCTAGGTAGGCCTACACCTAAACGGCCAACAGGGACACGCTGAAACTGCTTAAGCCCCGCCCCCTCTGTGTTCCTATTGGCTGGGCTTTAAAGAGCCATAACTCCGGTTCCCAGCATCGGAAACCTTTGAAACTCCCTAGGTCTACTTAGACGGCCAACAGGGACAGGCTGAAATTGCTTAAGCTATGCAGCCTAACTTTTCAGCTGATTGCCATACAGGCTTGTATCGTAGACAGAACATCGAGGGCCCGGTCATCGCTGCTTGCAGCTTTAATTTTATTTGAAACCTGTGCTGATAATTCTACAAAAAAAAGCTAAATTGAGGTTGTTTTCCAGTGCTTTGGACACATTAAAGGGATATTTCACTTTCAAACATGTTTTGGGTCATTTTAATGTCTAAATGACACCAAACATGTTTGAAAGTGAAATATCCCTTTAATTGCAGGGCAGTTCAGATTTAATTACTGTCAGTACAAACATCTAGGTATTTTAATTGATAGTTTATATTTTTCATTTTGGAATGATATATATTTTTTATTTTAACAAAGAAATATCACTTACTGCACCTTTAACTAAATGTTAAATAGCTCTATATAGTGATAGCAGTCATTGCTATATTAGTATAGAGCAGGGGTCTTCAACAGGTGGTCCGGGACCCCTAGGGGGTCCTCAGTGATACTGCAGGGGGACTGCCAAACCTATGTGTGATAGGGACTTTATTTTTACATTACGACTATCTTTCTTTTTGTGTTCAACCAGAGAATCCACAGAATCCACACCACTAGACCAGATCATCCTTCCACCATGAACCCCAGGCTGACCCAGGTCCAGCAGACGGCGCTGTGCTCCCAGCTAGGAAACGTGACTCTGAAGCTCCTCTACAAGGCTTCTGTCCATGGTTACACTGCAGCAGCGTTCCACCAGCGATGTGACAACCAGGGGCCCACTCTGTCTGTGGGCTACAATAAATCTGGCTTCGTCTTCGGGGGATACACCAGTGTATCTTTTGTTCAAACTAACGCTTACGCAAACGATGCCAAGGCTTTTCTTTTCACCATTAAGGGGGCGAATGTTATCAAATATCCGGTCAACAATCCTGCTAATGCGTTGATAATGTACATCGGCCATGGTCCTTATTTTGGACCAAATTTTTGTCTTTGTTATAATAGCCAAGCTGCAGCGTACAGCAATCCTGCTCAAAATTATTACAATTTCAATGCTGCAGAAATGCATGGCAACGACCTGCAGCTGATTGAATGTGAAGTTTATGAAGTCGAAGGTGAGTTCAATACAAAGACAAACATGTAAGGCATGACGTTTCAGTGTTTTAGTTGTTTTTACTGTCTTTCATGTTCTGACTGTGGAGATGTTTCTAGATGTGTCAACAGAATGCAAACTCCTTGAGAAGCCATGGAGGAACATAGACTGGACTCCTGAGTAAGTATGGATCTGGATTAGTCTATTTATATGAATTGAATCATACCATATACCATACAATACTGTACTGTATATTGTAGCTGTCGGATGGAAACCTTGAATGTCCAAAAGTGTAACTTTTCAGGAAAAAAAAAAAAAAACCTGTGTTCCATTGGATCCAATGTTGTTAATATTGTGTCACAACAAGCTCTTAATACCTTTCATTGGTTCAATATTTATAAAAAACAGTTGACCAGAAAGACAGACTTAACCACTTTCACGTTCACTTAAAAAAGGAAGAACCAAACATAGCAGATCGGCTTTTTAGCTACTTTTGTATGACACTGTAGTGTAGTAGGACAAAATCTATGAAAAAATATAAACAGTTGAAATATGGAGATACAAGGTTTCTGTTCGACAACAACGATATAACACTTTACTATACCATACACTGTGCTATACTGTACTATATTGGACGGATTGTTCTTTAATGGTAACCAAGTTGTAGTGTAGTGTACAGCAATCCTGGAAATGATTACAATGCAACATAAATGTTTCTATTTTTCTATGAAAGATTTTTTTTTAAACTGCAGTATCTGAAACTAAACATTTACTGAATGTCTGCACTTACTGTATGTAGTTCTCAAAGTAGAAAGAAAATATGTTAACAGTAGTACAAGAACAACACCAGACTTGGTTAAAATGGGTTTATACAACACATTTGCTATTATATCTGAAACAGGCTGAAATGTTTAATCTGTTGGGACTCTGGTCTCCACAGGAATAAGAAAAAGCTGCTGGGCCATATAAAGACCTACAAGCCCATCATCAGTTCTGTGACCCAGGTCAGAGTTCTGCTCATTGGAGCAGTGGGAGCCGGGAAGTCCAGCTTTTTCAACTCCATCAAGTCCGTCTTCAGAGGACATGTCACCAACCAGGCCTTGGCTGGCAGCTCTGGCACCAGCCTCACCACCATGGTAGACCACTGCTCATTGCTACGTAACTCTAACCCACAATCATAACAAGTGTGAACTAATGTTCTTGGTTGGTCTTATTTATTCACAAAGATGGGTAAATTGACATTACTGTGAACTACCCAGCAAATGAAATGGTAGTCCCACTGGGTTTTCCATCAGTGTAGGATAATTCCTTTAACAGGTCCGTTCATGAAAGTCCTTGCGGTCTTGTTTCCAAACGTGTAGGGAGGGAGTTGGTTGATGCAGTCATTTTGTGACCTGTCAAGGTCACTGTTTTCCTCTGCGTTTTGGTTCCTTTCGTTCCTCAGATGTGAATTCTTCTAGATTCCATGGGCTGATTGGTCATCTGCTACTTGGCTTATCACCCTCTTGTCTTTTTTATCATCCCCTCATCCAGGGCATACAAATGATGAGTATTTGCGAACTTCGCCGCGCCTCCGACCAAGTGGAGCTTACTATGTAACTCTGCTTGGGTTGTGTGTGTGTGTCTCCATGTGTGTCTCCGTGTGTGTCTCTGTGTTCACGCTCTCATTGGCTCTCGCCCATGTCACTCACGCTCTCATTGCCTCACGCCCCCATGTGACTCACGTGCGTGCACTGCCTATTTGCAGCCGCCAGAGTGCGCCAGAGTGCGCCAGAGTGCAGGAATTTAGACAATGCTCTGCACACACACACACACACACACACACACACACACACACACACACACACACACACACACACACACACACACACACACACACACACACACACACACACACAATGTCAATGTTCTCTCCCCATCACGGTGAAATAACACGGATTACAAGTCCGGAAATACACAATATTTTCGAGCTGCGTTCGCTTCCAGCGTTCGTGCGTCTTACTTGTTGATAATACTATGTGCTAATGATGAAGGTAGTGTAAGTGATATTTTTTGGTTTAAAACAAAGGTTTTATATAAGAGTTAAAGCTCTATTTTGTGATAGTAATCATTGCTAAAGAGTGTTTGTTCAGAGTTTGATCTCTCCAGCTCATTCCAGCTCTTTTCACCACTGCTTCCGTTTTATAATGTTCCAGCTTCAATTCTGTGTGCTCATAATTGTCATCACTTCCAATTTTACTTATATTTATATAAATATATATTTATATTTACTAAAGAGCAGGAGAGACGGGGGGACCCCTGTTATTGAACAAACGCTATAGTAATGAGCTATTTAACACTTATTTTAACAATATAACTTACCGTACCTCTAAACTAAAGTTGAACCAAAGTTTGCAGGCCTCTTATACAAAATAACTGAAGAAAGGATGTGCATATTTTCATGCAACTTGGAGGTAATAATCAGTAGACTTGAAGAAATTATTAACTTTTGGGGTGAAAAGATCACACGGTTTCAATCAAGGTCACAATGACGTATTTGGTTATAACTCAGGAAACTGGAAATTATTTTTTGTTTAGTTTTTGTTTGTTCAGTTGGTTTATTTTGAAGTTTTGTCAAGTCAAAACAGTAAAACAAAAACTTTGTTGAGTGAGTGATAACCTTTACCATTGTGCATCCTACAGTTTCGCACCTACAACATTAAAGCTGGAAAGGAGGGCAAATATCTGCCAATCATCTTGTGTGACACCATGGGATTGGAGGAGACCACGGGGGCGGGGCTTAATGTGGACGACATAAGCAGCATTTTGAGAGGTCACATTACAGACAGATATCAGGTGAATCTTCTGACATTTCTAACTGAAAACGCTTTTTATAGATGTTTGTGGTTATTGCTTTGCTGAAGAGGATCATCTTATTTCAATCAGCTTTCAGCTGTCTTTAAATAAATGGGACATTAGAGAGATAGGAAGGACATGTAACTTGTTGTAGTAATTCAACAATAACACATTAATGCATTTTCTGCACAGTTCAACTCCACAGTTCCTTTGCAACCAGAGGCCCAGGGCTATAAAAAGAGTCCAGGTCTTCAGGACAAGATCCACTGCGTGGCCTACGTTATCGACGCCAGCAAGATCTCCATCATGCCCTCTAAACTAGAGGACAAACTGACCGCCATTCGAAGCAAGATCAACCTAGTCGGTCAGTTGGTCGGTGAAAATAGCCAATCTACAAGTTCATAATGCGTTCCAACTGCGACGCATTGTGAGCTTGTACTGTACATCAGCAATTGTAGGCACTCGATACGTTCTAACAAGGTAGTATAAATCAGGCGTATCAATGTCAAGATCTGTCCTTGTGAAGCTTCTTTCAAAAATGTATAGTAATGCTTAAAGCTGCACTATTTAACTTTCCTCTTCTGCCCCGGATTTGAACCCTTTTTGAACCCTTTTTCTGCGCAAGTGCTGCATTTTTTACCAAAAAGAAATGACATTTTATTCATCAAAGAAAATTACATAGTGCCGCTATAACTCTGTCGTAAGGCGTTGTGGCTCGAAGAAAGTCACAATGCCACGTGTTGTGTGCATGTAGATCGGCTATTTTCAGCGAGAGACATATGATGAAGTATAAACCAGGCGTAAGTGGTGGAGGGACGTCAGTCAATGCTGGCACACATAGTCAAGGAACAACAGAACATAATCACATCATGTCAATTACATTGTCTCAATGCAATCTTCAACTCGACACAATAGTTTTTAGAAATAGCGTTAATGTTATTGGCAGAATTTCTGCCTTGTTGATGCAATATTTCGTGTGATTTGGAGACATAAATAACGATCCACTATCTAATTGTGGATCATTTAAGTCCTTGGTTTACAAAACAAAAGTATCACAATTACACAGCCTGGGGTCCTTTATTTATTTTTTATTTTTTTACAGCTGTTGAACATTTTTGTTTTGGTGCTGTTCTCCAGGTATCCCTCAGTTGGTCCTGTTGACTAAAGTGGATGAAACCTGTTCTGCTGTGGCAAAGGACCTGACCAATGTTTATCACAGCCACTACATCAAGACCAAGGTGAGTTCTACTAAAGACAAACAATAGGAAACCAAGACTACCACACTGAGGCTTGACTTTTGAGGCCAAAAGTACACAGCGTTCACAGATACTGTTGGCTTGAACTCACCAAATGGGGTGGGGAGAGGCAACCACACCCATTTGCGTACCATTTTTCGTACTATTGTATTGGTGAGGCGTGGGAACAAGGCAATGCACATGCTCTGGGACGGAGATCGAAGAAGGATTCATTGCTACTCATTGCTAATCATAAAGAAGAAAAAATAGATTCAATAAGGGAAAAAAATATTTAATTACACCAGCCTTCATTATCCTTTAAGAAATGTCAAGATGTGTATTTGTGTTCAGATAACTTGTGATGAACATTTACCATCATGGTGTACTTGACTACCTTATTTCACTGTCAGTTTATCGTCTCGAATATCAACAGATTAATTGATCATGGAAATGATACGTTCAAAGTTGCAGCCCTATGAGCAGCCCTATAAGTCAGTTTCAGTGGCGTTGATCGCACGTTTTGTACAAAATGCCTCAGATCATGAACGCAGCCCGATTGCCATCTCCACTAGGCCAAGGAAGAAATGCCATCCTACATTTTTCAAACCAGCCTCGTGGTGGTGCTATAACAGGCAGATTCACGTTATGGCCTATAATTCTTGAACTGTAAGTCTTACAATCAACATCTGTTTTTCCACTGGATGTGGCATTTCTTCCATGGCCTAAAGTTTCACGGCAATTGGACCCTAAGTTCATGATTTGAGGCATTTTGTACAAAACGGGCCACTCCTGCAAAGTTTGAAAGCCAATCTTAGCCAATAAGGATAGAATCTGAAAAATCTGACAGATCTGTCTTGTTCAAATGACTATAGAGATACTGTATACCAATTTGTATGATGGTTGGACAAAATCTGTAGGAGTAATATAAAAAAGAATGTTGAGCAAAAATGGGTCTCCTGATGGCGCTATAACAGGCCGGTGTGAAAGATTTGGGGCAGAGGTTCTGCCCTGACCTCCATGCCTATGGGCTCGCGGAGATAAATATAGCTGGCCTATTGTGTAAAAAAAAAGTTTTACCAATTACCTGAATGCCCCTGCTCCCCAGTTAAAAATTGCTATAACGATATATAACGATAGAAAGCAATACATGAAAATGTTTTAACTCTCACCTTTTAATTATTATCATTACAAACTAATAAATGAACCCTTGTTGTAAAAAAAACAAAGTTGTCCTTTAATGGGTTAAACTTAATAAAGCTGAGCTAAGCTAACGTCAAGCCGTTGTGCTGTGTTGCTGCAGGCCCAGGAGATTAGCCAGCGTCTGGGTCTGCCCCTGTCCTGTGTGGTTCCTGTGAAGAACTACAGCGAGGAGCTGGAGTTGGACCAGAGCTGTGACATCCTGCTCCTCAGCGCTGTCAACCAGATGCTGCGCTTCGCTGAGGACTACTTGGATGATGTCAGCGACAAATTCAGCGAACTTTAAGTTTAAAAGAACCTGTTCACAGTCTAAAGAGATTATCGAAGTATCTTGGATCACATTGTTTTTGTGGCTATTATTAACCCCCTCCAATTTTTGGGCGGTGTAGCCGCCCCTATAAGTGGGGTTGGGACACCTCATTACCTGTATTGTGATTGGCTCATTAGTACACCCCTAGCTGTACTGTGATTGGCTGACTCTATTGGCTGACTCTATTCAGCACTGTGATTGGCTAGCGAGACACATGACGACATTAATAACCTATAAATAGGATTATGCACTTCAAAAAACAATTTTTTTTTAAGTGAGCTTCCATCACTATGATGACCACTGTGATGACCACACCGCCCACTTCACACTGGGTGTGATTTTTATATGATACAGGCATTTATAGAAATAAGAACTCTGGACTTTATAGAAATGGATAAATACTGTTAGAACCCAGCTCTAAGGAACCAACTTAGCCTATCTGCACTAACCACCAATATTGTTTTTATTGTAGTTGATGCAGCAATGATCAGTAATTTGACCTTCAATGCCATTTATTTACAAAGTGAAAAGTTATTTAGAATTTGAATGAATTAATGAATATGACTCAAGTTGCTGATAGTTGAGATTATCCAGTGCCTTCTCTTTATTTTGTAATGGTCTTTTGGTTTCATCTTATTCTAATCTGATTAATCAGTGATTGAAAGTTCCTTTTCTTACCACTATAGTGGTTTTGGTATGTTGGGACTATTGGGAGTTGAGTTGGTATAAAGGCACTAGGTTTGGATATGGGAATTGTGGATTTGGGGATATTTTATGTCTTCTAAAGTCCATAGAGAAGTTCAGTTCAGGTGTTCAGGTAAACATGAACGTAGTGCAAATTGTAATCGACAGTATATACTTACCATGTACATACTTAACATGTATGTATAGACTTTAGTTTTTTGTTTTGATGTTCATAAAATGTACTGAAGATTTCTTGGCTATTGTTAAACAGGATCTCATGCTTGTCTCCCCGGGAGCCTGGGTCTTGACTCAAGACCCAAAAGATAAATTTGATGTCTCCCCGGAATCATACGAGGAAGTAAAATGTATAATAAGCAAGAAAGGAAAGACGGCCGCAATAAATGGATCCAGGGAGAAAGCGTGGCAAAGTATTGCCGACGAATTAAATGCACAAGTCGTCCAAAAATATATACAATTTATATACAAGTCCATAAATATATAATTCAGTTAGGCTTAAACATGAGGAGTGTATAGTGAATATTGGAATTATCGCCTACTAATCTACAATGCGATGCCTATTATATGCGATAACCAATATGTCTGAGTCTGTGCTCAGGCATGTGTCAAAAACAAAAAAATCTCCATGAATTTAAGGCTTCATGGAGTGTGTAATTGATAGAAAATAAGTATTTTTTGGGTGAACTACTCTTTTAAATGTCTTGTTCAGGGACACTTGGACACATTGCTGAGGCCTGAGATCGAACCTGGGATTAATGGCTTGCCAGGCATGCTCTCTAACCATTCAGCTATGGCCACATCATCAGCAGAGATTCTAAGGCAGTTCTACTCTGTAACAGTAAAGGGGTTTCAGGGGAAACCAGCAAAATGAGGAATAATATAATAAAAGACTGTCTTGCTAAGAAAGCGTCATGTCTCTAATTTTTTACAATGTATTTGATATTACCTTTATATTATTTAGTAAATTATGCATTTCATCCTCTATATATTGTCCAGCAACCTTTATGATAAAGGTGAAAAAAGATAGTAGACCCGTGGGAGCCAGATTGCTGAGATGCCAAGGTTCCTGTGCTGGGATTCGATCCCATAATCTTGTGGTCTGAAGTCAAGAGCTCTTCCGACTGAGCTATGGATAGAGCAGCCGCAGAAGTAGCAGAAGTCACACTTTCAACTCCCAGTCACACTCAGATACGGGAAGTAAACCGGAGATGGTGTGTCTTGCCAACTTTGGTCGGAAGAGCCTTGGTCGTTTTCGGCCAGCAGGTGGCGTGGCAACAAGATGAGACCAAAATACTAGTAGTTCCTGTTATTATAATAATTATAACATTATTATTATGAATAAATATAATAATTATTATTATTAAACATTGATGTAACATAATGTACATAAACACGTTGACGAATACATTTGACTAGAAAAGGCACAACAAAAGTAAGTATTTTGGTCTCATGTTGTTGCCACGACACCTGCAGTGCTGGCTGAAAAAAGGGTGCAGGGCTTTATAAACGGCACTGACAACATAATTATTCATGGCATATTTGTATTTATGTGGATTTTGTCAGCACCTGTAATTACCTTATTTTTGGCATGCAGGTTGAGAAAAGCCATCTAAACAGTTTTTTTCAATACATTTTTACAAATGATAAATTATCAATACAAATAATCAGTTTTATTCCCCTACATATTCATAATCACACAGGGAAATATGTTTGTCACAGTCAAGTCCTGACAGGAGTACTGTATATCTGTGCTGTCGGGCAGAAACCAGCTGTGTCCAAAATATTTACTTTTCAGAAAAGAAAAAAAAAAGTTTAAGAACACCACAATACTGCCTCATTAAAGTTGATGGTGACTTTATGCATTGTCAGATACTTGAATGTGTCCTTACTTATATTATCATTACTTTACCCAAATACAGCTCAAGTTGGAAGGTTTTTGACCATTCATGTTTTTTCATCTGACTTTGTCATTCTAATCAATGATGGAAAAAACAGCAGATAGGTGGTTTGACCGACAGTTTGAGGATACAATGGAGTTAGGAGGTTTATTCTTTAAGCACTTTTTAATACTTTTCATTGGTTCAATATTTGTAAAACCCACACACAGACATAGAGGGTGTTCAATAGCACTGATTTATGACACAAAAAAAAAGTAGAAAAATGGAGATTTCTGCCCGATAGCGACGTTATGGTATGAATGGTACTGCATTATAAAATACAACATATTAATACAAATGGCTTACAAGGCCACTGTGGGCTGATGGCTCGATAATGATTCTATGGTGACAGCCCAGAACAGAAATCTCACGAGTTCAATTCCCAAGACAGCTGGTTTATCTATCCTGGCAATGTTTCTTTGACACAGTATCTCTAGTACGGCTGGTTTTATATCCTACCAGGACCTCTAGTACTGCTGGTTTTATGTACCAGGACCTCATGTAGGCCTACTGCTGGCTTTATATCCTACCAGGACCTCTAGTAGTACTGCTGGCTTTCTATCCTACCAGGACCTCTAGTACTGCTGGCTTTCTATCCTACCAGGACCTCTAGTACTGCTGGCACTGACAGATCTAACCTGTCAGTGATTACACCAGGAGAATACCAGGTTAACCACTTAAACCCTCGATATACACAGTGAAACGGACCTGAGTTGCAACTGTACTTGTCTGCTCTTGTTTCCTTTTACACAAAATCTCTTTGTCAGAAATAGCTGATGGGTGGGCAGGGGGGCAAGATGGGGCCGTCCGCCGTTCTAGAACCATGTGACGGTATGCCAGGCTCCGCTGTGAAGTCATCACCTGGAGACGACTGGAGCAGCTCTGAGAGAGAGAGAGAGAGAGAGAGAGAGAGAGAATGGGGGAGTTATTAAAAGTTGAAAAGCTACGTTATAACTTTCTTCAACATAGTTAAATGAAAATGTATTTTAAGTTAACTAGCAGGGGTTCACAAAGTGGGGTCCAGGGACCCTCAGGGCTCCTTGAGGGGGCTACAATTAACATGGACCCTTACATGTCTGTAACTCTTGAAGAGTACAAATACAACAAAATGGACCATTTTTTGTACACTCTCAGAGTTATGGGGGTCTTTGAAATTAAAATGTCTGAGAACCACTGGTCTAGAATAAAAGTCGACTCCATAGATCATGGTACTAAGTCTTAGACCTGAGGCCGATTCTAAAAATCTAAATCCTGCACACGCACTGAAACTAGGACCCACACACACACACACACACACACACACACACACACACACACACACACACACACACACACACACACACACACACACACACACACACACACACACACACACACACACACACACACACACACACACACACACACACACACAGACGCATGCACATTAAACCAGACGTGAAAACCATAGATCTGACACATACGCACACCCTAAACCACCCTTTTTAATCAATGTTTTAAACTTTGCTTGATCCATTTTTAAAGCTTTGCTTCTGTGACAGTATATTGTGTGTATAAATAAATAATGACATGATTTTTTTTTAAATCTAATCCACCAAAATAAATCTGCTTTAACCAAAAATAACCTGGTTATGGGCTGAAATGTTTACCATTGAGCTAATAGAGCCGGCCTGCTTGCTCAGGGGATACATTGAATCTTGACCATCAGGTCAAAATTCGTGTCAGATCCTGTGTCTATGTAAGACATGACCTTTGACACGATCTAAATGTCCCGAAAGAAATGAAAAGAGTCAGAACCCAGTGAGCAATTATTAAAGGAGAGGATGACTATGTTACTATATTACTTTTCCCATTTCAATGTAGGAATAAATGAAGTAAAAAAAATTAAACTCCTTTTTGCATCAACTTCACCAAGGAACAGGCCGTGTGATGTTGTTGGCAGGATGTTACTGAAGAAATGTTTTAAATGAAACAATTATAAAAATAAGCATACATTCAATTAAATAAATACAATAATACATATTTACAGGAAACTAAGTTAAATATATACATAAGTACATCCTCTTACAGGGATAGCATGTAAATAGGTGAGTAAGCACACTGGAAAGGCCCAGGGTTTGCTTAAAAAAAATAAGGTTAACTTACAGACCCTTAAGTACTCAACCCAGCTAAGACCTCAACAGATCCTTAAATGATGGACTGAGACAAGGATTTTACCCCAAGATTACAATATTTTTTTAAGTATCGATGAATCAGTTAAAAGCACTTTATTGCAAAGAACTGTTTAAAACCATAAAACTATATAAGCCGTATACTTGACCACAAGACTACAATAAAAGGAACGAGAGTGCTAGAGGATTGGCTGGAGCCAGACCATAAGGGAATGTGAGCCAACAGGTAATGAATTGAACAGAAAAAGTGTGCAAATGGTTAAAGGGACATTAGATTTTCAAACATGTTTGGGGTGATTTTAACATCTACTCTACTGTAGCTTTTTTAAGAACCCCAGACAGTTTTTTAGTTGCTTGATTCAGTATTTAGATATTTGACATTATTTTTTTCGGCCACGCCCCCAGTGTAACTTCAAACTCCATTTTAACCATGATAGATTCATTGGAAACACCCGTCCTTTTTTTCTGATGACTGATATTGTCCTTCTATTACGTGAAGTATTCATTAATATAATTGTTTTATTTTTCCTTTACCTTTCTCATTAATTTTATTTTATTATTTTCATTTTGCAAAATAATTATAAAAATAAATAAGAAACGTAATGGGAGAAAACACGGCCCCTCACACATTAGAAGGACAATATCAGTCACCAGAACCAAGGACGGGTATTTTCATTGAATCTATCATGGTTAAAATGTAGTTTTAAGTTACAATATAGGGTTTATATAGGAAGGCGGCATGTCCGATAAAATTAATATCAAATATCTAAATACTGAATCAAGAAACTTAAAAAACTGTCTGGGGTGTTCACAAAAGCCAGAGTAGATGTTAAAATGACCCCAAACATGTTTTAAAGTGAAATATCCCTTTAAGTGCAGAGGATACCAAATTATTACGCCGTGAACCTATTCGTCCCTCCACCGTCTGAACGAAGTGCACCACCAATCCTGCAGCAATTTACAATTAAAAAGTGCAACTGTACAAACAAAAACAAAATACCACATGTAGGTCTTGATGATTCTGTGACGGACCGATTCTGTCCGTCCGTCCGTCCGTCCGTCCGTCCGTAAAGACTGACCATGCTGCAGTGGGATGGACACATCATCAGGAGCCCCACTTTGATTGGTCCTCTGCTCTGCAGCTGACACCTGATTGGTTCCATGAGACTGAAAGGGTCTGAAATTTAAATATATATTTAGCACAGCTGAAGTAGAAATAAGCTAATTTACTGCAGTCATGTTCAAGGAATAGACCAATATTCAATAGATCAATACTTGCACAAAAACGAATTTCACCCACTGTTTTACACCTGTAAACCCTGTGATGTGACAATAAAGATTCTGATTCTGATTCTACTCACCTGGCACAACGAGGATCTGTAAATTAAAAAGAAAATAAGTTACCATAAGTCATTGAACCAAATAAAAACATACAGGTCTGATCTTTCAAGCAGTTTCTTCTTGTAAGAAAGCTTTTGAACCAGGTGGTGGCGCTACACACAGTAAACAATAACCTTCCTGTCTGTGAACAGAGCAGTTGACAGAGGGCCACGTCCACTCAACCTACTGAGAAGTTACTGTGACCAGCAGGGGTCGCTATAAAAGTTCTAACAAATCAAGTAATACAGTCATCTGAATTAATATTACACAATAAAAAACAAATGAACTGATATTAAAATCATTGGATTGGATGTTTAAAATGTGTATATATACTGTACCATTCTCATAGTCACCAGAGTGCCTGATCACACCGTAGACACTTGTGGTGCCTAAAAGGAAAAAAAACATTAATATGGTACTTAACTTTGTTATTTCAAACATGGTTTAATTTTGTTAATTATTCTGCTAATTAGGCAAAACTAACTGACAGACTTTAATATACTTTCAAGAAGAACGTTTTTAAATGAATGCAGATTCATATTTCCTTTGAAATTATGAATTAATTTAGATAATTTAGCTTGTTTCTCAGAAGAACTTGTCAAAAGTGTCCTAAACTGGCCTGGGCCGTAGCGTGACGGTCCAGGCACCCTAGGCTGCAATGCAGTGTGACAGTGTGTCGTGGGTTCGACTCCCGTTCCTTGTTGCTGCGTGTCACGCCCCCATTTCTCTCCCCATTTCCTGTCAGGATACTTTCCCTAACCCTCTCTAAATAAAGGCATAAAAAGCCCCAAAGAAAAATTGGGGGGAAAAAAGGAAAAAAATGAAGTATCCTAAACCAACAGGATTGGTTCAAATACTGACGGTGCTGCAGTGGGAGGTACACATCATCAGGAGAGCCACTTTGATTGGTCCTCTGATTGGTTCCCTGAGACTGAACGGGTCTGTAATTGAAATGAAATATATTATCAGAAAAGAAGTACAAATCAAAATGTAATCTATTGCTGTCATGTTGATGAATAGACAGAGATCAATACTGTACTCACCGGATGCAACATGGAGCTGTAAATTAAAAACAATAAGTTGTATAGAACAATACTCTTATTTTAACTTACATACACTGGTTTCAAACATGATGCATGTCTACAGCCAAAAGTAATTTAAAACAAGACAAAGTATTGCAGGGCAATCAATAATCCCTCGCAATCAATAATCCCTCATGGGTTGAAGCAGTGCTTGTGAGTTGGTTTTTAGGGTCACAGTGACGTACTTTTTGTACATGACACCACCTTCTATAGATGTGGTTATATGTCATGTTGGACATACTGTAATGTTTCTGACAAATCACAGACTGAAGGACAGACTTCAGACCTACAGACTACAAGAACTACATCCCCAAGGATGAAGCAAGATATTGTTTCTGACGTTCTACAAACGTTCTTGTACCAAACATCACAAGGAACAGTTCCCTCATATCCTGTAGAATCTGACAGCTTCTCTGAATGTCCGTGTCTGAACATTATTGACGTACCTCTGCATTTCCTCCAGAGACACAGAGCCAGAATCAGCAGAAAGATGCAGACTCCAGCACACAGAGGGTAGAAATATGGAGTCAGAGAGGAAGATTGGTCGTTGACGCTGTCTTTGGAAGTTGGAGAATCTGAAGCAGAAAGAGACACAGATTCCTACACATGTTAAGCACTGTGAATCTATTTTAACCGCATGAACCCTCGCGTCTCTTTTCATGGTCAAACATTCAGCGAAAAGAGCAGATCTACAAGCTCACAACACGTTGCGTTGTCACGAGCTGTGAGCTTGTAGGTTTGTGTGTGTGTGTGTGTGTGTGTGTGTGTGTGTGTGTGTGTGTGTGTGTGTGTGTGTGTGTGTGTGTGTGTGTGTGTGTGTGTGTGTGTGTGTGTGTGTGTGTGTGTGTGTGTGTGTGTGTGGTGGGGGTTGCATGTCATTGTTTTCCTCTCTGACTTTCACTTTCAATATTTTTGTATCTTTTCTTCTCTCTCCATTTCACATGATCTTTCTTCCTCTCCTTTTCACACATTCACTCTATTGGTAGCACATCCTGCAGAGCATGATGCCACACTAGCATGTCTCTGTATGAGTGAGTGAAAATGAAACCCTCTTGAATCTGGTCTAAGTCTTTGTCCTCGGCCTGTTTAGTATTTGGACACTGACAATATTGTTGGATAACAGTAAAGACACGGCTCTTTCTACAGACTATACTGTCAATTCATCCAACAACACTTTACACTCAAAAGCAAACAATTCATAAATACATTATATTGCTGCTGTATTTGGGAGAAATTAGGACAGAATCTGATGATAGAATCTTCAAATATGTATCCAATTCCTAACCTTGTTAACCCTCAATTATGTCAGGCTTTAAAACCTGGGTCCTGTCGCGTCGCTTCACGCGTTGCTTGTAGATCTGCTACTTTTGATGTTTTTGTGTGACGCTGTAGTATGATCAAGTAAGGTCGTAAATGATGGGGGAAAAACACCAAAAGTTTGAATATGGAGATAAGACTTTTCTGCCTGAAAGCAACGATATTTAGCAACATAGGTTTTTCTGAAAACTGTTAGGATTTTGAAGGCATTTGTAGAATCTTAAAGGGTTAATCTGTTAGTCTTGTAGTGTATTTATTTGTTCAGCATTACTGCATGACTATCTCACCTCTCACTTCCATCCAGCTCTCTGGTGACTCTCCAAGGCCAGATATGTTACACTTGTAGAATCCTTCATCAGA
Organism: Gymnoscopelus braueri; assembly: GCF_963280865.1. NCBI lineage: Eukaryota > Metazoa > Chordata > Actinopteri > Myctophiformes > Myctophidae > Gymnoscopelus > Gymnoscopelus braueri. The sequence goes on from NC_137609.1 coordinate 6,044,740, forward strand.
CTTGTCAACATGGTGGATGGTCATCTGTCCTGTAGACTCAGTGCTGAAGAGGGATTTTTTATAGAAATCAGCTGGGAGGTCAGAGGATGGTTCCCTTGTTGTCTGATCTCTGGACAGGCAGTGGAGCGTGACCTCACTTCCCTCCATCACAGGAAGTACAGGGCTCTCGAGGATCACATCTCCATCTACAACCAACAGCAGGTTGAGTTACTGTATGAACATCTATAGAACCAACAGCAGGTTGAGTTATGAACATGTGATGGTTGGTGGCTCCACAACCTAGATGACACAGGTGCAGTTGTCATCAGCGAATCAAAATAATTCACGTATACTTAAGTTATTATAGGGTGAAAAAATAAATAAATAACAGAGGTACGTATTAACAAGGAAGTGGATGGGAGTCTAGATCTTCGAAAAATCATATCTCCTTGGTCTTTGGGTCAAATCTTTTGAAAAAATTTGTCGTTTTAGTCGTTCTAGGGAGACAGGGCTTATGGGACAGAAGTCGTTTTAGTCGTTCTAGGCAGGGAATGAGTTAATAAAGCACAGAAATACAAATGTACATGAGTGTGTGTGTGTGTGTGTGTGTGTGTGTGTGTGTGTGTGTGTGTGTGTGCGAGATTGTGTGCACGTCACATAGCGTGTGTATGCCTTCAAACTGTCTAGGCCAGGGGTCTTCAACAGGGAGGGGGTCCTCAGAGTTACTACAGGGGGGCCACCAAATCTCTGTGTGATATTTCTTTTTTACATTAACCACTTGAACCCTAGCATCCCTTTTCTGAGAGAACTTTAGCCAAAAATAGCAGATCTACATATAAGGCGCATCCGAGTATAAGGCGCACCTTCAATAAATGTATTATTTTCATATATAGGGCGCACCGCATTATAAGGCGCATCCGCACTATAAGGTGCACTGACGGTGCGGCTTATAGTGCGGAAACCAACCCAGCAAGCACAGTCAGGACCCGGACCAATCAGTGACGTCTCGATTGGGGCTAGATCAAGTCAAACCAAGACAAGTCAGATCTGGCCCAGAATATCACCTGATTTCAACCAAAATTCATCCTGACCACAAAAACGTCACTTCCAGGACGTCATCTAAACACATTTCTCATCACCCAAAATTGCTGTCCAAATGTCCATATGATGTCCCGGTGATGACGTCCTGTAAATGACGTAAAGATCATCCCCATATGGGCTGTGATCTGGCCTAGTCCTGAACGTCACCGGGGTGATGACTGGGCGTCATCATAACGTCATCATGACGTCATTGTGCTTGCTGGGAAGGGAACCAATATTGATACATATATAAGGCGCATCGGATCATAAGGCGCATCCGCACTATAAGGCGCACTGACGGTGCGCCTTATAGTGCGGAAAATACGGTATATATTTATAATTTCACCTTCACAGTTGTGGTTCTGTGCAACATAATAAAGTATAACAACCTCAAGTGTGATATTGAACCCAACATGTCAACATGGACTAAAGTAGCCCAGGACCATTTCATTCACTGGGACAGTTCCTCGTTGACAGTAATGTTAATGTATTCATTCGATTAAAGTGTTTTTAAAGCTATATTCTCATTGTATTTGTGAATAAACAAGTGATTAAACATATGCTCGTCTGTCATATCTGCCGTGCCTGAGGTTGGATAACCTGGGAAATAATCCTGCGTGATCATTTATGTTTCAAACATACTGTACAGACATACTGTAACCACTTGACTTGTCACAGTTGACTCAACACAATACTGATACATCCTATATTTATTGAACATCTGTGTTAACAATGATACTATGTGAATTATGTCTGTCTACACGCTACATTTTATACATTATATTGATGTAGATATATTGATTGTACCAGAGATCATAATGTTGATGGACCGGCTGAGTTCTGACTCGGACTTCTGACACCAATAAATACCACTGTCCTTAGGATACAGGGACGTGGAACAGGATCCTCCTACACAGAATCACAATCACCATCGTTACATACTTTCGGTCTCTCCCCAGTCAGTGTCACAGGCTCCACTCCCCGTCTCACTGGACTGTCTTCTCACAGACCACCCCGGCACAGACTCCCCATCTTCCTCACAGCTCAGTGAGATGGGCTCACTTGGAAAGAACTTAGACCTTTCAGGACTGACTCTCAGAGACACTGGAAGAAGAGAGAGAGAGAGAGAGAGAGAGAGAGAGAGAGAGAGAGAGAGAGAGAGAGAGAGAGAGAGAGAGAGAGAGAGAGAGAGGGGGGACTTCGTCTCCATGACGATAATATGTATATGAATCATGATCACTAATTAGCAGCGGTGGACAAAGTGTATTTAAAAGTACATATTACAAAGTACATTTTCAGAAATTGTCAGAAATTGTCTTAAGATTGTCTAAACGTTTTGAAAATATCAGATCTACAAGTTCACAACGTGTCGAGGTGCGACACGTTGTGAGCTTGTAGAGCTTGTATTTTCACTATATCTGTATTAGGGCTTGAGTAATCTCTCAAGAACAGATTCTGCACTGCGTTGGAATCTGTCGGGGAGGTTCGTCATAACGTGTGCGCATTCAGATCAGGAAGCAGGCCGCGCTTTACCCAATCAAATGTAGTGGGCGGGATTCACATGTCCGTCGATCTTTTCCCCTCGAAACAAACCCAAACTAATTTAACAATAGCGTCCGCGGAGCAGACAAAACCACGGAAAGATATTCACATTTTAACTTACTCTTTCATCATAGAAACAAGTGGGCTTATAACCAAAACGATCCATGTTCTCTGGGAGAAGTGGTGTTAGTGTTCCGTGTAGAAATATTGTTAGTGGGAATGAAAACATAGTGGCACCCACCGGAAGTGAAAGCTGAAGGCAGACCTAAACCCCGGTTTCCTTGCGCACTGGTGTTACGTTTTCTTCCGCCCAGAGCCAACAGACAGAACAAACAGCAGAGGTCGCTGTTTTTCATTTTCAGTTGGCTTTGGGTTCCCAGATTGGGGCTTGAGTGGTTAATTCATAATATATTTTTTGTAAGTTTGGGTCCCAAGAGGACCTTCCTAGAAATGAAGTGGAGTCAAAACAAAGTACAATATTTATATTTTAAATAGAGGAGTGAAACAAATACTCAGAAAATGTACTTAAGTACAGTACTCAATTATATGTACTTAGTTACTGTCCACCACTGCCAATTAGTGCCCCAGTATCCACAAGGGTCAAGCTCCATGATCAGGGTAGTGTAAAAATGATTGGCATGAATAACTTGCCTCTACTAAATAACTAACTAACTAACAAACTATTCAAATGGCCAATTTGAATGAATCCATAACAATCCATAACAATTATACATTCATGTACTTGTTCAGGTGGATTGTGGTGGGGTTTGGAAATCCATGAATTAATGTTTATTGTGTATTAACACGATGGTTGGAAGTTTGGCACACATCAGGGGCCCTATCTTGCACGACGCCTTACCCCTTATGCCTGAAGTTATTAGCCATTTTTACTACTTTGAAAAACAGTGAAAATGGCCAATCTACAAGCTCACAACACGTCAGATCAGCTATTTTCACTATTTTAAAATGTTTTTCAAAACAGTAAAACAACTAAAAATGCTAATACGTTTAGGCAAAAGGGGTAAGGCCCTGCGCAAGATAGGGCTCCAAATGTCTTACACTACCCGTAATGCAATGCATTGAAGTTTGTCTCACCATCTGTTTGAACAGGTCCAGAGAAGACTAGGAGATGCAGCAATGTGTGGACAGACAGACAGACAGACAGACAGACAGACAGACAGACAGACAGACAGACAGACAGACAGACAGACAGACAGACAGACAGACAGACAGACAGACAGACAGACAGACAGACAGACAGAGTTAATGAGAGCTGTATAGTACTGTATGTGATGAAAAGAGATATGTACTCAGTCATTCTAGATCTTAGATCTTATTTGAATCAAGGGTTTTTCCAAGTTCATGTTTCTCTCCATGTTTAATGCTCATTAATTTTCTTTCTCTTTTTCTCCTTTCTCTTCCTCTCCTTTGCACACATTCTATTCCTCATAATCACTCTTTTATTCACACATTCTCTCCTAGATGTTCTATCTAAGTTCATCTCTCTACCTCTAGGTCTAAAAACATATTCAAAACAGCCTCTTGTGTCTAACATAATCAACTTTATTTCTACAGGGTAGTTTGACTGAGCACAAACATGCATGTCTTTTCAGTGCTATATGAGCATCTGCCAAAGGGAGCAAAGCCCAGTAGAAGAACACCTAGTTCATCCACAACACCAGACCAGTATCTCTGTATCTTCACACACAGGACCAGAAACAACTAAGTTTAAGACAAAGAGGTGATGCATTGAACAACAGGCGATACAGTATGTGTGTGGTGTAAAACTAACTGAGTGGATTTGGTTCCATTGCAGATGGAATCATTTTAGCATAATTTCTGCTTCTCTGAGTCCATAACCACTTAAACCCTATAGCACCCCTATTCTGGGCATTCCGCAGAAATAGGAGATCTACAAGCTCACAATGTGTCACAAGGCGATGTGCTGTGAGCTTGTAGATTGTATTGAATATTTTCAGCGAAGAAGAGGGGAAAATGGAGGGGACCAAGTAAAGACCCCTGCGGGACCCCGGACAGTGAATTTATAGGGCTGAGTGGTTAATAGTGATGGGTCAGTCTTTGTCCCAGGTCTGTTTAGTTAGATCTGGACAGTCTTAGATGAGCTCTATAATAAACACTGACAAAGCTTTTGATAACCATAAAGACACTGATGAAACATCTTAACTGTAAGTATTTAATGAAACAATAATAATAATAATATACTTTCAAGTCACCTATAAGGACCTTTTTAAAGTCATTAAGACCGGGAAAACATCTGTCATTTTAGATTTTAACCACTTCATTATTTTACACTTTGGCTATCCAAAAATAGCAGATCTACAAGCTCGTAGCTTGTAGATCTGCTATTTTTTTTTAATCGTGAACATTTGTGCAAATCTTTGAATACATATATTTTTTGAAACATTTTTAACTCAAATCTTTGCGTCTGAGGGGTCCCTGGAACAAAATATTTAGAGATGGGGGGGTCCGCATTCAATATTTAGTTCCAGGGACCCCCAGAAGCAAAGATTTGAGTTACAAATGTTCACTTTAAAAAAATATATATATATTCAAAGATACGCAAAAAAAATCACGATTTTAAAATAACGATCAAAAGAATTGCATATATACAAGCTTATATATAAGCTTGTATATCTGCTATTTTTAAATGGCCAAAGAAATCTAAAATGACACAGATGTGTTCCCGGTCTCAAAGGATTAAACTCATAAAAAGCAATCAACACAATCTTTGATTATACTGCTACAACAGACAAAACGACAATAAAATGTGGCCTTCAAATATGTCTCATAATGTTGTTTAAAACCAGGATGAGTGAACCTCAGGTTGTTACATCTAAACCTCAGAAACAGTCATTTGTAGTTTAATCATATTGTTCAGCCTGGGCCTCCATTTGCTCCAGATAATAAACACTAAAGTTTAGTGTTGGAGGGATGGTTTAGTGACTAAACCATCCCTCCAACACTTTAATAACCTTGTACAGTACTTATCTTACTCTGCATCTGTACTTTAACTGCTGTCCTGCCTCTGGTGTCTGAATCTTCCCCCCACGGGATCAATAAAAACTAACAAATATAGGGATTTACGTCTCGTCAAATAACTGTAAATGAAAATGAGTGCTGATGAAAATAGTGGTGGAAAAAGTACTCAAGTAGTTAAGTAAAAGTATCACTACTGCAAGAAATACTGTTACAAGTAAAAGCCCAGAATTAAAAATGTACTTGAGTAAAAGTACAAAAGTATTGGTATCAAAATGTATTAAAGTACCAAAAGAACAAAGTACTCATTGTGCAGAATGTCCCATTTCACAAGTTTTCAAATGTATAAAAGTACTTTGAAAATAGCAGATCTACAAGCTCACAATGCGTTGCATCGCAATACATTGTGAGCTTGTAAATCGGCTATTTTCAAATGGCCGAAATGTATAAAGGGCTAAAGTGGTTAATGTATGTTTTGTAATAATAACCAAAATCTACAAAGTAACTAGTAACTAAAGTTTTCAAATAATTGTAGTGGATTAGAAGTAAAAGTACAGAAATTTGGAAATACTCCAGTAAAGTAAAAATACCTCAAAATTGTGAAGTACTTGAGTAAATGTACTTAGTTACTTTTCACCACCTAAAATAGCAAGTATTCTGTGATGCTCTGCCTCCACTAAATACATTTGAATGGTTGAGGTCAACTAGAATAAGATTGAAATGAAGTACTCACATGATATTATAAAGATGGATGCAGGTTTCATGGTGACAAACTGAATGAAAGTCTGCTACATTGTGTGACACAGACCCCTCTGCTTCTGGTGGTTGGCTGAAGCATCCTTTTCCTGAATGGCGCACGCACGCACGCACGCACGCACGCACGCACGCACGCACGCACGCACGCACGCACGCACGCACGCACGCACGCACGCACGCACGCACGCACGCACGCACGCACGCACGCACACACACACACACACACACACACACACACACACACACACACACACACACACACACACACACACACACACACACACACACACACACACACACACACACACACACACACACACACACACACACACACACACACACACACACACACACACACACACACACACACACACACACACACACACACACACACACACACACACACACACACACACACACACACACACACACACACACACACACACACACGGCACCCCAAGTGAAAGTGAGCAGACGCATGCACATTAAACCAGAAGTGAAAACCATAGATCTGAACCACCCTAAACCACCCTTTTTAATCGATGTCTTAAACTTTGCTTAATCCATTTTTAAAGCGTTGCTTCTATGACAGTATATTGTGTTTATAAATACATAATGACATGAATTATATGTCTTTTTTTTTATTTAAAAATCTGATCCACCGAAATGAATCTGCTTTAATCAAAAAGAACCCCCTTCCCCCAATCAGTTAAGTACATCAATTCCAAATGAACTGTCTTTATACACACTATAAAGTGCTATCTGTTCTGTTGCTCTATTCTGAGCTATGACACACAAAGGACACTAGAGGGGGCCAGATGACCATAACAAAGTAATAAACAACCAATATGCCTATTTTAGTCTATTTGGAGGATGGCATTTGTTTTCACCATGAAGATGAACATTTTTATAATGAAGCTGCTAAGTTATGTGTCTAACGTCATTTAGTATGCAAATACAATATGGAGCTCTTTGTTGTTTAAATATTCGTACAACATTGACTTGTTATTGCCGGGTCACCTTTGTGTTATGGCTTAAAGCAGCACTTTGTAACTTTCCTCTTCTACCCCGGATTTGAACCTGGTTTCCTGCTTAAAGGGATATTTCACTTTCAAAAAAACTTTTGGTCATTTTATCGTCTACTCAGGCCTTTGTGAATCCCCCATACAGTTTTTAAGTTGCTCGATTCAGTATTTAGATATTTGATATTCATTTTATCAGACACGCCCCTTCCTATACAAACCCATTGTAACTTCAAACTCCATTTTAACCATGTTAAATTCATCGAAAACACCCGTCCTTGGTTCTGGTGACTCACCCTGCCCTCCTAATGCGTGAGGGGGCCGTGTTTTTCCGATTATTTTTTTAATTTATTTTATTTTATTATTGTATTTTTTATTTTATTTTTTCCAAAAAAAATATAAAAAATAAATGAAAAAAGTAATTGAAAAAACACGGCCCCCTCACGTATTAGGGGGGCGGTATGAGTCACCAGAACCAAGGACGGGTGTTTTTGATGAATCTAACATGGTTAAAATGGAGTTTGAAGTTACAATGGGTTTGTATAGGAAGGGGGCGTGTCTGATAAAATGAATATCAAATATCTAAATACTGAATCGAGCAACTTAAAAACTGTATGGGGGGTTCACAAAAGCCTGAGTAGACGATAAAATGATCAAAAGTTTTTTTGAAAGTGAAATATCCCTTAACATTTTTACCATTGAGCTAATAGAGCCGGCCTGCTTGCTCAGGGGATAAATTGAATCTTGACCATCAGGTCGGAATTTGTGTCAGATCCTGTGTCTATGTGAGACATGACCTTTGACACAATCTAAATGTCCAAAAAGAAATGAAAAGAGTCAGAACCCAGTGTGCAATTATTAAAGGAGAGTATGACTATGTTATGTTAATATTCCCATTGCAATGTAGGAATAAATGAAGTAAAAAATAATAATAAAGAAAAAGACTCCTTTTTGCATCAACTTCTCCAAGGAACAGGCCATGTGATGTTGTTGGCAGGATTTTACTGAAAAAAGAAAATAACATTGAAAAATAAGCATACAATAAATTAATTAAACACAATAATACATATTTAGAGGATACAGTTAAATATATACATAATGATATTCTCTTAAAGGGATAGCATGTAAATAGGTGAGTAAGCACACTGGAAAGGCCCAGGGTTTGCTTAAAAAAAATGAAGGTTACAGACCCTTAAGTACTCAACCCAGCTAAGAGCTCAACAGATCCTTAAATGATGGACTGAGACAAGGATTTTACCCCAAGATTGCAATATTTTATTAAAGTATCGATGAATCAGTTAAAAGCACTTTATTGCAAAGAACTGTTTAAAACCATAAAACTATATAAGCCGTATACTTGACCACAAGAATACAATAAAAGGAACGAGAGTGCTAGAGGATTGGCTGGAGCCAGACCATAAGGGAATGTGAGCCAACAGGTAATGAATTGAACAGAAAAAGTGTGCAAATGGTTAAAGGGACATTAGATTTTCAAACATGTTTGGGGTGATTTTAACATCTACTCTACTGTAGCTTTTTTAAGAACCCCAGACAGTTTTTATTTGCTTGATGTAGTATTTAGATATTTGACATTATTTTTTTCGGACACTTCAAACTCCATTTTAACCATGATAGATTCATTGGAAACACCCGTCCTTTTTTCTAATGACTGATATTGTCCTTCTAATACGTGAAGTATTGATTAATATAATTGTTTTATTTTTCCTTTACCTTTCTCATTAATTTTATTTTATTATTTTCATTTTGAAAAATAAATGAGAAACGTAATGGGAGAAAACACGGCCCTTCACGCATTAGAAAAAAGTATCCACCCATCCATCCATCCATCGTTACATACCTCTGGTCTTTCCCCATTCAATGTTGCAGGTTTCACCCCCTCTCGTACTGGTGTGTCTTCTCACAGACAACCCCGGCACAGGCTTCTCATCTTCCTCACAGCTCAGTGAGATATGAACTCACTTGGAAAGAACTGAGTCCTGTCAGGAATGACTCTCAGAGACACTGGAAGAAGAGAGAGAGAGAGAGAGAGAGAGAGAGAGAGAGAGAGAGAGAGAGAGAGAGAGAGAGAGAGAGAGAGAGAGAGAGAGAGAGAGAGAGCTCACACCTTGTGAGCTTGTAGATCTGCTATTTTCATTATATTTGTATTAGGGCTTGAGTGGTTAATTCGTACTATATTTTTTGTAAGTTTGGGTCCCAAGAGGACCTTCCTATAAATGTAGTGGAGTCAAAACAAATTACAATATTTATATTTTAAATGTAGCAGAGTGAAAGTCATCAGCTTCCAAAAAACAAAAACAAAAACAAATGCTCAGAAAATGTACTTAAGTACAGTACTCAAATAAATGTACTTAGTTACTGTCCACCACTGCCAATTAGTGCCCCAGTATCCACAAGGGTTGATATAGTTATAGAGCTCCATGATCAGGGTAGTGTAAAAAAAAATGGCATGAATAGCTTGCCTCTTCTAACTAACTAACTAACTATGTAAAATAATAATACACTATTCAAATGGTAGATACTGGGCTCTTCTCTTTCTATGAATCCATAACAATTATACATTCATTTATTTGTTCAGGTGGATTGTGGTGGGGTTTGAAAATCTATGAATTATAATTATTGTGTATTAACAGAGTGGTTGGAACACATCAGAAAGCTCACACTATACCATATTGCAATGCATTGAAGTTGTCTCACCCTCTGTATGAACAGGTCCAGAGAAGACGAGGAGATGCAGCACTGTGTGTAGAGACAGACAGACAGACAGACAGACAGACAGACAGACAGACAGACAGACAGACAGACAGACAGACAGACAGACAGACAGACAGACAGACAGACAGACAGACAGACAGACAGACAGATAATGAGAGCTGCATACTGTGATGAAAACAGATATGTGCTCACTGCTCAGTCATTCTACATCTTAGATCTTATTTGATCTTAACTAGGCTTAAAATACAAATGAATGGTTCTGAGGTTTAGATGTAATGATAGTCAACCTAAGGTTCTCTTAGTTGCACGCCCAAACTATCGGCCAGCCTCTCAGGGCCCAGGTTTTTACAGCTTGGCTCAATCAAGGGTTAACAAGGTTACGAGGCATATTTGTTAGTTCATTTAAAATGAATCAATTCAGCTCTCTGTTTGGTTCATTTCATAGTTCATTTCATTTAATTTTAAGTGTTACTCGAGTGTGTGTGTGTGTGTGTGTGTGTGTGTGTGTGTGTGTGTGTGTGTGTGTGTGTGTGTGTGTGCGCGCGTGTGCGTGTGTGCGTGTGTTGGGGGGTGGGGGGGTGGGGCAGGGAGCTGTCATTCTGTTTTCCTCTCTGACTTTCTGTTTCTCTCAATGTTTCACGCTAATTATTTTCATCTCTTTTTTCACTCTCTTCCTCTCCTTTCAACACATTCTAATCTTCATCACTCTTTTATTCAAACGTTCTCTCACAGATTGTCTATCTAAGTTCAGCTTTGTATCTTGCCACATGTCCAGAAACAGTGGATATATGTTCCAGTTTCAGAACTACATTTAAGACAAAGAGGTGATGCATTTAACAACAGGCGATATACAGTATGTGTGGTGTATTTGTGTATTTGGTTCTATTGGAGATGGATTCATTTTAGCATAATCTCTGCTTGTCTGAGACTGAGTCCTTAACCACTTAAACCCTTGCATGCCTATTCTGGGCATGTCATTATAATAGGTGAACATTCAGCAGAAATAGCAGATCTACAAGCTCACAATGTGTGACGCAGCCCAATGCATTGTGAGCTTTGGTGTAGAGCAGGGGTCGGCAACCTTTTTGACATGAAACCGTGTTTTCATATTCTTGATAGTCATAGTGTGCCATATCAACATTAAGTTTAATTATGACACCACATCAACATGTAATATTTCCAACTGATTTTGATTGTCCATAGGATATACATAACCTTTTATTTTGTAATATTTTCTTTCAGGATGTAATGATCATTAGACTCAGAGCAATAACCTCACCTATCTCCCAGACTCCCTCCCCAGTCAGAATTATCAGTTTGAATGAATGCAGAATTATGAGCAGGATGTATATAGATGTGAGTAGACTTAATTCAACTGACTAACCCTTTTTGGAATATAGAATTTTAAAAGAAAAAAACTTCTCTCTCACACTTATGCCAGTGTGCCAGTGATCACCCTCCCCTGTGCCAATGTTGGCACCCGTGCCTAAGGTTGCCTACCCATAGTGTAGAGGGAAAAAAGGAGGGGACCAAGTAAATACCCCTGGCTGGGGGACCCAGGTCAGTAACGTTTATGGGGCAAATAGTGATGGTTAAGTCTCCCAGGTCTGTTTAGTAATCCGTCTTAGATGAGCTCTACGGTTTGATAACCGTAAAGACACGGCTGCAGTGGTAAACCCGCTGATGAAATGCCTCAACTGCAAGTATTTAATGAAACAATTATGATAATTATAATAATAATAAATATAGCTGCAAGCAGCAGCAATGTTATATGCAATATACAAAACACAATATGCAATATGCACAATAAGCCATAGAAATATAATAGACTGAACTTGAGGGAAAGAAGACCATGCAATTAACAAATTGGCATCGTTAAATAAATGAAAATTAGTGCAAAGCAGAGTGTTAGTGAAAATAGCACTATTTTTAGTTAATGCTTTGCATCAACTAAAAAGACTGAAGTCAGTCAACTAAATAAGATTGAAATGAAGTACTCACATGATATTATAAAGGTGGATGCAGGTTTCATGGTGACAAACTGAATGACTGTCTGCTACATTGTGTGACAGAGACCCTGCTTGTGGTCGTTGGCTGAAGCATCCTTTTCCTGCTTGGTAAGATGCACTCACACACACACTCACACACTCACACACTCACACACACACACACACACACACACACACACACACACACACACACACACACACACACACACACACACACACATGCACATTAAACCAGAAGTGAAAACCATCTATCTAACTCATACAACTACACACACTAAACACTAAACCCTTGATGTAAATCCCTTTTTAATCAATGTTTTAAACCTTGCTTCTGTGACTGTATTGTGTCTATAAATAAATACATAGGCTGCATAAATAAATTATATATATGAAAAAGAAAAGAAATCTAATCCACCAAAAGAAATCTGCTTTAACCAAAAAGAACCCCCTTTTCCCTCAAGCAGTCAGTTAGGTACGTCAATTTAACATTAACTGACTTTATATGCACAGAGCTTTAGACTCTGCTGTTCTCTAAAGTGTGGACTTTTTCCAAAGTGGGCATTAGAGATAGCCAAACTGGACACTATTATGAAGTGGGCACTGGAGAGTACTGGAGTGGATGGAGACTTATACAAAATGGAGGATTTAAAAAAAAGCTTAAATATTATTAAACATCATTGTAATTGTATCTCTGACTGTATATCTATCAAGTTTAGCAGAATTAGGTTTACCTACACCTCATAACCATATTGTATTAGTTATTAGGTTACTAGCACCGACTTAACTTTTTTTTTTGTACAGTATCTTTCATATTATTATATTGTACTATATCTAGTTGGACATTACTTGTTGTAAAACATAAACAAATAATTTGTTCACGTACATGCATGAGCATGTGACAAAGTCTTTGAATCTTGAATATGAATCTTCTTGTATCATCTTAATTAACCTTTCCAGCAATTTGCCTAAAACAAGGAAACCCCACCACTCAAGAATTATACGGTGGGACACTCAAACTAATTTGGGTAACTGCCCAATACCAGTCTCCAGGCAAATAATAGAGGTGCTATATAAATAAAGCTTTATTATTATTATTATTATTATTATTATTATTATTATTATTATTATTATTATTATTATTACGTAGGCCTACAAGTTTAGTTAGTCAATTATAGACTAAATATTTCACATCAAGCATAATTTTTTTTTCAAAACATATATTTTGACCTGAGAAATGGTGTAAATACTGTTCTCTTCCTTTCTTGGTGTATCCTCATAACTATGTTGTGGCATATAAATATTTGATATCATCAAGACATAACAGCATGGCTGCCATGTGGATCTCAGATGTCATGTGACCAGTCTATGATGTAGGTCATGTATGACGTCAGTACTATGTAATTGCGATGACCATATCAATTAATACATAACATAACATAACATAACATAACATAACATAACATAACATAACATAACATAATGACATCAGTAGTATGACGTCAGACATCTCCATATCTAGGCAATCAGCTCGGGGTCGCAGCCTTGACATTACTGTCAGTCATGATGGCCGAGTGATGCAAACCTTCGCGTTGGCGAGTGAGCCTTTGTAAGCTTGTCTAAACTGTCTATTTAGTACTTTCTGCAAGGTCACTTGCAGTATTGAAGGTACAGAGCTGTGCTGAGCACAAACAATATTGTAAACATGGTTACCATAGCCTCTGGCAGGTTTTTACCCTCTGTCAAGAATGCCAAGGTGCTTCTTTCACCACCGAGGATATCTGCTGTTCGTCGCTACAGCGGAGAGGTCTCCAGGACTGGTGAACCAATCACTCACACCGGTCAGGTGTTCGATGAGAAAGACCCCAGGAGAGCCAGGTTTGTTGGCAGACAGAAGGAGGTGAACAAGAACTTTGCGATCGAGTTGGTGGCAGAGGAGCCGGTGCAGTTCGTTGAGGCCGGAGTGGTGTGCTGTGACGGAGGAGGTGGAGCCCTGGGTCACCCCAAAGTCTACATCAACCTGGATAACCACGCTAAAGTGGGTACATGTGGTTATTGTGGACTACAGTTCAAGCAGGGAAGAGCAGAGAAACAAGTCATGCCTCAGCACTATCAGGCTGAGCCAACTACTTTTGGCGAGCTAAAAGGCATGACGACTCAAGTGCTGCAGAGACTGTATTGTTATATTAAAGAAGGTGTGTCTTTATTTTCTAAGATGTTCGTCAGATTTAAGTCCCAAAAGAAATGAAAAGGGTCAGAACTGAGAACGCAATTATTCAAGGAGGGTTAATCATCCAACACAAAGAAAACCTAAAGAATAATCCAACTGAAGAACAAATTCACTAAAGGCTTGGGTCCAGAAAACACAAACAAACGGCACAAGACACACTGTGTACCACAAAGACACAAAGCAATGGACTAAACAAGAAACAGGCTTTAAATACACAGATAACCCCAATGAAGGTAATGCCACTAAAACCAAGACAGGTGTGGCAGTTAACAAGGGGGTGTTAACACAAACATGGACAAAACAGATGCCACTAGAGAGCAACCAAAAGACACGCTAAGCGTCTTGCTCCTTTGTGTGTATTAGTATGTAATTCTGGTAAATGAATAATTCCTTCACTTAAAAACAAAGTGAACAGTGAACTGAGGTGACTGGGGGCGGCACTGTACTTGGTCTGTTCTTTTTTCCCTCTACACCAAATGTCTTCACCGAAAATATGCGATCATATGCGAACCACCTAAAAGAGCGTTTTTGTGTCTGAACAAAACACGATGGGGTCTAAAGCTAGGTTTCCATCGCACCGATTTTGGCCCGACTCTGCCAAATATCAGCATGTCTTCAAGTGGATCTCGGACTTCATGTGGCCAGTCTGGTGCCAGTAATCTATGACATATCTATAACTCCATATTTGGGTAAGGTTTCAGGCCAATTTCACTGCCACTCACTTGCTCTTAGACAGCCCAGCTGTGAAAGAGGCTAGCTAGTTATGGTAGTTAACTTTCATTAATCGATGATGTCATCATATGCGTCATCCCTGCCCAAATTTGGAAAGTCCGAGCCCCTTGACGTCCAACCAAGTACAATATTTCAAATGGGACGGAGGGACGGACGGACGGACGGACAGACACTCTTGTAGTCTCTGTAGCTACAGACAGTCACTATGGTGACCGAGACCAGTTTGATGAAAGAGAGACACGTTTTGTAAAACATACTATGTGTGCATTTAATGATAAAATCCATTTTCAGATGTACACAATAGTTAAGAGTCAAGTCAGTGTACAGGTGCATTTGTAAGTCATACAAAAAAGTTATTTAAAATAACAAATAAGTACAGAAATATTATATTTCTCTCTGATATGTAGTAGTACCACAGTTCAAATCAAACATGTAGCTCCTTTTATCTGCTGGTGATGACGGTCGTATTGCTGTGGTTCCCTCCACCATGGAATAAGTAGTTTCAGATTTCTTTGAACCTGCAACACAAGGTTCAATGACATCGACAATGAGCATGATGACACATTACTATAAGATACCGGAAATATTTCTCTACATACAGTATGGGGTCATAGGTTAAAAGCTGTTTTAACCTGAAGAAGACCCAGACATTGAGATGGTAAGGAGGTATATCGGTCCCTGAAAAGACTGTTTAGTAACGCTTATCTGCATGCTTGACTCCAAAATTAGTGTAATGAATACAAATTAAAAGTATTTTTTATAATGATGTGCATCAAATGGAGTCTGCGACCTTTATTGCAATTCTTAAGTACAGTATGTATAAATACTGTAATTACTATGCACATTTCAATATAGTACTGCTGCATCATGCATTAGTTTAACAGTTTGTGTCGCCTTCTACTGCTCATTTAAATGTATGTTTATACTGTTCCTTGGCCCAATGTGAAATACTCTGGTTAACACTTGCAAGGTAACTTAAGAAAGAAGTTATAATGAACTTGAATTAATTAGATCAAACGTAACCTGAATTAACTGAATTGAATGTGAAATTGTATAGACATTTTGGGGGTTATAAATAATCGTAAGTCCTCACCCTGCACTCACCCTGGTAGTCGTGAGGAGCGTCTACACCATCCCTGCACTTCCTTGTAAACCAGCCTGGATAAAAACTGAGGAGAAACAATCTGTCAGACTTCAACCACAATCAAAGCTCTCTCCTAAGGCTTGCTTTACACTTAGTTGCAGGGGTGTCATGCAGTGTCCCTCGCCGAAAATAGGCAATATACAAGCTCACAATGTGTCGTGCTGCGATGCGTCGTGTGTGACACACACACTCTGCTAAGTATCAGGCAGTGATTGAAGAAGTACACGCATTTTTTTACTTAAGTAAAAGTATCAATACCCTATTGTAGAAATAGTCTGATACAAGTACAAGTTCGGTATTAAAAAAGTACTTGAGTAAAAGTGTCAAAATGTACTTTAAGTACCAAAAGTAAAAGTAGTCATTGTGCAGAAGGTCCCATTTCACAAGTTTTCAAATGTATAAAAATCCTTTGAAAATAGCCGATCTACAAGCTCACAACGCGTAGATTGGCTATTTTCAAATTGCCAAAGTATATACAGTATATAGGTCTGGAGTGGTTTTGTAATAATAATAAAAATCTACAAAGTAACTGGTAACTAAAGTTTTCAAATAACTGCAGTGGAGTAAAAGTACAACAATTGCCTCTGAGATGTAGTGGAGTAGAAGTAAAAGTATTGAAAATTCAAAATACTCCAGTAAAGTAAAAAATACAATTACAGTACAGCACTTGAGTAAATGTACTTAGTTACTTTCCACTTCTGGTATCAGGCTTAAGTGTCTGATGTATTACTGACCAGACATGCTAAGACGTCGGAAGAGATGAGCATGTAGAAGACGTTGGTCCAGCCAGTAGGAGAGATGACACCTGCTAACAGAGGGCCGAGTGCAGCTCCTAGAAGACACAGCACACATTATTAGTATACGTCTACATAGAAGATCATTGTAAAGGCTTTCAACCAGATGGATGGCTTTGAAATTCACACCCAGTTCAAATGGATGTATCTGTATGCATATTAAATGGATGAAACATTGTGCAAATTGATCCAAAGGTTATACTTTCTTAATCTAAAGCCTATTTTATGTTTATCAAAGTCTATAGAAACAACAATATTTACCCACAACGTCTGTCTGTCTATTTGTCTACAGGTATCTCTATTTTGACCGTTCTCTGGGTTCCTACGATTCCCATGATGCAGTTTGTGGACAAGCATCAGCCTATTCGGTTTTTAAGTCTGACGTCTTTTTGTAGTCCGATGTCACTTCCAGGTCCAAGAGGCACCAAGCGCCGTCCACTCTTCATTGTAAACAAACATGTCGGAACCCGTAAATCTTTTTACAATAACCTCCTTTTTCAGAATAGAACCATTGAAGGTTAATAAGGGTCTTAATGCTAATATCATATACAGTAATGTATATCTATATACATATGTATTTATTATTATTATTATTAACATTATAATGTTTATGTTTTATATTTATTTATATATATTTATATATCTATATATTAAAAAAAAGATTTCCTCTTCTCTTTGTCGTTGCCAGGAGAGCGGTAGAATGACACTTCTACCGCTCTCCTGGCAGCGGTAGAAGTGTCATTGGGAAAACACACACTTGGACCCAGGAAGTTGTTCTGACGGGGCGCAGCGTCACGGCTTAACAACAGAATACGGTCTATGGCTGCCATTACATCAACATCGTCAAGTCAGCAGTTAACTTTTCAGCACAATTTATACAGCGTTTCAGAGACACACTGAAGACTGCTCAGTTTTATGGCCGTGAAATGAACATTAGGCCATATTATAATGTTGAACATTTTAATAGTTGTTTTTCTTTAACTACCATAGTACTGTTGAACTGACACTGGGCTGTTTTATGGTACTGTACTTTTTTTGTTGCTTGATTCTACTGTGCTATGAAATGCTTTTCAGTTCATTGTGTACTACTCGTGTAAAGAACAGACAATAACATTTCAAATATTTTTCCAAACAGTCATATCATCTCTGTCGGGTGGAAACCTCATATGTCCAAAACTGTTACTTTTCAGGGTTCAAATTCCCAAACAGCAAAAGCAGCAGATCTACAAGCTTAAAGTGTGGTGCGAAGCGATTTTTCTTTTACTTGCAGATCTGCTACTTTTCATACTTTTGTGTGACGCTGTAGCAACAAGTAGGGCGTTAATTTACGGGAAAAAAAACACAAAAAGTTAAAATATGGACATTGGAGGTTTCTGCCCAGACAGCGACGATATCATAATTTCAACTTGTACCAGCGGTGTGAGGCGTTCCATACATACCTATTGATCCTGTACCGTCTATAATGGCTGTTACAGTAGACAACGCTCTGGAATTCCCTCTCAGACACTCATGTGTTCCCTGTGGAAAGGCAAGCATCTTAATAACAATGATAACAATAGTAATTTAATGACACCGGAGTGTTTGGTATAATCATAGGTTAGATGTCAAATGGAGAATCACGATAGTTCAGGCAGTCACAGCAGTCAGGTTGTTCCCCACTCTTGACTGAGCGTGGGGAGTTAAGAACTTGTGTACCAATTCTTTGAGACACACATACGGGTATTTCGGGGCATGGCCGAATCCCCCATTACTTTTTTAACACAGCTTTCACATTTGAATTGCACTACGGAACGTACACGTTGTTACATTTTATGGGTTTATTTCACCATAGCGCAAAATATGGTGAAGTATAGTAGCGCAGGTCATTGCAACAACCACCGATCTTGTGAAAAAGCCTAAACGTTCTGCGATTCTGCCAATGATCATATTCTTTGAGGCACGTCCGAGTATTTGCCAGGTCAAACAAAGGCATCACGTGATGTTGATTCCCTTCCCCTATTCGCTCATACTAGGACATGACGTATGTGTAGGCAGAAGAATAGATCCAATGTAGTTATTATTTAGTCACAAGGTCTAGTTAATACTTTTCATTGATTCATATTTATAAAACCAACAGACAGAATTAACCACTTTTTTAAATGGTTCAAATATAGCAATATAGCTGTCACATTGCGAATTCGCGATGCGTTGTGAGTGTGTAAATCAGCTATTTTTGCTACTTCTGCGAGAGACTCTTGTATGGCGAAGTAGGGCATTACTTTATGGGGGGGGGGGGGTTCAAATATGGAAATACAAGGTTTCTGCCCGACAGTAATGATTATGCCAAGCCGAGGCTGAGTGACACATGGAGTGAGTCATGTGAGAGAGGAATGTGGGGTTTCAGGTCTCACCAGGTCAGCAGACACGGCGGTGGTAATGAGGGCGTACGGCCCGTTCACCAGGGCTCCACAGATCAACAGCATTGCTACAGGGAGGAGAAAAACAAACACAACCTGTAAGGGTTTGTTTTGTTGCTACATACATTAAACTGACAAAACAGCTAGCACACAATACATGTCCTTTTCACACTTTTCACGTTCCCATCTCAAAATATTTTGTTCCAGGGACCCTCAAGAAGCAAAGGTTTGAGTTACAAATGTTCGCTTAAAAATATATATATTCAAAGATTTGCACAAATGTTCTCGATTTTTCAAAAATAGCAGATCTACGAGCTTGTATATCTGCTATTTTTGAATAGCCAAAGTGTAAAATAATGCTTTTTAGCTCAAATCTAAAAATGACACAGATGCGTTCCAGGTCTTAATGGGTTAATCTGGAGTGCTGCAGGCGTTCTGCTTTGCAGTACTATCTCTATTTTGCCATATACATTGGCTGCTGAAACAACCCTGTTTCCTCCTTGGAGCCAGAAAGTTACATCTACTGTATATACCGTCATCTACCCGCTTTAGATTTAACCTGATAAGATAAGTTAAGATAAGATCGGTATTTATTGATCTCTGGGGGTAAATGCAGGTGTCATAGCAGCAACAGCAGTGATAATGTCACACAGGAGAGGTACAGGTAAAAGTAAAAGCAAGAACCAAACCAAGATAAATAAGAATAAATATAAAAATAAATATATAATGAAGCAGCTGGCCCTAGATAGCTGCAGTGCATCTATGAATAAGTCAACATAATGTATCAATAGAAATAAATGTACAGTAAATATAGTAATGAATATACATCTCTTGCCATACATGCATTGCCAGTGAATATATATGAATTAATGTATGTAAAAAGTAGCAGATCCGCAAAAGTAGCAGATCCGCAAGCTCAAAACGCGTCGCTTCGCGCTGCGTTTCGAGCTTGTAGATCTGCTACTTTTGTGTCACGCTGTATTGTAGTATGGTCAAGTAGGGCGTTAATTTACGAAAAAAATGAATATGGAGATTTTTTTGGATTGGAGGTTTCTGGCCGACAACAGCTATATGTTCCTCTGCGGTGACATGATGCCACCAGTGTGACAGCCACTACACCACACACTAAAAACGGAGGTCTTACCGATAGTAGTGCCAAGGCTGCTCTGCCCAATGGAATTGTAGAGGAAAAGCTGCAACGCAAACACAAAAACACGTTCAACATCCATCACATCACATCACATGCTATATGTGGCACAAAGTTCACTTATCAGCATCTCGCTAAACCCCAGAGCTAAACGCTGAGCCATACTAAACAACTCCTCACACTCTGATGTTAAACACTATAGACTTCACTTCAACACTTCACTGTCAACTCTGACTATTATGAAATGCTGCTATTACGCACTTAAGAAACCTTTATACTACCTAACCCATTAAGACCTGAGGCCAAGTCTAAAATGTATTTTGTCAGTTTTCTGAAAAACTCATGTTGCTATAATATCATTGGTGCTTTTTTCATGTCACGGACCCCTAAAATTATATGTATTTGGCCGCGGACCCCCATCTGAAAATATTGTGTTCCAGGGACCCCCTAGAAGCAAAGATTTGAGTAAAAAATTGCTTTATTATTACTTTTTTCCAAGATTCGCACACATTTTGAAGATCTTTCAAAAAATCTTGTATATCTGCTATTTTTGAATAGCCAAAGTATAAAAAAATGGTTAAGCATCACGATCATGATTGTGATACTATATTAAGTACTTTTTCTGTGGACCCCCTTATAAAATGTCTGTGTGACACTGTGTTGGGTGTGTGAAGCTGTATAGTCACCATTGGAGCAGCCAGTGTTAGCATCACAGCACATGTTGTTGCTCTGCCTCCGGTGTGGTCTGACACCAGCCCAGCTACGATGCCTCCTGGAAACACACAGAAACACACGTGTGATGTGGTGCATTTGGCCACTTTCAAAGTGTGCTACAGTTATGACTGCAAATCCCAAGGGGTAATTGGTAACAGATATTTAACCACTTAACCCATTAAGATTCTACAAATGCCTTCTAAATCAGTAGTTCTCAGCCTTTTTCATAAGCTTCAGGAGGACTACTTGCACTGAAACAGATCTGAAACAGTGTTATGTTGGGGGAATTAACTAAGGGCTTATGACACAGGTAGGGGAATATAATTAATAAATGCCATTAAATCAGTGGTTCTCAAAGTGGGATCCAGGGACCCTCAGGGTTCCTTGAGGGGGTTTCAAATGGACCATTACAGGTCTGTAACTCTGAGAGTTATGGGGGTCCTTGAAATGTAAACGTTTGAGGACCACTGCATGAATCCTATTTTTTTTATTTTTATAATGCCATTAGGATTGAATAAATTGTGCCTTGGTATTACAGGACAGGCTCTTTCAGATTGCTTTCTTTTGAAAAGATTGAGATACGGACCTTCCGCATAAACGTCCCAAATGTAGTGATCTCAGCACAGGCTGCTGGTAATGAGGAAGATGTTGGTGGCTAAATAGTATTATCTTGTTATGTTGTGTCTCAACTAGTGAACCATTTAAATCCTTCATGTGGTTTCTTATCTTTAAAGGCCTCTACACACTGCCCGACATTTGAAATGGTCGGCGAGTGAACAGATTGTTAAGCATTTCACATTGCACGAGTTTCTCTCTTGAAATCGGGCTAAATATATCGTTGTGATTCTCGCACGATAGATTGGTCGCCGACAGGGGTTCACTGATTCCAAGATATTTCACCACGATCCCGACCCAATACATACAACGTCTCACGAAAACGTGAAAGGCTCCCGTGATATATGCGCGAGACCGAGACAGGACGCTAATGATTGACATTAAATAATTCTCAATTTCTCTGTATTTCTCTCTCTCTCTCCCTCTCCCTCTCTGAAACAAACATTTCAAAACAAAAGTCAACCAGAGTCCAATTCAGATCAGAAGCAGTGTTGCTGTGTCCGCTTATTATAAGCGAGTTTCTTGTAAAAGATATTGGTGGTTGCGTTTCTTTTTAGCTTATTTCCAAAGTGTAGTTGCTTATTTGGCTTTATTTCTTAATGTTGCTTTTTTTCTTTGAAAATAATTGCGACGCGTTGTGAGCTTGTAGATCGGCTATTTTATTTGTATATAGGTTTAAAGTGCTCATGCAGCCTATAGTCGCTTGTTTTCATAGACCTGGTTGCTTATTTCTCACGCAAAACCAGAGATACGTGCGTCACACACACACACACACACACACACACACACACACACACACACACACACACACACACACACACACACACACACACACACACACACACACACACACACACACACACACACACACACACACACACACACACACACACACACACACACACACACACACACCTCTCTCTCTGTCTGCAAGCCCTATTCCTCAAACAGCCCCATCGTCGTGCAGGCTCGCTCACTCTATCAATCTGTTTATCATGTCTAAACTAATACAGCAGGACTGGACTGTCTGTACGGTAATATTGCGGTTCTATGCGGGAGGACTAGCCACGGTGTGTCTCTGTTGTATTAGACTCAACAGTGAATCATGCTGATAATAAAATAGTTTTCCCACCAGCTACCTCGCTGGCTGGTACTGTGCTTTAATTGGCTGTAGCACGGCTCTCATCGGATCCGACAAGCCCAAATATCCAACATGCTAGAAAAGTAAAAATTATCGGGAACCGCTCGCCGAGCGCAATTTATCGGGGTGTTTCTTCTCGGAGTACCTTACACACTGCGCGATCAACACCTCGCCGAGGAACGCCCGATCTGGACTGAGATCGGTGGTTTTCTCGGCGATCACCAAAAAATATCCCGAGAGCCAAATTGGGTCAAATATCGTACAGTGTGTAGAGGCTATAAGGCTTAACACAGATCTAGTTCCTCCAGTCCAGAGCCTTCATAGAGAGGGATAGGATCATAAACCGCAATGTAGCCAGTTTGACAGAAATAAAGGAACCTTAAGACATCAAATGGATGT
Source organism: Gymnoscopelus braueri (assembly GCF_963280865.1). NCBI lineage: Eukaryota > Metazoa > Chordata > Actinopteri > Myctophiformes > Myctophidae > Gymnoscopelus > Gymnoscopelus braueri. The sequence goes on from NC_137609.1 coordinate 6,068,167, forward strand.
CGCACAATGGTGTCGCTCTTCGCGAAGGACTGATCTTAATCTAACTGTGCAATCACTTCTTGTCACTATGTGACACCATCATGCAATGGAGTATACATTTCAATGAGCACTTTTTACAGCTCCATAAGATGCTTTGCTTCTAAAACCCTTGCCGTCAGGACTAAAACTTACCCACGATTCCTCCGACGTCAAATAACGTCGACATATCCCCGGCCGCCTTTGCATCAAAATGAGCTGAAAACATAAATGTAATTCTATTGATTTGGAAAAACAACAGAACAAAACAGAAAAAAACGATTATGGTTCAAATGCAAGTGTTCTTTATCTTGTTTATTTGAGGAGCAAATGGAAGTACTGACCAACATTGGAGATGTAAAGAGGAAGCCAGTACAGGAAGGTGTAGCTGACCAGCTTGGCAAACAGCAGACACAGCGAGAACTCCACCACACCCTGGGACAAAGCAAGACCACATGCGGCATTGTAATTGTTGTTCTCTGAGAGGATAATTGCTTAGACACCAGATTAAAAGTCTGACTTTTTTGTTTTTCTTTTTTTTCTTTTGCTTATAATGACGTGCCCAAAATAGGGAAACCAGGTTGAAAGTGATTAATTCTACATAGCAATACTAGCACATGCATTCCTGCTTGAAATGTGAAAAGGGAAGTAAAGATTAAGGTCAATGCAAAACGGCGCTATTATTATTATTATTATTAGGTACACACACACATGCAGCTGTTCACTTGTGGCTTTGCAGGTGCAGTGGTGGAAAAAGTACTCAGATATTTTACGTAAAAGTAAAAGTAGCAATACCACAATATAAAAGTACTCTGTTACAAGTAAAAGGCCTGTGTTCAAAATGTTACTTGAGTAAAGGTACAAAAGTGTTTGCATCAAAATATACTTAAAGTACCAAAATTAAAAGTACTAAAATGTTTGAAAATAGCAGATCTACAAGCTCACAATGCGTCGCATCACGACGCGTTGTGAGCTTGTAGATCTGCTATTTTCAAATAGCCTATGTATAAAATAGAGCTAAAGTGGTTAATGTATGTTTTATAATATAGTAATTTATATCTGAAAAGTAACTAGTAACTTAAGTTTTCAAATAATTGTGTTGGAGTAAAAGTGCAATATTTGCCTCCGAGATGTAGTGGAGTAGAAGTAAAAGTATTGCAAATTGGAAATACTCTAGTAAAGTAAAAAGTAACTCAAAATTGTACTTAAGTACGGTACTTAAGTACATGTACTTAGTTACTTTCCACCACTATGCAGGTGTTATGTCTCCCATGTACTGTACATGTTAACATCAGTTGTGACTCACGGGTATACTGAGGGCGCCGCAGAAACTGATGGCCTCACTGTGGTCCTCCACAACCTCCACCGACTCGTTGGCGATGGGCGACGTGCTGCTGAAGATCTCCTCGTTGATGGTGGAGTGTCGCAGCAGAGGTTCCCTCTCTGCGTTCTCCTGAGGCGCCTCCTGAAAACACACAAAGTGTTCATTTATTTCCAGAAGAAAGGGAGTCTACTGCCGTGCCTCAGCCAAACGAGGCAAAGCCGGTGCGTCACACAGGAGCAGGACAACAGCAGCAGTAGAAGAGAACACACTGGAGCAGCTCGGACAAAAAATAAATGGTGCATTTATATAGCGCTTTTGTCCAAAGCGCTTTACATAGATTGTGCATTACATTCACCCATTCACACACCGATGGCGGAGGAAACCATGCAAGGCACCAACCTGGGAGCAATTATGGGTTCAGTGTCTTGCTCAAGGACACTTCGACACTAACTCTGGGGGAGCCCGGGATCGAACTGGGACCTCACGACTCCCATCCGGCCACTCTACCGGCTCTACCTGAGCCACTGCCGCCCACAATTGAAGCCTCTATTTTTAAGGTGCTAATACAAATAGTTGTTCATTTATCCCATTGTAACTCTGAGAGAAGGTTCCAAAATGGTTCTGCGGTTATGACTTACATGGTGCTGAGGAGTGGTGCAGTTGACATCCTCAGGCTCTGTAGAGGAAGAAAAGAGATGGACTCAGTACAGCAATTTGAAGGTTTTCTTAAAAAAAAGAAAAGATTGTGCCACTTTAGTCCTTACAGGCCTGTTCAAAGACAACCGTCTGTTTTCTGTGTTACCAAACCCGTTCATATTTTAGTATAACTAACTTGTCAATGTTGGTCTCCAATAAGCTGACCACTGACCTATCAACTTACCACTATTACTGCATTTAAAGGGTCAATTAAAGCTGAATCACATGAAGACTGAAAACCTCTATGGGTTGGATGTCATACAATGTTGTTTTATTTGTAAAAGAATCGACCTTGTGTCATATAAGAATTGCATTGCTTTATTGCTTCGTAATATTATGTGGATGTACTCATGACAACAGTTCAAATGTATATATTTTTTGGCAAATTAATCGAACGAAAATAAAATGCCCCCGGTGTGTAACATGTACACACCGGGTACAGGTTAACTGCTGTAAACTAAACTGAACTGAATGCATTGCATTTATGGAAGTTGTCTTCTCACCAATTCAAGAAGGTTCTGAAATCGCTTCTCTTAATAACCAAATACTTTCCATATGGTCTGCCTAATACAATATAATAATATTTTCCCTAGAGGTTTACTTTTTGGTTCCTCTGACTGTTGCAATATGTTTTTGCTGTTTCTTTGTTATATTGTCCATATTGGTCTTTTCTGTTCCGTTTCTTCATCTGCATGATATGTCTATTAATGTCTAATATGTAATAGATGTGTATATTCCACATTGATGTAATTTTATCCTATGAATGTACAAATATTCCCGGAGAATGCCACTTCTCAAGCCCAAATTTTTACTGAATCTTTGTGTATCATTTTTCAAATTCTCTTGTAAGTGAAAATAAACAAACAAACAAATGGAAATTAACTGTAAAAACGACTGACTTTCCACCAGGAAGAAGAAGCAGAGGACCCCGGTGGAGGCGATGATGAGTCCAGGGACGATGAAGGACATGCCCCAGGCCGAGGACACGTAGACCCCCGCTATGAGGGAGCCCAGGATGTTCCCAACGGAGGTGTGCGAGTTCCAGATGCCCATGATGAAGCCACGCCTGATGACACAGACAGGGAGGGAAAAAAAAGAAAATATGTGAAATTGTTAGGTTTCCTCAGTATTTTTTCTTTTTCTCCCCAATTTAGTCGTTATGCTCAGTTGAGCTAAACTAAACTTGAAATATGGCAGTCTGTTTATGTCTGTCTGTGTAGGTAGGCCTAAAGTAGGCATACATGTAGGCATGCATGTGTATGCCTACATGTATGCATACAAATGTACTAATGTATGTACTGTATGTCACTCTGTCTGCAAATGTTTCCACCAGAGGGTGCTATAAACGTCAAAACAAACGTTGGGTGGAAATGCAATAACAGTGTTACACCCCAAACAAATCAAAGGCCACAAATCACATGTCTCCACCATGCACACACACAGGTTGCCTTGTCTCTGAGGGAAAACCAAGTTCGTCTCATGATTTGCGTTCAATAAAACGGCACGTGTCTGACCCAGTGACCCACACACAAAATAAAACAGTAAATCTGAAGTCTTGAGCCCAAAGAGCCTTTGACCACATAGCACATAGCGTCCCTATTCTGGGCATATCATAGAAGGTGAACATTCAGCAAAGACAGGCGACGAACATTTGGCGGAAATAGCAGATGACACATTGTGTGCTTGTAGATCTGCTATAGCCATTTGGCTTAGGAGTAGTATACTGTATAGATTTTATGTGGTTAGGTTAATGTTCAATCCTTGATCCAGACAACAAGTTGAGTTGTCCTTAACTACAGTAACATTACACGCTCTAGTCTATAAAGTCAATAAGTTCACACTGCAATCTGCTTCACGTTGTCTTATAAAGCAACATTCAGAGTGTGTGTGTGTGTGTGTGTGTGTGTGTGTGTGTGTGTGTGTGTGTGTGTGTGTGTGTGTGTGTGTGTGTGTGTGTGTGTGTGTGTGTGTGTGTGTGTGTGTGTGTGTGTGTGTGTGCGTGTGTGTGTGCGTGCGTGCGTGCCAAACCTCAGGGCCAAACAGTGACAAACTCTGTATGCACACTGCAGGTAGGCCAAAAGTAACTCCACTAATTATTTTCCACATGTTTTATACTTTTTGGAATACTGACAGATATTCCAAAACACAGCTGTCTGTCTCACCCACATATCAGACACAAGCTGTCAGATATATGGTACTTTATCTTCATGGACAAGATTTATGAAGTTCTGCAAAATCTGAAATCCCATTGCGCGCGCACGTGTGTGTGTGTGTGTGTGTGTGTGTGTGTGTGTGTGTGTGTGTGTGTGTGTGTGTGTGTGTGTGTGCGTCAGCTGAAGAAATAGGTAAGTGATACTGCACAGTAAGCAGAACAACTGAACAGAGTCACGTTCCGATGGCACAGCGCGGCGGCTTATTCACTCACTTCCCCTTTCCAAACCAGTTTCCAACACAGGCCACTACAGCGGGCCAGCCCGTTGTCTGCATCAGTCCATTCAGAGCCTGAAAGAGAGAGAGAGAGAGACAGAGAGACAGAGAGAGAGACAGAGAGACAGAGAGAGAGAGAGAGAGAGAGAGAGAGAGAGAGAGAGAGACAGAGAGGATAAGCATGGGTTATGTGTGTAACTGTCTTCCCACCAGGAGTGCATTTTATCTGTTGGTGTGACCACAATGTGTTAGCTCTAGGGTTCATACAGGTCGTATAAATTCAAATTCAAGCACGTTTCCAGCATTTTCAAGGTGTTTTACACCATCGCATAGTGTCCGTACAGCACAATTTTTATTTGAAAGGTACACCCTTCTTAGGATGTTGTTTTATTTTATAAAACGGGTCGGTGAAACTTCAATCTCTGAGGAGTTTTAACTATGGTATATATAAAATTATTATTATTATTATTATTTTATTCTTCGAAAGCCAGATGATCAGAGATCTCTGCCTACTGATACATATGGTGACATCTAAATTCATAATTATATTGTATATTCAAGTCACAGAACCAATGCAAAGACGATAGGTATAGGGCGGTACTTTGAATTGGGACGGTATCAGATTTGGTATTCAAAACAGTGAGCGTAGCTTTGTTAGCACTGGCTTTCTCTGCATTTCAATGATATATTGAATGTATTCATCCCCAGAGGTATCAGTACACGGAGATCTCTGGTCGTCTAGCTATGCAAGACTAGCACATGCCTGACATTGACACAATCAAATCAAATCAAACTTTGTGATGAAATAACAGGACATTGATTGTACTGTTGCAGTTTTTACTCTACAGTGCTACTTTTATCATACACTTATTTACTATATATATGTATGTGTACCCTGTCTATTCTAGTTCTGATTTTAGCACTGCTAGCAGAGGACCGGCACGGCCTGGGGATGGCTCAGCCAGGCTAGTCCAGGCCGTTCCGTCTGTCTGTCTGTCTGTCCGTCTGTCCAACACTTTGGTCCCATACAACATATCTAAAAAAATACTGGCTGGGTTGCAATGGAATTTGCTGTGCACCATCATGCTTCCCAGAGGATGAAGCCTACTTATTTGGTGACCCCATGTCCTTTCCTTTAGCACCTCCTTTAGCCCAAATGACAATTAAATGGATTTTTGGAGGATGGAAATGTTGGTTGATTCAAAGAGGTTCAAAGCACTCTGGTTCAAAGCACAGTTGGATGTAGCTAGCTGGGTTTTAGAATCTTAAGTCTTTTAATATGCTACTTCACACAAAGTGATCTTATTTCTCTTTTTTTTTTAATCATTTCCAGCACCTGCATTATAACCTAGATTAGAACAACCATCAAGACTACGTACAGGAGAGAGAGAGAGAGAGAGAGAGAGAGAGAGAGAGAGAGAGAGAGAGAGAGAGAGAGAGAGAGAGAGAGAGAGAGAGAGAGAGAGAGAGGGGGGGGGGTCACTAGGCAGTGTTAGTTTCATTCTCACGCCCAACCTTGAGGTTCTTACATGGAAACTATTCCTCACAACAGAATCATATGACTACTGACTCGTGTCATGTGATGTAGAGGCTGAGCTTAGTTGTTAGCTTTTCACCTGCTGCTTTTAGTCATTTGCATCTCTTCTGATCACCATGGCTTTATAGTTTCACCAGGAAAGGTTCCATGGTCACAGGTTTGGTTTTAATCCCCACTACAGCAAGCAGTGTGACCAGATCAACTGTTGTTCACCAGTTCAGTGGCTTTATGATCCCAGATGGGAAACTTTAGCCTGGCGTGGCCAGACAATATCACTGGTAGATTCGTCTGGTTTTCCAGGCTAAGGAAATGTGGCTTGTAGTCAGGAGCACACGATAAAAACAACAATAAAGTAATAAAGGGTTAAGTTCTGTGTGCAAACTAAGCAGGTCCTTTGCATAGGGAACAATCTATCTGAATACGGACGCTAGGGTTTGTGCGGTTAATCAATCATCTAGGATTACAGGAATATGGAGCCCTATGGATCTAAGCATTGTACTCGTTCTTATAGGATGGTCTGGCTTGTAATGTCAGTGAACCACCAGCTGAGACTAATCTACTGTTGTGCTTGTCCCAAGTTGCTCTGGATAAGATAAGAGTCAGCTAAACACTAACAGTGAACGTAAAATGTAACTGTTACTGGAACACCTGTTGTAGTCCTTGACCTACATGTGTGTTGCCTCGTTGCACACTGTATGTATATGCATAAATTGAATGTATAGAATATAAAGGTCACCGTCAGGAAATGTAAAAAAAAGAACCTGAGTTCCAAATGGATGCAATGTAGTTATTATTTAGTCACAAGCTCTCACAGACACACACTAAACCACTTTCACTTTCACTTCAATCAGAAATAGCAAAGAATTGCAGTTCTACAAGCTCACTGATATGGGGGAAAGCCTCCAGAGGCGGCTGTTTCGTAGCTACAGTGGAGTCAGTACTGCTGTATGGGGACGAGACACGGCACAACAAGGAAAAGGCCCCCGATGTGTCTACACAGGAATGACTATGAATGGCACTATAGGTGTCACATGGGAGGACCACATCAGAAACGTTGACTCGGGGGCCTCCCGTGGGTCACAGACAAGGTCAGAGAGAGATGCGTCAGGCACCCGGCCGGAACTTGTGGCAAGCAATCTGACACTGTGTGTGACCCAACGCAAGGCACAGCCAGGAAGGGAAAGATGCACACCACCAGTGTTGAGTTTGACAGCATTTCTTTTTTGTTTTAGTCATAGTCTTTTGAATAAAATTCCATTTAGTTTTAGTCACTTCTGAAATGTTTTAGTTTTGTCTAGTTTCGTCGACTAAATGTCATAAGATTATAGTCGTCAAAATCTACAGTTGATTTAGTATTTTGGCGGTGCCTTGATGGTGTCGTAATGGCTGATTTTACACTTGGTTGCATGCTGAAAATAGCCGATCTACAAGCTCACAACGCGTCGCAGCGCAACGTGTTGTGAGCTTGTAGATCTGCTATTGTGCAACACCCGAGCGCAACCAAACATAAAATCACTTGTCTTTTAGTTCTACTGGATCTCTTCTCCACTAGTACCTCCCTAACATTTTAGTCTAGTTTTTATTTGTTGACAAAATTGTCAATATATTTAGTCTTATTTTAGTCATCGCAGCTTAGTTTTTATTTAGTTTTCGTCAGTGAAAAAAGGTAGTCGACGAACATTTTTTGTCATAGTTTTAGTCGACGAAATCAACACTGCGCATCACCTACTTAGACATACAAGACCCTGATGCTAGACAGGAGGGTGTGGAGGGCAGCGATTCAGGAGTCCCGAGTTGGTGTTGGCTATAGTCCACACTCTCGCATTTTCCCTCAGAGCATTCAGTCTGTTCTCTGAGTGCTCCAATCTATAATTAACTGAAATTGATATTAATGTGATCATGTCCTTTTAATTACCTTTTGGCTCCACCAGTCAGCTTGCATAATATCGCACAGCGCACAGACCTGATCACAATGTCCTGGCATTCAATATCTTTGGATCTGTGTTGTATACAATTCTCTCTCTCAACAAAAAAAAGGAATAGATGACTTCTTAAAACGTTCATTTTGCACTGTATGAAAATAATTGACAAAATGCGTGAGGGAAGTTCAGATGAGCTTTCTTGAGTGGACAGCAGCCCGAAGGCAGAAATATGTGTTATCTTTACCTGGATGATGACGTAATACCAGATGTTGTGAATGTTTAAGTAGAACCCAAGGCCAAACAGACAGGTGAACAGGCCACTCAGCAGCATCCCAGCACTCAGGTAGTAACGCAGGGGCAGACGCTCGCCAAACATCCCACTGGGAACACACAGATAGATGTGGAAATCAGTTAATCAATACGTAAACAACAGCTGGGATTTCATCCTACACACCACCCTTTGAACTTCAGCCCATATCCCATGACAACATGTAACTCATTATGGTTCATATCCATTCGTTTGTCCTTCGCTTACGAAGACGACCAAGTGACTCCCAAATGTCTTGTGGGTGCGAAGACGGCTAATGAGGCCGATCTGATCCCCGCACGGAATGACCGGTTGCAGTGAGGACATGTGATGGTTGGGGGCGGGGCTAGGTGAGAGGGTGAGAACTGGCTCTGGTCTTGCGGAGCTGTCACTTCTGTTGGGCTTCATGGAATGTGGCGCTTCTAAAACTCTGCTACACCGTGCTGCTTGACTGCAACGCGCCAGTCGGAGCGGTGTTGTTGTGCATCGGCGTTCCAGCTGGTCTCTGAATCCAGACCACAGCTTTTGAGACTGGCCTTTAGGGTGTTCTTAAAGCGTTTCAGCTGGCCGCCGTGTGAGCGCTTGCCATGGTGTAGTTCACCATACAGCAGCCTTTTTGGTAGGCGTTCATCTGGATGGTGGCCTGCCCAGTTCAGCTGGGAGCACTTGAGCATGGCGTAGATGCTCTCCATCTTAGCCTTGCGGAGGAGCTTTTGTTTGCCGTCACTTTTGGTTATAGTTAAGTAGTAAGTTCAATTAATTACTTTTAGCTACGGGTAGGCATGGTTAGTTTAGGGTTAGGCTTAAAATTAGTTTGGGCCTCCGTAAAGTATTTTGCATTGATTCTGCAAAGCAGTTATTTCTTTTATCTCCAGTGACACCTGACCTGATGTTTTTGATAATTGCATCAAACATTCATATTCTAATCTGGATGCATTAGCCCACACCTACTATACACACCTGAAGAACATGCCGATGGCATAAGCGATCAAAAAGGAGTTATCCACGGCTCCAAAAAGTGTCTTGTAGTTGTCCTGGTCTGTAAGACAGAAAATTAAATTAAAAATTAACAGCAGTTCTCTTCTTATGTTTATTCTGATAGTTCAGAAATGTTGAACACACCTCAAGTATTATCTAAAAGACTAACAGCTTTGTTTCTGCTTGAATATGTGAAGTGAATAATGATATAACACATTTGAAAGAGTGAACAAAAATGGTAATGTCTCATTCAAATGTTATCACAAAAGGTATTAACCCATTTAGGGCAGGAACCCCTATTTGTAACTATACCTTTTAAGACGGAACCCCTTTTTGGGGTTGTTGTGCCATGTACAGTAAAGGGGTTAAATAGGTTAATAGGTTAAATAGGTTAGTTTGTGGTGAGGCTGCCGAAAGTGTCTAACCACAGAAGTACAGGAAGTACAGGAAACGGAAGTGCGTGGGGCGGGACATCTGCTTTAGTTTCTACTCATTTTCAGAGCTTCCAAAGTACAGACACGGTACTTTATAAAAGGTAGGGTCATCTACGTCATTTTCTCTATCAAGCAACTACAGCTGGCAGATTCGTCCCACTGGGATGAAAACTGCAGCCGGAAGTTCAATGGAATGCATTAAGTCAATGAGAACTAGGTGTACCAGCTTATGAACAAACACAAGTTCTGAACGATTGTGACCTTTGTAATAATAATAAATCCAGGAAAATAAAGACATAGTCTGCTGTCTTGCCTTTCAATGTGCACACTATATATAATTTTATGAGGTATCTATCTAAAGAGCACAGAGAATGTTTCTCTTCCATGGGCTGTTATCACGAGACTGTCAATCATTAACAGCCAGGCTGTCAACCAATTCTCGCATTACTGCTGAGCTGGAAATTATAGCTGCCGCTGTTTAGATACCTTAATAAAGTTACATAATTAAAAAAACAAGTGATGGGAAAACATTGTGTGATATGTCTTCTTTTATATTCCTGAACTGATGATTAACTGAAGGCTGCAATCATTAATAAAAAAATATTGTTTGTTCATACGCTTTCATTGACTGCAATGCATTCCATCGAACTTCCTGTACAGACTGTTAGGTGGAAGCATATATGAAAACTGTAGGAAATAGGAATCTGTCTGGAGTGGAGAGACTAGACCGCTGTTTCCCAAACAGACCAATTTCTATGGGTCGCGAGTACATATCCCATTTTTTTCATTATATATATATATATATATATATATATATATATATATATATATATATATATATATATATATATATATATATATATATATTATTAAAATCTAATAATCCCCCCCCCCAAAAAAAATAAAATAAAAAAGGTTTAAAAAGTAGTACAAATAGCAGATCCACAAGCTTGCAACGTGGCGTGAAGTGACGCGTTGTGAGCTTTTAGATCTGCTATTTTCACTAGTTTTGGTCCTGGGGAACATTTTTATTTTGGGTCTTGAGCTAAAAAGTTTGGGAACCAAAACCAAAAGTAGTCCAGTGGTTCCCAAACTAGTACTTTTCCAGGCCCTATCTCCTCATGATGAGATAGAGATAAAACTGTAAGCGGAGGTTAAAGCAAACACAGCTGTCGCCAAACCAAGTGGCGGACGTACTCACCAAAGGGTGCCCAGTCACACCAGGTATCATTGTCGGTCACGTTCAAGTCAGCCGGCCTTACGACTGTGGAGCAGTTCCTGTGTAGCTGACTCTGAAGAACAGAGAACATGATACACAAACGCAGATGGATGTCAAACACACCTTCAAGTGAAACAACCCAACAAAACATCTCGTATATTCATGGCATACACAGTAAAATCCTCAGTGTTAATATAACTCGCATATTTCTTCTTCTTGATCATTAATTTCAGCAACATCTCAGCAGTCAGGTGGTCTTTATCGGGGTGTGGGGTCACATTCTGTCTGGTAAAATACTGCTTCCACTTAACTCTTTTATTTTTTTAAATGAATTAATAAGCTCTGTTCTGTCATTTAGCCCACACCCCTTTAACAATTTAATCTCCAGAGAGACATCAAGAGATATAGACCCTCATTTACACACACTTAAACATGCATCCAATTTCACCCGCTAGGGTTTTGTTTATAATAACACTGTGACCGACTGTGAGAGAAAACAAGCTGTGCCTCGTGCCTTATAGGGCAGTGGTTCTCAACCTGTGGGTCGGGACCCACAGGTTGAGATGATTTTGGGGGGAGGAATTGTCAAATAATATAAGAAAAACTCAAAGGCTCTCCATTAAGTCTCCTACTGGAGAGTCTGCCGGTTATCAAATCAGAGCTTCATGGGATGTGTAATTGATAGAAAATAAGTAATTTTTTGGGTGAACTACTCCTTTAAGTTTTTTTTATTTTTATTTTTTTTACTATACATCCTGCACACATTACTGATATACATCCTGCACACATTACTGCTGTAAGTTGTTTTTCAATCTGTCAGTCCAGAGTACACAATGATAATCACTCTCTGTTTCGGAGACAATGCTGAAACACTGAACTATTATACAAATATCTTTTAACCCATTCAAACTGGGAACGCAGCTGTGTAACCACTTTATCCATATTTTATACTTTGGCTATTCAAAAATAGCAGATCTACAAGTTCATAGCGTGGCACTAGGTGCCGCGCTATGAACTTGTAGATCTGCTATTTTGGAAAAATCTTGAACATTTGTGCAAATATTTTAATATAGATATTTTTTAAAGGGAACCTTTTTAACTTTGCTTCTGGGGGTCCCAATTACAAAATATTTTGAGATAGGGGTCTGCGGCCAAATACATATCTAAAAATGTTTTCTAAATCTTAACAGTATGTTGCTATATCAGTGGTGCTTCAACTTTTCCATGTCAAGGACCCCCAAAATGATATGTATTTGGCCGTGGACCCCCATCTCAAAATATGTTGTTCCAGGGACCCCCCAGAAGCACAGATCGGAGTTAAAAATGTTTGCTTCAAAACATATATACAAATTCAAAGATTTGCACAAATTTTCCACGATTTAAAAAAGAAATAGCAGAACTACAAGCTCATAGCACGGCACTCGGTTCACCTTGACGATGCTGATGGGTTTCCGTGAGAGATGGTAAGCAGTGTAGAAGAGGAAGGTCAGGAGAAGAGTGAAGCCTCGATACCTAAAACAGAAGAGATTACACTTTTATTACAAGCCTTCATAGCCAAATCCAGTTTTAATTTAATTTAAAATGAATTAACACGCTTTTTACTTTACCAACATTCAGTAAGCCAAGAGTTTTATGACGGGTTATAACATCTCATATCGTTGCTGTCGGGCAGAAACCTCTTATCTCCATATTCTAACATTGTATATTTTTTTGGGGGTAAATTTTAATGCCCTACTTGATCATACCACAGTGTCACACAAAAGGCATCACAAGTAGCAGATCCACAAGTTCAAAACGTGGCGCGAATTTTTTTGAATTTGAATCCTGAAATGTAACAGTTTTGGACATTATGAGGTTTCCACCCGACAGAGACGATATCATATGATGTGTTTCATGTAATACTGGGTCGTTATGAGAAGTTACTGGCCTTGGGTTCTTGTGGTGTATGTACACAGTAGACCGGAGTGCCCCAAGGATGTATACTTAAGCCTTGCCGAGTCATGAGGCCCATAGGGGCAGGAGCCTATCTCCTGTTTCCTTAGCGTGAGGCAGCTTATAATATTCATAGATTATTTTTGAATAGCCAAAGTAAAAAATTATGATTAAAGTGGTTAAACTTGATGTATAAGTATGTATAAGTACACCCCCTAGACAGGATGCTAGTATGTCACAGGGACTTACCCCCCCCCAATCCAACCCTTGATGCTGAGTGCCAAGCAGGGAGGCATTGGGTCCCATTATGGGAGTCTTTGGTATGACCCGACCGGGGGGAATCGAACCCCGACCTCTCACTCTCAGGGCGAGCAATGCACTTTAACATGATCTCACTGGGGCAATTCATAAACTTGCTGGCTAATCTTGTTGTTCTAAATTGTCATTGTTTTAATGAAGTCTTTATTTATTTTTTCATACCGTTCTTTGCTTGTTTTCACAATATATAACTTGTTTTATCCTGCTGTTCTTATTTTCAATATTATTACACTGTTGTATTATGCCTTTTGTAATCTCGGCATCATTGAAAATGATGAGTCAAAATCCCTATAACACTCATGTCACCAATAGGCATAAACATAGCAGCTGGATGGCACATTCAAGAGCAACAGCTCAATCCCTATGTCAGCATTCTTTGCATATTCAACATAGCACAGTGTTGGTTCTAGCAAAACATCAATGCATTCAATAATACGTGTAGTGCACATTAAGGATCCATGCCTTGGGAATTAAGACCTGATAGGTAAAATCACAAGTTGTAAACAATGTAATAACGCTGCAACTCATTTTAAGCCATGAGGCCTGTCCTATGTACTGTATATAGGTGCAAATTACATACATTTAAAAAGGTGGGTTAGAATAATGTAATTAATATCATATAATCGTATGTTTAAACAGACAGACTGTTAATAGACTATATGCATCTGCATATGCATTGTTGATAGACTGGCCCATTATATTCACTGGTGATATCTCAGCATTGTGTACAGCGAAACAATGCATACATATTCACTGTACATTTATATTATTTTTTAATTGTATTGAACTGTGTGTATGCTCATTCCGGGATAATATAATCCAGTGCAGGTATCTAGGGCCAGCAGCTTTATTTTGTATTTATTTATTCTTATTTATCTTGATTTGTGTTTCATTCTCACTGTGCTGTTGCTTATATATGACCCCTGGATTTCCCTCCAGACCAGGGGTCAATAAACGTTTATCTTAACTTGGTTTAAAGGGATATTACACTTTCAAATAAAATAAATATTTAAAAATATATATACAAAATAAATGAAAAAAGTATGTCCTTTCTAATGCTAATCTAATTTATTGTATTTGAAAGTTAAATATCCCTTTAATGTAGCCTAACTTTTAACATTATTTTTAAAACATTTTGCACATAAAAGAAAATCAGAATTGAAGAGTGCAAATTCTTTCTTTGGACACAAACTCCAAGTCCAGGATGCACACAGTAGTGATTGTCTGGTATTTTTGTAACCTTCAGACTGGGGGGGGGCTTTGTTTTAAATCGATGCTGTTCATGAAGTGAACACATGTTAGAGTGGGCCGAAGACTCGTGGACACTGTTGCCAGGTTTTGCAAGCAACTAGGTCTATGAAAACAAGCCCAAAAGAAGCGACTAGCCTAAGCCTACTACATGAGCCCTTTATCGGCTTTTTTTTTTTTAAATAGCCGATCTACAAGCTCACAACACGTCGCAATCTTGAAGAAAATGTGCAAAAAAAACAAAAAACAAAAAAACATTTTAACAACACAAATCTGGTACGGAGGTGCCCAGGCTCAAAATATTTTCAGATGGGATTCCGACCGACGACCGTGGACACGACAAACACATTAATTTGGGGGTCCTTGACATGAAAATATTTGAGAAACACTAGTTTAAACAACATTAGGAAGCAAGACCAAAAAATACACTTTAGAAACAAGCCCAAAACCACCAATATTTACAAGCAACTTTACAGAAAAAAAACAAAACCAAAGTTGCTTATAATAAGCGGACATGGCAACGCTGCGAGTGGATCAATTTAACAAAACTAGTCTAATCTGTGATAAAAGAAGAATCTGCTAACAGGATATTGCCCTTTAATTGACCTACTGTAAGTTTATAAATCATTTACAGTTGATGTGATAAGAGTTGATACACAAGACTGAGCTGTGCATCGGCGTTACGCTCACATCGGTGACCTATCGAGCACTGTGACTCCAGGCGTTGTTTACAATTAGTTAAAGGCTTCTTGTATTGACTTGACGGAAAATGCAGAGTTGGTTTCAAATCAAAATAGAGACTTTATGTAAGGACGCATTAATGACACGAAAGCACCTTCTCTCCCAACCAGCAAATCTGTCCAACCCGCCAATACCAGCCGCTCCTGTGGTCGCGGAATTCGATAGGTAGCCGATGGTGGTGTAACACACATCGAAACTATACTATTTGGGTGTTTCCAAAACAAAAGTGTTGGGAACAAAACAATGGGAAGCTGAATGAAAACTTACCGACTATCTCTGGAGAAAGACGTCATAAGCCGCACGCCTGGAGCCAGAGGGGACTTCATGTTTTATTTAGGTGTGTTTGTCCTTCTTAATGTAATAAAAAAAACACTTAAAATCTGGTTTTGGTCATTATTAACAACCAACCAGATGGTAATAACACAGTGGTAAACTAAAAGGCACTTCAACCACTGGTCATACGGTGGTTATAACTAAGTTGTTGCCTAAAATCATATTTTCAAATGAATGACTTTCCCCCTCCTTTAGTCGAAATAAAAAAATACAGATTATTCCACAGATCTGTGTCAGAGTCCAATAATAACGTCCTGATGTGGGACCAGGCTGCAGTCTGTAAACAGTGCGTTCCAATGGAGAGCCATGCTTTCTTCGAGTCGCTTTTTAAAGCCGGTTCCCGGTTAAATTCCGCTACCCAAAAGGCTCCTATAACCTATAAATACCCCCGCAATGCATCTCCGTCGTCACGTGGATATATTAGTGTCCATGTATTAATGTAGATTCCACGGTAAAGATGTTATTATTCCACAAGGTTTTCCACGTTCCACGTCCGGCCACACAGATACTACAGCGCTCTGACTGATCCAGGCGCACTGAGGACACAGCGCCATGTGATTTTCCTCTGTGACGTCACGACATAGAGGAACAAGTCTACCCTACAGCTCACAAAGTAGTAGTGACTAGTGACTAGATCACTACTACTACTACTAATAATAATAATAATAAATAGGGTTAATGTGTAGCCTACTTTATGTTGCATTTTATTCTTCTTAATTTTAGCAGAAGAAAAATCATATTACATACTGTATATGCCTATACAACCAGATTTTTTTTACATTATGTAATTTTACTATTTTAACTATTTGTAAATTGTTAGCTTTTTTTTATTTTTATTGATTGAATATTTTATTAGGCAAAAATGTAAAACAGCACAGTTACATTTAAAATACTTTGTCTAAAAGGTCTGTTCAAAAAGTATTCAATTCATAGTCCTTATTCTAGTATTAGTATTAGTATTGTTTTACACTGTCCCCCGTCCCCGGGCTTTTGCTTTAGTGCAATTGACCGAGTCAAAAAGTAATAATACATCTGTCAACAATGAAGACAGTTTTTAAAAAAGCCCATTTTCACAAACTTAGTTTTAAACCTAATAGCAAAAACTGCTCCAAGACCAAACCAAATGTTACTGCATAATATTCAGACAGGAGTTACTAGCTCAATCAAGTATTACAGGTCAGGGTATAAAATTACCATTAATTCTTTATTAACTTTCCTAGTTAAATAACAGGAAAAAAAACCTGGGGGTAACTATCTGTCCTGAGAGAAACAAATTATAACATTAAGATTCATCAACATGTTGCCAGGATGTTAAAATTTGAAGAGAACAAATTCCTGAGGTGATCTGCCATAATCAGTTGAATGTTGCTTTTTTAGCTATGTGCACCTAGAGGAAAGAGGAGATACCCAGCTTACAACATCAATATTACTGTGAATATTTTGCAATGATAATATTCACAAAAATAGCTGAAAATGAATGTGAATTGTGACCTTTTGAGACAACTGATATTCACTTTTTAATTTAAGTGTGTGATGTAATATAGTATCTGTTGCACTCAAAACCACACAAGCCTACATGTGCAGCTGGCAGCAAAGAAACACATTTTCAGCAGCAGTGATGGCACGCACGCACGTGTGTGTGTGTGTGTGTGTGTGTGTGTGACTGTGTGTGTGTGTGTGTGTGTGTGTGTGTGTGTGTGTGTGTGTGTGTGTGTGTGTGTGTGTGTGTGTGTGTGTGTGTGTGTGTGTGTGTGTGTGTGTGTGTGTGTGTGCGTGCGTGTGTGTGACAGAAGCAACAATGGAATCAACAGCACAGCAGAAAGCTTAAACAGACCACCAAGTTGGTCTGTTGCTAGTGACAGCACAGTTCCATAAGCCACTACTCGAGTATATCTGTCTACACATCGCTTTTGCCAACAAGTGATTAATTAACAAGCTTCAAACTACTTTTTGTCTCCCATCCATTTTATCCCCAATTCAGTAATTGCCAATCCCCCTGATAGTGAGGAGTTTCGTTGGGAGGTTATAACGCATGCAGAGGAACACACGCAGAACAGGCAGAAACTGGAGGAGTCACTATTGCAGTGAAAGATCTCTCTCTCCACGGTTACCCCTGTGCCACCTCTGTTTCCCCCAAATCTACATTTCTGATCTGTAATGGTGTTAATGAACTATGAAAGTCAACTTTTAATTTAGTTAAACCCAAACAACCACAATGAGATTTGAACCAAAAACCTTATTTTTCCACAATGACACTTGACAAATCCTCTGGAGAGCAGGTCATATAATAAATTAAAATAATCTACAGTACGTTCTAGAGAGAAACGTTTACTGAAAACAAAATGAGCTGAAATACTCAAATATTCCCAGGTTGCATTTATTAAATGAACCAAATAAAAATAAAATGTTCATTAAACAAAACAGGAAACAGTGTTTCTAGTAAAAACAGAAATGCAGGCGCTGCCGTGTTTACTTCCCAGGTGAGACATTGTGCAAGGACGCCCTCTAGTGGGTGGGGATCCAATGCGGAGCCGTGCTGCCTTCCAGCAGGTCCAAGCTGAACACGGCAGACTGCAGAGCCTTCACATAAGCTGTGGAAGGAGGACATTATATCGTTAACACATAACCCAATTTTTATTTATCTCAATTATATTCCTATGTTGAAAAAACACGAAAAACAAGAAGATCCGGGCACTCAGAAATTTAAAAGAGGAGAACGGGCTTTATTGAAATTTTAAATTTCTGAGTGCCCGGATCTTCTGTTTTTTCCCTGTTTTGTATCCTGCTGGATCCAGGGGCACCACAGACACGTTTTTACTTTTTTCTCCGTGAGCACCTGGTCATTCTGCTTTCACTATATTTCCTGTGGTATTATCACGTTGTACTGAATCGTCTTTCCGTAAAATGTACGTACTGGACAGAGAAAGCAGGGATACAATATCGTCTCAGTCGGGTGGAAACCTCATACGTCCAAAACTGTTACTTTTCAGTATTTCAAATTAAAAAATAGCAAAAGTAGCTGATCTACCAGATCAGGTTTCGAGCTTGTAGATCTGCTACTTTTGAGTGACGCTGTAGTATGATCGAGTAGGGCGTAATTATTTTTTTATATATGGAGATAAGAGGTTTCTAACCGACAGCAACGATATGCAGCAGTATTGCACCATGCATTGGTACCTTTGGGGTTGTTGTAGAAGACACAGTTATTTGCACATGTGTCAGGATGGGCGTCCCAGAATGCATCTCCACAGCAGCAGAGAGGGGGAAGGTCCCACACTTTCTCCTGAGGTAGTCGCTCCTTCAGCCGAGCACGGAAGGCCTCAACAAACCTGGGGGAGGGGGGGGTATGTGTGTGTACAGGTAAGTGTGGTGAGGGGGTTACAGTTAACCAGATAATATCCACATGAGCCCTTTAGGCATGTCATTATAAGCAAAAATGTTTTTCAAACTTAAAAGAAATATATAGCAGATATAGCAGCTCACAATGTGTCGCATTATGAGCTTTTAGATCTGATATTCTCGAATAGCATAGTATGTAGCCCGGCCCGCCTACTTCAAGGGACAGGTGCGTAGGAGCAGCAATTCAATACATGAGACAGGGGAAAAGGGAGATCCCTCACACTGTCTTCACTTACACCAAAAAACGTTTTTAATGCAAATAGCATAGTATAAAATAGGGCTTACGTGGTTAAAGTATGAAAGTGAACAAAAAATACAAAAGTAAAGAGTGAGTTGAGCTGCAATCTCTGTAGTTCTTTGTTTTGATATATCAAATACCAAATTTCAGTTGATCTAATTGTTTAAAATTGGAGCAGCGCATGATTGGAAACGGCAGCTACGTGACGAGGCATGCGTGTTTGCGCTGCGTGTGGCGTTTTTATCTGCTTGCCGAGAGTTTAAATATTTTTTAACACTTGACGTCTGGAAGTGTTTTTAGGCGAGCGCCTTGCATTTTCAGCTGGGAAGAAACTCTTTGGTGGACGCACAGCCTAATTCACAGTCCAAAACACTAGCTTTCCTTCAGCTCCCATTCTTCTTCACTGTTACAGTATGTTTGCGCTCAGAGCTGTAGTGTTCCGCTTTGTACTTCCTCTCCAGAGACCGCTGGTTGTCGACAGTCAGAGATTTTGTGACGCTTCTTTTCACGGTTATAAATACCAAACCACACTCGGAACAACAGATTAATAAAGCAACACACACCAGTGAAAGTAAGTGCTTTTTGTACAGAGACCATCAGGGGTGGGCTGTGGTGGAGCCTACTGGAGCACAGCTCCACTAGCTTTGAAGCTGCACGCAGTCAAAAGAGTTGGATAACAGCGGCTGATGGATTCATGTATAATTGTATAATTACAGAGGTGACTGCAAGGTAAATGCATAATTATGACAACACTAAAGTTTTGCCATTATGCAAGTAAATATAATAAAATTTGATATACCGGTACAGTATATTGTGGGTTAAAAAATAGCCTACATATTAAAGAGGTTATTTCAATCAGCGATCGCTCACGTGTGCGAGCACGTGCAAGCGACGTAGAGCTCCACACGTTTTGAAAATGTTTGCCTAGAATGAGGTTCCCAAAACAGGGACGCCAGGATTAATGTGGTAAAGCGGTGGTGTTCAATTACGAGAGAAAACATGTTAGATTACCTTGTTCTGTCTTTGTCTTCAGGTTTTCTCGTCTTCTCCAAGTTCACGGTCCTCTGTTCCTCTTCCAGTCGTAGTCTCTGCAGGATGAGAAGCTCTCGTTCCTCCATTCTTAACCTGGCTGCTCTCTGCTTCTCCAGGTTGTCCAGGTTCCTCTCCTCCTCCTGCCGCAGCTGCTCATGTTCTGCTTTGATCCTTTAATAAGGGGGAAATGTACCAGCAGCCAACGTTGGCATAAATGACTAAAACAAATAATTTAATCATGTAGATCTCAGGATCCACATGAGAAAATTGTAGCTCCCAATGTGGCTCTTGCACTTCGTCATGGCTCCCCAAGTTTTTTTGCCCCAAGGACCCCACCTTCTAGTGATGTGTCGTTCATGATCGATTTCGTTCAAAATAACTAGTTCATTTGCCTTGAACGTGAACAAGCTCGTTCACTTTCTGAAACTGTTACATTCACGTGCGACGAAAAAAAAAACGCTCCGCGATGGTGTTTTACACACATTATAAAACATGAATTGACCACTTTAGCCCTATTTTATACCTAGGCTAATTGAAAATGGCAGATCTACAAGCTCACAACGCGTCGCATCGCGAGGCGTTGTGAGCTTGTAGATCGGCTATTTTCAAATATGTTAGTACTTTTACTTTTGGTACTTTAAGTATATTTTGATGCCAATACTTTTGTACTTTTACTCAAGTAAATTTTGAACACCAGAAAATAGCGCTACTGAACGAGAACGTGAATGAATCGTTGGAACGAATCATTGCCGTGAACGAAATCGTTCGTTCACTGAAATGAAGCTTTTTTCCCACCACTACCACCTTCAACCTGTAGCTATGAGTGAGGCATCACCAAATAAAATTGTTTATTCGTCATAGAATAGAATAGACCAGACCCCATTCCTTGGGGTGTTTTTCTTATCACTGCATATTTGCACAGGCTGCATTTACCCATCCTATAACTACTAGGAGCAGTGAGCAGCCATTCTACGACGCTCGGGGTGCTCGGGGTGCAATTAGGGGTTTAAGAGTCTTGCTAAGGGACACACATCGACACATTGCTGGCTTGGCCAGGTTCTGGAATGGAACCTGGGACAACGAGGGGCTCTGGCTCCCCAGGAGGGCTCACTATCCACTCAGCTATGGCCGCCCCCGTTCTGCAACATGCACAGACAGGATGATCCCACGGGGGAAATTCAGCTGTGCTCCACCTCCACCTCCACCTCCGACATGAAAAGCATTCCCTTCCATCAATATGATAATGGCCCTCTTTTAGAATAAAACATGACCATCAGACAGCAGCCGTGCATGTTAATAGGTAGAGGTATCGTGCACAATGTGTTGTTCACACCTTTTGTTTTGTTAGGGGAGAGATGTTATGTTCTACCCAGGATTTGAACCCTGGTCGCCCGCGTGAGAGAGATTTTTTAACTAGCATTTTTGCATATTTGTCAACCAGTAGGTGTTCTACCTGACACCAGGGTCTAAATGTCTCAATGGGAGAGTAGAGAGACGACCTCCAAGAAATACAAGAACGCGGCCGTGCGACCATCGGAATGGTCGCCACCAGGTATTCCTAAATGTAATCTCAGTAAAACTATGCCTAACCCTAACCTTTATTCCTAAACTTAACCTCAGTAAAACTATGCCTAACCCTAACCTTTATTCCTAAACTTAACCTCAGTAAAACAAATACAAGAACCGCTGGGAGCGAGATGTCTGCAGAAAAAAATGGGGGCGAGTGTGTTTTGGGGCGAGCGTTCCGGTTACCCCTCCAACCACTGCAGAGGTACTAGTTATATAGTATTATATATACTCTGTTAAATAATATTTTATTCATTAAAATAAGATCCAGATTGCAGCTCTAAGTATTTGGGGCCGTGTCCCCACAGAGAACGCCTTTTGAGCTGAGGAGCGCTTTGGATATCATGTCCACAGCGCTCACACACACAGCATGATGCCTGCACTGTTCAAACCTCAACGATTCAACGTCGGGTTGTACATTATCAGGTTGTCACATACATTCAGAGGGATCAATGACAAATGACCGTCGCTCGTGTCCTTTCAAAAAGTTTTACCGTTTCCAGCTTGAAGCGCCCAGGGCGCTGTATCAACAAAAGGCTGGGTCGTCGAGAGCGCTGAAGCACAATGGTCGGGCACTGGGAAGAGGAGCGCACCAGTGTGTCTTTACCATAGAAATACATGGAAGACTGGCACTGCCAGCTCAAAAGGCGCTCTCTGTGAACACGGCCCCTTAATAAGCCCAACTCCCATGTCTCACTGGGTTACCAACTTCCCAATGCAGAAACTAAACTAGCGATGCAAAAGGTTAACAGTTAAATCTGTGTGTGTACTGTATGACATAATAGGAATGAAAAAGCATTTGAAGTATACATATTTTACAGACATGCCATAAGAGTAAGCAATAGGCCACATTGCTGGCTTGGCCAGGTTCTGGAATGGAACCTGGGACAACGAGGGGCTCTGGCTCCCCAGGAGGGCTCACTATCCACTCAGCTATGGCCGCCCCCGTTCTGCAACATGCACAGACAGGATGATCCCACGGGGGAAATTCAGCTGTGCTCCACCTCCACCTCCACCTCCGACATGAAAAGCATTCCCTTCCATCAATATGATAATGGCCCTCTTTTAGAATAAAACATGACCATCAGACAGCAGCCGTGCATGTTAATAGGTAGAGGTATCGTGCACAATGTGTTGTTCACACCTTTTGTTTTGTTAGGGGAGAGATGTTATGTTCTACCCAGGATTTGAACCCTGGTCGCCCGCGTGAGAGAGATTTTTTAACTAGCATTTTTGCATATTTGTCAACCAGTAGGTGTTCTACCTGACACCAGGGTCTAAATGTCTCAATGGGAGAGTAGAGAGACGACCTCCAAGAAATACAAGAACGCGGCCGTGCGACCATCGGAATGGTCGCCACCAGGTATTCCTAAATGTAATCTCAGTAAAACTATGCCTAACCCTAACCTTTATTCCTAAACTTAACCTCAGTAAAACTATGCCTAACCCTAACCTTTATTCCTAAACTTAACCTCAGTAAAACAAATACAAGAACCGCTGGGAGCGAGATGTCTGCAGAAAAAAATGGGGGCGAGTGTGTTTTGGGGCGAGCGTTCCGGTTACCCCTCCAACCACTGCAGAGGTACTAGTTATATAGTATTATATATACTCTGTTAAATAATATTTTATTCATTAAAATAAGATCCAGATTGCAGCTCTAAGTATTTGGGGCCGTGTCCCCACAGAGAACGCCTTTTGAGCTGAGGAGCGCTTTGGATATCATGTCCACAGCGCTCACACACACAGCATGATGCCTGCACTGTTCAAACCTCAACGATTCAACGTCGGGTTGTACATTATCAGGTTGTCACATACATTCAGAGGGATCAATGACAAATGACCGTCGCTCGTGTCCTTTCAAAAAGTTTTACCGTTTCCAGCTTGAAGCGCCCAGGGCGCTGTATCAACAAAAGGCTGGGTCGTCGAGAGCGCTGAAGCACAATGGTCGGGCACTGGGAAGAGGAGCGCACCAGTGTGTCTTTACCATAGAAATACATGGAAGACTGGCACTGCCAGCTCAAAAGGCGCTCTCTGTGAACACGGCCCCTTAATAAGCCCAACTCCCATGTCTCACTGGGTTACCAACTTCCCAATGCAGAAACTAAACTAGCGATGCAAAAGGTTAACAGTTAAATCTGTGTGTGTACTGTATGACATAATAGGAATGAAAAAGCATTTGAAGTATACATATTTTACAGACATGCCATAAGAGTAAGCAATAGGCCACATTGCTGGCTTGGCCAGGTTCTGGAATGGAACCTGGGACAACGAGGGGCTCTGGCTCCCCAGGAGGGCTCACTATCCACTCAGCTATGGCCGCCCCCGTTCTGCAACATGCACAGACAGGATGATCCCACGGGGGAAATTCAGCTGTGCTCCACCTCCACCTCCACCTCCGACATGAAAAGCATTCCCTTCCATCAATATGATAATGGCCCTCTTTTAGAATAAAACATGACCATCAGACAGCAGCCGTGCATGTTAATAGGTAGAGGTATCGTGCACAATGTGTTGTTCACACCTTTTGTTTTGTTAGGGGAGAGATGTTATGTTCTACCCAGGATTTGAACCCTGGTCGCCCGCGTGAGAGAGATTTTTTAACTAGCATTTTTGCATATTTGTCAACCAGTAGGTGTTCTACCTGACACCAGGGTCTAAATGTCTCAATGGGAGAGTAGAGAGACGACCTCCAAGAAATACAAGAACGCGGCCGTGCGACCATCGGAATGGTCGCCACCAGGTATTCCTAAATGTAATCTCAGTAAAACTATGCCTAACCCTAACCTTTATTCCTAAACTTAACCTCAGTAAAACTATGCCTAACCCTAACCTTTATTCCTAAACTTAACCTCAGTAAAACAAATACAAGAACCGCTGGGAGCGAGATGTCTGCAGAAAAAAATGGGGGCGAGTGTGTTTTGGGGCGAGCGTTCCGGTTACCCCTCCAACCACTGCAGAGGTACTAGTTATATAGTATTATATATACTCTGTTAAATAATATTTTATTCATTAAAATAAGATCCAGATTGCAGCTCTAAGTATTTGGGGCCGTGTCCCCACAGAGAACGCCTTTTGAGCTGAGGAGCGCTTTGGATATCATGTCCACAGCGCTCACACACACAGCATGATGCCTGCACTGTTCAAACCTCAACGATTCAACGTCGGGTTGTACATTATCAGGTTGTCACATACATTCAGAGGGATCAATGACAAATGACCGTCGCTCGTGTCCTTTCAAAAAGTTTTACCGTTTCCAGCTTGAAGCGCCCAGGGCGCTGTATCAACAAAAGGCTGGGTCGTCGAGAGCGCTGAAGCACAATGGTCGGGCACTGGGAAGAGGAGCGCACCAGTGTGTCTTTACCATAGAAATACATGGAAGACTGGCACTGCCAGCTCAAAAGGCGCTCTCTGTGAACACGGCCCCTTAATAAGCCCAACTCCCATGTCTCACTGGGTTACCAACTTCCCAATGCAGAAACTAAACTAGCGATGCAAAAGGTTAACAGTTAAATCTGTGTGTGTACTGTATGACATAATAGGAATGAAAAAGCATTTGAAGTATACATATTTTACAGACATGCCATAAGAGTAAGCAATAGGCCACCTTGCGATGCGTTTCAGGTGCTTGCTTTGTCGTCTGTGCTCCTTCACTTGCTCTCTCTCCATGTCCATGTACAGCCGGCGATGCCTGACCAAGCGAGACTGGTGGTGCTGCATGAAGACAAGATGTTTACCTGGGTTAACAGATTATCACTTCAAATGGGCTTCTAGTTACAGCTGGGCAATCTGTCCAATGTCTCCATATTTTCTTCCAAGAATTCTTAATTTTACCATTCAACGGTGTACCTGGATATTTACTGAACCTAAACAAAACTAGCCTACAGTGAAACATTTTGAGTGTCAATTTAAAAAGGGACACTTTTTAATTTTGAACCTAAATCCCATTGTTAATGTGAGGAGATCATATATAGCATGGCTTCAAAACATCTTTGAAACGTTGCAGGGACATTTCTGCATTCTGTGGAGGCAAGCTCTAAATATACACTACCGTATGTATATGATCTCCTCATATCAGAACAATGGGATTTATGTTGGCAAAGTGTGCCTTTAATTCTGGGAGAAATTGGGTCCATTTTATACTCGGAATTAAATGAACAATCAGGAGTTTGCTGTGTAGATCAAAGTGTCTCAATCAGTGTCGAGCAAGGACAACTTGAGCAGATGAAAACATATTGAATTATTTAATACAGTTTATTACACAGCTTGGTTGAATGCTTAATTCTGATCTCTCAATCTGATCACTGGTCAATCACTGAATTCATCTGTGTGTTATTTTAAAATAATGACTGCTGAACTCAATAACAGACTGCTGTCTAATCAAAGGCTCAGAGCACCTGCGCAAATCAATCTGCCTTGCTTGATTTTGTGCCGTATCCAACATAGAAGCCAAACATTGCTCTCAAGAATGTTTTCGAAGCGAGAAATAGGAAATGCAGAAACCAAAAATTGATTGTATTTGATCAACCAATCAATGATCAATGACCCCTCCACTTTGCGTGGGGATCTAATCATCCTGTCAGGGTTTATTTCTCAACAATGACCGGCTCGTCGT
Organism: Gymnoscopelus braueri; assembly: GCF_963280865.1. NCBI lineage: Eukaryota > Metazoa > Chordata > Actinopteri > Myctophiformes > Myctophidae > Gymnoscopelus > Gymnoscopelus braueri. The sequence continues at coordinate 6,094,445 of NC_137609.1, forward strand.
CAATTATCCCTTGCATGATGACCCGCTCCCCCATTGATTAACCCTTGCATATTGGGTGCAGACGTTGATGTTAAACTGTCACCTGTCTTTTGATTTCCTGTGGATCGTCCAGAGGCCACAGCACCTGTGGGACTCTGGTACTGGTCCTCGAACCATCAGCAGGACCTGTTCCATGATGATCCCTGAAGACCTGCTCAGTCACCTGAAACTTTCACACACACACAAAACACACACGCACGCACGCACGCATACACACCATTCAACGACAAGGTCAGCCACTCAGCCAGGTAGACAAAATTAAACAATAAAATTACGAAACAAAGGATGAAAATGGAAAAGAAAATGAGTTGAATGACTGCTTTTGATAGATACAACTATTCTTTCTGTCATGGACTAAACCAGAGCTTTTAACCACTTATGCTCTAAATAGCAAAAAAAATGCCGATCCACAAGCTTACGATGCGTCAATGCGTTGTGAGCTTGTAGATCGGCTGTTTTGGCCATGACATGGCTAAAATGGGGACGGCAGGGTTAAAGTGGTTGACAGCAAGGTGAGTGCCGCGCTATGAGCTTGTATACAGTATCTGCTATTTTTGAATAGCCAAAGTATAAAATAATGGTTATAGTTAAAAGACACAGATGCGTTTCCGGATTGAATGGGTTAACTCAACATAAACAAAGGTGTACAGTGTACTCTTTGACCCTCGTATTATTGTACTGTAGGTATTTTTTAACACTTCAAAATCTGAGTCATTTTAACTCACGGGCCACGGCAGTGTAAAAATGGACCTGCATTCACTGCAGTGTATATGGGTAAAAACACAGACTTAGAGGTGGAACACTGACCGGGTCAGTGTCAAAGGTGACACTCTTCCGTCCTCCGGCGTGGACATAAACACTCTGCCGGACCAGAGGACAGACGTGTCCACCGGTCAAGGGGACATCTTCCTCCTCTGCCTCGCTGCTCAGATCCTCCTCTTCCTCATTCGTTTCCTCTTCTGCTCGTAGCGTTTTAGAAATAGGCTTCTGTTTGGGAACAGTGGAAAAAAATGTTTTATATTAAAGTCTGACTCAGCAATAAAGAACAATTATAGAAACCACGGGTTTCGTCAAAAGACACACACACTTACTCACGCACACACGTTGGTATTCCCGTACTGTTGAGGACAGCAACATTCCCCCCCCCCCTTTTTTTTCATTTTAACCCTAATCCTAACCCTGACCCCAACCTCTAAAATGAAAACAACATTTCTCTTGTGGGGTTAAAGGGATATTTCAAACATTCAAACATGTTTGGGGTCATTTTAACGTCTACCCTGGCTTTTGTGGTCACCCCAGACTGTTTTTAAGTTGCTTGATTCAGTATTTAGATATTTGATATTCATTTTATCAGACACGCCCCCTTCCTATACAACACAATTGTAACTTAAAACTCCATTTTAACCATCATGGATTCATGGAAAACACCCGTCCTTGGTTCTGATGACTGATATTGTCCTTCTAATGCATAAGGGGCGTGTTTTTTCAATTACTTTTTCCCATTTTTTAAATTTTATTTAGTATTTAATTATTTTTTTTAAATCCCCCCCCCCCCCAAAAAAAAAATACTAAATGAAAAAAGGAATTGAAAAAACACCATTGAATCTAAACATGGTTACAATGGGTTTGTACAGGAAGGGGGCGTGTCTAATAAAATTCATATCAAATATCTAAATACTGAATCAAGCAACTTAAAAAACTGCCTGGGGTGAAACACAAAAGCCTGAAGAGACGTTAAAATGACCCCAAACATGTTTGAAAGTGAAATATCTCTTTAAGGAAAGTGGTCCTTAGTTACAAGGTTGTTTTCAACTTCTCTCAAGTTCTACTATACTTGTGGAGACACCTGGCCCTCATAAGTATAGTAGTACTTGGTACACACAGACACACACACACACACAAACACAAATACACACTCACATCTCTGGTTGGAGAGACGTGCCACACGCCTCCAGGAAGCTCTGATATCATTTCTCCGTCTGTGAGGATCTGACATTTGGCCAGTCTGCGCCTGACATGTCTCATGCCTTTACTGGGCTGGAAAATAGCAGAAGAAAACAACCATCACCATTAATCACCATCATAACATTGAATTGCTCATACAGGGAAAGATTATGTATCACTGATACTATACTACACATTAAAATCTGCTGTGTCTGGAATCTGGAGTGTTAACCACTTAACCCATTTAGACCTGAGGCCGATTTTAAAAACACCTTCTAAATCCTAATCTAAGTTTTCAGAAAAAACTTCTATTTTTTTTTACTTCCTGTTGCTATATACATAGCAACAGGAACACTTTCCCGGTTTTAATAGGTTGTTGAAGTAACCCTGTTAACAAACACGATGGCAATATCGGACTAGAGCTGTAAAAAGTAACAAGGACTTGTTAGGACTTTTTTTTGTGTTATCATTTTAGCCTAAATGTCCGACTGTACCTCGTGCCGTTTACATTTCTGACTAATATAGTTAATTAATTTCCTTTAGTCTCCTTTAGTTGTTATACTTTGTCGTACTAGTGTCAGACAAAAATAGCTGATCCACAAGCACAACGTGTCATATGTTTGATATTATACTGTTTAGTTTCAATGTACAGATTATTCATTTTTTTAATCTAATATTATTGATATTATACGGTTCAGACTGACGATGATAGGTTCTTGATTTACCTATGATCCTAGATTACTATTTCAACACATTTCATGTATTACCTCTTGTTTACCTGCTTACTGTAGGTCGCTCAGGATTAAGATTGTCTGACTGCTAAATGCTTACATTGCAAATGGTAATATTGCATAGAAAGAAGAAGGTTTTAACCTACAATGACATGCTCAAATGGTGGACATGTAGGTCCATTCAAATAAAATGAGCAATTTAACTGTGTGTGCGTGGTAGACAATAAACATACGTTGTTTGTTTTTTATCAATGACATTTTTGCAGAGGCATCTGACCTGCTGAGAATGCTGCTCTGCTGCTCTGTGCTGTTCATGGCCTCTGGCCAAGCCCAGGCCTTCAACCTTGTCAGCGTGCAGAATGTCCAGCGCCCCCTGCTGGGAGGAGAGTGACTGATGCTTGGCTGGGGAGTAATGCTGGTAGGAATCCTGAGGTCGGTGTGGAAATCTGCTTTCATATTCAGCCTGGGGGGTAAGCAAAGAGTCAACACATGATTCAACAGTGGTGGAAGAAGTACTCAGATATTTTTCTTAAGTAAAAGTAGCAATACCACAATATGAAAACACTCTGTTACAAGTAAAAGGCCTGTGTTCAAAATGTTACTTGAGTAAAAGTACAAAAGTATTGGCATCACAAAATACTTTAATTCTGGGAGAAATTGGGACAAAATACTTAAAGTACCAAAAGTAAAAGTACTAACATGTTTGAAAATAGCCGATCTACAAGCTCACAACGCGTCGCGATGCGACGCATTGTGAGCTTGTAGATTTGCTATTTTCAAATAGTCTATGTATAAAATAGGGCTAAAGTGGTTAATGTATGTTTTATAATGTAATAATAATTATAAATCTGCAAAGTAACTAGTAACTTAAGTTATCACATAATTGTAGAAGAGGAAAAGTACAATATTTTCCTCAGAGATGTAGTGGAGTAAAAGTAAAAGTATTGAAAATTGGAAATACTCCAGTAAAGTAAAAGTACCTCAAAATTGTACTTAAGTACAGTACTTGAGTAAATGTACTTAGTTACTTTACACCACTGGGATTCAACATGGATCTTTCATATTGTACCTGGGGTACACAAAGAGTCAACACATGATTCAACATGGATCTTTCATATTGTACCTGGGGTACACAAAGAGTCAACACATGATTCAACATGGATCTTTCATATTGTACCTGGGGTACACAAATAGTCAACACATGATTCAACATGGATCTTTCATATTGTACCTGGGGTACACAAATAGTCAACACATGATTCAACATGGATCTTTCATATTGTACCTGGGGTACACAAAGAGTCAACACATGATTCAACATGGATCTTGCATGACGGCAGTGGAGAGCGGTTCCGGTGTAAATCAAAATACATTTCTGAACATCGTGCCACAAGGGTCTCCTTGACTAGCCCACATTTCTTCAACATTATGGAGTCAACATCATGGGGTTAAGTGAGGGTGTCGATTTTCTAAAAATAATTTATCGAGATCAGTTATTTTTGGCAAGCGACAAACTTTTACAACGGAGTATAAATCTGGTTTTAGTCTGGGTGGGTTAGCAGCTGACCAGCTAGTGCATCAATGTCCCGTTATGTTTGCTTCTGACCGAAGTAAAGCAAATGATTCAGTTTTAAGATTTATTTTTATAAACTGATGGGATTTCAATTTCATTGATCATTGATCTATCATGTAAATAATATATGAATACCATGAACAAAATATGAGATATGCTGTGCTGTTGTTGACTTAAATTAAGGTCATTCTACCATTGGAGAGCCAGCAGGACAGTAGTAGTAATGACCAATGTTCACTGACAAAGAACTTATCAGATGCTAATGACAAAGCCATCGTCTGCCCCCATTTTAGACCATTACAGTATGAAAAGAACTTTGTGTTCCATATGAAAGGAACTTTAATGAAACCAGTAAGACCAGTTTGGACAGAGGTGTGGAATCAGCCATATGAGACCATCTTGAATGTACTGAATACTGGAATATCTTGTTAAATAACAAGGGTCCTACATTAGCATTGACTTTGCACTTAGCAACTCAATGCGTTGTGAGCTTGTAGATTGGATTTTTTTCAGTGAAGAGAGTTGATGTAGAGGGGGGGAAATTAGGGGACTTGTATAGAGCACCGAAGTCTGACGTCTAGAGGGCGCTATTCCGCTGGTTTGTGGCTTTATTTTTTTGTGTTGAAATCCCCATTGAGGAATCTTAGATCACGTCATATAAGAACTGTGTTCCAAACATAAACACACCACCCGGTGATTTTACTCATATGGATATGAAGCATCAACTGAAGGTGGAACACCATTGACTGAACCTCACATCAGTCGATTCATACATTACATGCCATTATGCGCCATCATCTTTCTGAATTGATGTGTGGTTCAGTCAATGGGACTATAACATGAGGTGAGCACCAACATTGACCTGCTGCTGCTGGGATGTTTTCTGCAGCTGTCGTCTCCTCTTGAGGGCTTGAGCTTGCTGGACCCGCCGGCGAACATCCTGTTGAAACTGAACCAGTCTCTGCTCCCTCTGCCTTCTCACTTCTAACTGTTGCTCCTCCGTTAGCAACGCTAGAACCTGGTGATGTTCAAATACATAAAAAGCACAATAAGTTCCAAAAGAACGTCAGCTCCATCCAGCTCACAACAATCCTGCAGTCAGCACTGAATGCCACTGATAACCCCCATTCTCCATAGAGCCAAGTTGTCAGCAGAAGTTGTAAATATCAAGTATAAACCCGGGATCCTCAAATTGGCAATTATTAGTGCCTACATATGTCATCATTAATTGTGACAGTAGAAGTAGTAACAGAGATTTATCATTCAAATGTAGCCTACTGTGAACCAGATATAAATCAAATTAATAATAAAACTAAATGGCTTTATGTGGGGGGGAAAAGCAGCAACTGCTTTATTTCAGATTTAGTTAAGTCTAGCTCAGTTTTAAAGTTAGTGGTTTGGAGATTGAGAGGTGGTTTGTAGATTGAGAGGCCACAGAATGGTAAAGTGAAGACTACCTATACTAGTCTCAGGCGGTCTTCACTTCTACTTCTAATCTTCAGTCTCTACTCTCTAGGCACTCTAAAGGTCCTTACACACCGGCGAATGTGGCGAATATACGCAAAATTCGGACTCGTTCCGAATAATTAAAAGACGCTTTTTCGCTTTTCCGCTTTTTCGCGCCATGTACGCTTGCATTGACTTTATAATGTTTTTTAAAAAAGCGTATTATTCGCACGAAAAAAATCGCCCCGGTGTGTACACACCGGCGAATATGCGAATATACGCAAAATTCGGACTCGTTCCGAATAATTAAAAGACGCTTTTTCGCTTCGCGAAACTGATGTGGACGCTTGCATTGACTTTATAAGGTTTAAAAAAAAAACGTATTTATTCGCATGAAGAATTCGCCCCGGTGTGTAAAGGTCCTTACACACCGGCGAATGTGCGAATATACGCAAAATTCGGACTCGTTCCGAATAATTAAAAGACGCTTTTTCGCTTCGCTTTTCCGCTTTTTCGCGCCATGTACGCTTGCATTGACTTTATAAGGTTTTTAAAAAAAGCGTATTATTCGCACGAAAAAATCGCCCCGGTGTGTACACACCGGCGAATATGCGAATATGCGAATATACGCAAAATTCGGACTCGTTCCGAATAATTAAAAGACGCTTTTTCGCTTCGCGAAACTGATGTGGACGCTTGCATTGACTTTATAAGGTTTAAAAAAAAAACGTATTTATTCGCATGAAGAATTCGAGCTCCGTTCCGGTAGCAAATATAACACATCCGGTTTCTGAGCTAGCAAATATAAGGTTTCCGGTTGCCTTCAAAGTAAGAGCATCGCATTTAATGTTTTATGAAAGACATACATGCATTTCGAAAAAGACATTTATACAGTGGTGGAAAGTAACTAAGTACATGTAATCAATTACTGTACTATGCATTTTGAAAAATACACGTATACAGTGGTGGAAAGTAACTAAGTACTACTCCACTACATTTCAGAGGCAGATATTATACTAGTTACTTGTTACTTTGTATATTTTTGATTATAATTACAAGACCACTTCAGCCCTATTTAAACTTTGGAAATTTGAAAATAGCCGATCTACAAGCAAAAGATTTTTATATTTATACAAGACCACTTCAGCCCTATTTAAACTTTGGCAATTTGAAAATAGCCGATCTACAAGCAAATATTTGTATATTTAATTACATTTTGATACCAGTACTTTTACTTAATTACATTTAGAATTCAGGACTTTTACTTTTGCAGAGTATTTCTACATTGCAGTATTGATACTTTTACTTAAGTAAAACATTTTAGTACTTTTTCCACCACTGCATTGATGGATGTATTTATAAGAATTAGCCTACGCCCTAACAGGTCGTTATTGAAATTGGCCTTTGATCCACATTCAATGGGCACTTAGCACATTTTCCATACACCCATGTTTAACCACTGTGATTAGACTGTAAACAGGTTTCAGATTTAAATTGGAATGCCAAAGATGGCAATCCCCTTTCTATAAATAATAATAGTAGCTTGTACAGGTGTAACATGTGGGGGGTTTATAAACATATTTAACAATACAATACAGTGTGTGTGTGTGTGTGTGTGTGTGTGTGTGTGTGTGTGTGTGTGTGTGTGTGTTTGTCATGGCATGGTGTTTTTTCCCCTCAATTTCTTTAGAGCACAAAGCCCAAATACCATTGAATATAATATATATGTATATATATATACGTATACGTATACGTATACGTATACGTATACGTATACGTATACGTATATGTATATGTATATGTGTGTGTGTGTGTGTGTGTGTGTGTCAATGCAACAACTACAGTTGTTAAAAAACAGTTTTGTCTGAATCCAGCCACTGTAGTCCACACACTAAACCTATATTTTCTACAGAGGTTGTGAATATTTGATTGTTAGGTTAGTGCATCAATGATCTTGTTGTACAGTATGTTAAAATGTTTTGTTGAAATGTATATACACATTTGCTTTATGACAATGTTGTAATTAGAGCAGATGATACAAATATAAACATCCTTCAACCAGCAAATGCATTGCAATTGGCAAAACCACATGGGTACATTTATTTCTATGTGAAATGTAATGATGCATCACTTAATGCTGTTATCACAATAGAGGACAATTTGGAAGATATTGGCCATGGTGTGGATGTGTTTTTTTGCAATGAAAGACCAAATCACAATGGCCCTCATTTATCAACGCGGTGCAGCCCAAATAATGGGCGTAGAGCGAGATCACCGCACCTTTCGGCATTTATCAATATATCCTGACGTGGGCTTCATCCTACCGTACACTGAGATCTCACGTCTGGTCGAGACCAGTTGTTGACGTTGGCTGCGCCCGTTTATTCCATTCTAGACCTGCGGAGCAGCATTGTCTGACTGTCTGACAGGCATCTGGACACATAATCCACTCCTAAATGTATATCTACACTAATAAATAATCCCTGTGAAAATATAACATTTTATAAAGTAATTTAAACAAACTGCTTTAACAGTCATTCAGTTGCATTGGCTATTTTAAAATAGCAGATCTGCAAGCTCAAAAACGGGTCGCATCGCGACGCGTTGTGAGCTTGTAGATCTGCTATTTTCAAAATATACGAGCGCTTTTGCGTCGGGACTCGGGAGTCCCGCGGTCGGGACTGCCGACGATCTTTTCATGGACAGTGAGGTGTACAAACTTACAGTAACTTGTCCTATGTTATGGAGTTATGTCATAGAGAGTTACGAAGTCTACAACCTGGCTGGGTTAAGGATATAAACCCGACGCTCCAATCTCTTATTAACGTGGCGGAATCACTGCCGCGGAATGACTGCCGCCCGTCCGAGTCTCACGGGGAATATCCTACATGACTGCTTGTGCACTGATCGGTATGGGTTAAATAAATTAATATACAAACGTATTCCATTCATGGCGATGTGATTGGTATCATAATATGTCATTCATGTAGGCTACAAGCCTAAGTGACAAAGATTGTACCGCTACGGATTACATGAAAGACACAGTTGGGCGTGTGTGTGTGTGTGTGTGTGTGTGTGCGTGTGTGTGTGTGTGAGTGAGTGAGTGAGAGAGAGAGAGAGAGAGGTGAGGCGTGTGCGTGTGCGTGTGTGTGTGACTTGACAGGCAGCGAGGCGAGGCGATCGGGGGAAACTCTTTCTTATTGGCTTTTGATGTCTTTGGTCGTATTCTGATTCTTCTTCATGTCGTAAAATCGGGGCGTTTTGAGAATATTTAAGGGCGTGTTATTTAAATGACGCTCGTTTTCAGACGTGAGATTTATCAAAGCTCCGACCTGATGTACGCCAGGATTGGCTGTGTAGGATCCGTTGATAAATGTGACTTTGACGTTGGTGTACGCCGAATATATGGAAAAATATAAGCCGGTTTAGCTGCGTTGATAAATGAGGGCCAATATGTGTGAAGCCATACCATTACCAATACTAACATTTCTAAAACAGACATCTGCTTTCCAAAAATGTCACACACGGCTTGCAGCAGCAGCAGCGCAGTCCCCAGCATTGTTTAAAAGAGCGCTTGAGAAACTTGCCAACACTCAGGTGGTGTCATTAGTGTCTCGGCAATTTTCTATGACAGACGTGTACCACATATTAAACAGCTTTGTGAATGACACACTTGGGGCTCCTTTCCTTGGAAATGACCTGCTTTGCCTTAAAAGTCTTGGTCGCTATATTTGTACTCAATGTGGTGACCAGGCCGTACCATCTAGAAAGAACATATCAGAACTCATAGTGCAGCCACTTGAAGTGTCACAAAAAGGCATCTTGGACACAGTTGCCAAAATATGTTCTGCTCAACTTGACCAATGTGAAACATGTAAGCAGGACTTAAGCTTATCAACCTATCAAGTAATTCACAGCCCACAGACTTTACTTCTCCTGCTAAGATCTGGTGCAGAAATTCCCAAAACGTTCACTCTCTCCTGTCTGTACCACCAAAATGATTATGCTGTGTCCAGCATTTGTGCATTTTTTGACAAGTCACCATATGTGTCATTGTACACGTGTAAAGACCAGCAATGGCATATCATGACAAAAGCATCCAATGACACAGCAGGCTATACCTTTGAGCTGATGCTAAAAATACTGACCACAGCTAGTTGCTTTGTCGTGTCATACGAGAAAACTAATAGTGTGAAACTAATCAACTTTCAGCAGGTCGAACAAAAACATAAATGCACAGACAGATGCAAACAACACAAGCAGACAAGGGCTAGAAAAGGGAGATCCATTCCAACGGCAGCTGTGGAGAATAACGAGTGGCTGAGTGATAAGATGATCGATGAGTACCATAAGCTCTTGCTTTCGAGTGTTGAAAGAAAAAAAAATGCATTTATTTGTCCCAGCACTTTTGTAAGCCAACAGTTACAGAGTTTTTGGTGTGATGACATCAGTGTCCTCCCAGATGTACCACGAGCATCACGCAATTGGTGGAACTACGAGTTGGTGATATTGCCCGTCAACGCAAATAAGTCCCATTGGGGAGCCATCGCGGTAGATTTCACCAAAAAGACAGTGAATGGTGATGTTATAGTATTAGATGTTGTGATAATGGATTCACTACGTGTGCATGAGCAAGACCTGGTTAAGGCATTTTTTCCACTGCAAAGGTACTTAGCATTACAGTACTTTGCATTGTATGGTAGAGGTATGGGTATTACATTTAGATATGAGTGTTATCACAGTTGTCCCAATTTCATAGAACAAACTGACGGCAGCAGCTGTGGTATTTTCACTTGTTTGTTTTCCAAAGCTGTTCTGTTTGATGTGAGCCTCAACACTTTCAAAAGCCACCGTGAAAAGCGAGATTGTGTTATGCATGAGTTGTCAGGCAAAAAGATATTTATCTGAGTACAAAGTTAAAGCATGTACTGTGATTTACTGTATCTTGGACAAACTACCTAAAAGGCTCTGTTGTGTCTGTTGTAGGAGAACGTCACAAATGGAGGATGCGAGGGACCAGAACTGACATGTTCCCAAGACACCAGGAGGGAACGTCATTTTGGTCTTCCTTTTTTTCCTTTAGGTTTTGATTTAATCAAATGTTTTCTTCTTTTTTTCTTTTGTCTTTGTGCTTACTGTGATCATCTAAAAACAAACATTAGAGCACAGGACTATGCAATGTTTGGACTGAGCTGGTTCTGCTTTATATACGTACATCTATCTATTGATCAATTTGTGTGTGTGTGTGTGTGTGTACAATGTTTGCACTTTAAGTTTGCTGTGTTGCACTTTTGAGTGATGTTTGCACTTCAGTATATTGCATGTTATACTTTTTTATACATTTGAGTGATGTTTGCACGTTGGTACATTGCATGTTGTACCCGTTTATTATACATTTGAGTGATCTTTGCACTTAGGTACGTTGCACGCAGTACCATTTTATACTTTTGAGTGTGGTTTGCACTTCCTAGAACTTCCACATTTTTACAGTTTTGCATGATGATTGTGTTTGAATAATGTTTGCTGTTATTAACACACACACATATAGTAAATTGATCAAATCTGTGACTACTAAACTACTAAAGTAGCCTCTCAGTCCACCTTAAGACAATTGGCAATGTTTAAAAACAAATATTGGAAAATGTATTTATATATATTCTGTTTTTGATAAATTGTACACTGTTTTATTAGTAAAGAGTAATTAAAAGGTCTTTTTTTAAACTTTCAAAGCCTGTCTGTATTCTTTTATGGTGTGGGGTTGTGTGGCCACTTGTATACACTATTGGGTTAGGGTATGGCCACTTGTATACACTATTGGGTTAGGGTATGGCCACTTGTATACACTATTGTCTGAAAAGGGCCCTTTTCTGACCCCTGACCTCACTGGACGGCCCGCCACTTTTTTCTACACCTTAGTGCCGCTTAGCGGAGAGTGTGGCTGTGTAGAGGGGGTCTCCCCGAACGCGTGCGTACCTCAGAAGTTCCGGCACTAAGCACCGTCTCCTGTCCAGTGTCCAATTTGTATAGGCTATGCACTGAAAAGGGCCCTTTTCTGACCCTTGACCTCACTGGACGGCCCGCCACTTTTTTTTACACCTTAGTGCCGCTTAGCGGAGAGTGTGGCTGTGTAGAGGGGGTCTCCCCGAACGCGTGCGTACCTCAGAAGTTCCGGCACTAAGCACCGTCTCCTGTCCAGTGTCCAATTTGTATAGGCTATGCACTGAAAAGGGCCCTTTTCTGACCCCTGACCTCACTGGACGGCCCGCCACTTTTTTCTACACCTTAGTGCCGCTTAGCGGAGAGTGTGGCTGTGTAGAGGGGGTCTCCCCGAACGCGTGCGTACCTCAGAAGTTCCGGCACTAAGCACCGTCTCCTGTCCAGTGTCCAATTTGTATAGGCTATGCACTGAAAAGGGCCCTTTTCTGACCCTTGACCTCACTGGACGGCCCGCCACTTTTTTTTACACCTTAGTGCCGCTTAGCGGAGAGTGTGGCTGTGTAGAGGGGGTCTCCCCGAACGCGTGCGTACCTCAGAAGTTCCGGCACTAAGCACCGTCTCCTGTCCAGTGTCCAATTTGTATAGGCTATGCACTGAAAAGGGCCCTTTTCTGACCCTTGACCTCACTGGACGGCCCGCCACTTTTTTTTACACCTTAGTGCCGCTTAGCGGAGAGTGTGGCTGTGTAGAGGGGGTCTCCCCGAACGCGTGCGTACCTCAGAAGTTCCGGCACTAAGCACCGTCTCCTGTCCAGTGTCCAATTTGTATAGGCTATGCACTGAAAAGGGCCCTTTTCTGACCCTTGACCTCACTGGACGGCCCGCCACTTTTTTTTACACCTTAGTGCCGCTTAGCGGAGAGTGTGGCTGTGTAGAGGGGGTCTCCCCGAACGCGTGCGTACCTCAGAAGTTCCGGCACTAAGCACCGTCTCCTGTCCAGTGTCCAATTTGTATAGGCTATGCACTGAAAAGGGCCCTTTTCTGACCCCTGACCTCACTGGACGGCCCGCCACTTTTTTCTACACCTTAGTGCCGCTTAGCGGAGAGTGTGGCTGTGTAGAGGGGGTCTCCCCGAACGCGTGCGTACCTCAGAAGTTCCGGCACTAAGCACCGTCTCCTGTCCAGTGTCCAATTTGTATAGGCTATGCACTGAAAAGGGCCCTTTTCTGACCCTTGACCTCACTGGACGGCCCGCCACTTTTTTTTACACCTTAGTGCCGCTTAGCGGAGAGTGTGGCTGTGTAGAGGGGGTCTCCCCGAACGCGTGCGTACCTCAGAAGTTCCGGCACTAAGCACCGTCTCCTGTCCAGTGTCCAATTTGTATAGGCTATGCACTCCTTTGAACAGCATCTATCAATTTAGATAAATAATTAATGTTTTAAATCCGTTTTTGTTACACAGAAACATAATATGTGATATATAGCTTCGTTTAAATGCTTAATTTATAGTTTTAATGTGCAAATGAACCGTTTTTCAATGGTTTTCAATGGTTTCTTTTTACTCTAGAGGCTACTCTTATTCTGAAGAGATCGTCCACCGGAAGTCTTATATTTGCTCCGTTATATTTGCTGACTGAACACTGCTAAGAATTCGCCCCGGTGTGTAAGGACCTTTAGACTGAAGATTAGATGTAGAAAGTGTTTTAACAAGTCCAAACAGACTGCTGCAGACTGGGCAAGAGAAACGGCTGTAGTCAATGGATCTGCATTTCAATAGTTTGACAACCTGCAAAATAAGATCCATCCAGATAACAACTGTTTTGTTGCACAAATATACACGGTATACATGTGTGACAAAGTAAGACCATCAAATATGTATTTTATCGAGTCTGACTTCTACTTTCGTATCTATGAATATGGAAATGTCAAAATCGATAAAATACATGTGATGATTAGTCATGGTATCACAAGACGGACCGTCATGGATAAACTTCAACCTGGTGTTTGCACTTTCTCCGTTTTTGGCCCATACATCTACATAAGCGTTCAGATTTCAAATATAAAGTGCTTGCCCCATGGCCACGGATGTTACAATTATATTGTACGGCCCCTCAGAAGTACCCTTATCTTCCGTATTGTTCAATAAAAAGCATTTTAATCTGATCGTTGGCCATTTTCTCATAGTTATAATGTATCAGAGTGTAATACACCTCCCAACCGATAGGGTCGTGTAGTTGAACGAATGTGGAGAAAATACGGAGAAAATGGCCACCGTTCGGATTAAAATGCTTTTTTATTAAATAATACGGAATATACGGGTACTTCTGAGGGCCCGGACAAAATTGCAACATCCGTGGCCATGGGGTAAGCACATATTTGAAATGTGAACCTTTATGTAGATGTACGGACCAAACAGGGAGAAAGTGCAAACACTATTTTGAAGATCATCCATGACTGACGTCTGATCCATCCATAGCCTTGAAGGAGTTCTCCTTCTAGGCAATGGACCAGAGCTGATCTTGATCCAAGGCTAGTGTGACACATGCATGTGGAGCTGTCGTGGTGGAAGGAGCAGCACTGAGCACTCACAAAGGGATGTTGCTGCAGCTCGTGTCCGTCTTCCACCCAGGCTCCCACGGCCGCTACAGCCTGGTTCCTCTCGGCCAACACTTTGGTTCCACTTCCAGGCCGACAGCCCGGGGCGGTGGCGCTGATCCGCCCGCCCGGAGGAGCGCTGGCCGCGCCGGTTCTGTTCATCACGACGTGGTCTCTCCGGTTCATCGCAACAAAACAAGCCTCGCGTCAGGATTAATCGTTTAATATGGATTTATTGCTGTAGAGCTGTAAAGCGTTATAGTTTCATATTCATTTGATCGTATTAAATGTAGGCCTACATGTAGCGACTATTTAGAAAGACTGGACTCCGCACATAATAAGATAACTTTAAAGTTGTCCCAACTTGTCCGTAACAGACTTTGTTTACCGTTTAGCTTGTTGTTTCCAAATTCCAACCGTCCGCCTCAAACAAATGTACGTTACGTAATCAATGTGCGACTTCGACGCCGGTTGCATAGCAACTACAGTATAGCAACCATAGAGTTAAAAATAACAACGCCACACAGATAGCAACGCCACTTGTTCTCAAAAAGTGGAGTCTGGGGACCCCCAGTGGCCATTTAGGGGGTTCCATGCAAAATGAGCAACAGTGTAACCTCGCGTCACCAGTCTTTCCACCTCTAGCAACCAATGAAAGCCCCATTCAAATGTTCTGTTATTTTCGAAACATTTTGACAAATCTAATCTTATGGGGGTCCCTCCCTGGGGAAAAAAAGTTTCAAATGGGGGTCTATGGCCAAATACTATCAATTTGGGGGTCTTTGACATTAAAATGATAGAGAACCACTCTTGGCAACTTGTCTCCAGTTGCCTAGATTGTTGAACATAAAGGCATTTTAAAGGAGTAGTTCACCCCAAAAATTACTTATTTTCTATCAATACACACCCCATGAAGCCTTGAATTCATGGAGATTTTTAAGTTTTTGTCGCATTCCTAAGCCAATAATTTGATGACCGACGGAAAGATGCTAATGTCTCCAGTAGGAGACTCAAAGTTGACACTTTGTGTACCGGAGCCGCCGCCGGTCATCAAATTATTGGCTTAGGAATGTGACAAAAAACAACAAAAAAATATCCATGAATTCAAGTCTCCATGGGGTGTGTAATCAATAGGAAAAAAGTCGTTTTGGGAGTGAACTATCCCTTTAGACTATGTTCAGTAATTGGCAAGACTGTAAATGGCTCTGCATAATATTTACTGAATTTCCTTCTCTTTTTTGTCTCAGCCAGGCCGAAAGGCATGGCGAGAGTTTGTTTTACCCCCCGTCTGTCCGTCCGTCCGTGTGTCCATCTGTATGTGAGCAGCTAATCTCCGGCACCGTTGGCCCGGTCGCTGCGAAACTGTGCACACACACTCCCTGGATGCCAATTCAGAACCTCTGCCCCATTTTTTTACATGGGCCTGTTATAGCGCCACTAGCAGGTCTAATTTAGCAGAACACATTTTTGGAACTAAATGCCTCACATCATGAATGCAGTGTCCGATTGCCGTGCAAGGCCTAAGAAGAAATGGCACCCTTTTCACATTAGCGCCACCAGGAGGCCACAATAACCTACCTGACCTGCCGGAGACCTGTGCTCCGAGGGGCACTTTCTCTAGTTTTTACAATACATTCAATCTCCCAAAACGAGACAAACATCCAGATTAAAATTAGACTGCAAACTTGATGGAAATGGGGTTATTTAGTTCTTTATTATGAGAAAAAGAACATCAATTATTTTATAAGGCTAGTATTTTTACAGGCATTTACAGACATTAAGCAACAAGCCTCAGAAACACAATTAAAAATCATATGCGGTGTACCTTGATGTCATTACTTTGTATCAAAAATTTAGCTAATCGATTTGACAGTGCAAAATGTCTTCCAGTCAAATAAAGACATTAAAAAAACCAACAACATAAAAAAACAGTTTTATGACAAAGGTAGGGTAGTAGCACATGCTGCAATTTACGATCTGGAGTTCGTATGACACCGGTCCTGGCTGCATCTAGTTGCATTACGAACACACTGAATATTTTATACTGTTCACACTGTTTGGAAGAGGA
This sequence comes from Gymnoscopelus braueri, assembly GCF_963280865.1. Lineage (NCBI taxonomy): Eukaryota > Metazoa > Chordata > Actinopteri > Myctophiformes > Myctophidae > Gymnoscopelus > Gymnoscopelus braueri. The sequence continues at coordinate 6,110,776 of NC_137609.1, forward strand.
CACCATAATATAATATGTTAAAAATACAGTATATAGGGTCTTGAAAAGTCTGGCATCATTGAGAAATCACTTATTCATACTTCAAAATTACACATTTGGCAATGTTTTTTATTTCTTATTTATTTAATTTTCATTAATAAGCTTATCCAGACAGCTATGCAAGCTGCTGGAAATGGTAATGTTTTGGTGAATATATTTTTTTCCTTCAGGCTGGGCGCACACTCCACTCTGTGTCATCCAATTAACCATGCACTCATCCCAAATGATTCCAGACTTATGTAGAAAACCCTCATATAAAACCATCAAACATTTACACAACCCAAATCCCTCAACATCCATCAAGAAAAGTTTTTTACCACAACTCTTAAAACGGATCCCTGGCTAATAAGCCTTATATGCCTTAATACATTATGATTGCCCTCTATAACTCAAATTAAAAACACCTTAAATATTGTATTTATTTTAGAAATAGTTTGTCTTTTACTCTAGGTATCTCTGCTGTCCGGCAGAAACCAGCTAATTCCAAAATGTTCATTTTTCAGGAAATGAAAAAAAAAGTGGAGTTAGGAGGTTTTGCTCATCATTGATAAGAACAGCTGAATGGACCTCCAAGCTCACAATGAGGTTGGAGGTCAAAAGGGGGTGGAGCCTGAACTTAGCTGGTTTAGCAGAAAGTTTGAGGATCCAATGGAGTTAGCTGGTTTTGTCAGAAGCGCTTTTTAATGCTTTTCATTGGTACAATATTTATTTTACCAACACACAGACGTTAACGGGTATTCAATGGCCCTGATTTATGAAAAATGCAAAAGCGTCAAAATAGAGTTAGCTGGTTTCTGCCGGACAGCAACGATATTCAACTTGCGATGGGCTTTGTCCCCCTCAAGTAAAAGATTAACTATTTCTAAAATAAATACAATATTCAAGGTATTTTAAATGTAAAAAAAAATGCTATAGAGGGCAATTATGATGTATTACTAAGGCTTATTAGCCAGGGATCCTTTAAACAACCGAGGTCCCTTGAGGATGTCCTAAGTAATTAACCGACACATTTTCAAGGACAGCAGGGTGCAATGTGTTCTTATTTGATGCTTTAAATGACCATACCAGTGGTATTGCATGTTTAACTCATGACCATGACTCATATGCCATACTTTATATTATCGCTGACAATTTTGCAAAACATACAGTACCATGTTTTGTTTTATTTCCCCCCCTTAGAGGAAGCCATTGGATTCCATTCATTTCAGCACAGTATGAAAATCAACGTGCAGAGACTTGAAAATTGCTTTAGATAGGTAATCCAGAAAATATGGATTTACAATTAAAATGTCCATGAATTCTTATCAGGCAGAAATAACAGCCAGAGAGGCACAGATGTTTAAGATAGGTTTATAACCTGCACCATTTGAATACAAAAAAAAAGTGAAACCATGTAGTTATTTCAAAATCTAAGAAACGGCAGTATGCTTTGGAAAACAGTGGCCAGTAATTAATGTAAAGTATACTGAGAGTCATAGTCAATGGGCTAAACGCGCAGTACCACCGGTGTGGTGCTAAAAGAGTAAACAAATATTGGACGAGTGCTATAACCCACGCTAGAACATGGGACACGGTTAAGGGGATTTTATTGTGCGTTCTTCTCTTGGTTACCGGCCGAGTCGTTGTCCACTGAAGGGAGCTCCAGCTTCTCACACTCAGTCAACTTCAGGTCTAAGTACTGGGCGATTTCATTTGGATCGGTGTGCAGAGATGCAGGGACATTCTAGAGGAAACATAAGAAATCCAATAGTTTCGTTATTGCCCTACGTCTACGAGATAGCACAGTGTTTAATCAACATATTAAAGGACCAATGGAAATAAGCTCTCCAGATTGTCTGTTTTATCCTTTTGATAGATATGTACAAATATATGTTCATATATATGCATTTCTATCAATGAAACCATCAAAAAACAAAGATCAAAACATCAGTACCTCAAAATTATTATTATGAACGATGCATCAATGTATTGCATTCTCAATTTTCGAAATTACTGCACATGGCTAATTTAACTATCAATTATTACAAACACTCAGATACATATGAACTTCCTTTCAAAAGCTCTGTGTTTTCTATGGGAACCTTTTTCTTTCCTTTTCATAATTTCAGGCTTTTCTTGCCTTAGTGCCATAGTGATAGAGTAGAGAGAAAACAAAGTGGGACAGAGAGACAGGCGGTGACATAAAGCCTGTCCACCCTACCTGGGAATCGAACCGGGGACTCGCTGTTAGGCATAAGAGCCTATGTGGTACGAAAATCTCAAATAAAAACAGCCATCACTTAATATATAACATGTGTTTGTGGTGCAGCAAATTGCATAGTCTCCGATAGCTCACCTTCAATTCAGCTATTTTGCTTTCTCTTGTGCTGAATTCTCTGAGAAGGTAGTTGCTTCCAGCCTATAAAGAAATGGTTCATTAGCTCATAATAGATTAAGAACAAAGAAAGGCTCTTTTAATGTTCCAAAATGTTCCTTTCATCATGGCAGGCAGACCAGGGCTGCATTCCAAACGCTAGTACTTTAAACGAGTTATAAGTAGAATACATTTTAACTCTCTGTGTTGGTCACCAAGAAAACTCATAAGAACATGTATTTTTTGGAACAGTCTACAAAGAGCAGATGGACAAGATAATGTCCTAATTGTGTGTTACTCATCGTCAACAGATTGCAATCAAGATACAGCCCAGCCTAGTGAGAGCATAACTCTGAAGTGGCTCCCTTGATAAACACGTTACATCTTCATTTTGTAAACTGCCTAATAATAACAAAATGAAAACTAACATAGTAGGTGACTGTGCTGTGCATTATGGCCACCATGACAATACTGCTTTAACCACTTAATTTTACACTACGTTGTACAATATTTCCAATGTCCAAAATAGGGACACCAGATTTAATGTGGTTAATAATCAAAGATGGTGTTAAATAAAATTAGACACGAATTCCAGCCTATTCTCTCTCGTTGTATTAGACGATATCACTGCAAGAAGGGCAGATGCCTAAATGTTCAGTGTGACAATATACACAACCACTATGCACATTGAAAAACATTCCCAACCATTGTAAGAATAACTTAACGAATAACTTGCCTCGTGGAACAGTCGTGTGTCATTTATCCTGATCATCACACCGTCAACTCGTAGGAAGAAACGCAGCAGCAGGAAGAAGCTGGTAGGCATCACTCTCTATAGAAAACAGAGGACTTCAATCATTGTCACGCTCACTCACTTAATACAACATGGATGTATTGTATGGAACGCTATGGTGTGACATCATTATAGGGCAGGGGTGTGAAAACACCCCTTTTTGATCTACCAGGTGATCAGGGTGGGCTACTGACGTGATCAATTGAGCTGATCAAAATCTACCATTATTACCCATTATATTGTTTGATGTGCATTTTGCATGACTACCCAGTTATTTCCTTATAACAAAGTTAGAGGAAAAAGATCTATTAGTAATAATACAATTAAAAAAAAAATGTCCAAAAAATATATAATCATTGTTTAAAGCTCCAATCCATCTTTGCTCTACCAACTATACTACTATAGTTGTTTTATCAATTTGGACCATGGAGCAGGTTATAACACTGATTACCATGGTTACAACAAAAGCGAGGAACTCGGCTAATAATAGCGTCTCATCCATTTGGCTATGGCAGATGTGAGTAAAAGACAAGCAACAATGGGCCTCATGCAGCAACCGTTCTTAAGAGGAAATTTCTTCTTAAACCCACTTAAGAGGTTTTTAATAAGATTTTGGTATACTCCAATGTTTTCTTAGCTGTGATCTGTTCTTAGATAAGAACGGAATCTACACACACTGAAGAGCACTCTTAGGGTGGCCTTTGAGTTCTTAAGTGTGACATGTTCGTGCAAAAATAATTTAATCTCGAAGTTTCTTCAATTCTACAGCAGGCATGCAAACAGCCCCGAAGTGAAAAAGGTGACAACATGTTGTTTTCTTTCGGGTCAGGTGTCACACAATTGCCCTATTTGGGTTCAAAAAGGTGACTGTAGCTGAAAAGTGACACTTTGACTACAATAATATTTTTATCATTATCTTTAGAGCAGCGGTTCTCAAAGTGTGGTCTGGGGACCCCCAGGGAGTTCCAGGGGGTCCACAGCAAACGAGGAACAGTTTAATCACTTTAACCGTATTTCATACTTTGAGTGAAAATAACCGATCTACAAGCTCACGTGTCCCATTACTTGCCATTTTGAGCTTGTAGATCGGCTAGTTTCGAAACATTTTGATAAATCTTGAAAACATTTCCCTGGCAGAAAATATTTTCAGGTAGGGGTCTGCAGCCAAATGCATGTCAATTTGGGGGTCCTTGACATGAAAATGTCAAGGACAACTGCATTTTTTTCAACAGGTCTGAAATTACAATCTAACCCAAAAGGACCCGGTTGAGTTGAAGCCCAAGCCCCATACCCACCCCATAACCCCCTACCCAACCCACCCTCATCGCCCCCCCCATACCCCCACCCCCATATCCCGACATTCGCCACACCCCCATTTTCCTGTCCCCTTCCTACCTGAAAGCCCCCCTATACCCACCCGTCATACCCATACCCCCCCACAACCCCCTACACCCCTCCTTGCACCACCATATCACCCACCACACCCCTATTTCCACCCCATTACATACCAAGCAGCTGCTACCTTAAAGACCCTCCATATCCACCCACCAGCTTTCAGTAATAAAATATTTTATATCGACTACTAACGCTACTCCTGAACATGAAATATGGATAACATGCTAATTTCAGCAAATTTACATTGATGTCTAGTGGTGATATGTTGATTAATGTGAGAGAAATAATAAAATACATTCATTAATTAAATTAAATAATTTGCTGTTCACTTCAGAAGTACCTCCACAGAACTATTGATTTATTTATTTTTATGTTTGGAGTCTGGTGTTCAACCATCTTTAGACTTTAGTTTAGGTATTCTTTACTTCATTCTCTCAACTTTATTTCTGTGTGTGATTTCCTGTGATTTCTGTGTGCAGCAATCACACACAGGTGTGACTGCAGGCAGAGCCATGCAGTCATACCTTATATGGGGATTGGTGGGGTGGCTCCCTATGGTAAATGGGATTAACTGGCACACCCCTTCAAGTTAGGAGGATTGGGATGCATCATCATAAGAACAATAGTTACGAACAATTCTGCCTTTTAAGAACGTTTCATGAATCGTTTCACTCGACTTCTCTTAGGAATTCACTTAGGAAGAAATGTAAGAGGAAACATTAGGAACTTATTGCTGCATGAGGCCCAATGTTTGTAGTCTCTGAGAAAACCAGTCGCAGTACTTGCTCACTGCCAGAAGGGGGAGTGGGTATGTGATTTCATAAGGTTCTCACACACTGTCAAAGGGCTGGAAGCCTGGGAGAAATAAGTAATTTGGGTAAGTTTTTGTGACCACCAAGTCATTTACTGACAATTTTAACACTGATTGTGGAGACGCCATGGTCGTGCAGCTCGTCCTCAAACAGCAGCACATCATCGAAGAACATTATCTGCTCCCGTGCTTTCAGTTTCTCCAAGTCTATGCGCTCCGTTGTCTCCACCACCTTTTGAGGAAGAAAATCAGAAAGAAAATCGGATCATGACATTTTCAGGCAGATGCGCAATCTCATAAGTTGTTTCCATTCCATCCAATGTTAATAACTTAAACCCTACATACTTAGTTGACCGACGTCCCCTAGGGCTCTATACTAGGACACACATTTTCTTCCTTCTACACCAAATATCTTTGCCGAAAATAATGCATATGCATAATGCAACACATTGTGAGCTTCTAGATCAGCTATTTTCAATAAATGTTTGCCCCAAGAACAGGCCCACTAAGGTTCAAATTAATGCCTTCGAAATGTTGAATAAAAAATTGTTACGCACATGTTGAATGAATAGTGACTGAGCAACGTTTCCACTGTCATCTTGCCCAACAAATATTTCTAATATTTTTTCTTAATGCACACAATGAGAAAAATCACACAAACTTTAGGATCCTTAGATCAGGTCTAATGAAGGTCTGAGGACTGAAACGTGTAATAACAGATTTTTGCAAGTTTTAGACAGTGTGCAGGATCATTCTCATTGTGTGCATTTGGACAATCCTTTCGTCCTACGCACCTGTGGTCAACCATTTAGGTGACGTGCATCTGCATTTTTTCCATTCAATTACATTTTTTGTCTTGACATGACTACTATTACTATAACTATGATAACCATTTGTTGGATTTAACTCAAGATGATGACAACAAATAATTCACATTCTATTTCAAAGGTTCACTAAATAGTAGATTATAGGTTGGCAGGGGTAGAGACATCTTCAAACCCATTGAATTATAAATATTATAATATTATGAATGAGGACGATAATTGATGAAATGAAGTCACCCACCCTCATCTGCATGTCTGCCTCTATCATGGTGCCTCTGTAGTCAGTGGTGTACGTCCAGTCGTAGGGTTTCTGTACCTCTTTGGAGTGTTCGGAATCAGCCCTAAGACAATATAATGATAATATTATAATAATATTATGTCACATGTTAATTTATTCTCATTAACTCACTGAGTGCCAGAATTATTTCTGGCAATTTCTGGCCAGTGTGATTATTATTATTTATTTTTTTTTAAGTAAAAGAAAAAGTGCTTAGGAAGCGAGATACAGCCTTTTTCAGTTATAAGTTAAACAAGGAGTGGATGGAGCTGCAAATCTTCAGATAATGATATCTTGGGTTCTGAACTTTTTTTGTTTTACTTTTTTTTCCAAAAACACGCCAAACACGTCATTGGCACGTTGCGCCATAGCGGTAAAACACGTGAAACACGTCAATGGCACTCAATGAGTTAAGAACGGAGATCAAGTGCTGTGTGTCTCATGACTTGAAACCTGCTTTGGTTTGGACTATCTGGCCCCTGTCCTAAATTGGTCCTACTTTCAAAACAAAACGCATCATAAGACTTCTACATCAACAAAATGTAGACATATTGGTCCTACTTTCAAAACAAAACACATCAGAAGATTTCTACATCAACAAAATGTAGACATATTAAGCTACGTCATTTAATCTTTACACGCTGGATCATGTTAATTGGAAACATATGATAATGTATTTCATCATAACTGCACTGGACCACACGGGAAAAAATGTGCTCGACGATTCCCACTAAATTATTTACATGAGAGCTAAATACAATTATCTGATGTCCTCAAATTCTTTTTGTGGTTTTCTCAAATTTCTCTTAGTCACTGCCACTCCCCGCAACTACTGCACATCCCTGTCGCTGCCACACAGAAAAAAACAATCGTTGAGGACAGCGTCGATAACCATATGCCTTCTTCAACACACGTGTGGAGTTGACAGCTGCTTCTTTTTACCTGATAGTGAAGCCTTTTAGGACAGCACTTAGGGGGAGTCACGATCATAACATTTTGCCAAAATAGGGACGCCAGGTTGAAAGTGCTAAAAGGAGCGTAGACAACGACGTGGAAATAATGGTGGAAATAGGACATTTCTGTTAATTTCAACCAGCTGTCCAACAATTATGCAAAATGATCACGATTAACTGAAATAACTGCAATCAGGCGATCAGTGGTGGAAAAAGTACTCAAATGTTTTACTTAAGTAAAAGTATCAATACTGCAATGTAGAAGTACTGTACTGTTACAAGTAAAAGTCCGGAATTAAAAATGTACTTGAGTAAAAGTACAAGTATTGCTATCAAAATGTACTTAAAGTACCAAAAGTAAAAGTACTAAAATGTTTGAAAATAAATAGCAGATCTACAAGTTCACAACGCGTCGCAATGCGACGCGTTGTGAGATTGTATATCGGTTATTTTCAAATAGCCTAAGCATAAAATAGGGCTGAAGTGGTTAATGTATGTTTTATAATGTAATTAATTATACCTGCAAAGTAACTAGTAACTAAAGTTTTCAAATAATTGTAGTGGAGTAAAAGTACCATATTTGCCTCTGAGATGTAGTGGAGTAGAAGTAAAAGTATAGACAATTGGAAATACTCCAGTAAAGTAAAAGTACCTCAAAATAGTACTTAAGTACAGTACTTGAGTAAATGTACTTAGTTACTTTACACCACTGCAGGCAATTATGTAATAATTGTGACAGGACAGCATAACATGTCATCTCTCCAGGAACCCCCCCGTCCCCCGTGGACACGATCGCTCACCACCCTCCCCACTGCCAATTGTATTTGCTGGAGCACCCAGCCAAGCTGTTGGCACTGCTGCCAGGAACTGAGAATAAAGGTAGGTGTCCTGTTTAAATCCACAGTAACTAATTAGAAAGAAAGAGAGGGAGAGAGAGAGAGAAAGACCTTACCCAGCACTGCACCATGAGCAAACTTTTGAAAAACACGGACCTACATCGAGGGCTTGGCACCGTTATAGGCTTACTGTTTTCTACAGAAGCAGCCGTTTTATCACAATATACTACTCCTGCAGTTATTAACCACTTAATCCCTATATACTTCATTGACTGGAGTCCTTCAGGGACGCTACACTCTAGGCCCCCTCCTTTTTTCACTCTACACAAAATCTGTTTACAGAAAATAGCAGATAATACAAGCTCACAATGCGCTGCAATGTGTCACGTTGTGAGCTTGTAGATTAGCTATTTTTGCAGAATGTTCGCCCTAGGTGTGAAGGTACATGGTGTACGAGATAAATTGATACAAGGTGTCAAGGTGCATGGTGTGCTAGATACATTGATACAAGGTGTCAAGGTGCATGGTGTGCTAGATACATTGATACAAGGTGTCAAGGTGCATGGTGTGCTAGATAAATAGATGGTCCTCTTGCCTGCTCTCCAGCCACTCCTGTGAACAGGCCACCTTCACGTTGTCGGCCAGGTTGTTGACTCTCTTCAAGGCATCGATGGCGTTGAACTCAATGCCGTAGCCGTCTGTGTGTTGGATCCGCAGGACATTGTCACCAAACAGCATCTCTGGGAGGGCGGGCATGTCCATTTCCTCTGCCAACCTGGAGATACACTGGAAAGATTTAACCTGGAACAAATGGCAACTGATAGCATGCAGATTTCTGCCAATATTGGTTTTATTTGAATAACCTTTGCTTCTACATACCAGACCAAAGTAACATATCAGATTGAAATGTCCTTCACAAAAAAGCAATGCAGTTCCATTATAAGCTCATTTAAATCAATACCCCAACTCCTCGATAATGATGCAAACAAAGCAGCCAGATTAAAAGAAAAATGGTCATAATTGGGGTTCAGTTGCATAACCTGGTCAAAACACTTTGACTTCCTTTTATACCCCTGGGCACTGTGTGTTTTATGTGGGTCTGTCTGTGTAGGTGGTTGGGGGGGTGGATGAGAGTGGATGTGTATGTGTAAAACTCAATTAAAAATATTAGAAAATAAAACACCTTGATTTCAGCTCAATGCTTCAATTCATATACTATGTCTTGTGGTTTTATAAATGTGTGCATGTCAAAAAGGGTGACTGGTGCAGTTCACCTGGATGGAAACGTGTGAAACTCTTTTCAGAACATGTTTTATGGATCGCATCAACACATTTTTCATCCGTTTCATTTTGGTACCTTCTCAAACCTAACTAAGAATACATTCCTAGATGTATTAGGGGGGTGTGTCACTTTATTTGTAAATGCTTTAATTGAACAAGCACCTATCGCACCCAGGGCATTGTGTGTATGCAAACAAATAGCCGGTAAGAAAATATTGTTTGTGTGCGAAGACTAAAATAAATGAGAAGCTAAACAGATGTGCAGTCATAGCCAGGCTGCATTTGACGTATGACTTGTCTTGAACCTTATATACTTTGGGTTGTACGTCAAATGGTGAAAATAGTTGATCTACAAGATCACAACGCATCTTGTTGCGACGTGTTGTCGACAGCTATTTTCGCAGAATGTTTTGACAATTATGACATTATCCAGAATAGGGATTCATGTGGTTAACCCATTAAGACCTGGAACGCATCTGTGTCACTTTAGATTTCTTTGGCTATTCAAAAATAGCAGATATACAAGCTCATATCTCTATGAGCTTGTAGATCAGCTATTTTTGAATAATCTTGTTGTTTTTTGTTGTTTTTTTTCCCAAAAACTGTTAGGATTTAGAAAAAAAAATTAAGAATCGCCTCAGGTCTTAATGTGGTTAACAGGGGAAGGCCTCACCGCTCGATGTCTTTAGATTTCATGATGTGGGTTTTGGCAGCGGTCACTTTCCATGGTCCAAATGTAAAGTCCTGTTTACTGCTCTTGAATCCATGATGCAACATCATGTTTGAAAGGTTGGACAACATCAACTGAAAAGAAACACTAGTTTTAATTTTAAAGGAAAACATTTTAAAGCAAAACAACGCTGACAGACAGAGAGCTACGTCGGACAAACAGGAATGTCACTAACGACACGAACTCTTCTACCACAGTAGTTCTCAAACTTTTTCATGTCAAGCACCCCAAATTAATATGTATTTGGTCGCTGACCCCCATCTGAAAATATTTTGTGACAGGGACCCCAGAAGAGAAGATTTATGTTAAAGAAATTTCAAAATTCCTTTAAACGTTTAAACAATTTAAAATATTTTTCAAAGAATTTCAAAAATTGCAGACAAGCTCGGCTATTTTTGAATAGCCGACGTATAAATGGATAAAGCGGTTAAAATGATTGTGATGCTATATTTACTACTTTTGCGGGGGACCCCCTGGAACCCCCCCAAGGACCCCTGGGAGAAGAACCATTGTTTGTTCTACCAGACCGAAGAGGTTCGATTCCCAGGTTCGATTCCAGGCCAGGCCAGCGATGTGTCTCCCCCTGAGCAAGACTCTTAACACCTAACGGCTCCGCCTCTGTGCTCCTCTGTTGGCAGACATCAGCTGGGTGAAGCTGAAAACTGCATTCACCCCGCGGGAGGCAAGTAGGTCTAATTATTACAGGAAAGACCTGATTGTTAATTTAAGCGAGTTTAAAAATGGGTCCATGGCCTGGACCGCTGGTGTAGCTCACTGTAGCCTGACAGCGTGTCACGATCCTGACGGCCTTTGCTGCATGTCACTCTCCATTTCCTGTCAGCCTACTGTCCTGTCAATAAAAGGCATTAAAGCCCAAAGATAAATCTTTTTTTTTTAAAGGGTCCATTATGGATAGGGTTGCTCCAACTTATCGGCCAGCCATCGATATAAATCGGACAATGTTCACTTCAAATGACTCAGTCAATGGGGCGCATTGTGACTTGTGAGCTCTGCACCAAAGATATTTGGTGTAGAGGGAAAAAAAGGAGAGGGCCTACTAGAGCACTGGGGGACTGGGTCAATGAAGTATATAGGGTTTAAGTGGTTAATTAAAAGAGAGGTTACAACATTCAAAATGTGTCACTTAGCATTTGTCTGCAATACTGTATATTGATTATAGCCGATATATATACTGGATAATATTTGGACGGCCTTTTCAAAAGCTTAATGAGCGTTTAGTAACTGACAGCCTTAATCAAACCCCAACAATCTCTAGAGTCACAACAAAGACAGTGTCGTCATATGGGTACAATAATGGGCAAAACCATTCAAAGAAGAGACAACAGGTACAGATACTGTACATAGAAGCAGACTAAACATTTTCTTTTTTAAATCTGTGATCGGTATAGACCCCAAAAATCCTGATCTGAGCGCCCCTAATTTATGGGTCCATTCATTGTCACAGGATTTTACTGAGGGAAACATCACTTGTGTTATAGCAACTGGAATACAGACACTAAACAGATATTTGGCTGGTAATGATCATCCAAATTAGATGTCTCCAGCTAGCATAAAATACATCTCTTTTTTTTCATTTGTCATTTGACTTTATTTTCAGAGTTTAGGAACAGTCAATAAATTAACATTAATATGCTATATAACATTTACTGTACCTAATCAAACTCTGTTCGCAAGAATAAAATGTCATCATTCAATCAAATGTAAACAAAACAGTCGAATTGGTTACATTTTGTACAGTTAGATTAACAGTGAGGATTTCACTATGAATCATAGTCAAAATGCATATCATGTATATTCTAAATAGCTCCCACTGTGATTCAAGACAATACTAGAAAGTAGCCTAATAGGCCTATGTGTAATTAATAATAAACTAATTGTATTTCTGTTAATCGCTGAGACAGGGTAGTTGTATGCAAAGAAAACACACGTTCTGTAGTTGCATCACACAAAAGATGGACATATTATTATCATAATTGACGGTGGTGGCTCAGAGTTGTCCATAAAACGATGGGGATGTTGTTACTACCATCGCTTAGAAATGTGCGCCGTTACAATGAAGCATCAAACCAGTCTGATTGAGACAATGCAGCAGCTGTTTTTTAAAGTTATGCTCGTAACTTGGGGACCACTTTGAATAGATCCTGCTAAATGTCTTTGTTTTAATGTACAGAAGTGTTAAAACAGAGCATTATTTAATAAATAAACCAACTTACCTCAGAAAGCTGTTGTCAACCAGCCCTATTGTATTCAAGCACGTCGCTCTAATACGTCCCCCCAAGTACTTCCGCTCTACTTCGGTTCCGTACCGGTTGTAGCCATGGTTCACACATGACGCTCGTCTGTCACAAGCGTCATGGCGCTACTTGTTCCTGTTTTTTTTTAATGTTACATTTACAACCAGTAAATCTACATAAACGTTCAAATTTCAAATATAAAGTACTGACCCCAAAGCCACGGATGTAAAAAGTTAAAGCGCTTAAGTCTAAGTACCCATATCTTCTGTATTGTTAAATAAAAAGTATTTTAATCTGATCGGTGGATACATTTTATAGTGTATCAGAGTGCAATATACCTCCCAACCGATAGGGTAGGCAGTTGAAAGCATATGGAGAAAATTCTGGGAAAATGACCATCGATCGGATTAAAAGGCATTTTATTGAACAATACGGAAAATACAGGTACTTATACCCATGCGCTTTAACTTGTTACATCCGTGGCTCTGAGGTAAGCACTTTATATTTGAAATCTGAACGTTTATGTAGATGTACTGGTTCTAAATGTAACATTTAGAACCAGTACATCATCATATCATTTATGATATGACAGTCATGTTTCAGGGCTACGTTCAGTTGATGCTGTAGCCGTGCAGCCGCTAACATGGCAAACGTTAAATAAAACAAAACAAAACAAAAAAAAAGTACATAATAATGGCTTTTTGGTTTTTCCACAAGCGTGCCTTGCTCACTAACTTTGTTGTGCATGTAGATAATAACAACAATAATATCTCAGATATTACACAATAAAATACAAATAAAAACTATTAAACAGTAAATAAGGGTTGAGAAGCTGGGGAAAGCAAATTTGAAGAGGGTGGTTTTTGACAGTGGTGGAAAAAGTACTAACATGTTTACTTACATAAGTACCAAAAGTAGAAAGTACTCATTGATTGATTGATTGATGTAGTTTATTTAGTAAGACATGAGAATAGTACATGACAGTACATGGAAGTACAAATTCACAATACAAGGTCTACTAAACTGGAACTCTCATTAAGCACGCAGCTTGTTTAAGATGAGAACCCCATGCACACAAATCATGATGACATATAAGAGGCAGACAGATATACACACTACTATACAGAGTGTCATACAATCACTCTGCAGAATGTCCCATTTCACAAGTTTTCAAATTTATAAAATGTATACAAATCTTTTGAAAATAACAGATCTACAAGCTCACAATGTTAGACACATTTTTGAGCTTTTAGATCAACTATTTTCAAATGGTCGAAATGTAGGGCTGAAGTGGTTAGCTGTTTTGTGATAATAATCAAAATCTAAGTAACTAGTAACAAAAGTTTTCAAATAATTGTTGTGGGGTAAAAGTGTAATATCTGCCTCTGAGATGTAGTGGAGTAGAAGTACAAAGTTGGAAATACTCCGGTAAAGTAAAAATACCTCAAAATTGTACGTAAGTACAGTAGGAGTAAATGTACTTGGTCCTGGGGGCCACCTTAAGGTTGGTGTCATCAGACCTGAGGGAGCGAGAGGAGACATGAGGGTGGAGGAGAGGTACTGCAGGGAGGGTGGAGCCATGGTTTTGAAATGGATTCAAAGCCAGTGTCGGTCGTGGAGCCTATGACTCCATATTTTAGCAACATTTCAGCCTCATCATCATTGCAACTGCCAGTTTCCCCCACAAAAGAACCTGGCATTCAATTCATGATGCTGCACTGACACTCCAGTGACGTATGACCTGCAACGGCAACCATATACTGTGTATCAACCCTCACAGGGTCATCTCGCCTGGCCTGGCGTGTAATTTGTTAGATTCACTGAAGTCAGCCAATCCATTCATTACACCTGTAAGCCCAAAACAATGTTGAGAGGACGACTAGAAGATGCTCTAAAATTACATTATCTTGTACGATATCATGAACCTACCCAACACCTCTCAGGTCATCTGAAAAGGCCTGCTTTCTGTCCCTACAAGTTGTAGGGAAAAACTAAATGCTGCTTCCCCACGTGTATTTTTGGTTGTAGGCTACAACCAAAAATAAATGTATTGTTTATGTATTGTTTTTAAATTGCGCTAAATAAATCAAAATCAAATCAAAATCAAATAAAGCGGCCTTGCCTACTTAAATCCACAGTGTTGTTGCTGTGAAGATCTTTATGCTGGACAGTGCATACATGCACAAAACCTCTTATACCCATATATGGAGATCCCTGATGTCGTCACCATGACATCATAGTACTGACATCATAGACTAGCCATTACTGTATTACTGTAGTACGTAGAGGCTAGTCTATGATGACAGTACTATGACGTCATAGTGACGACATCAGGGATCTCCATATATGGGTACCATGCAAGGTACCCATAGTTCCTTGGGGCACTTTTAAACTTGACCAGTTTACCACCAATAATGTTGAATAATTCAATGTCACATTGAATTATTCAACATTATTGGTGGTATACATCATCATCTGTTCAAGCATTAATAACTGATAATAATAACCAACCATCATAAATCAGAACTAAGGTTGTATACACACGGTGGTGTTGCTGTGTAAATATGTTTCCTACCTTTATGAACCGATAGCAACAACAAATGACCAAACTGTGTCAGAATTGGTGACGGGACATATCATATCAACATTTTCCCGTAGCAACAAGACAATGAAAGTTGTGGCGCTAATAAGCGGGGGCAAAGACGGCTGCTACAACATGATGCAGTGTGTTGCTGCTGGCCACAGGATCGCAGCGCTGGCCAACCTGCGCCCCGCTAACACAGATGAGTTGGACAGCTACATGTACCAGACAGTGGGTCACCAGGCCATAGAGCTGTATGCTGAAGCCATGGAGCTGCCGTTGTACAGACGCACCATCCAGGGCACCAGTCTGAACGTCGGCATGGACTACAGTCAGACACAGGGGGACGAGGTGGAGGACCTCTTCCAGCTGTTGCACCTGGTCAGGGAGAGGGAGGCCATCGAGGCGGTGTCCGTAGGGGCCATTCTGTCGAACTACCAGAGGGTACGCGTGGAACATGTGTGTCGGCGGCTTGGTCTGGTGCCCCTCGCCTACCTTTGGCGCCGCGACCAAGAGGCCCTCCTCTCAGAGATGATATCATCTGACCTCCACGCCATCCTCATCAAAGTGGCCGCCTTCGGCCTGGATCCAGACAAGCACTTAGGGAAACCTCTGGCTGACATGGAGCACTATCTGAAACAGCTGTCTGACAAGTATGGAGCCCATGTGTGCGGAGAAGGAGGTGAATATGAAACGTTCACCCTCGACTGTCCTCTCTTCAAGAAGAGAATTGTCATCGATGCAATGGAGACAGTGATCCACTCAGCAGATGCATTCACGTCAGTTGGCTACCTCCGTTTCACCAAGATGCACACCGAGGACAAACACTGTGATGCGGTGGCGAGAGCTTTGCCCCATGATAGTTGTCCTTGCCAGAATGCCATTGACAAGATGACAGAGGACCTGGAATATGCTGGTCACGCCGAAGACGACCTGCGAGAATTGACATCGAATTGCGACCTTAGTCGTCAGCGGTGCCGTGAGCTCCCACCTTCCTGTTCAACCAGAAGCTCTAGGGGCTTTCAGTGGATCTCGGGCATCAATGGGCTCCAGAGCACAGACCGTGGGATTGAGGGCCAAACTATAACAGCTTTCACACTGCTGCGAGCCGAGTTGGACAGCAGAGGCTGGCAGATGAAGAACATTGTCCTGGTTCACCTCTATGTAAGCAGCATGGAGGACTTTGGTCCTCTCAACAACGTTTACAAGAAACAATTTGGGATCAACCCTCCTGCCAGGGTGTGTGTCCAGGCTTCTCTGCCTGCTGGTCATCTTCTGCAGTTGGACTGTCTTCTCCACGACTGGACCCAGCCCCCGGAGAATGGCTCCTTCCATCAGAGAGAGGCCCTACATGTCCAGAGCATGTCCCACTGGGCCCCAGCCAACATAGGACCCTACAGCCAAGCCCTCAGGGTGGATGAGCTGGTGTTCTGTGCAGGCCAAATCGCTTTGGTCCCCTGTACCATGCAGTTGGTGAAGGCTGGCATCAGGACGCAGGCTCGACTGTCCTTTAGCCATGTGGAGAAATTACTGGATGCTGTGATCAGTGGATTGACCCTGGGTCACGTTCTCCAAGCCCATGTCTACGCCACAAGACGTCAAGATGTTCCCGCCATCAGGACAGTCTGGGAGAGCAGTCTGAGAGCTGCCCGAGAAAAGGACTCATTTGGGGACCCAGAGAACCACCAGAGTCAATTATTGGTTGCTGTGGTATCTGCCTTACCCAAGGCTGCGTCCGTTGAGCTGCATGTCACTGCAGTCCGAGATGACCCCAGAGAAAGGACTTCCTGTAAAGTGACTACTAAGTTAGGGTGTGGATTGATAGAATGCCAAACTGTGGTGTCCAGTGACAGCCAGAGCGCTACACTTTCCCTTTCCCTGGCCCATGCTACACCTAACTTTGACCTAGAGGTCTTAGATGTGAAGGATGCACTGGGGGCAATTGGTGAGACGTTCAATAGCACCATGAAGAGGATGGAGACTGGGCTGTCGCCGCTGTGCGCCAGGGTCTTCTATAGGTATGACCACTCCTCTGCACTGCAGATTGCTACAGGTCTTGAGGAATGTTTGAGAAGCACCATCGGCCAGTCCAGTCCATCTGTGGCTCTAGTTCCGGTCCTGGACTTGCCTGACTCCCTGATCCTCCACCTGTCCTGCTGGCTCAGTGTGTAGTAAAATGTCCTGAGTAAAAAAAAACTGGACCTAAAGTCATCCACCACAGTGCTGGAATTCAATGGGGCGATTTTTGTTCAGATTGTAAATTTTTATATTTTGTATGTTTTGCTTCTATAACCTGTAGGCCTAAACTTTCATAACATGGACACAATTATTGCTAGTAACAAATATTTCAGTTTTTATGATTTTATACAACCTTTGCCATGTTAACAAAGACTTAAATTAAGCTTGCCAACTCATGTCTCATAATATTAGTCTAGTTAGACATGAATGTTATGCTACTCTTGTATATTTTTATGTATCTTATGTAAAGGTCAGTTATCAATTCATAGTTTGAATACTGTGGGTCTACAAAACAAGATGAAAAGAAAATCAATCCCTTTTTATTCTGTATGGGGATTTCTTTTTACAATTGTAACAATAATATCAAGGTCTGCCACTAGAGGGGGATAGATAGCCATGGTTCTTCACGTTCAAGTGAAGTTGCTATTTTATTGACCAGGAAAAATAAGCAGATTATTTAGGTGTGAATATAGAGAATATGTTTTATCCTTTGCAATCTTTATGATTAAAATAATAACCCACAGAATAAGTATTTAATGAAAACTACTGGCACTTTGAACATCCTTTATCCTGCTGATCAAATTATAGTTGGGGGAGATTTTGACCCCAGAAGGACATATGCCCAACATGATAGCATCACCATGGACTTTAGTAACAACCAGAGATAGAAAATGTAGTCTACAATGATTGACTTCTTGCAGATTTATCCATGGATATCGAGCCTTGAACAGAACATACTGCAGGAATACATTTAGGATTTGAAGCCAAATAATTCAAGCAGAACTAACAGATGTTTTTTTGGAAAGAGCCTGTGAATGCTATAATACCTTGTGTGAATGTTATTATTAAAGCTGAAATATATACATTTAAAGTAATCTTCTGGCAGAGAGAGGTAATTGCAACTTTAACACCCGGGATTAGAACTCAGGTGTCCTGTGTGGCCAAATCTACCCATCTACCTCCTCTCATCAAGAGGGAATCCCTGTATGGCTAAGGGAGATTTGGGCGTATGAGCTTCACATAGTACCAACCAGTAGGTACCTTATACCAGGGTCTAAATGTCTCAATGGAAGAGTAGGGTCTTCATCTCCAACCACTGCAGATGTACTATAGTTATATTGTATTAACATATTCTACCATACAGATTTGGTTAAAATGTTTTATTAATTAAAATAAGTTCCAGAGTGCAGTGTTAAGCTTAGAAGTAGAGTCTTGATAATAGTCTTTCCACATGGAAAGGAACGATTAATTGCACACTCTCATGGCATACTTAACAAGACTCTCATTTGCATATACAAATAATCAATGAACTTGCTGAGTTTTCTGTTGTACAAGTTCAGATTATTTTGAGCACCAGGACACATGAAGCCCTCAAACTTTTGTTTAAAATTAAGTCCAAATGTTGTGCCCTTTCAAATATCAAATATCCCCCCTTTCACCATCAGTTTAATAACATAAATTAAAATAAAGTAATTGTAGTTTTGACAAAATATTTGGCAACTTAAAAGCCTCTGTTGGCAAAATAATTGCATTTTTCCACAGGCTAAATGTTGGTAGTTTTGAGCAATGAACTCAAAAGGTATTTGTTGATTTAGTTATTTATTTCAAAATGGGTTCTATGTAGCATTTGGTACTGTGATTTAATATGGAGCTCCCTGCACGCAATAATCAATATCTACTCTATATGTTATAATTACTCTTGCAACTCCTCCTCCTTCCTCAAGCTGCCATTAATGTGATGTGTTGCTGCGTCTTTGCGGGAGGAGCGCCCCTGCTTCCGAGGGGAGGTCAAGGGGCTGTAAGGAGGCCCCTGCCTCCGAGGGGAGGTCGGGGGGCTCGAAGGTGGGCCCTGCCTCCTACGAGGGGAGGTCGGGAGGCTCGAAGGTGGGCCCTGCCTCCTACGAGGGGAGGTCGGGAGGCTCGAAGGAGGCCCCTGCCTCCTCCGAGGGGAGGTCGGGGGGCTGGAAGGAGGCACGCTGGGTGACAGCGAGCGTCTTCTTCTGGTAGGACTGCTGCTGGGAGAGCCTCGGGGTGACGAGTAGGGTGACAGAGCCTGGAGCATACGTCCACTCTGCTCCTGAATCACATGCTGCAAGTGAGAAAGACCGGCCATTTAATCTCACATTTGTCTGATTTCACATCGCTGTCAAATGCTCAATGTGTGTGTGTGTGTGTGTGTGTGTGTGTGTGTGTGTGTGTGTGTGTGTGTGTGTGTGTGTGTGTGTGTGTGTGTGTGTGTGTGTGTGTGTGTGTGTGTGTGTGTGTGTGTGTGTGTGTGTAAAAAGTGCATTTTTGTTTTATTCTATAATAAAACACTGACAACCTTCTCCCAAATTCCAAATAAAAAATATTGTCATTTATTTTAGAGCATTTATGTGCAGAAAACGACAACCGGTCAAAATACCCCAAAAGTGTTTTCATATGCATCACTAACATAAATCTTGTGTGAGTGATGAATTGAATGAATTGACTGCTACAGTCCTAACCTCTTTTTTGTATGCATGTCTGTAGGCTTACACCTCCCATGGAGATGAAACTTCCACCAAAACTGGATTTCCCCTTCGGTGACCCCCAACCAACTTGGATATCTAGCCTTTGGTGGTGAGGCGTATTGTGAAGGCAGACTTACCCATGCTCCATCTGGGCCAAAGAGCTCCAGGAAGTTGCTGATGAATTCTCTGGACTTCTCCTCCCACTTGTGGATCAGGTCGTGGCTCCTCTCCTCCACCCTGTGGAAAAGGTCCTTGGATTTCTCCTCCACCCTGTGGACTCTCTCCTTCATCGTGTCCACCTGGTTCTGGAGCCGGTATTTATTCTCCTGTGAACAGAATTATTTGAAATGTGTTTATTTTCTTAGTTCTTACATTTCATATGATTTGAGTTTGTTCTGTGTATTTACGTTTTGCAAATCATTGTACATTTTGTTGTCTCCAACTGTTGTTCTGATAATGCTATATTGGCCCAGGTCTCCCATGAAAAAGAGGACATCTGAGAATGAATGAATGAATGAAAGGGACAGCTTGGCTGAACAACAGAAAAATATAATGAGCGAATAAGCTTGGTCTTACATAAATGAATCCAACATTTAGTTCTCGCGCTGTGTAGCCTCGCTGCAGATTGCGGCGTGCGTAGACGTCATAGTCTCTGACGATACGAGTGATCAGGTCAGACGTGGAGATGCCCTCGGTCCTCTGAGTGGCCACAAACATTCCTGTGACAAGAAGACACAAGACACAAGTTACTACTACAAAGGGAGGCTTACTGGATCCATTCCTCCATCCTTAATACAGAGTTCCCAAAAGGGGTTGAATGAGGAATTATTATTGAACAGTTATTTTGTAATCAAATGATATGGTTGTGGGAACTGTAAAATACAGGTACTCTTTATGATGCATTAAATGTAAATAAGATTGTATTGTAATTGGAAATGATATTCACTAATGAGACACAGCTGTCTTCTGCCTAAAGTGACATAATGTTAATATACTGTATGTCACTTCCACTTTTAGTTTGAAACGCTGAGAAATGCCTACGTGCTGAAACGCATCAGTTTCTTTAGGTAGACTGTTGCTGCTGTGCAAGCCTCTAGTAAAGAATCTAGAAACTACTCAAGAGAGTGTGGATAATTCTTTCACTGTATCAGAAGACACAAGAACAACTTCACATACCGCACAAATCACAACAGCAAATGACACAGGAGTACACAAATCAAGGCTTTCATGCCAAAATGCTACACGTCAATTTGTGATGAACAAAATAACCAGATTCTTTGTTTAAAAAGTTTTGGGGATTCTGACCTAACTTGGTGAGTAATGATTTCGATAGCACTCCTGTGAGTTATCCTTTAATGCCTGCAATCATTTAGTTATTAGAGTAGAAGGTTAGATTTTTTTGTTTGTGGATATGACTTGGAAATGAATCTAAGCATTTGTCAGGCGCCATTAGAGCAATGGTTCTCAATGTTTTTCATATCAAGGACCCTAATTTAGTCGAAATTAGAGCGACGGACCCCCATTTGATGAGAGTTCTCTCAGAACCAATATATTTTATATAGTTGGGTATGAGTTTCGTCCAGAATTCGTTGCTGTACTGATGTGGTTGAGAGATAATGCTATACAGTATGATCAAAATAACAATTCTTCTACATTCTGTAATTGTGTAAATGTCTTGTAAATTAAGTAATGCTGATGTTTAACAATTGTACATTTTATGGGGACCCCTTGGAAATCCTCAAGGACCCCCTGTGGAAGTCGAGAACCACTGCATTAACTCATTCAGTGCCACTCGACGTCTAAGACGGAAGGTGTGGAAAAATTTGCTGAATGCACCTGAGAGCTGACACCGACAGACGGCTACTATGGTGCAAAAAAATTGCCTATGGCTTGATGTCTTTTTCAACAACAAGCCGACCGAGCTTCCCTACAACTTGCGACTAGAGTTCTCAAATTCTGCCCGAACCTGACCCTACCCAACCCGACCCGACGGAAATGGCAGTGGATGCGTTGGATGCAGCTCAAAGTGAACTTTACTCAGATATCTAGTTCGTCACCGTCCGACTGTCCTAGCCTGTGTTATAAAAAAAAAAGAGGCCAAAATGGCCAAAACTCAAACATCGAAAAACGGAGAAAGTGAACGTTTTCAAGATATTTTGGCCATTATCTCTGGAACAGAAGGTTCAATCTGGTCAGTTCAAAGCTCAGGGTCCCCACGGTCATGAAATTCCTGGAAATATTTTGAAATAAAAATTTAAAAAATCCAGTACTGGAAGAGGTTTGGAATTGATCAAAGGTCCTGGAATTTATCAAGGGTCCTGGAAAAATATTTGGGTATGCATTGTTTTTGGCTATTGATTTTGTTAACACAAAACATTTTCATAAACATGTATAACATTACACAAAATATGTAACATAAGTAGTTTTTCGCCGAACGGGCTGTGTGATGGCAGCCTAATGTATGTCTCAATTGTTAGGTTGCACTGCATAGGGTGCCAGGTTGGTCACGTGATAAAAATAACAGAGCTACAAGCTCACAACGTGCTGCAGCGTGATGAGTAGTTAGCTTGTAGAGCTGTTTGTTTGTCACGTGACACCAACCTGGCAACTTGTGCAGGTTGTGTGTTTGCTGTCCCAACAAACAATTGCGAGCAACATGTGAATAGTCGGTGAAGCGTAAACGAACGCAGTTAAAATATATCGGTTGAACTAGTAGTATGATCCACAATGCCAGGGAAATGTTTGTTTAATAATTTGTGGCTTACAAATGAAAAGTTTAAAGACTGGGTAAAGCGAGAAGAGGACCCAAATAGAGCTGGCTGCAAGTTATTCCACAAATCTTAGCCGGATACTGTACTGTTCCTAAAATAAATGGCACTTTAAGTTTACCACTCTTGATTTGTTTTACATAATTATGTTCATCCCTCCTCGTGTCTGACAGTATCCTCTTGTTGAAAACTTAATAGGAAAAACATAGGAAAACCTACAACAAAAGTGTAATTTAAAACATCCTTGCATCCTTCATTACTTTTAAATTCATAAATGGGGCAAATGCAAGGCAATATTATTAAAAAAAATAAGTCATACGTATGCCATAATGAGTCTTGTATTCCAGTGAGCTATGCCCTAATTTTGCCCACAAATTTTGAATGGAATTGTACCATTCTATATTCTATGCTTTATTTTTGCTACACTGCCTATCTTTGGGCATTGTACATAGGAGTAAGAGACACATTATTGCGCTGAATGATTGTTATATAGGCCTGGAAATTGGGCTAAATATTCTGGAAAAGTTTTGGAAAAGTTTTGGAAATTCATTGCTAAAAATGTGTGGGGACCCTGAAAGCTTGTTGGATGCGTGACTTTGATGACATTAAGCACATTATGACACTTTTTCGGGTTTTCTGGACAAAAATTATGGTAATTGTTCGGGCCGGGCCTTAATTTTCAGGCCCGTTGAGAACTCTACTTGCGACCCGATGCGACAGTGTACCCACCGCCCATTCAACAGACACTTTCCAACACTTACCGCCACCGACGTCGGTGCGGTGGAGAGCTACCTTTAGATGAGATTACGTAAGGAAAAGTGAGTTCACCTGCTTCCTTGATGTGTTTATAAACATCCTCTGATCCAGCAGACGTGTAAGGAATGTCATCATGAGCCACAAAGTCAATCTGTGGGTAGAAGATGACACATTTCACAAAGAACCACATCAACGCAATCCGCCCCATTCTGTCAATGACTGATGCTGAGACACTCATGCATGCTTTTGTATCATCTAGGCTAGACCAATGGTTCCCATACTGGGGGTCCCCGAATTATTTTGGGGGGTCCCCAGATGATTAGCTTAATGTGCAACATTGTTTTCTCACTCAACAGTAAACAAACCAACACACAGTATAAATGTATACAGGGTATCTGCACATTTATAAAAGATACAATTTAAAGACCGTTAAGACTTTTTAATACCAAATTGGCCGAACTGTCAAATATTCCGTAAGAAAGAGGCAAACATTGTGAAAACAGCCAATCTACAAGCTCACAACACCTTGTAGTTCGGCTATTTTCACAATATTTATGTGTGTAATGCCTACAATTCTTAGCGCTTGTCAGGGTGGGGGGTCCCCAGTTCAGATATGATTATTTTGGGGGGTTGTGACCTAAATAGTTTGGGAACCCTTGGGCTAGACTACTGTAACACCCTTCTCTCTGGACTACCTAAAGCAACCACCAACAAATGAAAACTCATTCAAAACACTGCTGCCAGGATATTAATCACATCACCCCCTAACTCTTCTCTATACACTGGCTCCCTATACACGGCACGCCAGATCTGATTTTAAGATTTTACTCTTAACCTACAAAATATTACACAACCTAGTGCCACCCTATCTATCATCTCTAGTCAATCGCTATATTCCAGTTAGATCCCTGCGATCAAGCAGTCTCTTGATCCCAAAAATAGATAAAACGAACAGTAGGTGGCAGAGCTTTCTCCTATCGACCCCGCCCCCCCCCCGTCCACATCTAACAGTCTAGCTCAGTCAACATATTGAAGAATAAACACACCTTTTTTGCATCAGCCTTCGACATCGCCTAGTCTGAAACAAGCACTGCAGCTTAAATTGCCTATATTGTTTTATGTGTGATTTGCACACATGTGTATGTATAAGCAATGCATTGCAGTACTTTGTTTTATTACTGCTTCTTTTTATGTACAGCCCTTTGGGGTATGTTTTGTGATATTGGGCCATGATAAAATTTGACTTGACAATCAAATAAAAACAGGACGATTTGTCCAACTGCATAACATAACAAGGCGCAATCTGTAACTTTGATGTCCTGCCCGGGATATGAGCCCAGATACCATGCGCAAGCACCAGCATTTCTACTGATGAGCTATAACGCAGAGCAATACCTCTTTTTATCTGTAGTGGTCCTTCCCAACCACATGTTCAAAATGTCTCAATGAGAACAAACACCACAGTTGTGTTAGTTACTGTATATTGTATCAACATACTCTAACCATACAGACTGGTAAAAATAACATTTTATTCACTAAAAGACAGTTAAGTGACGACAAAGTCAAGACAAACGAAAGAAAAGAAGATGAAAAGCAAAGAGAATATCGTCTCTGTCAGGTGGAAACCTCATATGTCCAAAACTGTTAGCAGAAGTAGCAAAAGTAGCAGATCCACAAGCTCGGAACGCGGCGCGAAGCAACGTGTTTTGAGCTCGTTTTTGTGTGACGCTGGTATCAAGCAGGGCGTTAAATGTACGAAAAAAAACACACAAAAAGTTGGAGATAGCAACGTTTAACCCATTAAATCCGGGAACGCATCTGTCATTCTAGATTTCTTTGGCTAATAAAAAATAGCAGATCTACCAGCTCATAGTGCAGCACCAAGTGCCGCACTATGAGCTTGTAGATTTGCTATTTTTGAAAAATCGTGAACATTTGTGCATATGCACTCAAATCTTTGCCTCGGGGGAGGGGGGGTCCCTGGAACAAAATATTTTACAAATGTTCGCTTTAAAAATATATACACTTAAAGATTTGCACACATTTTCACGATTTTTCAAAAATAGCAGATCTACAAGCTCATAGCGCGGCACTCGGTGCCGCGCTATGAGCTTGTATATCTGCTGGGTCAAAGGAGTGATGTGTGACAGAATGAATGACCTTGTGCTTCTTGAGGAAGTCGGGGCTGAGGGTCCAGGGAGCGTCCCGCACCACCTCGTCGACGTAGCGGCAGTGTCTCAGGGCCTCGTACCGCTCGTCTTCGGTCATCACCGTGAAGCCTTTGTACTTGTGAGTGAGTTCATCGCTGCAGACTGGAGACGCACACATAGAGGATGCACTGAGGTGCCAAGAATATAGGTTGTCACGAATATGACATTTTTACTTGACGATTAATTGTCGCTGAAATAATTGCGATTAACGATTAAATTGCGTTATAGAACATTATGGAACATTATGAATATAAATTACATTTCTGTTTGGCTTTTAGGCATCGTAAACAACAGGTGCAGATAAGACAAATAACTTACATTATTTAACAACTTTATAAAAAAAAACATGAATAGTGGAAATAGCCGATCTACAAGCTCAAAAACGCATCACGATGTGACGCGTTTTGAGCTTGTAGATCTGCTATTTACACTATTTTTGAAAATGTTTGAAAATAAATGAAAATGTATGTTCCAACATGGAAATGATTATGACGATTATGTGAAAGATTATTGCGATTATCTCAAATAGTTGCAATTAGATGATTATGTAATAATTGTGATTTGTGACAGGCCTAGCGAAGAAGAGATTCAAATAGAATTCAAAGGAGTTGTGTTTTTTGTGTGTTTTTTATTCCGTTTTTTGTTTGTTTCTTTGTTAGTTGTTGTTTTGCTTTGTTTTTTTTGGGGGGGTCCTAATCGTCAGTGTGTATACTACTACACTGGCTCTCAATGTGGTGTCTGGGAACCTCCAGCAGGGGTCCTTGAGTGGGTTCCATAGACTCCCTCAGCAAAATGAGCTAATGTAGCATCAAATCAGTTCAACCACTTTAACTCAATGTTATACGTTGGCTATTGAAAATAGGTGTCATACAAGCTCACAACGCATGTTGTGAGCTTGTAGATCGGCTATTTTCAAAAACATTTGAACATTTGGGGAAAATGTTGAATTATTTTTGAAAAAGTTGAACACAAATCGTCTCATAAAAAACTTTATGGTGGTCCCTGGCAAAACATATTTTCAGATGGGGTCTGCGGACAAATACACATCAAGTTGTGGGTCCTTGACAAGAAAATGTTTGAAAACCACTGTTCTACTAGACAGCTTTTCGCTAGATGTGGTTGTAATAAGTTTTTCATTGTCACAATTTCTTTTAAATGGAACTCTGAAGTATCCATCTCATGACATCACTTCGAGGACATTGTCAAACCAAATCAATTAGTGTATTGTGTGTGTATATGGTTTATAGTTTATATGGGTGAAATTACATACTTTACCTCCTACAATCAGGTGTGTGTTAGGAAACAGGTTTTTGGCCTGCATCAGAGCGAGCGCATGTCCAGAGTGGAACAGGTCAAAGATTCCATCCGCATACACCCGTACTGGTCGGTGAGCTATAAGATACCACATTATGATATTATAAATTAATAGTCATGTCCTCTTTTAAATTATGGGATTGGTAGCCAATACATATAACAGTTAAACAGTTAAAAATCTACACATTTGTAAAATTGATCATTTAAAAAAAAAGGTCTCTCTTGTGACCCAATCAGCTGTTTCTATCCACAATTATGCCTCAATACAAACCCTGTGCTAAGTTCAAATAGGCGTGTTGTTTAAAAAACACATCTATGTATAAAAGAAAACGTCACTATATAAGAGGCCTTCAGTGGGAAACCATGTCTCTGTATTTAGCCACAGAAAAGTGTTGACTCATAGAGTCTAGACTACCGAAGTCCTGACATCACCAGTTCATCCCCTGGGTCGCGGAAGTAATTTCTCTAAGGAGAATAACATTGCGTCATCTTAGAATCGTCTCATATAAGAATTACAGTACAAAAATAAACAAACTGTCTCTGCAATATTGTCAGGGAGGTGGCTCTGTATCGTTTATGATAGTCAGTCACTCATATTTGATACAGTCTGTTTCTGGCGAAAATTTTACTAATTCGGCGGAAGTAACATTAGCGTTTTCTCACCGTCAGTTGATGCTTCATAGAGTCAAACCACCGGGATCATTTGTTTATTTTTGGAACACAGTTCTTATTTGACGCGATATTAAAATTCAGAATTGGGGGGGAAATACGCGACCCTGGTAGGATGCGTAAATTACGTCAAACTTCGGTGCTCTATTCAGAGACAGAATAAAAAGTTGTTAGAGTAAAGATATGATTGCTTACATACTTAGAGTAAGAGTTCCAAGTATTTTTGAGATACTAACAAACACTTCTGGGAAGACGGCCGAAGATGTCTATATCATAAGAGACTAATCGTACACAAGAGATAGATGAGCTATTTGCATTAGGTTACCATGGTCTTACTGAGGGCCAAACAACAACAACGACTTGCAGAAAATGAAGTGCAGATAACCATATGGCCTAGTAACAAGATGGTTAATATTGCCTAATATTAAGAAATAGACGAGAAGAGGAGGCGGCCGAGACCTACCGCCTACTGAGAGAATAAACATATAAATATTACTGACGTGTGTTGTAATCTTGAGATCTTGCCCATCGCTGCTATTTGTAACCTAACTGCACAAAATAAAGCTCTATGTTGAAGATCCACTACCGACTGGTTTCATATCATTCTACCGGTGAATAGAAGTCCTGTCAATAGATATCTACTTCTTCAGGCATATGTTGGGAGATATATATAAAATAGTTTACACGGGGCACAGAAACAAAAGTGGAGATGGACATTATCTGTTTGAATCTTTTTCAGACATCAGTCACTTGTGTGTCTGTCCCAATCAACTTGACTGGAAATGTTCCGCTAATACCAAATAACACAAAGGTGTGTACAGAGGATAATAATATGATAGAGGGGATATAATTCAGTGACGTTCTTCATATCGTCGTCTCTGTCAGATGGAAACCTCATTATGTCCAAAATTGTTACTTCAGGGTTCAAATTCAAAAGCGGCAAAAGTAGCAGATCTACAAGCGCAAAACGTGACGCTTCGCGCCACGTTTCGAGCTTGTAGATCTGCTACTTTTGATGCTTTTGTGTGACGCTGTAGTATGATCAAGTATAGGGCGTTAATTTACGAAAAAACACAAAAAGTTAGTATATGGAGATAGGAGGTTTCTGCCCGACAGCAACGATATACTACTTACATATTCACTGTTGTTTGTATAAAAATCCATTCATATAGTCATTGGCGATACGTGTATATTTATGGATATTTCCACTGGGGAAGCACAGTAAAATCCAGTGTTAATTCATCTCTGAGAGCGTACAAATACAACCAAATGGACTGTAAACAAAACGGTTACATTTCTACACTCTCAAGAGTTAAAAATGGATGAATGAACACACAGGATCTTACTGTGTAGATAGAAGATTGTCCATTTATCTTATCTTGTCAGAGATGAGTTCTCAGTGATATGGTGGAAGATGGAGAAAGGTCACACCTGGCGTGCCCCTCCGTGCCTGGGCCACGGTCAGCTTGTCATGAGGGACGTCTGTCTCGTAGCCTGTAGCCTTCGCAAAGGCAGCTGGCTCGCTTAGAGTCTGAGAGGACATGAAAAGAATGGTGAAAAGTAGAAACATCTGACGGCTGAAACCACGACTTAACCCATTCAATCCCGGAACGCATCTGTGTCATTTTAAGATTTCTTTGGCTATTCAAAATAGCAGATATACAAGATCAGCTATACGTTTTTTTTACAAAAAAAAACAATTATCGCTTTACAAAATATGTAATATATAATATATATATATATATATATATAAATATATATTCAAAGATTTCACGAAAAAAAAAAAGAAATAAAAAAAATTATAAAATAATGGTAACAGCAAAATAAATCTAAAATGACACAGTATGCGTTCCCGGATTGAATGGATTAACACAGCCCTGGGTAGGCCACTAGGGTTGCCACCTTCTTGGTGGCGATATAAGGCAGCGCTTCTCAAACTTTTTTCGTGTCAAGGACTCCCATATTTATACATATTAGCCCGTGGACCCCCATTTCAAAAGATATACCAGGGACCCCCATATAAGAGAAGATATTTACACAAATATAATACTCTGTTTGGCTCAATCGACCCATCGCTCGGCGGTCAAACGATGCACACGGAATAAGATTATGCATGATGTGAAATACAAATATTGATGAGCTGTGTATTTCTCAAGCCAGCAGTGGTGAGAACAGGCAGACAAAGAACTGTATATATAAGTATATGACATTTGTGTTAAATCTGACATTTATACAACAATCCTTAATTTCATGCAACATGGACATGGTTCAATTAAATATCCTTACCATAAAATAGACAACAACGCATCGCAACTGTGAGCTTGTAGATTTTTCGCCGAATGTTTGCCCCAGAATAGGGATTCTAGTGTTCAAAGTGGTAAAGTAGAAAAGAGAAGCCTAATTAAGAAGGCAAGGAAAGGGGCGCCCGCTGGCCTAGCGGTCCAGGCGCAAACCACATAGATTGGTAAACCAGTCTTACAGCGTGTCGCGGGTTCGACTACCGATCCCGGCGGCCTTTGCTGTGCGTCAACCCCCCCATCTCTCTCCCTATTTCCTGTCAGCCTATTTTCCTTTCAAATAAAGGCAGAAAAAGCCCCAAAAACATCTTTAAAAAAAAAAAAAAGGCAAGGAAGGCTCCAAATTTGACAATGTATTTGCCACACTCCAACATGTAAATAATGAATAAAATGTCTGCTGTTTAGTTTTTTATGTGACCTTTCCCCACATGAGATTATATGGCTCCATATAACCATAAACATAAGCATTATGTAAAAGACAGATTGGGAAAGACTGATATGACATCATCACACACGGTCACACCACATGTTACACATGGTACAGCAGGAAATCAGAGGGCTTGCCGCTTGATTTCACAACAGTTCTACTCAAACTTCTTCATTTCAAGGACCCCCAGTTTGTAAGGCAATAGGCCACGGACCCCCATAACTTTGATAGTGTAAAAATTGAACCAAATGGACCCATACGAGTCCATTAGGTTCTATTATACTGTGCACACTCTTGGAGTTACACTGAAAGGGTCCATTTGTTTCCCAACTATCAATAATTTAGCTGGGGTCCCACTGGAATCCCCTCAATGACACCTGGGGGTCCTTGGACCCCACTTTGAGAACCACATCACTAACATGGTTGACATAAACATAAACATTATAAATGTGTCCCACTAGTTTATTTCCTGTCTGCTGAATTGTTTGTGAACATCAGTCACTGTAACTGACAAGAAATTAAGTTGGACCCCAGCTGTTGCAATGACGTGTGTGTGTGTGTGTGTGTGTGTGTGTGTGTGTGTGTGTGTGTGTGTGTAATAATAATAATAATAATAATGATTATCATCATCATCATCATCATGTTTTCTTTACAGCTATGGAGTAGTCTCCCCGCATTGTCAATATTGAACAAATTCAGTGAAAGCATAACAGAAATATACAAATGACATGACAATGTTAAAGCTCTATTAGACTTTCAAAACGTTCTAAAAAATAGCGAATATATAACAGATCAAATCTACCGGTGTTCTGAATCTGAGAGCTTGTAGTTTTTTAGGGGTGGGCTCAATTTTAGCTCCGACGGAACCTCTCCCTCCGCTGTATAGCTCCGAGATGAGGTTCCTCGTTTCCCTCTGCCGTTTGAGCAGGACATTATCGCACATTTTCCTCTTTACATGTTTCTTACCCCTTTCTGCACATCGTATCCAAAAAGTAAAGGTTTTCTGCAATGCTCTCAGATGTTTTAAGTTCTAGCGCACCATAAAAGCTATCCAACGAGTTGAAGAAAGTATTTAATTTGCCTCGGTCCTCATCCGGTTACATGTTTTTAAGACATTGCGCAAGAGTTGCGCCCGTAGAGATAACATTACTGATTCCCCTACTGGTCAAATGTTGAATTGCATCTTCTAATGCAAAATATTATGGAACCGGCTGAGGACCGAGGCAAATTAAATACTTTCTTCAACTCGTTGGATAGCTTTTATTGTGCGCTAGAACTTAAAACATCTGAGAGCATTGCAGAAAACCTTTACTTTTTGGATACGATGTGCAGAAAGGGGTAAGAAACATGTAAAGAGGAAAATGTGCGACAATGTCCTGCTAAAACGGCAGAGGGAAACGAGGAACCTCATCTCGGAGCTATACAGCGGAGGGAGAGGTTCCGTAGGGGCTAGGCTCAATTTATGACAATTGACATGTTGGTAAAAGTTTTGGGGAAATGGTTAAAAGCGTGCTCACCTTCCTTGGTGTTCTCCTGTTGTTCTGAGCTGCTGCTGCCTGTGAAGACGCGTTGTTCCCCCGACCACCACGTCGCTTACCGACCATGATGACAGTTAGATGACAGTTAGATGACAGTTATTAGCCTGGAAACCAGACGGATCTACGCAGTGATATTGTTGTCTGGCCACCCGAGGCTAGATGACAGTCCTTGTTTACTACTTGCTGTGTCCACCTGTCCTGTCCTGCAGGCCAGTGAATGCACTAACTAACAGAAACCTACTAGCAGTGAATGCACTGCCTGTTCGACTGGCGTGTGTGTGTGTGTGTGTGTGTGTGTGTCTTTATTGTACACATCACACCATGCAGAGTGACCCTGCTGACGGGGGAGACTTGCTGGGCAAAGTTCAAGACATGCAGCCATGAACTGGAGCCAGCAGCACCCAATGGGTGTCACCCATGCAGGAAGAGTTTCGATCGCATGGACAGGAGATAAGTCATGTGACCATACAGCATGTCCTGTTTGAGTCGTAGCAGCGTGATATAACTATGAGAGTGACGACACTAGTGTTGGCTTGACTCCCATTGTAAGAATGGAATGCGGAAGTTCAATGAGGAAGTTCCAATTTTCGATTAATTGAGTTTGAAGGACCCCAATGGTAACAAGCCATAGGCTTTCTGATTGATTGATTGATTGGTTGGTTGATTGATTGATTGATTGATTGATTGATTGATTGATTGATTGATTGATTGTTTGATTGATTGATTGATTGATTGAATATTTTATTAGCAGTTTGCAAAAAGCACAGGAAAGTATACAGTTCAATACAAAGTCTGCTAAGAGGATTATACTTGTTCTTGGGTTTAAAATCCTCTTAGTAGACCTTGTATTGAACTTTACTTTCCTGTGCTTTTTTTTGGGTCATATTGCTATTGAAGTATTCAATCAATCAATCCATGTTTGGAACTACAGGAGGCGCATTCAGCTTTGCGGCTAGATCAAAGCGCGACGCAACTCTCTCTCTCTATATATCGCTGATTCATAGGTAGTCTGACTGTATATCAGCAGTGGTGGAAAAAGTACTCAAATGTTTTACTTAAGTAAAAGTATCAATGTTATGTAGAAACACTCAATTACAAGTAAAAGTTCCGTAATCAAAATGTACTTGAGTACATGTATTGGCATCAAAATATACTTAAGTACCAAAAGTAAAAGTGCTCATTATGCAGAATGTCCCGTGTTACAAGTTATAGGCCTATGTCTAAAATGTATAACAAATCTTTTCAGATCTACAAGCTCACAGTTAACCTGACTCTGTCAAATGGAAGAAGCTTGCAAATGCAAATGAGATTTCCGGAGGGAGGGGGGTTTACCAGGCTACACAACAGTTGCATCAGGCATGTTGTGAGTTTGTAGATCTGCTACTTGGCTGAAGTGGTTAATCTCTCTCTACAGTACGTCGTCCTCAGACGAGCCCTCCATCGGAGTCTCCAGTCATCTCGGTTCTCCATACATCTGGCCAGCTCCTTTGTGCTTTCTGCACCATCATCTTTCCTTAGTACATCCACGTAGGTAGGTGTGGGACGTCCTCTTGATCGATGCCTGTGTGTTGGTTCCCACAGTACGAGCTTTTTGACCGGGAATTCTCGGTGCTGGTGGCAGTGGCCGGCTAGTCTCATCCTCCTGACTGCTATAGGGCATAGCAGTGGCGGCCATTTTCTGGTTCCACTTCAAAATAGTCAATGCATTTTTCCCATTGACATTTCCAAAAATATTTATATCAATTATTTTAAGCCTAGAATCAAGCCATCCAGGGTCCTGGTGAATCATGACGATAAAACGTTTGATTCTGTGAAAAAACGTTTTTGAAAACGGCAAAACAAAGGGTATTTATTAAATATAGTATATCATAAATTAAATATAAAATAAAATTGAATCACAGAAAAATTGCTTGATTCTAGGCTTAAATGAATTGAAATAAATATTTTTGGAAATGTCAATGGGAAAAATGCATTGATTATTTTGAAGTGGAACCAGAAAATGGCCGCCACTGCTATGCCTATATTTTCTGATACACTTGGTAGTGCCCCGTACAGGCGCTTGTTGCATGTTTTGCATGTTTTGTAATAATAACCAAAATCTACAAATTAACTGGTAACTAAAGTTTTCAAATAATTGTAGTGGAGTAAAAGTATAATATTTGCCTTTGGGATATAGTGGAGTAGAAGTAAAAGTACAGAAAATTGGAAATACGGCAGTAAAGTAAAAAATACCCAAAAATTAAAAAGTATACAGTACTTGAGACTCGAGTAAATGTACTTAGTTACTTTCCACCATGGAGATAAGTCATGTGACCATACGGCATGTCCTGCTAGATTCATAGCAGGTCTACATGTAGGCTATGATCTGTGTAGTTTAATGTAGGAAATAAAATTCAATCAATCAATCAACCAATGAGTCAATCATCAAACGAACGATCAGTCAAGGGTGAGAGACACTTTAATGGTTTTATTTATTATATCTGTGTGTCAGAGATATCTTTCACATCTGCAACCTTTAGACCCAAGCACAGCAGGACAACAGGTCCCAGTCAGTGACAATTAATCTACAATTACAACTACGCAGTGGTGTAAAGTAACTAAGTACATTTACTCAAGTACTGTACTTAAGTACAAGTTTGAGGTATTTCTACTTTACTGGAGTATTTCTAATTTTCAGTACTTTTACTTCTACTCCACTACTACATCTCAGTGGCAAATGTTATATACTTTTAATACTCCACAAGCTCACGTGGAGCTTGTAGATCTTCTATTTTCAAAAGATTTTTATACATTTCATCCATTTGAAAACTTGTGAAATGGGACATTCTGCATAATGAGTACTTTTAAAATGAAAATAACCCAGACTACTGTACTGTACTGAGGCCAGAAATCTTCAAAACCATACTCTCCTCCCCGTTTGTGGTTGTCGCCACCTAGAGGCGAGTTGAGTTGGAGAAACTTCAGTGGTTGAATCATTTGAGTTTCTAACATTCATTGAGTTGCTACTAGAACTGTCTTCATTCCAAAGATGTGGCGTGTGGAATAGTCTCAGATCCTTATATTAGTCATATGATATTTATTGACATATATTTGTGATATATAGATATAGAATACAATCGAGGGAGGAGGAAATCCAGAATATTACAGTATTTTCCTTTTCCTTTCAATTTCACAGTAGGCAAGTCATAAGACTAACTTCTTCATGACCAACAGGTAGGTTATTTTATTTATAAGCATTGTTTCTGTCATGTCATGCAATACATTCAATTAAACCGTTTTTTCCCCTATAGGCTATTTGATTAAATACATTTTTAAGTTTTTGTGTTGATAACATAGGCTAAATATGCATGTGTTATTTTTCTTCTTCAAAGAAAGAGTAGCCTATTTATCGATTTTTTAAATTTGCTCCAACTGTGTACAAAAGTATTTACTGTACAAGCATATGAATATTGATGCTGCTCTTGTGACATCTGTCCCAGAAGGCTAATGGAGATGCAACAATTAAAGAAAAAGATACATCTCTTATCTTCTTAAGCTTTTATGATGCATAATACCTCTCAGAGACAATAGGCATGTTGCCCAATCAAATGCCATGACTTGAGGTAGGACTCAACAGAGGTGGGTAGAGCAACCAAAAACTCAAGTAAAAGTATTGTTACTTTAGAATAATAATGACTCAATTAGAAGTAAAAGTAGTCATCCAAGTAATTACTTTATTAATTCAGAGTAAGAAGGTTTCTAGTGAAAAGACTACTCAAGTACTGAGTTATTTCATATGATCGTATTTATTGTTTAAATAGTCCGAAAATTTCCAACAGAAATAAACAACCAAGTCAGCCTCTTTGGCTGAAGTATTTCTGATTGAATGAAAGAAACAGAATGGGTATAGGGGGGGAAGGGTACAAATAAAAGTAACAATTATATCCAATGTAGCTAAATCATTTGAACATTTTTACTTTAAAATGTTGCATTAAAATGACTCCTATGAGTACAATTTATTCCAAACGTTTGTTAAGTAAATGTAACTATGTAAATGTATCTTGTTACTAAACCCACCTCTGGATCTCACCACCTTTAACTAAAAATATAAATATTCATAGACTCACATTCAGGTACTCAATATTTGATGACAATATGCATCCTAGAACATTTGAGATTAGAAACATGTCTTTACTACTGACAGAGTTAGATTTTGGCACAGCAGGACAAAACTAAATAACCCCACTGCATGCACAATAAAATCCTCAGTGTTTAATTTAACTCTGGGAGTGTACAAAATGTAATCAAACGGGTCCATTTGGTTACATTTTGTTCACTCCCAGAATCAAATTAACACTCATAGAGTGTCACTCAGAGTTACAAATGGATAAATGAACACTGGATTTTGCTGTGTGCTGTTGTAACACAAACAGCTTGTTTTTAATGAACTTTCAACCACAACAGAAAAGCAATAGGATATAGTTGATATGCCCTATGAAACATGTAACCACTGGTTTAAGGTAAACCGTAAAACTCGATACCAGCGTGTAAACCCATCTAACAGGTCCGGTTAGAATCATTTTGTCACACAGGAATGTTTCACCTGTGTCCTGGCCCGTCCCACGGCCAAGGGGCGTGTTTCTCCTTGTGTTTAAAGGGTGGATACAGAGATACTGCCTGTATACTGCCTGTTCTTTGCTTCCTCGACTCAATAGGTTACAGTTACAAACATGAGGAGGATCACTTTGGAACTTTGACACACTCCTGTAATAGTAGAAAAGCTGCAAAGGTGAGACATTTGGCTGCAGTTATGTTGTTCTCTCTGTGTGTGTCTCTCTCTCTCTCTCTCTCTCTCTCTCTCTCTCTCTCATTATTTTGAGCTAGAGTTTGATTCAAATGTTTCCTTCTCTCTGCAGATCAGTGCAGATCTTTGTTCCTGCTCTGAAGGATGTTCCTATATCTGACACCACTCCTGCTGTTAACTGTCCAGATATGTGAAGGTACTGTCTGCCTCCCACACACTAAACATGAGAGAAAACGGTAAATCAATTCGGTATAGTAAATGTTGCTTAATTATTTACAGCTTAGCCGTATCTACAATCACGTGTACTCACACTCACACACATACACTCTCTCTCTTACTAAAGATAGGCTATTTCAACAATAGGTGTGGATATTCCATACAGGTGCATGGAAATTGATGACGGTTATATAAGTGCTTTGTTTTTGTTTCAATGGGTGCTTTCCCATAATGGTACAATATTTACTGTAAAGATGATGTGGTCATCTTTCCTTGGAACATGTCTGTAAAGATGGTGTGGTCATTTTTCCTTGGAACATGTCTGTAAGGAAATACGTCACTGAGGTCAGCATGGCCAAGTCTCGGTTCCACTATATTTGTCCTGTTGACCACATAACGCCCTATAAACTTCATTGTACCGTATGACAAACAGCGGAAATAGCTTCTAGATTGGCTATTTTCACTATTTTTGAAAATGTTGACATTTAGGTACATTTAAGTACATTTACTCAAGTACTGCACTGTACAATTTTGAGGTATTTTTACTTTACTGGAGTACTTTTACTTCTACTCCACTACATCTCGAGGCAAATATTATACTTTTACTTCACTTTTACTTTTACTTTGTAGATTTGGATTATTATTACAAAACATATATTAACCACTTCAGCCCTATACACTATATATTTCGGCCATTTGAAAATAGCCGATCTACAAGCTCACAACGCGTCGCGTTGTGAGTACTTTTACTTTTGATACTTTAAGTATATTTTGATGCCAATACTTTTGAACTTTTACTCAAGTAAATTTTTATTACCGGACTTTTTACTTGTAACAGAGTATTTCTACACTGCAGTATTGATACTTTTACTTAGGTAAAACAATTTAGTACTTTATTTCCACCACTGCCCCACAACCCAACAATGTCTCACCCTCACCCTGTCTTTCTCTCACCCTCTCTCCACTTTGTCACTCCGTGGTGGTGGTGCCTCCTCCTCCCACACCCCCCCCCCCAGCCCAAGCATGTGACACGTTCACCGACCTGGACTTCCACCACGCGTTCATCGGGACCACCCTGGACGTGAGGCTGCTGCTCTACACCCGGGCCAACGTGACCTGTGGCCGGCTGCTGTCCCACTCCAACCTGTCCGCCAGCCCGGACTTCCACGTCTCCAGGCCCACGGCGTTCATCATCCACGGCTACCGGCCCACCGGCTCCCCGCCCAACTGGCTGGGCAACCTGACGGAGCAGCTGCTGGCCAGGCAGGACATGAACGTCCTGGTGGTGGACTGGAACTACGGCGCCGCCAACCTGGACTACCTGAAGGTGGTGAGGAACACGCGCAAAACAGCGGCCAATCTCACGGCCTTCATCGAAGCCATGCAGGTAGGACATGATGACAGCCTGTGGATGATGGAATTACTGGTATAGTGAGAGTCTAGACCCCCTCCCCCTCCGCATCAAGGGCCCCTTGAGGGCCCCCGATCCCCACTTTGAAAACCCACTGGTCTATGCAGTAGGTTAAAGCAGTGCTTTTCATGTCAAGGACCCTCAAAATGTCAAAACAATAGCTTGTATATCTGCAATTTTTGAATAGCCAAAGAATAAAATATGGTTAAAGTGGTTAAAATGATTGTGACGCTTGTGATTAACAAATTTTGCTGGGGACCCCCTGGTACCCCCCCCCCCCCCCAAGGACCCCTGGGGGTCCCCACTTTGAGAACCAATGGGTTAGAGAAGCCGGTTTGTGACTGGGAGGTAGCTTTCCTCGAATCGGTGCACCAGCTGGGGAAATCTGCTTTGGGAAAAACAGCATGGGGTTTAAATCTCATATCATAAACAAACTGGGGTTCAGTTTAGTTCACTGCCGTCACCCGTAGCTCTCTTCTATGCCTTCTTTCTATCACATAGGACAGGAATTTTAGGTATTTACAAATACACAGTATCTGATGCCACCATTCCTTGTGGTACTACTGCATCTAGATTGTTTATTCTGATATGCTGGGCGAGTCCCTGATCTCTCTGAGTGTTTTCCTTTCATATACGCCACCCCTCGTGCAGCACTTCTTCCCATGGCACAGAAAACAGTACAAAGTAAACATACAGCTGAGCATTGGTCCACATTAAAAGCTGATTTATTGACTGACTGACTGACTGACTGACTGACTGTCTCTGGTGGGAATGTAAATACCGGTAGCTGTCTTGAGATCTCATTTCATTTAATTTCAAACCTTTATTTATTCTCAAAGGACATTGAGGTTGCCCTCATTTGCAGTGTCGTCGAGATACATCACAGTACAGTTTCATTTTCACATCAATATTCATATCAATGATAAAACAAAACAAAACCAAAACAAAACAGAAACTTTCCCCTATCGTCTGATATACAACACAAATTTAAAAGCAGTTGCAGACACTTGTGGGTAGGTCTGCAATCAAAGATTTAAATTGACCGTATGTTATGGGAGAGCAGATCTTTAATTTAAGCTGTAAGTCATTCCAAGTGGTTGGGGCACTAAAGCAAAAGGCTGTTTTCCTCAGTTCAGTCTTTACTTTGGGGACTTTTAGCGTGAGCCAGTCACTACAGGATTCCAATCCAACAGAGATTTAATATACAATGCCTAAAATCTATTAACTACATCAACCCAGGCGAACCTGTTTTGGGCATGTTATTTTAGGCAAACATTCTCAATACATCATACACCGGTGTTACGCAGTGAAAATCGCATCACAACGCATCAGGATGCGTTGTGTTGTGAGCTTGTAGATCGGCTATTTTGCGTTGTATGGCGGTGTGAGAGGCTTAAGAGGTTAAAGATCATAAGATTATTTGGAATAACAAAAAACATGTCGATTTGACCCTTTCCAGGCAAAAGGAGCATCTCTGAGCTCCATCCACATGATTGGAGTGAGTCTTGGAGCACACATATCAGGCTTTGTAGGCGCTAGCCTGAATGGGACAATAGGAAGAATCACAGGTAGGAATACTGTACACACAGTATTTAATTCCATTACAAAATGATGCCTGAAGAAGGTCTTTGACTGAAACGTTGCTAATTGTTACAATATCGGTGCTGTCGGGCAGAAACCTCTTATCTCCATATTTTGTGCTTTTTCGCAAATGAACGCCCTACTTGATCATATTACAGTGTCCCACAAAAAGCATCAAAAGTAGCAGATCTACAAGCTCCTTGTCGATCCGCTACTTTTGCTATTTATTTTTTTATTTGAATCCTGAAATCTAACAGTTTCAGACAGGTTTCCACCCGACAGAGACAATATTTTCTTTATTGAGAAAGTGATGACCGTGTTTTAATCCTTTGATCTGTGTACGTGCACATGTATATGTCACAGGGTGAATGGAGATCCAGGGTGATTGAAGACAGAGCGCTCGTTTTTAGGCACAGGGCTTCGGGCGAGGCGGGGCTTTTCGAGACAGGGTTTATTAGCGAGGCTCGCGAGGAGGAGAAGGAGTGTGAGCTTGTAGATCTGCTATTTTCAAAAGAAGGAGGACGCGGCGCTGCGAGGCGGGGGTTTATTATGCGAGGCTCGCGAGGAGGAGGAGCTCCTCCTCCTCCTTCTCCTTCTCCTCCTCCGAGGAGGAGAAGGAGAACGCGGCGCCAAGAGGCGGGGCTTTGATGCGACGCGGACCTGTCTTTTGTTGTTCCCCCCCACATAGCAACCAGGAAGCTACGCTAGGGGAGTGCTGAACACACGTTCACACGCACACGCTTGTCCATGACGGAGGCGCGCCGCCTTAGTAGAGCTTGAGGCCGAGGAGGCGCGCCCTCGCGCCTCCAGGCGCGAGTGCCCGCGCTGACCGGCCGATGCTCTACTAGTCGACACAGCGCCGTTCGAGTTGTAAACCGATAGGGACAGAATAGTTCTTTTCATGGATCACTGTGTGCGTGTGTGTGTGTGTGTGTGTGTGTGTGTGTGTGTGTGTGTGTGTGTGTGTGTGTGTGTGTGTGTGTGTGGGAGAAACTAAAACAAAAGCCAGCAGAACACAATAAAAGTATCTTAACAGTCCATTGAAAGCATGAGCGCGTGTGCGTGCGCGCGCATGTGTGTGTGTGTGACTGTGTGTGTGTGGGTGGTCGCGGCCATATGTGCTTGTGCACAAGCCTGGCTTGTGGCTCCCTCTAGTGTTTCTTCTACAGAATTGCTGGGTGGGTAAAAACGAGCAAGCCTTCTTCAATCACCCTGGTTCTCCATTCACCCTGTAACATATATACTCCACCATCACACCAAAGATTTCATTCAGGTGTGCAAGACTTTTGATATCCATAGGTATATAATGTGGCAAAGCATGCATCATTTGTTAGATACTGTATATAGTTAGACAATTAAGCGTTTTTCAAATACATTGTTGTATTATGTTACAACACAATACATACCCATGCCCTGTAGTTAGAGCGTTAGAGAGGCTTATAGCAGCATTGTGCCATGTCTTTAATAATTCATAGCGAAACTGAAACATATATGCACTGTATGTTGAAACATCTTGCACCTCACTGTTCACCTGCTCCCATACCAGTGGTGGAATTGGTACATTTTTTAGTATCAATACTGCAATGTAGAAACACTCTGTTACAAGTACAAATCTGGTAATCCAAATTTACTTGAGTAAAAGTACAAAAGTATTGGCATTAAAATATACTTAAAGTACCAAAAGTAAAGGTACTCATTATGTTTTCAAATGTATACAATGTATACAAATCTTTTGAAAATAGCCGATCTACAAGCTCACAATGCGTCACATTGTGAGCTTGTAGATCTGCTATTTTCAAATGGCCAAAATGTATATAGGGCTGAAGTGGGTAATGTATGTTTTGGAATAATAATCAAAATCTACAAAGTAACTAGTAACTAAAGTTTTAAAATAATTGTAGTGGAGTAAAAGTACAATATTTGCCTCTGAGATGTAGTGGAGTAGAAGAAAAAGTAAAATTGGAAATACTCCAGTAAAGTAAAGTACAGTACTTGAGTAAATGTAATTAGTTACTTTCCACCACTGTCCCCATACCATGCCTTCCCGCTATTTCATATTATACAGCACACAAATGTACGGGAGTAGCTAAATCTGACTCACTTTGGCTGCTGCCTGTTGGGCGTGTGGCTATTTTTGCTATTCTTCGTACAATGAAGTATATAAAACGTTGTTTTTATGGGCGGCCATAGCTGAGTGAGTGGGTAGAGAGGCAGTCTGTGAATCAGAAAGTCCCTTGTTCTCCCCCGGCCCACCCAGCCTATGTGTCAAAGTGTCCTTGAGCAAGTCACTTAACCCCTAACTGCTCCCTGTGCGCAGTATTAAGAGGACACACTGCTTCTAATAGTTAGGATGGGTAAATGCAGAGGACAAGTAACAAAAAATACCCCAAAAGAGTGTATACTACATTTTTATTATTATTAGGGCAATACCTTTTATCCGTTGTCTGAGTACTTAGTCCACTACACATTATCATAGTACTTGGAGGCGTACTAGTACGTCATGGTACTTTATGATGTCAGTAATATGACGTTATATTGATCATCAGGGATTTTCATTTATTGAGATCAAATGGACACAGAGAGACAGACAGAGACACAGATATGTGTGGATTGTCTCTTCTGGACAACCGCTGATCTGACCCACTTCCAACTGTGCACTTGGATCATTAGGTCTGTCACAGTTATTACATAAACGTCTAATCGCAATTATTTGAGATAATCGCAATTATTTTTGCATAGTCGTTATAATCGTTTCCATGTTGAAAAATGTTCACACACTTTCAATCAAAAAGCTGAAATAGCAGATCTACACGCGTTGTAAGCTTGTAGATCAGTTATTTTTGCAATGTTTACCTGTATAAAATTATCAAATATGTAAAAAATGTCTTAGTTATTTGTCATACAGGTATCTACCCTGTGCAATTTTTTATTACGAAGCCTAAAAGGCAAACAGAAATTAAATTTGTATTCATAATGTTCCAATGTTCAATGGCCAAACACAATTAAATCGTTAATCACAATTATTTGAGTGACAATTATCGTCAACTTAAATTTGTAATCGTGACAGCCCTAGCGATTACACACACACACACACACACACACACACACACACACACACACACACACACACACACACACACACACACACACCAGGTTTGAAGTCGGTCATTCGGACGGTTCTCTAGATCCGTGGGGTGTCAGAGATTCTGTGAATTAATAGATAGATTATCATTAATTGTAAAGGCCACGTACAGTATATGCACAATGCAGCTTTGAATGCCAGAAAACTAAACAATGTCAAACTTTCAGCTCTGGATCCCGCTGGGCCTCAGTTCACTGACACCAGCCCTGAAGACCGCCTGGACCCTACTGACGCACAGTTTGTTGATGTCGTACACACAGACATGGACGGTAAGCTAAGCAGAAAGTAACCACATGCACCCCTGGCCTCCCAGTTCTGGGGGCAAACATTTGGCGAAGATAGCGCATCTACAAGCTGAACTTCTAGTCAGCTGTTTCTGGCTTGAGATTTGGTGAAGAGGGAGAAAGAGGGGACCTAATGTAGAGCCCTGGGGTACCCCGGTCAACGAAGTATATACTATGGGGCTTAAGTGGTTAAATACTGTTTATTATAGCAGGAAAGGTAACAAACACCAAGGTTTAGGGAACAATCTTAACCCATTAAGACCTGAGGCCGATTCTACAAATGTCTTCTAAATCCTAACAGTT
Source organism: Gymnoscopelus braueri (assembly GCF_963280865.1). Taxonomy (NCBI): domain Eukaryota; kingdom Metazoa; phylum Chordata; class Actinopteri; order Myctophiformes; family Myctophidae; genus Gymnoscopelus; species Gymnoscopelus braueri. The sequence continues at coordinate 6,154,333 of NC_137609.1, forward strand.
TTCTGAAAATACTTATGTTGCTATAATATCAGTGGTTCTCAAACTGTTTCATGTCAAGGACCCCCAAAATGATATGTATTTGGTCACCGACCCCCATCTCAAAATATTTTGTTCCAGGGACCCCCCGAGAAGCAAAGATTTGAGTAAAAAAAATAGCTTTAAAAATACATATATATTCAAAGATTTGCACAAATGTTCATAAGTTTTTCAAAAATAGCAGATCTACAAGCTTGTGAGCTTGTATATTTGCTATTTTTGAATAGCCAAAGTATGAAATAATGGATAAAGTGGTTCAAATAAAAAATGACACAGATGCTTTCCCAGTTTTAATGGGTTCAATAGGAGGGGGAAAAGTCGCACGCTCCCGCTCCTTATGCAGTATTTTTAATTGACGTTTCAGCCCTTAGGCAATCAACAAATTCTGAAGAAGGCCTAAGAAAGGGCTGAAACGTCAATTAGAAATACTGCATATGCAGGCGGAGCGTGCGACTTTATGTCCTCCTATTTTAAATACTGTTTATTCTCATTGTACTATTTTCGTTATACGGTGTGGCCGTAGGCCAAGCTGTCTAGAACAGTGTTTGTGGATAAATCCGCCCCCTCAAAAACAGACCAATCACAGCTCGCGTCACTGTGTGCATGAAGTCATAAAACAGAACCACCCTTTGCCACGAAAACCTGAAATGCCTGGTGACAGTCAAAGTGAAACTTCTGAAGAGTGTGACACTTTGAATGATTCACTAAAGTGCTTTGTCATAATGATGATGTTGTTGTTGTTGTTGTTTTTTTGTAGTTGAAGTAGTCTTAATAGCTGTAGTAGTTGTTTACAGCAGTGTTTCACTGTGTCTTAACAGCGTTGGGCTTCAGAAAACCTCTGGGTCACATAGATTTCTACCCTAACGGAGGGGCTGATCAACCAGGCTGCCCAAGGACAATCTTTTCTGGTAAGATCACTAACTTTACAGGAAAAGGGGAAAAAATACTCTTGTTAGGAAGATGACATCACTGGTTATATATACTGTATTTATCATTATGACTGATTGGGTGTTAGAGGGTGATACGCCTCTTTGGGTGGGTTGTTCCCGAGAGAGAGAGAGAGAGAGAGAGAGAGAGAGAGAGAGAGAGAGAGAGAGAGAGAGAGAGAGAGAGAGAGAGAGAGAGAGAGAGAGAGCTCGACACTCCCATAGACTTCTGTTGTAAATGAAGAACATTCATGATATTCAATATTCATTTATTTACTGCCCAAAACCACGTTACAGTTCATTTGGAAGTTGTTTCGGTGTGCTCAGAGATAACAATTACAAGATCAAGAAGAATGCGGAAGTAACTCTTGCCATTGAATCTTCATAATGGGTGTTGATGAATTACACACGATACATGAACCACGTGACCGTATCACGTGATGTCCAGAACCAAGCCACAATGGAGTGTCTTTTTTTCTTTCTTCTCCTGTGTAGGTTCAAAATACTTTAAATGTGACCACCAGAGATCTGTGTTCCTTTATCTCGACTCAATGAGCCGGACGCATAATATCACCGCCTACCCATGTGACAGCTACAAAGACTTCCTGGATGGACGCTGTATGGATTGTGATCAGTTTGGCGATGCCGGATGCCCTGTCTTTGGTTAGCACCTGATTTATCAACTATTAAAGTTAAATGAAAAATATGTCTTCGTTCAACATGAAAAGTCTCAGTTTAGCTAGTGCAAATAACAGCATCATGTACCTGCAAACTCTTCCCATGAAGGAGAGATCTATCATTTGTTTTCACAAATGTGTCCTAGTTAAAATAATATTTGAGCCATATATGCTAGCAAAATATCAAAAAATATTTGTATTCTAATAAGTAAATCAAAGATGACAGATGCAGTTTGATCAAAACTGGATATGTTTTTTTTTTTATGAGCCCCTGTTAAAGAGGTTTCATTCCTGTTGAAATGACAGAAACTTCACATTCATTTTCAGGTTATGACATCACACGGTGGAGAGACAAGCTGCTGAAACTGGGCCGGACAACGACTTTCTTCAGCACTAACAAACAGTCTCCATACTGCAGTGAGTAATAATACATTGTAACAAACAGCCTCCGGTCTCTATCTGTCTGTCTTTCTGTCTGTCTGTCTGTCTGTCTGTCTGTCTGTCTGTCTGTCTGTCTGTCTGTCTGTCTGTCTGTCTGTCTGTCTGTCTGTCTGTCTGTCTGTCTGTCTGTCTGTCTGTCTGTCTGTCTCTACCTCTCAACCTCTCTCTCCCTCTGTGCGTGCCTGTGTGCATGTAGTCTACGTACACGTGTGCAGTGGTGGAAAAAGTACTCAAATTCTTTACTTAAAAAGTTTACAAATTATTTCTTAAAAAGTATCAATACTGAAATATAGAAATACTCTGTTACAAGTAAAAGTCCAGAATTCTAAATGTACTTGATTAAAAGTACAAAAGTATTGGCATCAAAATGTACTTAAAGTACCAAAAGTAAAAGTACTAAAATGTTTGAAAATAGCAGATCTACAAGCTCACAACGCGCCGCGATGCGACGTGTTGTGAGCTTGTAGATCGGCTATTTTCAAATAGCCTAGGTATAAAATAGGGCTAAAGTGGTTAATGTATGTTTTATAATATCATAATTTATATCTTAAAAGTTACTAGTAACTAAAGTTTTGTAGTGGAGTAAAAGTACAATATTTGCCTCTGATATGTAGTGGAGTAGAAGTAAAAGTAGAGACAATTGGAAATACTCCAGTAAAGTGAAAGTACCTCAGAATTGTACTTAATTACATTACTTGAGTAAATATACTTAGTTACTTTACACCACTGTCTACCTCTCTCAACCTCTCTCTCCCTCTGTGCGTGCCTGTGTGCATGTAGCCTACGTACACGTGTGTATATAAATAAAACATGAATATAAATAAATTCCTTATCTCCCCTACTCTCTTAGAGACAAGCTATAAGGTGGATATAGTGACATGGAACCAGGAAGTACGCTGGGGCTACATCACCATTAAACTTCATGGTGGTGGTAAGGAGACACAGGCGACCATTAACCAGTAAGTCAATACACACCGTAGATAAATCAAAAATATATTCTGCCCAACTGATTATCGTATCGTATTAACAGCCTTCACCGACTCATTTTCATCGAGAGTTTCTATTAGGAAGACAGATCAGTAACATGATTAAAAATACAAATGAAAGAACTTAATATTTTGAAATCTATTTGTTCCCACACACATCCCTCTGAAGTCTCAGAGAGATATTTATTAGAACATGTAGGTATCAAATTATCAACTTGCTTTATATACTTATTTACTACGACTAAGACTTTTCATCAAGTCAAATATCGACACAGTAAAATCCTCAGTCTTCATATATATATTTATGTCCAGTTGTAACTCCAAGAGTGTACAGGTCCATTTGGTTACATTTCTCAGAGTTTAATTTAACACTGAGGATTTTGATTTTGATCTTGCATGTACAGTAGGATAATATATGTTGTGGAATCGATTCTATAAAGGGATCAAGATATAGATAAGAGCATCATGTGTGAAATAACCCTATTAAAGCTGCAATCCGGAAATTATTTGAATGAATAAAACATTATTTTAACCAGTCTGTATGGTAGAGTATGTTAATACAATATAAATATAATATTTGTCCCCTGGACAAGCGGGAGTAGACATTTTGGGGTTCGAATCCCGGGTTAGGACATGAAAGCAGATAGCAGCTTTACTGTAAACATCGCACTCTAATCTTTGTGTCAGACTGCCATTTCCTCTCTGGACTCATTATGACATTAAAATATCTTTATCCCACCAGTAAAGCAGCCAAGTTCCAGAAATACAAAGAAACCAGGCTCCTGGCACAGTTCGACAAGGACCTTCCATTGGTGCAAAAGATCTCTGTCACATTTTCCACTGGGAATGGCCTTCTCAAGCCCAAATATAAACTACGCGTTCTCAGACTGCACCTCACACATCTTGAACGCAAGGACAGGTAAAAACTGCCGTTGATAAAACTACACTGAAAAATGATAGTTTTAACTCTTAGATCATTGGTTCTCAAAGTGAGGTCCGGGGTATGTTCCAGGGGGTCCCCAGCAAAATGTGTTAATATAGTATCACAATCATTTTAACCACTTTAACCTTTTATTCTTTGGCTATTCAAAAATAGTAGATATACAAGCTCACAGCGAGTCACTTCGTGCTATGAGCTTGTAGATCTGCTATTTTTCTAAAATCTTGAACATTAGTGAAAATGTTCGAATAAATATATATATTTTTAAGCAAACATTTTAACACAAATCTTTGTTTCTGGGGGTCCCTGGCACAACACATTTTCAGGTGGGGGTCTGCGGCCAAATATATATACATTTGGGGGTCCTTGGCATGAAAAAGTTTGAGAAGCACTTAGAGTCTTAGACTGTACACATTTAACCAAATGGGCCTGTAATTTATCCATTTGTACGTAGCCGCAGGAAGATCGTGTTTCGAGTAGGAAGTGCAGTTCGGTCAAGGCTTTCTCTCTATCTGAGCATAGATAGAGACATTCTTCCCATTACTCCCTGCTGAACAGGTGCCCTGACCATGATAGCCATGGGAAGATGTTTTGATACCAACTGGTGCACAATGCGCTCTTATAACCCCATAATCACTGTGGTTCTCAAACCTTTTCATGTCAAGGACCCTCAAATTGATATATGTATTTGGCCGTGGACGCCCATCTGAAAAGGTTTTGTGCTAGGGAGTCGGGACCACCAGAAAAGAAGATGTATGTTAAAATAATTAAAAGTTATTGAACAAAACAAACAAGCTCTGCACAAAGTGACGCACTGTGAGCTTGTAGATCTGCTATTTTTGAATAGCCAACATATAAATGGTAAAATGATTGTATTAACTACTTTTGCTTGGGACCCGCTGCAACCCCCTCTAGGACCCCTGGGGGCTCCCGCACCCCACTTTGAGAAACAATGCTATAATCACTGTGCATAGATCCTAACGGACTACCCCTGTGTAGGCACCTTTTAGTGCCACTGACACCACTGTCGCAAGACGCAGGTCAACCGAGTTTTAACCCGTAATTAATTACTAGGCTACAGTTTTTATTAAGAGGCTAGACGTATATATTTTAAAGACAGGCATTAAAGGGATAGTTCACCCAAAAACATACTTTTTTTCTATCGATTAGTCACCCCATGGAGACTTGAATTCAAGGATATTTTTTAGTTTTTGTCGCATTCCTAAGCCAATAATTTGATGACCAGCGGACCGGTAGGCAGCGGTTTTGGTAGGAGACACAAAGAGTCTCCTTTGTGCCGGAACCGCTGCCGGACATCAAATGATTGTCTTAGGAATGTGACAAAAACAAAAAAATATCCATGAATTCAAGTCTCTGTGGGTCGATAGAAAAAAAGTCAATTTGGGGGTGAACTATCCCTTTAACACACTCACACACTCTCTCTCTCTCTTTCTACGATGTAAAGAGAGAGAGTTTCTTTCTCTCTCTCTCTCTCTCGCCAACATTTGCATTTTGAAACCGCTTGACATCATGCATATGGTGTGCGTGCAGGATGTCAAGAAAAACATGCCTAACGAGAAAAACACGTTAGGTTACAACATATTATAACACATTAAATATAAGAGTAGGCACCACATCCCATGAGAACCTGTTGCTTAATTCGAGTTATTCACTCACACAGCCAGTCAAGACCAATTTCTTCTTTACAAAACACAATATGATAATATACGCAAAAACATGCATATTCGTTAGTTCCTCTGGGCGAAGGGCCGGGGGTGCGGCCCGCCTCCTCAGCACCTCTACTCCCCTGGGATATGCATCTGTAACTCTGAGACTGTATAAATGTAACCAAATGCACCCGTAATGTCCATTTGGTTACATTGATTAACTTGCAGAGACTCTCACAGTTACATTTAAACTCTAAAGAGTTAAACTAACATTCAGGATTGTACTGTGTATGTGTGCATATTTTCAATGTTTTCAGGAATTTTACTATTATGTCTTTCATGCAGTTAATGTGACAATTTAGCCATTATTATTTTCATCTAGCAAGCAACCAATCCCGTGACCTGTAGAAGAGTTATGTTGTGTGTTTCATAGATTGTGTGTCATTATCTGATTAGCCTCGATCTCCAGGCTTTTATTGTTTAGTTTTGCTAAAAAATGTAATCCTGGAGGAGCGCGTCGGTGTACCCGGTATAGGAAGTGTTTCATTTCCCCAACCAACCAGAGTGCAGTGGGCGTCGCTCGTAATGTTGTGTTAACGGGGCGGGGGTTGACGGAGAGATCGGTGAACCAATGGGATCAGGCGTAATCTCTCCGCGCCTCTATACACCCGCCCCTCTATACACGAAAACAGGAGCGCTAGTGCAGCCTATTATCTGATTAACAACAGGTCACTTTCCTGTCTTATCTCGGTTTGAGAATTTACATAAAACATTCATGACTGTGTGTATGTCTCTACCATCCAGGCCTCTTTGCAGATATGACATTCTACTAGAGGAGAACAGAGAGGTTCTCTTCAGACCTATTCCCTGTGAAGATTCCAACTTCTGAGGCTAAATCAAATCAACATCCTTTTTTTTTTTACCCATTTTTCTCCCCAATTTACTCGTTATGGTTATGCCAATCAATTTCTGTGTTGTCACTGCTGTTATATCCTACTGACTCACCTACCAGTGAGGAAGTCCCCACCGGGAGGATGTAGGGCCTTCGTCCTACTCCTCCCGCCCAACACTCCCTGTTGACAGGTGCCGCCCCAGCCAGTAGGATTACGTGCAATGCCAATTATCTCCCTGCCCGCCCGGCTTCCCTCCTCCGAAACGGGCCAATTGTGTTCGTGTGGACGCTCGACAAAGCCTGATGCACCACGTGGATTTGAACCCATGACCTCCGTGGTGGTGGGCACTGGGCAGGCACTTAACCACTGCGCCAACCGAGTGCCATCAAATCAACATCCTAATCGTGTCAGACCAATGTGTGTTATTATGCTATAAAATGATGGGTATATGTGCATACATGGTCACCTGTTCCATGAGTACACCAAGACATGTACTGATTTATCAATACAATATGCAATTTGTGGAATTGGAATTGTTTGATGCTTTGGGCGATTTTGAATCTAAATCCCATTGTTCTGATGTAAGGATATACAGTTTAGTGTGGGGGAAAAAATACCCTATGTCTCCTCCTGTGTATGTCATCGTTTCGCATATGGAATGTACTCCCGTATATGAAAAACTCAGAAGACATAGGGCAATTTTACACCAAACCTATGATCTTCTCACATCAGAATTGTGATTCAAAATCAGCTACATTTTCCTTTGATTAATTTCTTACTGCACTTTATGTTACGTTATGTTTTTTATTGTGTTGCAGATTTTATTTTATTTTGTATTTTTTTAAAGAAATTCATAGCCTTGTTTTGTGCTTTATAAAGTGCTTTATAAATAGTTATTATTATTAATAATAATAATGATAAATATGAATGTCAGACAGCCATTTACCATCATCTAGCCCTCCTTTGCATCCTTACATATTATTTTTTTACACTCCCAAAGATTATAATACATTTTCAGTTATAGGCTAAATGCAATCAATGTTATTTATTTATTCTTTTATATATATACGTATATACATTCTAGTGTAAATACCTCAATCACACATCTTGATGGAATCTATATGGGTGCGTTCGGAAATATAGCACTGAGCGCACTGGCCAATACAAACCAATAGGCGAGTGCGCTCCAGTGCGCAATTTCCGAACGCACCCTAAGTTGATCTCAGATGTCTTGGGGGTATTTTTGTGGTTATTGCAACACAAAGCAGTTCATCTTCATGAGCCATATTTTTATATTTTCTAAAGAAGTTGCTGTGTCTATGATTTGTTTTTGTTTGTGGGAAGCTTGGTATATGTGAGGTCTGATGTAAACAGCAGGTGAAGGTTGTTGCAAACAAAGCCTTATGATTATTATAACTGCCTGAAGAATTAAAATTGTGATGGTTTTCAGAGAAATGTGCCCTGTCATCATGTCTTTAAAATACAAAAAAAAGGGGGAATTAAAATAATTTTAACACAAGATTTAGACATTTTGTCAAACAGCAAAACATTTTAATAATAATAAATAAAAAATCACATACGGAAATGTACATCAAAATCCATTCTATAGAAACAAGCTTTCCACCATGGGAAATCTCACACAATCTCAACTCTCTAAATCAGGGGTCTTCGACATTTTTCAAGCCAAGGACCCCTTAGCTGAGAGAGAGATGAAGCAGGGACCCCCACTACATATTGTATACAATTGTGTTGCAGACTAAACCTTTTCATAGATTTCAGAGATAGCTTCATAGACGTGTTAGACAGCACTATCATTGTGTAGCGCTGTGTTGGATTCATGTTAATGTTTAAGCACTTAAATCCTCAATACTTGGAAAACTTTTTCCTCCCTACACCAAACCTAAAATAGCCGATCTACAAGCTTGTAGATCTGCTGTTTTCGGCTAATGTTCCCCTCAGAGTATAGGGATGCTAGGGTTCAAGTGGTTAATGTAGAAAAAAAGACAGAAAAAAGGTTCCCATCACACACAAATTTGGCGGCCCTCCTGTAGTAACTCTGAGGACCCCCCTAAGGGTCCCGGACCCCCTGTTCTAAATGTGTTGTTCTCTGGGCAGCTCATTTTTGACGCTTGTTGTTGTTTATGCGCTTGTTCATACGTTGCATGTCCATCTGAGACAGAAAGAAAACCACATTGAAACAACGTTGTTATCTAACATGAAATATTATGTTTTACATATCTGTATACACAATGTCTGTCTGTCTGTCTGTCTGTCTGTCTGTCTGTCTGTCTGTCTGTCTGTCTGTCTGTCTGTCTGTCTGTCTGTCTGTCTGTCTGTCTGTCTGTCTGTCTGTCTGTCTGTCTGTCCGTCCGTCCGTCCGTCCGTCCGTCCGTCCGTCCGTCCGTCCGTCCGTCCGTCCGTCCGTCCGTCCGTCCGTCCGTCCGTCTGTCTGTAGTATATATTCCACACACACACACACACACACACACACACACACACGCACCCCCACACACACACACACACACGCACGCACACACACACACACACACACACACACACACACACACACACACACACACACACACACACACACACACACACACACACACACATACAAGACAATAGCCTTTGATCAGCACTTTAAGGTAACAGATTAACATTCGTGTCAATGAGGACCTGTTTGGTGGATGAGTATTTTCATACCTGTAACGTCAAGCGAATCCTCTTCTCCTCATCGAGCTCATTCATCAGCAGTTTGATTTCTTTGCTAAAATGCAAGAGATTACCCAAAACTCAAATTAGTGCAACTAAAACTAAGACTTCACCATTTATCAAAAGCATTGAAGGGAAAGGGAAGGGGAGTTTCACTAAGACTCCCCTTGGCCTGCCCAATGTACTTTTCATTTAGGTTATTATTATTATTTATCATCATAAGATATAATTTCACCGGGGAGGGGGTGATTAAATTATGATGTGGGGATTCTCAATTTTCCATTCCCATATTTGTTCCTTTAGTGTAGTTGACCACTGTAAGGCCAAAGCCGCCCATATTATGTCATCATCATGACAAGAATAGCAGGTTTTGAGGTTGTAGATTGGCTATTTTCAAAGTATATATATATATTTTTTTTAATTAAGAATTTGCCCTTGTGGTTATAGAGTCACAGCAATGAGACTAGGAGGTTGGGAGTTAAATCCCCAGCCGAGTCATCATACCAAACACTATAAAAATAGGACCCAATGCCTCCCTGCTTGGCGCTCAGCATCAAGGGTTGGAGGGTAAGTACCTGTGAACATACTTACGTCATATCCAGGGGGATACTCTACAGGGGGATGTACTCTACATCAGTAGTTCTCAAACCTTTTCATGTCAAAGACCCCCAAATTGACACTTATAAGCCCCCCATTTGAAAAGATATGCCAGGGACCCCCATAAGAGAAGATCTTTACGACTCTAGCAGTGATTCTCAACCATTTTAATTTCAAAGACCCCCCAGTTTGACATGCATTAGGCTACGGACCCCCATTTAATGGTATTTCTATCTCTGGGACCCCAATTTATATTGTAAAATCAATGGTCATTTAACTCAGAGAGTGTACAAATGGAACCAAATGTTTGGTTCCATTTGTACACTCTCAGAGTTACAGACCCATAAGGGTCCATTTTGTTCCTAACTATCCATCATTTAGCCGGGGACCCCCCGGAACTCCCTCAAGGACCCCCTGGTTCACTTTGAGAACCACGGCTTCTACACCAAGCTGCCTCACGCTAAGGGAAACGGGTGATGAGAGACTGATCAAAAGGCTTACTTATGTTGACTCTTCATCATGTCCATCTCGTCCCGCAGTCCTCTGAGCTCCACCTGCAGCCGTTCCAGCGTCGCCGGGGAGGGTGTAGCCGGACTTCTGCTGGGCCGGGGCTCAGAGGGGATGGAGGCAGGCATCGTAGCATGTAGGATGGCAGAGAGCTGCTCCGCCGATAGCGGACTGAGACGAGGGGGAGGAGGGCTGGCACCGGTGCAGTCGGGAATGACAGAGAGCTGCTCCGCCGGTAGTGGACTAAGACAAGGAGAGGGGCTGGCACCGGTGCAGTCGGGGATGACAGAGAGCTGCTCCGCCGGTAGTGGACTGAGACAAGGAGGGGGGCTGGCACCGGTGCAGTCGGGGATGACAGAGAGTTGCTCCGCCGGTAGTGGACTAAGACAAGGAGGGGGGCTGGCACCGGTGCAGTCGGGGATGACAGAGAGTTGCTCCGCCGGTAGTGGACTGAGACAAGGAGGAGGGCTGGCACCGGTGCAGTCGGGGATGACAGAGAGCTGCTCCGCCGGTAGTGGACTAAGACAAGGAGGAGGGCTGGCACCGGTGCAGTCAGGGATGACAGAGAGCTGCTCCGCCGGTAGTGGACTAAGACAAGGAGGAGGGCTGGCACCGGTGCAGTCGGGGATGACAGAGAGCTGCTCTGCCGATAGTGGACTGAGACAAGGAGAGGGGCTGGCACCGGTGCAGTCGGGGATGACAGAGGGCTGCTCCGCCGGTAGTGGACTGAGACAAGGAGGGGGGCTGGCACCGGTGCAGTCGGGGATGACAGAGGGGGTGACGTTCAAACACCCATTGGTTTTGATTTCGACCACCTGTGTACAACACACTTTAGTTACTAGCAGATACAACATAAGCCAGGCCCATATGCAAGGAAACAGAACACAAAATCTTATTTTACTAAAGTCACTGATCATGCAAAATGTATGATTAAATTATGGTTCTTTTGGGGATTCTTTAAAAATGTATTTGTAGACCATATAGCCCCGCAGGGAAAATTCTGTTTCAGCCAGAGGTGGAAAAGTACTGTTTTTTTTTTACTTAAGTAAAAGTATCACTGCCTGCCTCCTGTGAATCGTTTTATTTTTAATTTTGTAGATACTCTGTTACAAGTAAAAGGCCTGTGTTCAAAATGTTACTTGAGTAAAAGTACAAAAGTATTGGCATCAAAATATGCTTTAAGTACCAAAAGTAAAAGTACTAAAATGTTTGAAAATAGCAGATCTCCAAGCTCAGATGCGACCCGTTGTGAGCTTGTAGATCGGCTATTTTCAAATAGCCTACGTATAAAATGGTGGTTAATGTGTGTTTTATAATAAAATGATACATATCTACAAAGTAACTAGTAACTAAAGTTTTCAAATAATTGTAGTGGAGTAAAAGTACAATATTTGCCTCTGAGATGTAGTGGAGTAGAAGTAAAAGCATTGAACATGGGAAATACTCCAGTAAAGTAAAAAAATCCTCAAAAGTGTACTTAAGAACAGCACTTGAGTATGTACTTAGTTACTTTACATCACTGGAACTTTCACAAAGCTTCTCAGATGTTTATTATGAGCGCTCGGGGGAGCGGTTGGGGGTTAAGTGTCTTGCTCAGGGACACTTCGACACATAGATCAGGGCTGGGAGGCAAACCAGTGTCCAGTGACCTTCTGATTACCGGACTGCCTCTCTATACCCACTTAGCTACGGCCGCCCCGCCCCGTAGGTTAGAAAAAACAGCAGGGTGACTTAAAACCCTGCTGTCTTCTGCTGAATTACAAATTGCAAATAACGTTTCTGTTCTAAAGCAGATATGTTTTTTGGGAAAATTATTATTTAATTGCTCTTTATCTCCATGCAAAAACTAAAAGTGGTGCCATGAGCCGAAACACACCAACATAAACACTGGCATGAGCTACTGTTAAAGACTTACGACTGAAACAGGGTCGTGGTTGGATTGGATGGTTTCTTGGAGTTCTGACGACAGGGAATCCAGGTCTTCCTCCTGCTTTCCATTGGTCTGCTGTATTTCCACCTCCATCCTGAGCTTTACCTGTAAGTTAGAGCTGCTCTGTGACAGCCTGGTAGAGAAGACATACGGTAATATTTAATCTGAACTGCCAGCTGAAATACAGGGGATATAGGCCAGTGGTATCTCGTGGGTGACCTTTAGTCAGGTTTTAAGTAAAATGTCACAGTCTGCTGTGTCCTGGTATGTGGATGTGAGTCATGATCTGCTCATCTCAGATTGCTTGCATGTGCCATCTCAAATTGCCATCTCAAAATAGTTAAATTTGTCACAAGGACAACTGCTGCTGAAACAATCCAGACTTCCCTACATGCTTTACAACATTTTCTTTTGACAGATTGATAGCGAACTATTGCAATAAATGATCTGAACTGATTAACCTCTAATTAGGGTGACAGCTTGTTCGTTATAGAATTTGCAGAGCTCGTATAAAGGAATGGATAGGAAGTCAAGTGTTCTTAAAGCAACATGGATACTAACTCAATGTCTCAGTGAACAACAAGCACAACCTAAATCTTTACTGTAACAGAGAATAAACATTAATTGGCAATAGGTTTAGCCTACTAAATAAAATCTGTGATAATAAACTTTAATAACACTTTGATATCGATCATGTCACAGTTAGTATCTTGGAGATGACTATTGGTGCTTTCAGAAGAAACGTACACACAAGAATATTTTGAGAAAACATCCATAGGCATTGTGGAAGATCAGTAATACATTCATGAAAGTAATATCACTTTATTGTAACGTAGGGCTACTTCATGATGGTAAATTAAAGTGTATCATTCAGAATTGACACGTGAGTCAGGATTGCACACAATTTACATTTACATCTCCATTAGAAAATGATGTCTTGAAAGTTAATTAGTGTTAGTTTCAAAGTGTCCTCCCACTGATCTAAGCATGGACAGTATGCAGTGATAATTCACAATAAAAATGTAATAAAACTCACTGCCAAAAGCATTACATAGGGATACTGACTGGACATTTACGAGTTAAATGGCTTATAAATTAGGTTTCAATGTTGATTTATATACAGTACACAGCACAAGGGCTCATAACATCTGAAGTGAACTTTGTTCTAGGACAGCAGTGGGCTATTCAAAGCATGCTGGTATTTCAAAGTATGTTGCTATAGGCTTACAAGGACTGAAGGCAGTGTGTTAAGTACTATAATCATACACAGTCAAATCTGCAGTGTTTTATTTGCCCATTTGTAACTCTGAGTGTGTACAAATGGAACCACATTTGTACACTCTGAGTTAAATTAACATTTTATTTTTTTACAGTGCGTGTCACTAACACGTTTAGTCACAAGCACAGGTCATTCAAGCATGTTTCACTACATAATCAAGCAACAACACACACGGCATGGCATTAAAAAAAAAAACGCACGAAAGATTACGCACAGAACGCGCGTAAACAGGAGGCGCATAGACAGCTTTGGATCAAGACTATCATAGATGTATTTGAGATAAAATATCCATCGAAGGCTAAGATAGCCAGACAGTGAGTGTTAACTACAAGCATTAGTAAATTAGTGAACGCGCGGGCTCAAGGGCAGCGCCATTCTCACAATGGTTAATGATTTGCTACTGTGTATACATAACATACACTCACCTTGTATTGCCAGCAGCGTTACTCGCAAAAACACAGCAGACCACATGCGCCGTAACCCGACACCGTCCACCCGAAATGCCATTGTAGCCGTGGTGAGGTATTGTCAAGGCTAAGTTTAGCGCAGGACGACAGCAGATCTGTCACTCCGTGTCTCTCACAAATATGCCTGGAAGGGGACTCTCCCTGCATGTGTCAGTGTCACCCAACTGGAGCAAATCAATATTCACAACAAGACAGACTGAGGGGCAAGACATAGGTTGATGCAGAGCCATATAAGCAAGGCTCTGGGTTGATGGAATTTAAGCTGACTGGCATAAAATAGCAAGAATACATGTAATGGCTGCTTTCATATGGGGAAATAAAATATTCCCTGTATTCATTCAATTTGGGGGGAAACAATTTGAAGCCCCCTTCTCAATATTGACCACATATGTTAATGTAGGCCTACTACTTTTTTCCAAAATGTCTTTATAAATATGCATAGAACTAATATCTCTCTATATCCCAGATTGAAAAAATAAATAATCTGCCTTTCCCGTCAAGAAAGGTGGTCACTTTCAAGCTAGATGTGTGCATTCCACTTCATTGGAGGAGCTTATAGTGCCTGAGAACCCTGTGGTCATAATGGACAGTGAACACTCACTGTCATGAATATGACATCAGGTCATCATATTGCCATTATGACTAGTGCTGAGTCACAGTTGGTCCATTAAATAAATGGTTAGTTCAGATTTTTTGAGTATTTTCTGTAGGAAATACTTACCAGAACTCAGACCACGGGACTCGGGCAATCAATTAGAACCTTTGCAACCACTACATTAATGGTAAGTATTTCCTACAGAAAATACTAAAAAAAATCGGAACTAACCCTTTAAATGGTTCAGGTGTGACTGTACACTAGTCATAACGGACAGCAAAAGGGCCATTCACACTTAACTATCATTCACCATTGAATTTATTATTTTATCATTAATTTTATTTATTGTTTTACTATATTATGTATTATTATATGTATTCTATATTTATTGTTGTAGTGCTCGGTGTGAACGGCCCTTGACACTGGCCATAATGGACAGCATCCAGTTGTGAAAAACAAACAGTACAACAGTCTAAAGTTCGGACATTTATTTGAAACCCCATACATTTACAATGAACATGTGATTAATACATGTGATATACATAAGCAACGTTGTGGGTGAGTTATTTGCAGCAGCAAGAGAATGAAAACTTTTTAACACCCTTGAATCAAAAGCACGTTAGTCAGCTACCCTCGTGGAAAACACATTTACATTTTTTGAGTAAACTTTAACTCAAGCCCTAAACATGTTACGGTCTCTGCCGTTGAACAAAAGTAAAAATAAAAAGCAGTTAAACAAAATGATCGCTAACATTTCCATAAGCATACCATTGGGAATCCAAAGCTACCTCTGGTAGAAAGCACAAGGGACTACAGAGGGCTTGCTCTGCATACAAACATTCTAAATCTAAGTACTGAAGTACTTCCAGTCATTAAAAACGCCAGTCTAAATCAAAGTAGAACAGTTACAGAAACAGTGCCCCCTGGAGTGCAGGTACAGGTTAAATACTAGCGCATGGAGAGGTTTTGTGCAGTCCATATGGGCAGTGAAGGCCTTGGAGTGATATCCCACCTCGTCCAGACCCAGGTACCTGCATGAGGAAAATGAAAACAAATTAAGAAAATAAGAGTGTCACGGTGCAACATGTTACTTGTAGATCTATTATTTTTGTGACGTCCTGTATACATTAGGCAAGTGGTTCCCAAACTTTTAGCTCAAGACACAGAAGAGAAATTAGACATTTGTCCGGGACCCACGTTAGTGAAAATAGCAGATCTGCAAGCGCACAATGCGTCGCTTCGCACCGCGTTGTGAGCTTGTAGATCTATTTTCACCACTTCTTAAATGTTTTTATTTTTTATATTTATGGAAATGCATTTGATTTTTTGATTTTATAATAATATTGGTATTGTTTTTAATTGAAAAAAGGGAACATTTATTCACGACCCATTAAAAAAAATGTAATTACAAAATATTTCCAGGAATTTAATGACCGTGGGATTTAAGGCCAACTCACCCTAACTCTAACCCAAATGGAACCCGCTACGGGTCCATATGGTTCCATTTGTACACTCTTCTGAGTATTTAATTTAAACTGCGTTAAGGATTTTACAGCGTAGAGTAGCATGTTAGAAACCGAACAGGTGGATGTACTGTATGGGGTGGGTGGAGGTCTATACGTTACAGTTTATGCCAGACATAAAACCCCCGTCTGGATGGCACCGCTATTACAGGCCATATGCCAACATGGGTAATATTACCTCTGAACTGCACAGCTAGGAGTAAATCCACATGTCTCAAAAGGTTATATTAACACAGTTGTCATTTTTTTTTTTAAGCAAACATTTTTAATTCGTATCGTTGTCTAAAGTCGGCCAAATACATATACTTTTGGAGGTCCTTGACACCCACACACACACACACACACACACACGTAAAGCGTCCTTGAGTACTTAGAAAAGCACTATATAAATTCCAGGACAAACGAATGCGAATACTCATTTATTCCCTCAACCATGAACCTGTTCAACTCACATTCAAGACAGGGGCCATGACCTCAGGCTCTGAGGAGGGAACTTTACGTGCGGTTTTAAGTATGTCTATGTTGTTTGTGTATATCGTTTGTATGTCGTTAAGTTAACCAATCGCGCTTATTGGATTCAGCCAACATGTAGGAATTGACGGCTACCTTAGCGGAGCCTTCACCAGCGTTGGTTGGGCCCTCGATTGTATGGCGCACGTTGTCGCGCTTGCTGTATCGTGCGGTATTTGGACATGATGCTCTGGCTTTTCCTGAACACTGGTTTCGTTTGTTGGGGGAAGGGGCGTGGCACAAAACTCTCCTGCAGAAAAGACAGATCAAACCAAAGCAATTACATTAATTGTGGAATCTAAAATCAAAGATAACAATTGTGCAGCAGCCATAATGGGTAAATAATTAGCAATTCAATGAAGCTGCCTTGAAAAGACACCTATTCTCTCAGGCTTATGGCATATAGTTGTTTGTTGTTTTGTTTGTCTGTTAGTTGTTCATTGTTTTTGATGTAATGCGTCCTTGGGTTTATGAAAGGCGCTATATACATTCAAGCTATTATTATTATTAATAATGACGCTATGAGTTCTCTCTCAGCTCTGACAGATATATCGGGGTTCAGAAGGTGTCCATACCATGAGCGGTTTCCTAAAGTTTCCAAGTGGTACCGGGGCAGGCCTCCTTGGACCACTGGGGTTGAACTTCATTCGCTGTCAAACAGAAGAGAGCGATATTATTTACAGAGGCAGATAAGGCTCTGATCCTTGTACTCTGGATCGTAGGTTGCTATGCTGTAATGTGCCTCGTCCACGACTAGAAGCTTACACTAGGAATGTACTTGTGATCACTATGGATGAGTACATGTGTGTATGTATGCGAGACGTGACAGGGAGCCATGCTGCTGAAAGTACGGGAGAACTGGATCACAGGCCAAGCAAGAGAAGTAGCAAATACATGTCCTAAATAACATGAAAGCCCAACTTCTGTAAACCCCGTTTGTAACGGGTCTCTTACCGGATTGTGTCCTGGTCCCGGCCTCTTGAAGGGCCTCCCTGGTCTGTGAATCTCATGTAATGCATTCATTGGCCTGCAAGATAGGAAGTGAACATGAGGCAAAAAAATAACATTTCATTAAGTCTGTGCTCATCTGTTTCTTTAAAGAAAGAAAAAGAAGAGTTAGAGTTAACTCACTATTTCCCGAGACAGATTAGTGAGTTTAATGTAAGAACCATCGTCATGTTAGCTGTTGGATACATTTAAATTGAAGGCAGCACGAAATTATTAGATGACGTACCGTGAAGACTTCATGTCAACATATCGCCCTCTATGGTCACTGTAGGGAGCGTCTGGGTTCGGATTTCGTTCTGAAAATGAAGAAACAAAGCCCCGTAATTTTTAAGGTCCGAGGTGTTTTTGCTGCACACATTGCTTTACATATTTCTTTTTTAGATTATCTATATATTATCTACGTATATCTGTTTAATGGAAAAGATACTTCATAATACAGTACCTTATGATTGCAATATATGGATGGAGTCATGTTAAACAATACAGAATAATAAATAACTCTATACCTAGTATTGAGACATAGTACTATGGAAAAGCAAAACCAGATAAAAGCTGCAGGATTATCCATGTGAAAAATGTGAAATAGTGATCATAGTTACTACTTGAGGTATTTTAACTTTCAGTATTTACAATGTTCAATACTTTTTACCACTACATCTCAGAGAAAAATATTGTACTTTTACTCCACAACAAGTATATGAAAACTTAAGTTACTAGTTCATTTGTATATTTTGATTATTATTGCAAAACACTAACCACTTCAGCTCAATACATTTTGAACTTGTGGAATGGGACAGCCTGCACAATGAGTACTTTTACTTTTCGTACTTTAACTATATTTTGATGAGAGTATATCTACATTGCAGTATTGATACTTCTACTTAAGTAAAACATGCGAGTACTTCTTCCATCACTGTACACAACACATGGATAAACAGTGACATTTGTTCCCTGTACATGAGTAGTATTTACACATACCAGTTTTAAACTTATTTCTCTCCTTTGGCGGCGACGAGCGGCCCTGTGAAGAGCTGGAGCTCGGACCCGCTTGCCAGTGCGACACCACCACCAGATCAGAGCTCAGGTGTTTGTCTATGGGAGAGGCGCTGAGGAGACATGCGGCACAGGTCAAAATGTGTTCATTATATGCACTTCAGTCGACACTTTTATCATTTGGTCTTACTTTAACTGTTGTAGCGTGTTTTCATATGCCCCACTAAAACAATTATGTCACCATTAAGGACCACAATTTAAGAACTTCAACCTGTTAATACCTCATGAGAGGCTGTAGTGTTAGTAAAACGGGAACAGAAACAGATCTAGACGTATCAGTAACCTTTCTTGGAATCATTGTAATTCAATGTCCACGTCCTACTGAATACATAGTAATTTAAACAGGGAGTACAAAAAGGTAATTCTGAATAGGCTGAGCATCACACCATGGGTACTTACAAAAAAAGAAGCAATGGTAAGTCCATGCTTCTTTATTCCTCTTACACATTGTAAACTGAATCTCAACCTGCGCTCTACTTTATTTAGAGGTTGGTACGTCGCAGAAGGGATCTTGCGGAGTGCCATTAAGTAGTTTGTTCTAGGTAGGACATAGCGGCAAATCTTCGATCATTGGTGAACTTCTGTAGAAAACCTTGACAACGCAGTCTCGCAGGACAGATTTCGTTTTCGCAATATTCTTCTTTTGGACGTCATATCGGTTGGTCACATCCAGATTATGATCCCTCCATTGTGAGCTTTAAGAAGAGAGAGGATTTGGGGGAAATCTAAGCCTCGGGATATATGTGTAGCTTTAAAGTGGCAGCTTGGGCCAGTCCACTTCTGAAATATGCGAACTCGCCTCTCATCTGTGGTCACTCACACAGTCAGGGGACTGTTAAATATGGGTGCGGCCTTAAGGACGTGCTTCTATGATTTGACCCGATGCCAGTTTCTGTCAATATTTCCTTGTAGGGCGGCGCTTACTTCCTGCATCAATGTAGGAATGTTGGGCAGGCATGTCACCCAGAGGCAGTATCAGCTTCTCCAATCAGAAATGTCATAAAGCCTGTGGTAGACTTGTAGTAACTGTCGTCGCTCATTTGTTTCACAAGTGCCACTTCTGGCATGGGCTGGTCGGGTCCAAGATAGCACCTTGTAAATTAAGCAGGCACTCATGGTGCACGCATTTTGACGTTCAAGGCATGCCGCATTGCCAACTTCAACTTCCAACTTCCCTGTGTAATTAGGCGAGTCAAAACGTGTTTGACACACACACACGTCCAATTTTCAGCCGGGTTTATGACCTGGCAGTTCGCTCACCGTGGACTTGGAGGCTTTTTTCACTGCCTTGACCATTTCCAAATTAAACACTGACTGGGGTGTGTTTTCTGAGATAAGTGGGATTTCATAACAAGGATCACCTGCTTAGTTATGCATTATACACCACTCAAGCACAATGATGCCATCTTTGCCTTTCTTCTTGGTAGACATATCAATGCGGGCGGGGTGAAGGGATATCATTTCATATCTTCTTAAGCTGACAGCAGATGAGTGTGTCACGGACTCAACATGCCACTAGCTGTGAGATGGTTACATACCAGTAGAAAAAGGTGACGGAATATCGCATAGATAAGAGCACAGGTCCTCATCACATAGCAGTCTTGCACTGTAGCCACTTGCTGTCTTGATATTTTCCTCTTCAACTTCCAGTTCAATGGTCATCACTTAGCAGTCTTGCGCTGTAGCCACTTGCTGTCTTGGGATTTTCCTCTTCAACTTCCTGTTCATAGGTCAACTCCCAATCTTTTCCATGTATAGCCATGGTTGTGGTTTCCTCCATCTTTATCTTCATTTCACTCTTCATGTCTGTTAACACTGTGTTCCAGTGCATTCTTCTACGGTCCTCTCTTTTGGCATAAAAAGGCTAATTTGAAATGATAATATAAGTATCATTCTATTTTCAATGGATGCTGATGCAGTTTTTTAGAATCCTAAGATATTGGCCAGTAGTGTTCTGAAAGCTCCAAACATGTCTTCTTTTTCTGTTACAATAGTTAATTGCATCATTTCGAGTATACTCAAAGTAAAGGTTAAAGTCCTAAGTCAATCTATAGGAATTACATGGGCAGGTTAAGCCAATTGATAAATCAACTTCGACAATGCATCACTACTTTAGCCTATACTGCAGTGTTGATTTGGAGGGTCGATCTTCAGCGGAATTACATCTCTGTGGGCCGATGCTCATGTTTTACATCAGTCGATCCAAGCACAGCTGCTGGTCCAGGATGGTTGGCCTCTGAATGCAACAAGTGCATGTGGGGCAGACATTTTGACATCACAGACTTCTTCAGTGCCGGCTCACTCCGTGGTTGGTATACTACTTCCACTGTCCTTTTTTGCATATACTTCATATCCAATACTGACGAATCCATTTCCAATGCTCTTCACTCCTGCTCTTCGCTCCATTTGCCATGTGTTTGAGTTGATTTAGAGTTGGTGCAGTCCTCTTCACGCCCGTCATTCGCATCATGTTATGTGACACTACAGTAGATTAGGCTATGAGAAGTAGGAGCTTCATACTACTTTTACATTTTGTTTCATCATCTTGAACAGCAAATCATGTCTGAATGTCCATTCTCCAATAACGGAGACTCCTTGTGCAACAAAAACCTTCTCCCGCAAGCAGTGGTGTGCATAGCCGTTTTTAGACATTGTAAAATTAGACTGCTGTATATGGTTAACTTGTTTTAAGCACGCTTGACATGGTGAAAACGTGAAAACTTTTGAAGTGAACTTCATAGGAAGGCATTTCATTTTTGGAACCTCTGTAGCATCAACTGAACCACATCTCTACCGCTCATCACGATCTCTCCGTTCTCCACAGTCGGCACACCCCCTTCACATTTAGAGAAATCTTTGCATCTTGATTTTCCTAATCACCTTCACAGTGTGGAGGAGAGGGAATAATACCGTACCTGCGTGCACTCACGGATCGCCGAGACTCCACCTGTTCTGTGGCGGTATCGGAATCTCTCGAAGACTCGTTTGTGTCTGGGTTGGGCGGCGATGACTGCCGTGGCGGCTGGGGCCTCCTCGGTTCCGTCTTCACCACAGGGGCAGCATTTGTCTGGAAACGTTTCTTCCGGAGAGCAAGGAGGGAACTCGGGGTTCCCTTTGGCGCCGCAGACCCCGCTAGTTGAGGCCTGGGTCTGAAGGGCGGAGGCGGCGCTCTGAGCCTCAAAATGGACTCCGCTCTTAATTGCCTGCCTTTCATTATGCGACTCTTATCCCGGAGAGACAAGGGCCTGCCTCCGAACGGCCTGGGAATGCTGAAGAGAGAGGGTGCCTCTCTCCTGGGGTGTTTCGGAGGCCCATGCTCCAACAGAGGGGGCGGGGGGAAGGGCATGTTGGTGTCGGGCATCCTCCTCTTGCGCGACAGGTCTCCTTGCCGCTCCTGGGGGCCGCCGTGGTGGTAGGATGAGGAGGAAGATGACGGGGGGCCTCCTTTCCACGGGGGGGGTCTATACGGCGGGGGGTTGGAGTGGCTTTCGGACGCCCTGTCTGCACTGTGGGGTCTGCCACCTTCCCTCGCCATGCCCCCGCCGCGCCCACGCCCGCCATGCTGCTTCCTGGCATCCTGCACGGCAGGCCACCTGCATAGCCATCAACAACAACAAAAAAAGCATTACAATGGCAGATCCACGAGTGTGAGATGGGGAAAGGGAACTTTTAAGCTTTTTTATCATCTTTTATGCTGTGCCCCCTTCACCATAAAGCCAAGATAGCATCAAACAGGTGGGAGAGGTAAAACTTTCAAATTACAGTGGTAACACTCTTCTCATTGGCAGCAGGTGTAAATACACAATTTTAGCATCAGAGGCCCCTTTTAACACCCTCTCAATAACTACGACTTGGTGCAGGATTAAGAGGTAAAGATTATGACCCTTTTCACTGTCAGGGCTGGACCGCCTTCTGGCCCCTTGCCTTAAATAAGCCTTTTACCCAGCCGGCATTGCGGCTTCATTCTTGTACCTCTCAGGATATGAGCCTCTCCCATGGGGCTCCCTGGGCTTCCTCTGTGAGCCAGAGGGCCCACCATGCTCTCCATTGTGCTGGTGAGAGAACGCTCCTCCGGCTGCGTTCCAGGGCTTGTTGTTGTTGTTGCCGTGAGGCGAGTGCTCGTACGGCCGCTCCCTGGGACTCTGTTGGCCCCGCGGGTCGCGGCCCCGTTGCTCCTTCTGGGGGAACGCCGGTGGCCTTTTGGGGGTCCTGAAAGAGCCGTGGGGGGACGGCGGCGGGGAACCGTGCTGCCTGTCGGCCGGGTGGCCTTGGTAGTGGCGCGGGGAGGGGCGGTGAGATGAGGAAGGGGGCCCGGGAAAAGGCGGCCGCCTGTGGCCTGCAGGGGATCCATGTACTGGGCTGCGGGAGGACGAGCGATGCGGGACGTGAGGGGAGCGGTTGGGCCTGGACGGGGAAGGCCCGCTGTGACTGGATGGGGAGGGCCCGCTGTGACTGGATGGGGAGGGCCCGCTGTGACTGGATGGGGAGGGCCTGTTGTGACTGGATGGGGAGGGCCTGCTGTGACTGGAAGGGGAGGGCCTGCCGTGGCGAGGGTCCATTTGGGAAGGGTGCGCTTGAAAGGAATTCTGGTTCTGGGACTTCCAGTGATTAAACGGTGGCTCCCTTCGTTCTCCCATCAGTGGGGCCCTCTTGGAGAACGGCGGGCGTCCCCTGCCTCCTCTGCCTCCTCTGGACTCCCTCCAGCTGGGGGGGCCGGATGCTGTGTAGTCCTGGTCATTTCGACGACCTTTGGAGTGGGGCGCGTAGTGCACTTCAGAAGACATGTTGCTGTGACCATCGGCGAAGGGCCTGCAGAGGAGCAAACACATACAGGAGGTCATTACAATTATATGTGTATATTTAAATTCCAAGATTTCACTTTCCACCACTGAGTTCAAGCTAATACAATGTCACCTAAAAAAGCGAATAAAAATATATCACCTGAAAGTAGATTGCATTGAACTGAACTCTCAAGAGTGCTTCCCATCTTTCCCTTACAATTGCTAACACCACCCACTAGGTCAACTAAATCCTCTTCTGATTTCTTTTGATGCATACATTAAAGCCACTAGGTCAACTAAATCGTCGTCTGATTTATTTTGATGGCAACATTAAAGCCAAAGACTGGCAACCATTCATTTGCGTGCCGAACTACAAGCTCACGTGTTGCGCTACGAAAAAACATTTGGCATAATAGTTAGTGTGGGACTTTACTTGACTTGTTCCATGTTGCATTTGTTTACAACGGAAAGTTATAATGTAAAGTGAATTAAAATGATGGCACCAATATCAATTTTAAGCCTTTCAAATCCACAGCACTTAAATATAGAGGGACAACAAAACCTTTTCCCCCCTCCATACTGGCAACCATTCATTACATTACTGAATAGTAGCCTCTGCCAAGAAATGATAAATAACTTGACTGTGCTTGAAACTGGGCTAACAAGTTTAGGAGGAGTTGGCTCCCTTCGGTAAGCTACCACAGCCCAGTGAAACATGGCAGGCTCAGAGAGAAGGTCTAGTCTTGGATGAACTTTGCCAAGACATGGTTGACAGCTGAGCAGACTGATGCTACTGCCTGCTGGCAGAAAGCATCAAAGCTGCACTCCCTTGCCGGACACAAGCAACAAAACCTGCCCACTCAACATCAGTTAATAATCCAAGAACACAGTCTTCATCCACACTATGACTTCAGAATATGGTGAGCAGAGCTAAAGCACTGAAGACCCAGGCCCACGCAGACACAGGACCAAAACATGATGACCCCCATGATCACAGGAAAAGCAACAGAGATTTGACAATTATTTACAATTACAACTGACATTGTAATTGTGGGAGACTAAAACTATGTACTATTAGTAATGTGCATGGAAAGATGATTAAAACACTGTTTCCCTGATACAATGGTTAGTGATATTAGAGGAAGTATCAAAGAAAAACGTGTAAAAACAAAGTAGATGATGCTCGGTTTACTGCAACTCTTTCTAACATGACAACTCTTTCTAACTTGACATGTATTCCCTGTCAGCCACCGTCTATTTTAGACCCAGTTAAACCAAACTCTGGTCAATGTTAGATCTCTAACAAACCCTGAGGAAGACTATATTGTCCAATCGTTTGTTTTCTGTACCTTTTAATAAATGTTTGCATCGTGCCTAAGAGCTGTGCGGCCTTATCCTTTTCAACAAGACCTCAAACAAATTATTTTATTTAGTTATAGTTGCTGGATTGTATGCACTTAAACCCTATATAATTTGTTGACCAGAGTCCCCCAGAGGTCAATAGTATGCCCCTCCCTTTTCCCTCTACAGTGTAGAGCTATTTTTAGTGAAGAGATTTGGTGTTGAGTCTGTACCATCTCTCTTCGCCCCAAAATAGCTGATCTACAAACTCATGACGCGTCATGTTGTGGTGCATTGTGAGCTTGTAGATCAGCCAGTTTCACTGAATGTTTGCCCCAGAACAGGGACGCTATTGACAGAAACCTGGTTAGACACGGAGAGCATTGTGAAACTCATTGATGCATGTCCACCAGACTACCGCCACGATCTGTGAGACAGAAAAAAAAGCCCTGGGGTGGAACTGCCACTATCTACTCTACTAAGTTTAGCTGTGCAAAGGTTGAACTCATCCTCTAAATATCTTGCCCTTGTGCTCAAAGCTGAACCAGTCGTACTTATGATACTCAGACCTGTGAGGCACAGAATTGTCAGAGCTGACTGCTCTCATTTATCACCAAAGATGACAGAATAATAATTTAATGGAGATTTGAATATTCAGTGTTAACAGTGTGGACTCAGGCAATGGATTTCATGAATCTACGGTCTAGACAACAGAACTTATTCAACATATAACTGAAGACACACATTCACACAATTGTGGAGGATCTTCAGTGTTTGTTTGCTTTCTCTCTCCATCTAGTCACAATTTTGGTAAAGGTACCATCACCGTTTCTTACACGTACAATGCCAACAATGATGATTTGGTTGATAAGTATATCTGCCAGATTATCTTCCCAATTAAAATAGTAAAATCAACACAAAGTTGACTAAATGCGGAGCCAGGTTTTATGCGGAGCCAGGTTTTGTAATGTAAAACTATGAAGGGGAGGCCAATGCAGTGGAAAATCTAAGTAAACTGTGTGTCAATCCAGCTGTTTAAATAAAAATAGGATTTCAAAATAAGACCCCTGTTGAGGAATAAGTTACCCTAGTAAGAGCTGCTAAACGTTTGAAGGAAAAAACTAAATACTGGCACTGACCCCAATGGCACTCCAGCCAGGATTCCTGCCAACACAGCAATGTTTTGATTAAGGCAGATGCATGCTGGGAGCGGGACTCTGTGACCTCAACTTCCAGAGCTCCATGGGTGTGATTACGGTAGATTACATAGCTGTGAATCTGATAGTGTGTGGCCGCGGGGATTCAACTCTGTCCATCTATTCCAAACTTACACTCGTATTTTTAACCACTTGAAACCTATTCTGGGGGCGGACCTTCCTTGGTTTACCTATGATCCTAGATTACGGAGGTACTACACTGTCTCTATGCATTTGATGTATTTATTACCTTGTGATTTACCTTGCTTATTGTAAATCGCTCTGGATTAAGAGAGCCTGCTAAATGCCTAAATTGCATTAACATACTCTACCGATTAGTAAAAAATTACTTTGGTAGCTTCAAGTCAGTTAATACCTTGAGGACAATTGCACTGCAATGGATTCATATTCAGGAAACAGAATGAATTATGTTCTCACATTACATAAGAGACGTTTTACTATCCTGTTTTCAAAACAAATTGCATAAGGTGAAAATCATCCAATAAGTCGTTCATTTAAATACAACCTACAACTACATTACCTGGGCTTAAAGCGAGGGGGTCCAAAACGTGGCCGGACCATCTTTGGCAGTGGGTGAATTACCTATGAACTAAAGAGACACTAATTAGTTACATCAAGATTCAATCAAAACAATAAATAGTGGTACACTCTTACTTCTTGCAGACAACAAAATGTAATGCAACATCCTTAAGCCTCAATTAATCATTTGGGTGCTTCTACCTTTTTCATTACAATCCTCACAGTTAATTTATCCATTTGTAACTCAGTTACACAACACAGTTGAGTGCCAGAGACAAGTACAAGTACACACAATTTACATTCAAAGTTTCAAACATGTCTGTATGACAGCGTTCCAGAACGGTACAATATAGTGAGTAATATAAAACAAATACCCATCTTTCATGGAAAAACAATCACGTAATTATGATCAGAATAATTTGACATTCTGACCTGGCCTCAGAGTCTTAAGGCCTGGTCAATTCACCCACACCAGGCAACCATTTTCTCAATAACAGTTTTCAAACGTTGTGTACAGTGTAGTACATGTATATACACACACAGTATGTAGTTTATTTAGGCGAGATTTAACACCCATTTATCCTGCGTCTGTAGCGATGTGGGGTGATGGGTGTTGAAGACAACACCCATGTTCGGTAGCAACAACAATAGCTAAATGACCAATGTACAGGTTTAACTTTAACGCGACATAAATATCTACACAGTATCGACATCCATTCGTCATGTCCTACCATCATGTCTGCAACCCTGCATGCGTGTAATAATTCGACATGATAACGCCTTATGTAGCTATTTATGTTACATAAGCAACTGTGTCCTAAACTAAAAGCATAACTTTCACTTTCGTTTATTATCAGATTAGCACTGCAGGGCGACGGCTATAGGAATGCAAGGCCGAGCTAGCGTACGTTAGCTTAGCATGTTGCTAAAGCCCAGCCAGTGAGCTACTTCACGCATTTTGTTTATAAATGTAAACAGTAAATATTACACCGTTCATATCGAAACGACACGGCGAATCACGAGCAACTCTTTTGTTTGTTTTTATGACTTGTTGGAAGAGATAAAAACACATCGTGGTGAAACGTGAACGACAGCACTATGCGAGAGAGAAGATCAAACACTTACCAGCCAGACCGTCCTGTGAGATAAACCTTAATTCCGCACCACACCGACCGAGAGCTGTGCCTCTTTTACTGGTCCCATAGCTCGGAGGGACGATCCGCGCTGCGATTGGCTAGTTGGTTGTGATGACAACGGTGGACCACCCGGGCCCGGACACAATCATTACATAACACAAAAAAAGTCATGTCAACATGATTATCTGTCCATTACTACTAGCACTAACTTTATTATATCTTTCTGGGGTTTTACTTTAATTGCTTTTGAATGCGGTGGATTGTGTTCTGTTTTCAATCTGTTTTTATGATGTCTTCAGTCTTGCATATAGTAGGCCTAGTGTATATCTGTCATTAAATGTCTTTACGAATTGAGTACAAAGGACCCCAATGGAAACATTTCTTGGGTTTTAAATCCTATTAGCTGACCTTGTATTGAACTGTACTTTCATGGGCTTTTTTATGCAAACTTCTAATAAAGTATTCAATCAATCAATCAATCACAGGTAGTGATATAAGAAGCAGTATGATCACAATATTAGCTATTAAGGCTAATATCGTTAAGATAAATGCAGTAATAATTTATCAAAATCTGTACATATCCGAAATCACGTCACGTGCCAGCTTAATTTAAAGGCACTGTATTTTTAGGACTATGTGGCCTTCAAATCTAGTCCTACATTGCGCTGATCAGATCAATGTTCACCGTAGCCATTTGAACTGTTTAACACTGTATTTTCTCCATTTTATGAAACAATTAAATGTGTATATAGTACTTTTCTGCTTACAGTTCAAATTAGAAATGAAGAAATGGCTTGTAATATAGTTTTTGTTACAACTTACAATTATAAGGTATTTCATATTTTATGTGTTATGAGGTGATTTTTGTTGTAATATTAAATCGCAACAATTTGTCCACTAAACCTTTGTATAATATCGCCACCTGCTGGATATGTTAAAGGATGTTTCTCACATGAAGAGGACCTATTATTTTTTTCAAATTTTTGTTTTGTTTTGTTCCACATTGTTTGAATCTCCCAGCATATAAAATGATCTGTTGCCCAGGCTGTCTACTATTTGTCCATTTGTCTGTCTTGATGTTAATTTAGGCTGTAATAGCAGCAAAGGAAGCAGTTATACCTGTGATGGGGCTATGCACAGGTAGGATAATGAAGCCAGATGTGCAGGCTGGGGAGGCATACCGTTTTTGGCTGTGGCGTTAACAGCAGTAACCAAACCAAAGTTTAGGACAGGTTACCTAACTGTGCGATCAATGTGATGTTCTACCACCTGGATGCAACCTGTATGATTGTGAGCAATAAATCAAATCATCAAAAGCAAAGGTAAAATGTCTGGAGTCAGGACATTGTAATTATGCACTACACAGCTGATGCCTACTGTAGCATGCCTCATTTAATTTCACATGCAGCTGTGTAGTGACTTATTGGAATGTGTGTAGATAGTATAGTATTTATATAGTAGTAGTATAGATACATAATAATGAAGTTGAAGTTGTCTGTCTGTTTGTTAGTATGTCTGTTTTTAGTCAATACAGGTCAAGAAAATGCATAGTAGCATTAACAGACTTGTTTAACAAAGGCATAAATGGCATTCAAAGTGCTCTTAAGCGCATTTAGACACAAGCAAAAGAAACACAATATAAAAGATGGTCCCCGGTTCAATCCTTGACAGCTCCAGGTTTCGTGTCGAAGTGTCCCTGAGCAAGACGCGTAACCCTTAACTGGTCCCCTGTGCGCCCACTGCTGGGTCAAGTGCAGTTGATGTAATTTCCCATCAGTCATCATTTAACCCCCCCCCCCCAACAGGAGTTATAAGATAATACAAAACAAGAATAAATTAAAAGATATCTGATTAGAAAAGAATGCAAGAATAATGTTACAGTACAGCACAAGATATGAAAAAACCTCAGTAAAAGAGAGCAGCAAATAGAAAAAAACGTCTTGATTTTTTATTTTGTTCTAGCAGACCTGCAATTTTCTGATTATGTGGTGCATAAAATGCTACTTCTCCATGTTTACAGTATAGTTTTGACTTTGTGCGATAGAAAGCTGACCTGTTCCATAAGACCTTAGAAGTGTGGATGGTTCATGATGTATCACAAGATCAGAAATATATTTTGGCACTAAACAATTCAATGCTTTAAAGACAAACAGCAATATGTTGAAATCAATTATTGGGCAGACAGGAATCCAGTGTAAAGATCTGAGAACTGGAGTGATGTGATCCACTTCCTTGGTCTTAGTGAGAACTCCAGTAGCAGTGTTCTGGATCAACCTGTAAAGACAATCTTAATTTAAAAGTAGATTACTTGCCTAAAAATCTACCAGAGTAAAAATTAAAAGAATACAGTTTATTTTACTTTTCCTCATTTGCATTACTTGTAACAAGTTACTACCTACCCTGCTGTTGTCTTTAGTTGTTGATCAGCTTCAGCAGCTCCTCACGCACCACTTCCACGCTGGAGTCCACGTCGTCCTCTTCTCTGTTGTAGTAGCCCATGAACTCTTTGGAGAATGCGTCAAGATCATCTTCCTGATAGAGCTCTTCTCTCAGGGGCCTGGTGATGGTACCTGGCTCCATGATGGTGGTGGTGTCATCAGGAAGGTCTTCTACCTGATGGAGCTCCTCTCTGTGGGGGATGGTGATGGTACCTGACTTCATCATGGTGGTGGGGTCAGCAGCAAGGACTTCTACCTCTCTCCGGGGGTTGGTGATGGTCCCTGACTCCATCATAGGGTCAGATGGAAGGTCTTCTTCTTGATGGAGCTCCTCTCTCTGGGGCCTTGTGATGGTACCTGACTCCATCCTGGTGGTGATGTTCCTTGGATCTGCGTGGATCAGCTGGGCCTCAGCACTGGAGGAGGTGCAGCAGAACTGCTGAAGTACTTTCCTCTGTACGCAGGCTGGCTCCTCTGGAGTTGATGGTGAGGATCTTCTCTTTCTCTTATGTGAAGGTACCTTGTTGGAGATGAGCAGTATTGTCTGTATGGTGATGCTGACTGTTGGTGGTGAAGCTGGTTCATCCATCTTCAGCACTTCAAAGCCTTTGGTTTTTCAGGTGTCTTTGTATTGGGGGGTTTCTGCAGTTTGCACTGACTTGGTTCTCTAGTCTAGACAAATGTTTTCACTGAAAAAAGCAAATAACAATGCTCAAAGCAAATTTTATTTAAACACATATACACATATACAGCTATATATATATGTGTGTGTGTGTGTGTGTGTGTGTGTGTGTGTGTGTGTGTGTGTGTGTGTGTGTGTGTGTGTGTGTGTGTGTGTGTGTGTGTGTGTGTGTGTGTGTGTGTGTGTGTGTGTGTGTGTGGTGTGTGTGTGAAATGAAATGAAATGAAATGAAATGAAATGAAATATACATTAAATCCTTGTTCTCTATTCAAAACTAACACTCCAACGACTGTCCTATTGTAAGTGTAATAGAGTGGTCTTCTATTGCCACCTTGTGGCTGAAATACGCAACTCCTCCTTTTGAAAGAAGAAGAAGAATGTCTTTTGACAATGCACAATGCATGTGAAGTCCTAGCCCCATTACGAACCTCTCACTCCACTATACAGCTCCGAGATGAGGTTCCACTGTGAGGTCTCCCGGAATCGGTAGAACGGCCGCAAAGGGTCTGCTGTTTACCCTTTTTGCCACATCGTATCCAAACACTAATAGTAGATTCCAAACTGTACAGATGTTTAAGGTATGGTCCGGCACCATAAATCTTAGGGCGGGAACGAAACAACCCATTTAAATCGCTTATTTAGTCAGCCTGTGGCCATGTTTCCCATTGTAGCCGAACCGGGAGCAGTACTGGCACCGGACGTAGGGGGGGGGGGGTTCCGGGTTGAATGGGAAACATGGCCACAGTAAATAAGCGATTTAAACGGTTGTTTCGTGCCCCGACCAAAAAGTTAGTGCCGGACCATACCTCAAACATCTGTACAGTTTGGAATCTACCATTAGTTTTTGGATACGATGTGGCGAAAAGGGTAAACAGCGGACCCTTTGCGGCCGTTCTACCAATTCCGGGAGACCTCACAGTGGAACCTCATCTCGGAGCTGTATAGCGGAGTGAGAGGTTCGTAATGGGGCTAAATCCACCAGATCGTCACACATTTCTGCATGTCACCAATTTCACTGTAGCATTGATTGATTGATTGATTGATTGATTTATGTACTTTATTTAGTAAGAAATGAGAAACAGTACATGGAAGTACAATTCACAATACAAGGTATACTAAACTGGATAACTCATGAAAGCAACATGAACATATTTGAGAAACACTAGTTTAAACAACATTAGGAAGCCAGACCAAAAAAATACACTTTAGAAATTAGCCCAAACCACCAATATTTACAAGCAACTTTACAGAAAAAACAGCCCACAGCTGCTTAAGTTATAATAAGCGGACATGGCAACGCTGCGAGTGGATCAATTTAACAAAACTAGTCTAATCTGTGATAAAAGAAGAATATGCTAACAGGATATTGCCCTTTAATTGACCTACTGTAAGTTTATAAATCATTTACAGTTGATGTGATAAGAGTTGATACACAAGCCTGAGCTGTGCATCGGCGTTACGCTCACATCGGTGACCTATCGAGCACTGTGACTCCAGGCGTGGTTTACAATTAGTTAAAGGCTTCTTGTATTGACTTGACGGAAAATGCAGAATTGGTTTCAAATCAAAATAGAGACTTTATGTAAGGATGCATTAATGACACGAAAGCACCTTCTCTCCCAACCAGCAAATCTGTCCAACCCGCCAATTCAAGCCGCTCCTGTGGTCGCGGAATTCGATAGGTAGCCGATGGTGGTGTAACACTATACTATTTGGGCGTAAGAGAAAGTTGCAGGAGCTGCTGACAGTCATCTATCATCATTGTTCAGTCAGGGAATAAACCGACCTGGAATTTGGACAATGATGACACTGTCATCCCAAATAAAGTAAAAGTGCTCAAATAAGGTATAAGTGCTCATCACACGGCAATTAAATGCACTGGGCAAGTAAATAAAGATATCTTTACTCAAAATAATAAGTAAATATTTTTTTTTTCATCCAGCAAGCTTCATAAAACCTAGTATTGTTGACAAATGAGTAAAGTTAACTAATTTATGTAAGTGCTGTGCTGACAGCTATATTGGATTTTACAGTGATCAGAAATATTAATATAATCTAAATAATATATTTAGACAAAAAGGAAAAGTATATATGCCTGCCTAGTGCCTACTACTATTGTAGTAGACTAATCTCAATTAAGTCTCAATTCTAACTCAAATATTGCACGAGTTTGCGAGCCTGATTTAAGGCAAATGTATTTGAAATAATAAAAACAAAATATGAATATGTGGTATCGGTACTATAGAGGCTAATATTGTGTGCAACTGTTCATATCACGAAAGTAGCAAAATAGAATAAATAAATATACAACAATTGACAAAATGAACAAAAATCTGTATTTTTACGGGGCCAGAGCTCAGCTCTGGACCTGTTTTAATGTTCCCCTCTTTTTTCTTCTCCCACTTTTGGCAGTTCTGGCTGAACCGTGCATACGCTTTTTACGAAACTTGGCCATATGGTAGATGGTCATGAAAAACTATCAAGAAATAATTCTCACAATCTTTCGTCAAAAGGTGGCGCTATAGCAAAATGCCAACTTTGAACAGGTACAACTGTTTGACCTACAGCCATGAAACTTCAATATACATATGCGTCTACTCATGATCAACAACTTTCACACTCTGACTTTTGACCTCTGACCTTTAGATCTCCCACCATTTTGAATAATATGAAAAACAGTTAAAACCTATCTCCTCCTGGGATTTTTTTGTAATCTGCACGAAACGTTTTACACATGAACTTTGAACCTATGCCGAAAAACATGTGCAAAAGAAAAAAAAAAAAAGTGAAAAAATGAAGCTTTAATGAGCCAATGAATATTGCAGTTTTATGACAATTATTCATCTGCCCCTAACACATACATGCAGACTCACATTTCTTTGAAACTTTGCGGTAATGTTGAGGGTCATTTCAAATATCACTGAAACCAATCTTACTCCAATTGGTCAAAGGGGG
Source organism: Gymnoscopelus braueri (assembly GCF_963280865.1). Classification (NCBI taxonomy): domain Eukaryota; kingdom Metazoa; phylum Chordata; class Actinopteri; order Myctophiformes; family Myctophidae; genus Gymnoscopelus; species Gymnoscopelus braueri. The sequence goes on from NC_137609.1 coordinate 6,188,149, forward strand.
GCGCTATAGCGATTTTTTGAAAATGCAAACTTTAAACAGGCAAAAGTCATGTCTCGTTTGGCCGACAGCCATTAAACCTGCTTACACATGTGCCTTGACTCATGAGGAACACATGTATCACGTTGACCAGTAAGCTCCGCCCTTAGATTGTCCGCAATTTTGAGCAGTTTGAAAAACACTTAAACCCAGGATTTTTCAGCTATTTGCGTGAAACTGTATCATCTGAGTGATCTCCTTTTTCACAGGTTTTTGTCTGTTGGTCCAATGGCTTCTCCCTTAAACGCGTGCCTCACAACCTGAAGGTTGCCAGTTCAAGCCTCACATGATGCAGACTCATTTAAGTTAAATTGCAAAAAACATGACTGTATCAATGAATACATGTGCAAACGGTAAAGATAACATGAAATGCTTATTTGAGAGTATGTTTTTTCAATGTATGACGTACTTCATTGTGAAAATAGCCGATCTACAATCTCACAACTTTTCAGATAGCAACGTTTTGTGAGCTTGTAGATCGGCTGCTTTCACTGGTTTCGGTTTCGAGGAGACATACAATTTCTCTATTGGTAAATGGTTTGTGAACGAGTGATCTTAGTGTTAGTGAAACAGGGGCTTGGTTCATGACAGAAGGCAAAAGTTTATGATCTTCAACAGACAACTTCAGCCTGGATGAAGCTATAGCACTACAGGTAGTGTCTCAGCCTGTGAGTCTAAAGGTTGAGAGTTTGATTCCTGTCAATGGCAATAGGTTGAGCTGTCTGTTTCTCTCACTCTGTCTATCTGGCTCTGGTAGGTGGGTCATTACGGGGCCAGAGCTCAGCTCTGGACCTGTTTTAATGTTCCCCTCTTTTTTCTTCTGCCACTTTTGGCAGTCCTGGCTGAACCGTGCATACGCTTTTTACGAAACTTGGCCATATGGTAGATGGTCATGAAAAACTCACAATCTTTCGTCAAAAGGTGGCGCTATAGCAAAATGCCAACTTTGAACAGGTACAACTCATGCCCTGTTTGACCTACAGCCATGAAACTTCAATATACATATGCGTCTACTCATGATCAACAACTTTCACACTCTGACTTTTGACCTCTGACCTTTAGATCTCCCAACATTTTGAATTATATGAAAAACGGTTCAAACCTATCTCCTCCTGGGATTTTTGAGTAATCTGCACGAAACGTTTTACACATGAACTTTGGACCTATGCCGACAAACATGTGCAAAAGATTTTCCATAAGTGAAAAAATTAAGCTTTAATGAGCCAATGAATATTGCAGTTTTATGACAATTATTCATCTGCCCCTAACATATACATGCAGACTCACATTTCTTTGAAACTTTGCGGTAATGTTGAGGGTCATTCCAAATATCACTGAAACCAATCTTACTCCAATTGGTCAAAGGGGGGCGCTATAGCAATTTTTTTTAAATGCAAACTTTAAACAGGCAAAAGTCATGCCTCGTTTGGCCGACAGCCATTAAACCTGCTTACACATGTGCCTTGACTCATGAGGAACACATGTATCACGTTGACCAGTAAGCTCCGCCCTTAGATTGTCTGCAATTTTGAGCAGTTTGAAAAACACTTAAACCCAGGATTTTTCAGCTATTTGCGTGAAACTGTATCATCTGAGTGATCTCCTTTTTCACAGGTTCTTGTCTGTTGGTCCAATGGCTTCTCCCTTAAACGTGTGCCTCACAACCTGAATGGTTGCCAGTTCAAGCCTCACTTGATACAGACTTCATTAAAGTTGCATTGCACACAACATGATTGTGTCAATTAATACATGTGCAATTGTTAAACATAACCTGAAATACTTATTTGAGAGGGTATGTTTTTGCAATGTATGACATGCTTCATTCTGAAAATAGCCGATCTACAATCTCAATACTTTTCAGATAGCAACGTTTTTCTGAGCTTGTAGATCGGCTGCTTTCACTGGTTCAGTTTTATCTTCAACAGACAACCTCAGCCTGGTCAAAGCTATAGCACTATAGGTAGTGTTGCAGCCTGTCAATCCAAAGGTTGAGGGTTCGATTCCTGTTAATGGCAATAGGTTGACACGTCCAATCAATCCATTCTGCTTCCATCTTTCTCTCTCTTCAATCTATTGTTTCCATGTCTCTCTCTCTCAATTAATGCATGTGCAACTGTTAAAGGTAACATGAAATGCTTCTTGGAGAGAGTATGTTTTTGCAATGTATGACAAACTTCATTGTGAAAATAGCCGATCTACAATCTCACAACTTTTCAGATAGCAACGTTTTGTGACCTTGTAGATCGGCTACTTTCACTAGTTTTCGTTCCGAGGAGACACAAAAATGCCTTTATTGGTAAATGGTTTGTGAACCAGTGATCTAGAGTAGTTCGGGACACAGAGGCTTGGTTCATAATGGACGGAAATACTTATAAATATCAACAGACACTACCAGTAATTGTGTCAATTAATACATATGCAATTGATAAAGATAACCTGAAATGCTTATTTGAGAGGGTATGAAGTATGTATGACATACTTCATTCTGAAAATAGCCGATCTACAATCTCAAAACCTTTCAGATAGCAACGTTCTTTCTGAGCTTGTAGATCGGCTGCTTTCACTGGTTCACTTTTATCTTCAAAAGACAACCTCAGCCTGGACAAAGCTATAGCACTATAGGTAGTGTTGCAGCCTGTCAATTCAAAGGTTGATGGTTCGATTCCTGTTAATGGCAATAGGTTGAGATGTCCAATCAATCCATTCTGCTTCCATCTCTCTCTCTTCAATCTATTATGTTTCCGTGTCTCTCTCTTCAATCTATTCCGTTTCCATGTCTCTCTCTCTCTCTCTCTCTCTCTCTTCAATCTATTCCGTTTCCATGTCTCTCTCGCTCTCTCTCTCCAATCTATTCTGTTTCCATGTCTCTCTCTCTCTCTTTCTCTTCAATCTATTCTGTTCTCTCTCTCTCTCTCTCTCTCTCTCTCTCTCTCTCTCTCTCTCTCTCTCTCTCTCTCTCTGCCTCTCTCTCATCATCATGTAGATCGGCTACTTTCACTGGTTTCTGTTCCGAGGAGACATACAATTTCTCTATCGGTAGATGGTTAGGGAACCAGTGATCTAGAGTAGTTAGCGAAACAAAGGCCTGGTCCATGAGGGACGGAAAGACTTATATATATCAACAGACACTATCAGGACTATCATATCTCTAGCTCAATGAGAAGAAAGGCAGCCTATGAGTCCGGAGGTCACCGGTTCGATCCCTGTCCCCGACAATGTGTTGAGGCGATCATGATGATCTGTCTCTCTCTCTTCAATCTATTCAGTTTCCATCTCTCTCTCTCTCTCTCCAGTTTCCATGTCTGTCTCTCTAGTTTCCATGTCTCTCTCTCTCCATCTCCAGTTTCCTTGTCTCTCTCTCTCTTCAATCTATTCAGTCTCCATGTCTCTCTCTCTCTCTTTCACTGGCCCCGTGTTATCGCTGCTTGCAGCTATATTTTACCTTTAAAGTTGCATCCATTCAGATGGTAAATACTCCTGTTGAATTGCTGATCCCACGAGCGCACTGGCCAATACAAACTAATAGGCGATACGCTCCATGTCTGCAGCCAGACGCTTCTCATACGCTCCGGCGCGAAATTTTCGAACGCACCCCGGCGTTGCCATGTCTGCTTATTATAAGCGACTTATTTTTCTTTAAAGTAGCTTGTAAATATATGATTAGTTGCGGCCCGGGTTGCGGTCTTTTGGCGGTGTTTCTAAAGTGTAGTAGCTTATTTGGGCTTCCTTCCTTGTGTGTTTAAACCAGTGGTTCTCAAACATTTTCATATCATGATTCATGGACCCCCAAATTTACATGCTATTCGTCCCTAAACCTCATCTGAAAATGTTTTGTGCCAGGGAGCCCCATACCAGATTTGTGTTGTTAAAATGTTTCAAAAATCTTCCAAATATTTTATTAAAATATTCTTTGAACATTTTGAGCTTGTAGATTAGCTTGTAGATTAGTCAAGTCTGTGGTTCCGATTCGGAACCACAGACTTTGAAGCAGCGTTCAGTATCCGTTCTACGAGTAGGCTACTGTGGTGACAACAAGTGAAACTAGTCGCAAGTGAAACTTGCGACTAGGATTCGGCGCACGGATTCGATGTCACAGTCATTTACCGTTTTCCATTCATGTAGATGAAAGGCTGATATTGAAAAATTGAAAAACAAGCTAATTTCCGATTCTCGATTTTGGGACTTTAGAACGGATATCAACTGAACGCTGCATAGGCTACAACGGATTCACTATAGTCATCAGCCTGCGACTGCAAACTGTTCCTGTTCGCAGGATGAGAAAACTCAGCTCCGAACTCAACAAGATCTGCATCTGGCTCTCTGACAACAAACTTTCATTACACCTGGGTAAAACTGAATCCATCCTCTTTGGGTCCAGTCCTAACCTTAGCAAGGCAGAGAGTTTCACGATCAAAGTGGGTAATGATGTCATCAAAAGAAAGGATGAAATTACCTACCTGGGCTCCATCTTGGAGGCAAACCTCTCTGGTAACAAAAACGCCTAAAAAGTGATCAAAAATGTCAACCAAACAACACGCTATTTGTGGAGGTTTGATCGTCTAGTCAGTAAGAATACTCTGAAGATTCTTGCAGGGGCCCTCATTCAAGTTCATTATGATTATGCATGCACTTCATGGTATCACAACACCTCCAAGGCCTTAAAAACAAGGCTCCAAACATCCCAAAACAAACTTGTAAGGCTACTTCTTGGCCTCAATCACAAAACCCATCTAACCCCTGCTCATTTTGCTAGGATTGGATGGCTTAGGGTTGAGGACAGAGTACAGCAACTTGCTATGGGCCTGGTCTTCAAGATACACCACAACATTGGGATCCCCCTGTATTTGTCAAAATACTTCCAAAATGTTAATGAAGTCCATGATCCTAACACCAGAGGCAGCTCCACAAATCATGTTCAACCCAGATTTGGCTCAACTAAGGGAATGAACTCGTTCTCATGCTATTCATCAAAAATGTGGAATGCCCTACCAAAAGGAGTAAAGGAGTGTAAAACCCTACTCACTTTCACTCTGACCTAAAGATACACCTTCAGGAGGCTGCAATTCGAAAATGTCCCCTGTCTAAGTCTTAACCTACCCCCCCCTCCTTCATTTTCCTCTTTTGTATATATATATATATATATATATATATTTTCTCTCTTCATACCAGTAACCTGAAAGCTGATTGTATGACATTCTGTATAGTAGTGTGTATATCTGTCTGCCTCTTATATGTCATCATGCCCTTCCTGTATTTCTGCGAGATGATGCCTCTGCATTCTTCAAAACATGCATGGCGAGTCCTCATTATCAGGCCTAAATTTACACATAAATGTCTTGTTTGTGCCCACCATGGTATTTTAGATACAGCGATGACAGGCTCTAAACACTCTCTAAACAAATATGTTGGGCCTTAAAGGTGGGGTAAGTGATATTTTTTATTTGTATTTATTTATTTTTTTGTTAAAAAGGTAAAGTACTATATTCTGATAGTAATCATTACAGAGCGTTTGTTCGATCACACGGGTCTCTCCAGCTCTTTAGTAAACAGAATATAGTACATTTTCAAGTAGGTGACAAAATTTAAGCCAATCAGGAGAGAGCACTGAGAGAGCATTTTCTGTTTAAGAGCTGGAGAGACATGGGAGACTCCTTTTACTGAACAAACACTCTAGCAATGAGTACTATCATAATATAGAGCTATTTAACACTTATTTTAACCAAAGTAAATCACTTACCATACCTTTAAATGTCTGCACTGTACATTGTATATTGTATTAATATTTTCACAAGCACTGAAGTCTGTTAAACAGTTTTACACTGACAATCTAACCACCTCTGTGGTTACAGGACTGACATGACCTTTGTCCTTGTTGAAGCCATTGTCCAGGGCATTGGATGTCATGTTGAGCTGTTGTACACACACATCTAGACTAGACACCATCTTTAAAGATGTACAGTGTTTTTGCAGAACAGATGCCACTGTAATTCAGTGAAGCTCTTAATTTGGGTGCCCTTTGGCAAAAATACTGTAAATACAAACCTAGCCAGTTCTTTCTCCTGATCAAACATGTACTATAATAAATACTAAAGAGCTAGACAGGGGGAGACCCCTGTTACTGAACACTCCATAGCAATGATGGCTATTGAACTCTAGAGTGATGTGATTAGTATGTGATGTCTATTTCTTTCTTTCTTTCAGGAAGATGATGATCCAGGGCTGTTTGGCGCGGTGTCCCTCCTTACAACTGCAGCAGTCGGTGACAATGTCAAGCGTCCAATAGACTACAACCCTGAGAAAGTCTCCATTGTCATAGAAGCTGATGATGTGGTCAGCCTCCCCCAATTTTCTGATGCCTTTGTTCAGTCTGATGTAGGCTATATACACTGCATCTGAGTTAATCCAAAGGACTGACCAACACTTTTGAGTTATTTCAGAAAGTTTTGCGCTTGGTTTGGATGGTGGTAAACTGTCACCCAGACTGCAGAGCCTCAAGAACAAATTGTTTATGAATATATACAACTGATCTCAAAAGGGTGGACCATTCGCCAGAAATGGTCTACAAGCTCACAACGTGTCGCCGATCCACAAGCTCACAGTATGTCCCTTTGCAACACGTTATGAGCTTGTAGATCGGTTATTTTTGGTGAAGAGTTTTTTTTTACCGGGTTTGTTACTTTTTGGGGTGTTTTTGTTTATTATTACTATTTATTTTTGCCTTTGTCTTATTACTTTCAAACAGTGTTACAGAAGGAGGAGGAGGAAATGAGATGTAATTGAACATGATTGTCATATATCCTTCAAACAGTGTAAGAGAAGGAGGTGGGAATTGTTTTTTTGCTCTTTACATGATACTGTTTTCTCATTGCAATTATGTTTACACACATAAATGGTGAGATCATGGAACATGAAGTACAGTTTTTTTGAGTAGTGATTATAATTTATTGTTGCATATTTGAGTTGGCTTAATAAGTCATTTCATTTAGCACAAATAAAAAGGTACATGTACTATTAACTATTATTTGAGTGAACTATAATCAAAACTGTATTTCATGGTAATATAGAAGTTTTTGTTTAGTTTGTGTAGTAGACTACAATTCTGTAGTAGGTCATCTACTTTTACTTTACTTGAGATTATTTACAATTTTTTAATAGCTACTTACTTTACTCCACAAGATCACCCCATTACAATTATTTCAAAACATTAGTTTAATAGTAACTTTTCAGATTTAGATGACTGTTGCAAGACATGCATTAACAATGTAAGACCTATTTTATAGGCCTCTGCATAATGAGTGATTTAATTTTTGCCTCCGATGCCAATACTTTTGTAAAACTTTAAATATAGCGCTTTTGCTTGTAACTAGTATTTCTAAATTGTGGTAGGCTTTCAGAAAGGAGTACTATCTATTCTGTGTGAGGTACTTTATTACACTTTTATTATCCTGGCTCCAGACCATAGACACCGGCCACTCATTGAGTGGACAGCTTCAGTCAGATACTTGATTAATCAGGCTATACTTTTATTACTGCATTTTTTTATCCACAAGGTGGCAACAAAAGACCACTCCATTACACTTACAAAGCAGTATGGTCATTGGATTGTGTTGTGAATATAGTTGTTTTTCAACAATGCACAGAACAAGGATTTCAAGTAAACTATTAGCACTTTGATTGACTGATTAAATGAAAATCCATTATCCTACTGATAATATTATATTCAGGGGCTTAATATGACCCCAGGTGAGCGGAATAACCTATCCATCAAGGTTTGAATTCCTGTCTCCTTTCTCTGTAAATACACCATGATTCTACTTAGCTGTTTTGTAGTATATTTGTATTGAATTTAATGTATTACACGTATTAGTGATGAATTGAGTACAATGGACCATAAGCGCCTGTGGCTTTTTGTGTTATCCTTTTAGCAATATTTGACTGTACTACCTGTAGGCCTACTGTTAATAATCATGTTTATTCAATCAATCAATGTGTCTGTGCTTTAATTAAAGAATAATAATTTGACGTAATCTTAATATGTAGAATAATATGTGCTCCACCTTTTTTTAACCAGTTAACAGGAAAAATAAAATATAAAAATTATAGCTACGTTACAGCAGGTACACATTAAAATCCTCACTGTTAATTTAAAATAATAGACACAAGACAAAATCATCAGTTTAACATTTTATTGATACAGGTATTTATCCTATGACCATGCTAAGCATGCACAAGGTCTGCAATAGTTACATAATATTACATATTTAGGTTGACTGTAATAGCTTATGTTTTGAATTATGAAGTTTGTATTAACAAATACTTTAGTCTTTTAGCCTGATATTCTACATAGCCTTAAACGCTTATCCTAAAACTGACTAGTTTATTTTTAAAGCAATCAGTCAGTATAGAACAGCACATTTTCTCATATGCAAAGAAAGTATAATCCAAATCCATAGTTAAATGTAGATTGCTATATGGCTAATTCCTTTCAGACAACTCAAAAAGCCTCTATCTTTATGCTAAGGGTATATATATTTTTTATATCTGCAGCAGAAACTTCAAAAGTTGGGTTACATCGTATGCATGTGCCTTGTTTAATGCCACTGTAGGCTATGTATTTACCATGTGGGGTGGTGCAGGTATATGATGGTGACACTGGGTTCAGTCATTTGTGGCACACATGCTCCAGTTCCACTGTCCAAGCAGGATAGACAATACAGAGTAGTATACTGTACAGTAATAGCCACTGTAGACATTCCCCCTCATGCATTTATCCTTCATCGGTCCTTTATTACTACTGCAGATTATTCTTTCTTGAACAATATAAAGTAGAAGCAATTCATTTTTATTATAAAACAAAACTCCCTGCCAAGGTCTCCCTGCCAACTAGGTACCAGAGCAGACCATAACTAGATTTTTTAACACACAGTAAAAATTGTGTTAGAGTTAACCACTTAGATAATACTATGCCATACAATAAATAGTGAAAATAGCCAATCTACAAGCTCTCAACTCGTAGCATCGCAACGGGTTGTGAGCATGTAGATCTGCCATTTTCACTATTTCTGAAATATTCTGAAAATGTTTGAAATTTTGGGGGATTTTTTTTACTTTAATGATATGTCCAAAATAGGGACATCGGTCAAATGAACACTGAGGTTTTACTGTGTATTATTTCCTTGAAGTGACACACCTGGCAGCATCTTTGTGCAGCATGCAGTAAAAAACTGCGTTTCTACAATGGCTACATCTGTACATACATAACAAGGTTGAGTGTCCACAACCAGGAAAACAGAATGTTTGGTTAAAAAACAAAAACAAATTTGTCACACAACAAAACCTTCATTCGGCAAATTACATCAGGAAATGGCACACGAGAAATACAATTCTCCATGTCCATAACAACAATCAAGTAGTCGAAGAAACCTGATCAACAATCTCCACACGGGGATAAGGTGTGGCTTCCCTTCACCACAAAATGCTCAAAGTTGAAGTGGAGAGAACAAATATGATATGACAAATATTAACACTGATTTAAAGGTCCTACTCTTCACTTTATGTAGCCTATACTAAATATAGCAAAAAATCCTTAAAGGTAGCCAAGACTAAAAGGAATGAGCTCAATGGAAAGACATTTATAAAGTGAACAATCCATGACCAGATTTTCTGTACATCGGGAGCAAAAGTCATTGTAATTCTTCCCTGCACAAATACATTGTCACAGTACATGTCTCCACACAGGATCAGTCTGTTGTTGTGTTTGCTCTATGATATTTTAAGATCATATTATCCCATTGTTTTCCAGTTTGCCAGACAAATTGAAAGTCTCGGGCTCGGGCTGGATCAGTTTTGTCAATGCATGCACGCACACAGCATGCTGTAACATTATGACCTTACCTGGAGATAATACTAGATTTGAAGGGGTTGAAAAGTAGACTGATGTAAATAAAACATGGTTACTCCTTGAATCCACAGCACTTGGTATTTAATTTAAAGGCTTAATTGGGCACAAAATCCCCGCTCAATCTCTCCTTCTAGGTAAGTCTTACACACACGCATGTGCGCACGCACACACACTTATACACACAGTATCATTAAACCAAGATCTAATTTGTACATTTGCGCAATAATCATTATTGAATATATTATAGGTGTTTAAAGTAAATCGCTATTCATGGATTACAGTGTTTTTAGATGATTAATACCTGTGGCCAGTGGTTTCGTTCCCCTGTAGAGGTTCCTGGTGTAACCAAATGGACATTTTGGTTACACCTTTAAAGCCACGCCAATACTCATTATAATCATTTCAGTAACTCAATGAAACAAAACAAAAAATCACACGCATGCACGCTCACACACACACGCTCACACACGCACAATCCCACACACACACGCACGCACGCACGCACACACACACACGCACACACGCACACACACACACACACACACACACACACACACACACATATTATTAGGAGAACCACTGACCTAGATTCAAACACAATACAATGCATATCTTAAGCATGTGTGTGAGAGAGAGAGAGAGCAACGGAGAGGAAAACGAGAGCAGGAGACAGAGATAGAGAGAGATGGAGAGAATGCTATTTTGAGGAGAGACATACATTTCATTACTGGACGCTGAGCTTGTTAGAAGACGGAGGAGGAGGCATCTGGATGAGCTTTGAATCTGTCATGGGGCTACAGATGCCCCCGATCAGGTTCTTGTTGCAGTCGCCCACCACAGTGCCTTCAGAGGAGCCTTTGGGACAGCTGACGCTGCCCGTGAGGTCCAGCAGGTCCTCTAGGGCGCGTGTGTTGCTGATGCTGTTCTGGACCTCATTGATGGGCGAGAACTCTGGGATAGATATGAGCTCTGGGCTGAAAGGTTATTGAAGTTAATCAGTGTTTCACCTGCGACTGTAAAGCCTGATTTATATTCAGTGGGTGGAAAAAGTACTCAAATGTTTTACTTAAGTAAAAGTATCAATACTGCCAATGTAGAAGTCTGTTACAAGTAAAAGCCCGGAATTCAAAATGTACTTGAGTAAAAGTACAAAAGTATTGGTATCAAAATATACTTAAATTACAAAAGTAAAAGTACTCATTATGCAGAATGTCCCATTTCACAAGTATTCAAATGTATAAGAAACTTTTGAAAATAGCTGATCTACAAGCTCACAATGCGTCGCGATGCGACGCATTGTGAGCTTATAGATCGGCTATTTTCAAATGGCCCGAAATGTATATTGGGCTGAAATGGTTAATGTATGTTTTGTAATAATAATCAAAATCTACAAAGTAACTAGTAACTAAAGTTTTCAAATAATTGTTGTGGAGTAAAAGTACTATATTTGCCTCTGAGATGTAGTGGAGTAGAAGTAAAAGTACTGAAAATTGGAAAAACTCCTGTAAAGTAAAAATACCTCAGAATTGTACTCAAGTACAGTACTTGAGTAAATGTACTTACTTAGTAGTTACTTTACGTTAAAATTTCATCGTACGATGGTGTCGCACTCCGAAAAAAGTATTTGCTATAAAGGCAGGGGCCTAATTTCATTTCCCACCTGTACACAAAATAATCTGCTTTCTTTGATTATCCAAATAAAATTACGTATTGATAAAGAAATTATCATTATATTTTGTCTACAATCTACATTTTATTTAGAACATTACAAACAATCAAGCAACAGTATGCATCTGATGCATAAAGCAGGTGTAAGTGATATTTGTTATCTCTGTAAATCTCTATATTCTGATGGCAATCATTGATATTAACTGTTTCTTCAGTATCAGGGGTCTCCACATCTCTCCAGTTCTGTAGTAAACAGATAACAGAAAATAAATGTTCCGGTCGGGGAACCAATTACAGTAGCCTACAGCCGATCAGGAGAGAGAAACAGGATACAGGATGAAAAAGTTAAATTGGAAGTGATGAAACAAAACATTGGCAGACAAAAGTAGCACTAGAACACTATAAAATTGAGGCTCATACATTATCTTTGAGGGGTTCTCTCTCCTGACTGGATAAAATTGGTATCCTGACCTGAAAAGGTATTTTCTGTTTACTAAAGAACTGGAGAAACTGGGATACCCTTGTTACTGAACAAACACTCAATGATGATGATCTGAATATAGAACTTTGACATTTTAACAAAAAACGTTTTAACCTACAAAAATGATCACTTAGAACCCCTTTAAATAGATAAGCACATCTAGTCCATTTTGATGATATACATATGCTACAGTATGATTGGAAAACCAGTCAGATTGAGAAAGCGGCACTCGTCTTCACCGACGGAGGCGCGCCGTCTGAAGGAGACTTGAGCCACGAGAGGCACCGGCGAGCGAGCTTAGGCGAGCGAGTCACCGTGCCGAACGTTGCCAAGTCACCTTCAGCCGACTCTGCGCCGTCCGAGTTATGACCCGATAGGGACAGAATCGTAAATCATCGTCCCGGGTGGTGAACTCGAAGAAAACGAGCACTCCTTTTTCAATCTGACTGGTTTTCCAATCATACTGTCACATATACACTTCACCCGTTATAACGTCACTGACCTGACCTCCATGGACTGGACCTCGTCACAGGAACCAGTGTCCTTCCCATCCATGGGCTCCAGTTTGATGACTGGCGGCAGGGACGGCTGCCCGATGGACAGGGGTGCCAGGACGGGTCTGGTGACGTTCACCACCACTTCAGTTCTGGACGTGGTGACCTTCACTTCTTCTCGGATGCTCTGGGACTTGCTGACCTCAGCGCTGGCATGAATTTTTATGTTCATTACGCCACTTGCTTTGGTATCGGCTGTCTTTTTTTGGTCAGTGACTTTGATGTTTGCCTGCTTATAGTCCTTGTTTACCTCTTGGGTCGCTACCTGGCTCTCCTGCCGCGTGAGACCCTGCTGGGCGGCGCCATCTTTGTTCACCGGTGCGCCGTTCTGTTCATTCGCCTTCTCACCGTCCGGTGCTTTCGACAGAGCAGTCTTTGGTTGATCGATGACTTTTTGGACTTGAACACTCTTCTGTTTGTGCACCTGCTCGATTGCATCTTTCTTCGCCGTGGCACTCGGCTCTCGCTTGTCATCCTGTGCCGCAAGCGGGCCGTTGACCTGAAATTCAACTTTTCGAATAGCTTGCTCATTCGCCTCCCCACTAATCTGAACATTGATTTCCCCTGTGGAGGACAAAAAAAGACCCGCACCACATTGTACAGAGCTGTTCTCTAACACACATCCAGGTGTATTTTAAGGAGCAGCTAATTTTACACACAACACCCGCGGTCCTATTGTGTTAGTAAATAGGTCATTTGTCATTCCACGCTGCTGCAGCAACAGAGTCACCCCATCAGCATTCTCAGAGAAAGGTCCTTGGCCATCAAGTCATAACTCACCAAATATTGCATTTCTGTAATTGTAAAAATGCATAACATATTTTACTGTACCAGTATCCATATCTGGTTATCTTTGAGTTTTAAAGCTTAAAAGCTGCAATCCATAAGTGTCACATCACGCCCGGGATTCGAACCGCAGACTCCCGCATGAGAGACCATATTTCTACCGTTCTGCCATTAACCACTGAAACCCCTGGCATCCCTATTCTGGGGTGAACATTCAGCAAAAATAGCAGATCTACAAGTAGCTTGTAGACCCGCTATTTTCTGGTTGTACAAAGAAAAAACGAGGGGGCCAAGGATACAGCCCTGGGGGACTCCGGTCAACAACAAGTATATAGGGTTTGAGTGGTTAACCCATTAAAACCGTGAAAGCATCTGTCATTTTAGATTTTTGCGTTGGCTATTCAAAAATAGCAGATCTACAAGCTCACAGCGCGTCACTTTGTGCCACGCTGCGAGCTTGCAGATCTGCTATCTTCAAACATTTTTGAAAAATCTTGAAAGTGTGAGAACTACTGATTTAGAAGGCATTTGTAGAATCGGCCACAGGTCTTAAAGGCATCCTCAGTTGGTCAGGGAAGATATTGTGCGATGAGCTTCAGGCAGTAATACCAATGCCAACCAGTAGGTATCCTATCCGACACCAGTGTCCAAATGCATCAATGTGAGAGCAGGGAGATCACCTCCAACCACTGCACTTAGTACTAGTTATATTGTACCGAGATTCTCTACCATACAGATTGGTTAAAATTATGTTCTATTAATTGAATTAAATTCCGGTAGATCTGCTATTTTCAAATGGCCAAAATATATATAGGGCTGAAGTGGTTAGTGTATGTTTTGCAATAATAATCAAAATCTACAAAGTAACTAGTAACTCAAGTTTTCAAATAATTGTAGTGGAGTAAAAGTATAATATTTGCCTCTGAGATGCAGTGGAGTAGGAGTAAAAGTACTGAAAATTGGAAATACTCCAATAAAGTGAAATTACCTCAAAACTGTACTTAATGTAAGTACAGTACTTGAGTAAATGTACTTAGTTACTTTACACCACTGGCAACAGAGGACCTTCTCGATAGCCAAAGACCTCAGGTGGATCTGTTTGAGAAACAATCAATGATGCGGGGCGAGCCCCATCCTCTTCTGATGAACGGAAAGATACAGCCTGAGCGCAGCCATGCAGCACCATGCTGACAGGGAAGGGAAGATACGGGCATCTCTCTCTCACTGGTCCAGTGGTGGAAAAAGTACTCAAATGTTTTACTTAAGTAAAAGTATCAATACTGCAATGTAGAAGTACTCCGTTACAAGTAAAAGTCCGGAATTAAAAATGTACTTGAGTAAAAGTACTTAAAGTACCAAAAGTAAAAGTACTCAAATGTTTTAAAATAGCCGATCTACAAGCTCAGAACGCGTCGCGATGCGACGCGTTGTGAGCTTGTATATCAGCTATTTTCAAATAGCCTATGTATAAAATAGGGCTAAAGTGGTAAATGTATGTTTCATAATGTCATAATTTATATCTGAAAAGCAACCAGTAACTAAAGTTGTCAAATAATTGTAGTGGAGTAAAAGTACTATAATTGTCTCTGAGACGTAGTGGAAGTAGAAGTAAAAGTACTGAAAACTGGAAATACTCAAGTAAGGTAAAAAATACATAAAAATGTTACTTAGTAAATGTACTTATAGTTACTTTACACCACTGCACTGGTCCAAAATATGACACCCAAACAGCTCAGACTCATGCCCAACATGCTCTGACAAGTATCCAGCTCATTAAGGGCTGCAGACATCTTCTCTTTTAAATGATATAGCAGCAAAGCATGAAGCCTTTATTTATGCTTCATCGCACGACTGGCCTCGTCGCCCGACGAAAACAACGGATTTCGCCGAGCGAGACGGTCGTGTGACGAAATATTAATCAGCCCATAACCACCATACTGTATATACGTGGCGAAAATAGACAATCTACGAGGTAGATCTTATTTTCACCATACAAACAGTGGTGGAAAAAGTACTAAAATGTTTTACTTAAGTGAAAGTATCAATACTGCAAAATAGAAATACTCTATTACAAGTAAAAGTCCGGAATTCAAAATGTAATTGAGTAAAAGTACAAAAGTATTCGCATCAAAATATACTTAAAGTACCAAAAGTAAAAGTACTCATTATGCAGAATGTCCCATTTTAAAGTTTTCAAATGTATAAATATCTTTTGAAAATAGCAGATCTGCAAGCTCACAATGCGTCGCATCGTGACGCATTGTGAGCTTGTAGATCGGCTATTTTCAAATGGCCGAAATGTATATAGGGCTAAAGTGGTTCATGTATGTTTTGTATCTTCAAAAAATCTGTAACTAGTAACTTACATTTTCAAATAATTGTAGTGGAGTAAAAGTAAAATATTTGCATCTGAAATGTACTTAGTTACTTTCCACCACTGCATACAAATATATATGTTTTATATTTTATTGATGTTGAATATTTTTGAATTCTTATTATCTATGTTTAAAAATGTTTGAAACATTTTGAAAATCATTTTTTTTACATTTTTTGATTTATTCTTTAACATTTTGGCCTATAATGACATGCCCAAAATAGGGATGGCAGGATGAAAGTGGTTAAGGAGAAGAAGGGTGAAGCAAGCAGGGACGTTAAGCGCTACCAGAGGTACTCGAAGGGTGACTGAGCGGCATACTCTACCTGGAGGTGGTGAAACAGGCTTATCCTCCACCTGTTCCTCCTTCTGTGTCAACGCGGCACACAGACGACCCGGTTAAAAGTCGTGGCAAGAAAGCACACAAAACCAAAAGTATCACCACCGATGGCATTTAATTATGTCAATAATTACAAAAAAGACACAAAAAAAGCTACTGTGTGGCGAAAGTTCCACAGATTCCATTTGAAAATACAGCAGCAGAGGGAAAATAAAATAAAAGACTCAAGATCACAAAATCATACAATCAGGCACCAACAACACCTCCCCACCCTTTTAGAAGCTGAGCAGAGCTACTGTAATGTAGTCATAACAGTGTTGATCGCTTACAGTACCTTCGCCTCAGAATCACTCTTCCTGGTTCTCTTCATGATCTCCTCAATTCTCTGGAAAATACAACATCCACGATTAACTTCTTCTCTAAAGTTATGCATATACATTTATGTTCTTGAGTCTAATTATAATTATGAAAACGTAATTTCCCTCGCAGGATCAATAAACGTCCGTCCGTCCGTCCGTCCGTCCGTCTGTCTGTCAATATTGGCTCTGTTTTAGAAGCTGGACAGTTAACTAGAAACACACCTTCTTTCTTAGTTGTCTCTCCTCTTCTTCCTGAATCATTTGGATCTCTCTGTCCTGTGCCTTGGCTTTTTCCTTCTGTTTGGGGTTTGAGAATGGCAATATAATAATACACAAGCTTGTTAATGTATAACAAATCATAAATCATCAGAACTGTGTACTTCGTCTTACTGTGTCAAGTGAATAGCAAAACATGCACACAAATCAAAGTTTAAAAAGCCAAAGACAAGGTTCACACATTTCGTAGATACAATACAAAATCACTCATCACGACACGGCACATCGGCAGTGGTGGAAAAGGTACTCAAATGTTTTACTTAAGTAAAAGTATCAATACTGCAATGTAGAAGTTACTCTGTTCCCAGTAAAAGTCCGGAATTCAAAATTTACTTGAGTAAAAGTACAAAAGTATTGGTATCAAAATGTACTTAAAGTACCAAAAGTAAAAGTACTAAAATGTTTGAAAATACCAGATCTACAAGCTCATAATGTGTCGCAATGCGACGCGTTGTGAGCTTGTAGGGCAGTAACTAGCAACTAAAGTTTATAAAGTAAAAGTACAATATTTGCCTCTGAGATGTAGCGGAGTAAAAGTAAAAGTATAGACAATTGGAAATACTCAGAAAGTACCTCAAAACTGTACTTAAGTACAGTACTTGAGTAAATGTACTTAGTCACTTTACACCACTGCACATCGGTAACAGACAGGACCTCGTCTCTGACCTCCATGTCCATGTTTGTCTGTAGCTCCTTCTCCTGCGCCTCCTTGTCTCGTCTCTCCTCCTCCTCCTTCCGTCTGCTGAGCTCCTCCTGTTCCTTCCTCGCCTCCTCTTCCATCCTGCGGGCCTCCTTCTGCTCCTCTTTACGTCGCCGCTCCGCCGCGAGCAGCTTCTTGAGCTGCTCTGCTCTCAGCCTGGTGACAGAGCCGTGCCCTCGTTTAACATTCACTCTCTGCCAAACGTCCCTTGAAATAAGGAATCGTCCCTTACTAAAAGACGTGTCCCTTATCGAACTGATAAGGGGACACACTTTGTAGCTTATTTTTGGGAATCAATCAATGACACATATCTTACAGTTCTTTAAGTTCAAACAGCTCATATATATATATATATATATATATTTATTTTTTTCTCCCCAAAGCCGATAGATTTGATAATGCAGCTCAGCCAATCAAAAGCTTGTTTGCTGCCGTTCACTTGTACCTGGCTGATACAAACACTCTCTGCATATGTCTGTCCATGCATTCATATCACTAAAGAGTAACTCATACCACCACATGTCAAAAACAACAATAACTATCCATTCAAACACATCTTATAGCAGCAATTTTCCAAAGGAATGATGTCAAATATGTCGGGTGGAAACCTCATGTCTAAAAACTGTTACTTTTCAGGTTTCAAATTCAAAATATAGCAAAAGTAGCAGATCTACAAGCTCAAAATGCATTGCTTCGTGCCACGTTTAGACCTGCTACTTTTGACACTTTTGTGTGACGGACGTAGTATGATAAAGTAAAATACAAAAAAAAGGTACAATATGGAGATAAGACGTTTCTGCCCGACAGCAACGATATGTTGGACTGTGTTGTTGCCTGTCTGCTGGCAGCTCTGATTGTACTTCCTCCTTTTGCGACATTTGTGTGTCTTTTTGTGATTTTCTTTTAACTGTCTCCTCACCGTTCTTCCTCCTTTCTTCTTGCTTCTTCTTCACAGCGTCTCTTCTCCTCCTGTTCTTTATGCACCCGGGCCTGGCGGCGGCGCTCTGCCAGGATCCTGGACGCCTCCTCGGCGCTGGTCGTCCCTGCAGCCAGCTTCCCTGCTGGAGCAGGCGACAGCGGTTCTGACACAAAGAAGGAAAGAAAGAAAGAAAATATTTAGACTTTCCTATTCCAAAATTACATATGTACCACTTGAAAAAATGTGACTGACAACTATTCAGACATGAAACCTAAAATTCCTGTTGAATAAGTTATTACATATCCAGTATTTTGTGTAACATAACTTGAATCCCTAAGCACTGTCTTCTTTGAATTAAGCCATGATAATCATGTAGAATCCACCCCCCCCCCCCAAATGCTACTAAACTAAGCATACTGGTATTATTCAAAAACTGTTGGATCTGGGAGTTCACTACACTTTATTCACCTTTTCTTTTGTCTGCATCCGGATCATTCTCATCAGATTTTGGGGCCTTCTTCTCTGGGGTATCCGTCCTGGAAGTCATACCGCCACGACCTTCGCCGGTAAGGTCTTTTTGGTCAGAGGAATCCTTCTGTGTCGATGGCTCGCCCTTGACGCTCTGATCACAACCTTCAGTCTTATTAGGCAGTCTTTTCTTAGGGGTCTCGGGGGTTTTCTCAGCTTGTAATACCACATCGGGGCTGTTAGCGCCACGCTTCTTCTTCACGGGGGTCCCGTTCTTGGAATCGTCACCGTGTCTGTCCGCCCTCCTGTCGTCAAGCGTCTTCTTGTCGTTGGTGGGCAGGATGGGATGGTGTCTTACAGGAGAGGCAAGATGGTGCTGCTGGTGCACAGCGCTGGGAGAGTGAGAGCGCATCTTGGACGTCAGCCTGCGACCAGAGAGAGAAATTATTGGCTTCTGAAGGTAAGTCAGCGGTTCTGTTTATTTAACCCATTAACACCTTTACCGCCGGGCCCGTAGTTCTACGGGCCGTTAAATCCAACGGTTAAGCGCCGAGCCCGTAGTCCTACGGGCTGCGGTCTTTTCGCGCATGCGCGGTCCGGGTGCACTTTCGGAATTTTTTTGATCCACTTCCGTTTCCGGTTTGATGACAGGAAATAGAATTATTTGGGATCCGGTTTCGACGATCACGCCCGCTCCCATTCTACAGACGAAACTGAAACTCAATTCTCTTCCTGTAGTTTTTTCTCCTCGCATTTCACTGTTTAACGTAATCCGCTCTAACTACAGTCATGGAAGTCCGTTTGACATGCGGTCTTCACTGGGAGATACAGGGAGATCTCGCGGATGTAAACAGACCGTTCACGGCTCAATCTTAAGGATTTTAACAAGATCTATGGCGACATGAAAAAAACAAAAAAACAACAAAAACACCTTGGCACTGGTGAGTACATTATGAGATTAACCTCTGGCGGTGGATGTGTTAAGACCTGAGGCCGATTCTAATAATGTTTTCCAAATCATATTTTTTTTAAACATAAAAAACATAAAAACATAAAAACATAAAAACATAAAAACACAAAAAATATAAAGAATATAAAAAATATAAAAAATATAAAAAATATGAAAAAATATAAAGAAATATGGAAAAAATATAAAATATGAATAATATGAAAAACATGTTGTTCCAGAGATCCCCGGAAGCAAAGATTTGAATTACAAAATGTTCGCTTTAAAAAAATATATATATACAAAGATTTGCACGAAATTGTCACGATTTAAAAAAAATAGCAGATCTACAAGCTCATAGCGCAGCACTCGGCGCCGTGCTATGAGCTTGTATATCTGCTATTTTTGTATAATAGCCCAAAGGAAATCTGAAAATGCCACACGGCTGCGTTCCTGGTCTAAATGGATTCTATGAAATCAGAGAATGTTGCTTTGGGAATGTCCCCCCCCAACCAATGACGTAGTTTGGTATTCAGAGTTAAACACAAAAAGAGACATTGATGCTCTCATTTTCTTTTCTACGGCAGATGCAGGGCTGTCAGGGGGAACACCGGTAGCTGACCGGATTAGGGGTACAACAGTTAATCGAATTGATATAATCGATTTAATCATTTATTTTTTTAAATAGTTGATTTTAATTTTCTCCTATCTAATCAAATAAAGACGCCAGGGCTCTCACTTGGGGGTCGAAGGGGAAGTGAGTTGCTTGGGGCCCATGGCGGGGGACTCTGCTCTTCTGACAGGAGACCCAAACGCCGGGGATGCGGTCCTCCTCTCTCTCCGCAAACGCTCTTTCTGAAAGACCCCAGTGGAGAACATTAGCGTTAGGAACAGTCACTTTCAAAATACAACACATTACACACAGTACAGTACAAGTCCTAAGCTCATGATGACACACGTGTCATTAAGCTCACAAAGATGTCATCTAAAAAGCCTTCTGGAAGAGTCATGGCCTTAACGTAATGAAACATCTGTGATGAGACCACATGTTAATCCCAGTGCACACTTACTTCCCACTCCATGCAGTACACCCAATAATACCCACACACCAAGCTGTCTGAGTAATCACTGGCCATAAATAGCACAATGGCTGCACTGCAAAAGTCACTCAGAACTTTGCAGTGTGTCTGCCTCAGATCCTGTGCATCTGCAAATGCAGGGTTGGATTTTGCCTCTGATTTTGATATCCACTCCTCTGGTCATTGATTTTTAATGCCGGTGGGGATATGTTGTATCCCTGCGTCTGGTAAGACTGAATTAAACACATGCGTTTCCTTTTGGGAAATGTAGACTATATCACAAATTAACAACTTTATAAAATATGTATGTTAACCACATTAACCCTGGCATCACCATTTTGGACAAATTTGTGCGTATCTGTCAAAATGTTAGCTTTTCTCACCCCCCCAAAAAAAATCCTAAATAGCTAAAATAGCAGATCTACAAACTCACAACTCGTTGTGAGTTTGTAGATCTGCTATTTTAGCTATTTGTCGTACGAATAAGTGCTCTAACTGTACATAGAGCTCAAGTTGCTCAAGTTGGCTCAACAATTGTCCCCCCAGGGTCAAAACCCTGGGTAAAGGAGTGTGTTTACTGGGTCTGGGTCTGGGGTGGGCTGTGCTGGGCTCTGACCTTGGGTGTGTTGGGGGTGGACTGGGAGCCTCCCTGAAGGCCTATTCTGTTGGGGTCAGCTGGGTGCAGGCTGCCGCGGAAGGGTGACCTGTGAGGGCTGCAGGGTGCTGTGAGGGCACACATCATGCATCAACCAATCAAGTGACAGACAAAAAAACATATTTGGTGAAGGAACAAATAACAGAAGACACAGAGAAAGAAACACAGAGAGAAAAAGACAGAGAGAGACAGAGA
The DNA here is from genome assembly GCF_963280865.1 of Gymnoscopelus braueri. Lineage (NCBI taxonomy): Eukaryota > Metazoa > Chordata > Actinopteri > Myctophiformes > Myctophidae > Gymnoscopelus > Gymnoscopelus braueri. The sequence goes on from NC_137609.1 coordinate 6,209,886, forward strand.
TGAAGGGTAACCGCTCGCCCCAAACCCCCCCCCCCCCCCCCCAGCAGTTCTTGTATTCGTTTAACTGAGTTTACGGTTAGGAATACGTTTAGGTTTAGGCATAGTTTTGCTGAGGTCACGTTTAGTAATAAGGTTAGGTTTAGGCATAATCTTACTGAGGTTACGTTTAGGAATACCTGGTGGCGACCGTTCTGAGGTCGCCGGATTTGACCTGGGGCGAGCGTGTTTCGGGGCGAGCGTTATTGTATTCAGAGAAAGACAGAGAGAAAAAGACAGAGAGAGACAAAGAGAAAGACAGAGAGAGACAAAGAGAAAGACAGAGAAAGTGAGAAAGAGAAGAAGACACAGATGCGTCACAGATTGACACAGAGAGAGACACACACAGAGAGAGAGAGCTGAGAGCCACTGACAGAGAGAGAGAGAGAGAGAGAGAGAGAGAGAGAGAGAGAGAGAGAGAGAGAGAGAGAGAGAGAGACAGACACAGACAGACAGACAGACAGACAGACAGACAGACAGACAGACAGACAGACAGACAGACAGACAGACAGACAGACAGACAGACAGACAGACAGACAGACAGACAGACAGACAGACAGACAGACAGACAGACAGACAGACAGACAGACAGACAGACAGAGGGATACTAATACAATACTAGCCAAGGAGCATGCCTGTATGTGCTGTTCTTCACTGTAGCCAGGAGAATAGGCTGAATACTTTGAGGTGAATAACAATATTGTATTATATAATCATGTACCGCATAGCGTCATTAGGCAAGCAATACAAATAAAATAAACACACAAACAAGAAAAACACTGTGTCATTAATTTAGCTGGGATCAAATTCTCCTGATCTGCTTTCAAATCGATGAGCAAGCGTAAAAAAAGGAAAACGCTGCCGTCATCCAGGAAGACTGCGTATTGATTTCTCCAATAACACAGTGCAAATCATAGCCAATGCCACTATTATTTGTTGTCTGACAAGCACAAAGCCTGTCAGCATAGAGCCTGTAAACACTTAAGCCCTATTTACATGGTCGTCTGACGACTAGTTAAAATAGCCGATCTACAAGCTCACAACTTGTCGCGATGCGACACGTTGTGAGCTTGTAGATCTGCTATTTTCGCTTTTTTTGGGGGGTACCTGCAGGGGTGAACACACCTGCAGGTATCAACTATCCCTATCCACCACATAAAGGCATTTGTTTTCTCCTTTCACAAAACAAGCACGGTAAACGTACAGACCTCACATTGATACACGTACAGAAAAGCCCCAGACCCAAACAACATTGAAAAGATTTAATACAATCGACACGATACCAAAAATAATATCTGTACGATTAAGAAGTGCTGGCATGCTGCCTTCGTCATTGATGTGTTATCACATTAACGGTGATCAGGTTTAACGTGAATGCCATCGTTCGATTGTGAGGACGCGTTGACAACTTATACATTTTAAAGAGCCTGTGACATCCAAAAATCTGTGTACATTTACGGTTCGTAGCCCTTATTTCTTGTAATTCGCTGTAGATTTATGCAATGTCTGCCCTCAATATGACAAAAAAATAAGCTTTTTTTTCAGACGTTTTTTCAGATAGACCACGTGACGTATAGTATCAAATATGATGTTTTCTGGCCATGTCATAGGCCCTTTAAGGTTGAAAGTCTGTTGAACACCCTCAGCTAAATGCTAAAACTAAATTGCTGTACCGCTTAACACTCAGAGGTACGTACACAACACACACACACAAACAAACTGTACACACGTACTACACACAGATTACATACTGTACACATACACTGACACAGCAGCACACACACGAGAACATACACCAAACAGCTTGCTCGTTCCACACACTATTAACTTTCTCTTTCATTTCCAGAATATGCAGCCATCGTAGTGTCCCACTTTCTTTTTTACTTTGACCTTGGAGAACTATTTCTGCACCTTTAACCCAAGAGGGAATGTTTGGAATAAGAAAAACTATCTGCAGCATTTGCAGAGTTGCAAAGAATGATCTGAAGTAGTGGATGAGACAGCAGAGTTTTGTGTTATGACAGAACTAACAGTATATGTCTATGTTCTGCTGACAGTACATCGTCCACAAACAAACTGTCTCCTCATCTTTCAGTAGGACAGACACAGAATCAACGCTCCAAGAGACAATCTACAAGGGCTGTCACAATTCATGGAAAATATACTGTATTCATTTGCCTTTGGATTTCACTTCATCTGTCAGCCCCATCCAAAGGCAAAATAGTCTCGCGTATTAGCCAGACGATCAGAGATCTCTGCCTATACCGATAACGTCCGGTGAAATTAAATAAAACTAAACATAGGGTCTACAAATGGATTGAAATAATTCAGAGATTAAAATAAATAACGGCATAAGACTTTAGGGCTGTCCTTAATTTTATGATGGTGATATGATTTGTTTTCAAAGCAGTGGGCGTAGGTTTGTCTGCAGCCGTTTTCTCTGCTGTTCTAGCAATACGTTGAATTTAGATGTCACCAGACGTACCGGGTAGACGGCGATGTCCGATCACCTGGCTACTCAAGACTAAAGGCAAACAAATGAACAAACAATAAACTTATTTTGTATAATCCCGGGGAGAATGGCATGGGGGGGGGACGATGCAGTAGTGGGACGAGGGTAGATGGTGGGTGGGTGAGGGTGGTAGGTGGAGGGTGGCAGGTGTTTTGAGGGGCATAACTTTACCAGATTCGCTGGAAGCAGGAAGGGGGCGGGCAATGCCATGGGGAAAGGCGGAGGCAGCGGAGGAGAAAGGGGGCGGGGCATTCTCACTGTCACCTATAGGGCAGCAGAGGGCGGCAGCGGGAGCAGAGCAGAGACATCAGAGCATTAAGCGCAATACACACTCCTTCCCACGTCCGAACATTTCTTTGTTCTTTGTGAATGGTAGGTGATATAACTACAAATGCTTCTGAAAGGCGGTCCCAGAACGTTCCCAGTCAGAACCCGTGCACCTCCAGATGTCCTGACTCTCTGAGCTATAGTTTAGAAAGCCTGTGCGAAACCGTAAGATTTCCCGACGTCGGAAAGGGTTATGTATTGGCCTTTGTGCCAATACGCCTGATTTACACTTTACGGCTGCACAAGAATAGCAGACCTACAAGCCCACAACGCATCGCAGCACGGCGCAATGTGGGCTTGTAGATACGCTATTTTCGGCCACACGGCACCGGCACACTAGCCTGATAAACCATCCCGGTCGCGTGAATTCAGCATTTGTCAATCACAGGGCCCTGAGCGCAGACACTGATTGGCTCTTCCACTTTTTGGTTTCTGCAAAATGCCCACCCAGCGCTTGGGGCCAGACCGGTCTGCACATGATAATGTGAATTCACGCGACCGGGATGGTTTACCAGACTACCGGCACACACCCATAGTATAAATCATGTTTTATGAACAGTTTACCTGAGGACTGCCTCCTGTGATTGGATGGAGGCTGTAGCGCCCCCAACAGGAATGCAATGATGAGTGCGCCTCTAAACCTAACCTCAGTGGACGGCATTGAGACTGAATAATGCCATCATGCTGATGCTGAACTTCCTGGGGTTGTATTACTGTAGGTCCATGATGTGAGTCTCATCTGTATCTGTTCTTTATCTGTTTCTGTGATCATAGAACCTGTATAGCGATTCCATTGTATTCCATGTATGAAGAAACAGCTCTAAAAAATCCTACTCTTCAGCACATAACCCTGGCTGACATAGCCTGCAGGAATGTAGATCATTGTTGCATAAACTAAACCCAAACCTAAAGTGTGTCCACTGTTTGCTCTCTGTGCAGTAGTGCGCCGTTGTTGGGCAGAAATCTGAGGTCTAGTTATTACACGGTTTCTGAATATTATTGGCTTTTTCTGAATTGAGACAGAATGTTGGAAAGCTGGGAGGGAGAAGCACATGCAAGGACTCAGGTCTTTTTCTTAATCATTCCAACAGCTAAAAATGTATTACTGTTGATATATTGTATATTCCTAATTATATCCACTGCAGATTGACCGTACATATTAACTATACATCCTAGATTGTTCATTGATATCTGTCAACAGCTCATAAGTCATGCAAATCCCGGTTGGTGCAGACAGCCAGACCAGATCTTTAAATTGCGTTTTTGATTCCTACTTTAAGACAGTATTGGTTTTCTCCTAATTTGATTGTGTTTACTCTTGAAGCTTACAGTAGGCCTAGATCTCTCTCTCTTACCTGTCTGTCTGTCTGTCTGTCTGTCTGTCTGTCTGTCTGTCTGTCTGTCTGTCTGTCTGTCTGTCTGTCTGTCTGTCTGTCTGTCTGTCTGTCTGTCTGTCTGTCTGTCTATCTGTCTGCCTGCCTGCCTGCCTGCCTATCTATCTTTTTAAGGTATCTAATATATTAGTCAGCCAATCAGTTACTTGCATTTCCATTGCTTATGACGACCACTGCATAGTACCATACTGTAGGTGTGCATGAAGAGTTGCATTCCAAACTACGTTATACACAAATGGGATTATGTTAAAATAATGTTTGGCATGAAAGTAAAAGGTAAATATGGATAATTATTAAATTGTGTATTATCTTAGCCCCCTCGCTAGCATTGTAGAGAACATCATGCAACAGTATTTCTGCATGGATGTGTACAGGAACACACATCACCAAAATGGATGTGCAGCATTTTGGAATGAAAGCCTTCAGATTCAACCTCATTCCATCTCTGTGGAACATCAGGAGGAGAAACACACGCAGTATGAATGCATCCATGCTCTCCTCAGCAGCCAGGCTGTATGCAAGGAGCAGGCCAGGTAGAGAGGCTCTCTCTCACTCACTCACTCACTCACTCACTCACTCACTCACTCACACACACACACGCACACGCACACGCACACGCACACGCACACACACACACACACACACACACACACACACACACACAGCACGTATGTGTACTCACTCTCAATCTCATAATACAACCAGTCTACTGTAATTCAATGACAGGCTGTTTTTGGTTTTTGTGTAATGACGTCCAACCTGCCGTAAAATAATCCCATCCCCTCATTATATTCTCATATCTCCTGATTTCCCATCACCACCCAGTTAACATGACCTCCATTGTTCTTACCTCCTGCAGGACAGCGGATCCAGCGGCGGGTCCTCTGCTCCAGCTGCAGGCTCCTCTCCAAGGAACGTCTCATCAGGGCCTCCAGACGCTCCTGGACAGCACAATGTACGTACAGTATGTTACAACACTTGCTGAAGTAAGGAGCCTTGGGAACCATGAGGCCCACAGGTCAGAGGCCTATCTCCTGTTTCTGTACCATGAGGTGGCTTGAGGTACAGCCCCCAGCCATGATGTACAAGTACAACCCCATGGACATGACACTAGTATGTTGCAGTGCCTTACACCCAGTCCAACCCTTTATGCTGAGAGACAAGCAGGGATGCAATGGGTTCTATTTTTATAGTTTTTGGTATGACCCGGCCGGGGAATCGAACCCTGATCTCTTATTCTTTGGACGGACACTCTAACCACTGAGCTGGTGAACTACTGCTGTACCTTTGCTATAATATACTGTAGGAAACGTGCATATTAAAGGTTTAATGACATTCACTTTTACACCACATTCAAAGTCTTTGTCCTGGTCCTTCAAAAGTGTACAAAAAGTTTTAAGTGAAAATTCCATTCCAGTGATCCATGGCAGGTGTTTTTCTCTCACATTTCTAAAGCCTTTTCAACTGCAATGAAAAAAGAAATCTTTGCCTGCGGGTGTCGCTGGTGAGGGATTTTGCCTGTCAATCATCGCCTCTGCTCCGCCCCCCCCCAAAGGAAAGGATAGGGGAGGGGAGGGGCGAGGAGGAGAGTGGGCGGGATTATTCGACAGTGACCTCACTGTCGAAGGGCCAAGCTCAGATTACTTTTCAGCCTAATTATTCAGAAAACCCCAGACCACAGAAAATCCACTGAATGTTTTAAGTTCAGGTTTTTTGGGTGTAATTGAGGTCATAAAACCCCAAATAAAACATTGAAAATGAATGTCATGATACCTTTAACATATTATATTGAAAATGCTAATTGTATATCTTGTCTCTCATGCACTGCTGTGCACTTTAGCAAGGGTGTTTCTTATCTCTATAGACCTGATCTAGATCATAATCTAGATTAAAAAAATCTCACCTCTTCTCAAGCACGACTACATCTACCATGAATGATAATGTTTCTTATTTTACCAGTTTTAACCCAGCACTTTGATTGGCCGATTCTTATTGCCAATTTGTCCTGATCACAGCACCCAGACTGCATCTGATCTCATCATTATACACGTAACCTAGCAACGGCCTCCAGCGGTCAGTCACATTAACCAGCATCAGTTTGCAACTGGACAAACTGAAAATTAGTTTTGACAAATGAGTCTGGATTAAATAGCCTAAAAACTGATGGCCAGCCTGCAACTGAATATACCTCAAATGGGGCCGAATCTACAGTTTATCCCACTTGCAAGCCAGGCCCTGGACGATATTCTAAAGGGAAAGGATTTTTTGGTTGTAGAATACATTTTCATAATAAGCTCGTATCATCATTGTCTTGACATCCAATCTTAAATATTGATAATTGCAACTCCAACTTACATGCACTTTTAAATAGACATTCGGTACTCTGGTAATAAGTAACACTAGATAAGTGAATCTCAGTCTTTTAAAGTATGAGAACCCCCAGTTTGATGTGCATAAGGCCGCGGACCCCCATTTGAATTTTTAAAAATTTATCTCGGGTACCCCGATCTACACTGTAAAATCCTCAGTGTTAATTTAACACTGACAGTGTATAAATGGAACTAAATGGACCCGTAAGAGTCGGTGGAGGGTCGCACTTAGAAATAAAAGTCCATATTTGTTATCGTTCCATGCGCCTCAAATTGACAAGAGGACATACGTTTTTGTCTATCCAGCCATACTGATGAAGGCGTCATCTTGTCAATTTGAGGCATATGGAACAATACAAAATAAATATGGACTTTAAATGTATTTCTGAGTGCGACCCTCCATGGTTTGATTTGTTCCTAATAACCAATGATTTAGCTGGGGGACCCTCAAGGACACCTGGCGGTCCCCAAACTGCACATTGAGAGCCAGTGCACAACTAGGCGACGGTGAAGAGCTGACCTTCTCCTCTTCCAGCTGCTGCTTGCGTTTCTCCTCCACGGCGGTCCTGCGTTGCTCCTCCTTCTGCCTCTGCTCCTCCAGGCGCCTCCAGCGCTCCTCCACCGTGCGCTCGTACTGCAGCCGGGCTCGACGATCCTTCTCCCTCATCAGCTGCTCCCTCGCCGCTGTCAGAAGTTTGCACGAAGGAAGGTCATTCACACATACTCATAATAACACAAACAGCAGTTTAAATTCATGTGAATTAATCGCACAAAATAATTGCTCCCGGTGTGTGCACAGACCTTTATCGGCCAAAACGTGAATCGGCCTATAATTAGCACCACCATGATTTTAAATATTTGGAGTAGAGGTGCACCCATTTCGGATGCTGTCAATGCACTGAATGGGACATTATCACGTTTAATCAGACTATTGATTGGTCTAAGTAGGTGAGATACTGACCTACCCACGTTTAATCAGACTTGATGGTGTTTGTATAAAGTATAGTTTTGGATCACGACCGAGGCGCGCCGTCTCAAGCGAACTTGAGCCATGAGAGTTGTCGTGCCAAACGTTACCAAGTTCGCTTGAGCCGACTCAGCACTGTCCGAGTTATGTACCGATAGGCACAGAATCGTAAATCATGTTTTGGGGTGAGTGTTTGCCCCAACTATTAACAACCCACAGAATAATGACAAAACACCTACTGAGCCCCGTCGGTAGGTCAGTATCTCACCAATAAAGACTGATTAAACGTGGGTAGGTCAGTATCTCACCTACTTAGACCAATCAATAGTCTGATTAAACGTGATAATGTCCCATTCAGTGCATTGATACTGTAGCATCCGAAGCACTTATCTGTGTGAAGTTTCACACAGATAAGTCCAGTGGTGCTCGGGATTAGCTGCACACAGACAAAGAGACAAACAGACGGACGGACGGACGGACGGACGGACGGATGGACGGGGCAAAAACATAATCCTCTCCCCGGGCCGTACAAGACACTGAACCCCGAACTGCTCCTGAAGAGCAGTCAGGTGGCTTGCATGGCTGCCTCTGTCGTCGTGGTGTTAAATGGTTAATGTGAGGCGTAAGTTGTAAAGCACTTTGAACGGCCAAAGTCCACACTGACACGATAAGAATATAACTTTTTAATTCTGTTCCCTTTACTGTCTGTACTAAATATAATACATAAAAAAAATTCCTGTCACCATTCAACCAATGTGTGTATGTGTGTGTGTGTGTGTGTGTGTGTGTGTGTGTGTGTGTGTGTGTGTGTGTGTGTGTGTGTGTGTGTGTGTGTGTGTGTGTGTGTGTGTGTGTGTGTGTGTGTGTGTGTGTGTGTGTGTGTGTGTGCAAAACAGGTCTGACGGGTCAAAGCTCCACCCCTTGCCAGGCTCATAATAAGACAGATGATAAGATTCACCTTCAGATCAAACGCACAACGTTCAGTGAGGAAGGACAGACTGTCTTTCGACAGTACTGGGAGTACTGACCTAGACAACTCCAACCTGCTTTTGACTCTGTCAGCTGAATGGACTTTAAAAAGAAGCAGGACTCTTGAAAGTAAACTTCAGGGAACATTCTGGAAGAGGGAGTGTTACCGCGACTGGCTGGCTGAGTTCCGGTGTTGAGCGTGAGCGAGTGTTGTTTTTTAAATGGCTACCAAGTCGTCTCTCTCAGAAGAGGATTTTTTATGTTCTGTGTGCTTTGACATCTTTAAAGATCCCGTTGTCCTGTCATGTAGCCACAGCTTCTGTAAAGCCTGTCTGCAGGATTGGTGGCGGGAGAAGAAAATAAAGGAATGTCCTGTTTGTAAGGAAATATCTTCGACGGATCATCCACCCTGTAACCTGGCTCTGAAGAACCTGTGTGAGGCCTTCATACAGGAGAGACATCAGAGACCTTCAGCAGGGTCTGAGGATCTCTGCAGTCTGCATGCAGAGAAACTCAAACTCTTCTGTCTGAAATGTCAACATCTAGTGTGTCTTGTGTGTCGAGATTCTAAAAAACACACCAACCACAAAATCAGACCCATCGATGAAGCTGCAGTGGATCACAAGGAGCAGGTCCAGAAATCACTGAAGCTCCTACAGGAGAAACTGGAGGTCTTTAATAAAACTAAAACAAACTATGACCAAACAGCAGAACACATTACGTTCCAGACCCGGCACACAGAGACACAGATGAAGGAACAGTTTAAGAAGCTTCATCAGTTTCTGCAGGATGAAGAGGAGGCCAGGATCACTGAACTGAGGGAGGAAGAGCAGCAGAAGAGTCGGATGATGAAGGAGAATATTGAGGGTCTGAACAGAGACATATCAACTCTTTCAAACACAATCAGAGCCATAAAGGATGAGCTGGGAGCTGAACGGATCTCATTCCTGCAGAACTACAAGACCACAATGAAAAGAGTCCAGCTCACACTGCAGGACCCAGAGCTGGTCTCAGGAGCTCTGATAGACGAAGTCAAACACCTGGCCAACCTGACCTTCAGAGTCTGGGATAAGATGAAGGACATTGTCTCCTACACGCCGGTGGTTCTGGACCCCAACACTGCCTATCCATTATTCACCCTATCTAAAGACCTGACCAGTGTGAGATGTAGAGAGAGACAGCAGTTTCCTAACAACCCGGAGAGGTTTGACTACTGTCCCTTTGTCCTGGGTTCTGAGGGCTTTAACTCAGGGACCCACAGCTGGGATGTTGAGGTTGGAGACAATAACAACTGGGCAGTAGGTGTGTTAGCAGAGTCTCTTCAGAGGAAGGGAAACACAGGGGGTCAACGCTGGCAAATACATTTACGTGGCGGTAAATACACCGCGTTCTCCACACAGTCAGTCACCAATCTCTCAGAGAAGCAGAAACCCCAGAGGATCAAAGTCCAACTGGACTGGTATGAAGGAAAGCTGTCGTTCTCTAATCCTGATACTAACACACACATACACACCTTCACACACAGTTTCACTGACACACTCTTTCCATTCATTTACACTGGTCATGGTGGTACTCTGAAGATCTTACCAAGGACGATCAGTGTAACTCTGGACAATGTAGTTAGACATGACGATGATGATGATATGATGATGATGATAAATGGTAGATTTTGCTCTTGATCAAAAACGCTTTCCATTTTCTATGCATTAAATATCAGTAGTGGTAGTAATGTAATAACATGATAATATTGACGATGTTAATGGCAATGGTTGTTGTTCAAATATTGGGGGTTAGAGGTATAAATTAAACCAATAGTAATAAGTTGTTTTTGTTGACTAAATGCCTAAAATGATTATACGTTTGTACAAGGATATCTAGACTGTTTTACTGCTGTTTGTGTTCAGGAATGATTAATTAAAGATCATCACCTACCCAGACTCCTCTCTCTCTCCTCACGTCGTTCTTTGGCTAAACGCATTCTGTCATCTGTCTTCATGTAGCCTTCCACGTCTGAAAGATACATTCAAAACCACATAGACAAACCCATCATTCTTTACAGACATGTACTTTTGTATATTTCCTCACACCTTATTCAATACTGTGGCAGTAACCAAAATTGTTACTTAATTTACTTAACCTTAACTTAAATTAACTTAAAGGGAGACTTTGCAGATTTTAAACCAAACATTTTCTGATGTGAAAAGAATATATATATATATAATATAGTGTGGGGGCAAAACACACTTTTTTCTGTGTATTTCCACTGGGAAATGTAGAAATGTATGCCTGTGACCTCCAATGCGTACACCCAACAGTCCAAAACACAGAGACATATGGTATGTTTATTGCGTTGCTCTGCAGGAGTCTAGCCGCCCATAAGAGGGTCTGTTTTCATGTATGTTTTATACTTTTTGAAATATTTCACTTTAATTTTAGTACTGTACTGTATATCATGCACAGCATACATCTGCTGCTTTATGCTCACGCACCTTTATATCTCAGGTACTTGTGTAAATACGTAGATAACTTTTTTTTTCTTTTTTTTTTTCTCTCTTGTTCATCTCCTTTCCCACCTGCCCCCCCCTCTTCTTCTTCTTCCCCTTTTTTTCTATGGAAATAACGATACGATGGGTGCGTATGCACGAAAACGAATTTCACCCCCTTTTTTACTTCTGTAAACCTGTGATGTGACAATAAAACTGATTCTGATTCTGAGATAGGTCAAAAGGTCATAGACAATTGACATCATAGATGAGATGACTGATCTCACAGGCTGGCCACTTGAAGTCTGACATCCAAATGATTTGGGTTTTTTTCCCACAAATATGATCGCCTCACATCAGAACAATGGGATATAGGTACACAATCTGCAACGTGTCCCTTAAACGTAACTTAACTTAGTTAACTTAACTTATCTTTTCAAATGGTTCATTTTGAGTTGAAGAAAGAGTGATGTGATGTGATGTGATGTGCGAGTGAAAGCTAACAATAGTGAGACTTACATGGTTTACCTGTGTGGTTGTTTATGTTGCCGTTTGCCACGCTTATAGGAGACGGGAGGCCATTTATCAGAGCCTTCTTCTCTGTGCTGGACGGCGCTGAGAAGATCAAACATGAAAGGACACTCAGCCCAAAGTAAAGAAGCATTACAGTGTCATATTAAAACAAAAACATCATTATTTAAGTCTTATTCGTCACCGTATTAATCATGATTGCTTTCTCTATGTTAGGGCATGCTGATCTGATTTATCTTTACTGTAGTCTCGCGAGCCAGATTGTTTCCACCATTTTCAAATGCTTCCGTCATAGCATTCGGTGATTGTGGATTTGATTGATTGATTGATTGAATACTTTATTAGTCGGAAATGTAAACAGCACGAGGTACAGTCAGACATTAAAGGGATAGTTCACCCCCAAAATGACTTCTTTCCTATCGATTACACATCCCACGGTGACATGAATTCATGGATATGAATGCATTCCTAAGCCAATAATTTGATCCCTTTAAGGCTATCTCCTGATAGATGAATTTTCAGGCCGGTTTTGAAAGAAGCCAGTGATCCACATTTTTTAAGGGATGTGTCAGGGCATTCCACATTTTGGTGGCAAAAGTAGTAGAATGAGAATTTTCCCATGTTTGTTCAATAGATGGGTAGTACCCGATCGTATAGTCAGGTATTGAGGGCATTGAGGGCATTGAGGGCATTGAGGGCAATGCCCGTTTGACTGTCGGGCTATGCGACGCAATCTTTTCTGTAACGTTGATTTCTTCTCAATAGTGGTGGACTAATTGTCGAGACATCAGAATCACAGCTACCCTGTATGTCTGAGCACAGTATTACTTGACAGAAAGCCATCAAAGCATCAGCAGCCTGCAATACAGTTTCTGTACAGACAGAGGGCGATAAGGGTCAAACGCTCCGGGCTCATCAACATGAGGCTGCACTATAATGAGGTTGAAAGCACTGCGTTGCAAAAAAGCCCAAGCCAAGCCAAGGACACACTGCAGGCATGGGGGGGATATGCAGAGCTACTGGGGATGGTGCCCTTGGTCACTGCACAGAATGTATGCTGAATGTCTTCTTTCTTGTCACGCTGTGTTGTGCTATGCTTTGCTATGATGTCAGCAGCTGTAGTTCAAGTAAAAACATAGATCTGCTGACAGCTATTAGTACACCTTTCATTGTTACGGTCTTTCACCTTAATATGTTCATTTAAAAGTTTGCAATATGTGTGCCACAATTTGCATATATCGTCGCTGTCGGGCAGAAACCTCTTATCTCCACATTTTAACTTTTTGTGTTTTTTCGTGAATTAATGCCCACCTTGCCTACTTGATCATACTACAGCGTCACACAAAAGCATCAAAAGTAGCAGATCTACAAGCTCGCTTGAGCTTGTGGATCTGAATTTCTGAAAAGTATCCTGAAAAGTAAAATTTTTGGACATATGAGGTTTCCGCCCGACAGAGACGATAATTATTATGCAATAACTCTCAGATCAAAATGGACGTGTCACTGCCGACAAACAGTTTTCCTGTGAGTGACACCGGTGCGAAAAGGAAGTGCTGTACAAGCAGAGCTGCTGACGTCAGTATGAAGCCCAATTTACCACAGAAAATAACTGATCTTCAAGTGAAAAAGAAAAAAACGCTTAAGAAGTGCTTTTTCCGCACATAATAAGCACTGGGATAAAGTGTGTGCAGTAGGAGAAAGATAAAGACGCAAGCCTGAGCACAATCCTTACTGGATTTCCCGGTGGACGGCGCTCTGGCCGGGGAGTTATGGCCATTACCGGGAGATCTTTTATCAGCCAGCAGAGGTGCTGATGATGCTGGTGATGTCATTCCTTCAGCTATAGTGGAGAAAACAAAGAAGAAAGAGCTCAGGGACTGCAGGTCTACGAAGAGCAGGCTCCTGTTCTAATACCTACAGCAATATCAATATGACGCATTTAATCCACAATGACATATCCATCAGGAAAAAAAAGAAAACATACCTGTAATAGTACAATAGTGGAAAAAGTACTTTTTACTTAAGTAAAAGTATCAATACTGCGATGTAGAAATACTCTGTTACAAGTAAAAGTCCAGAATAAAATAATCTACTTGAGTAAAAGTGCAAAAGTGCTGCTATCAAAATGTACTTAAAGTACCAAAAGTAGAAAGTACTCATTATGCATTTCACAAGTTTTCAAATGTATAAAAATCTTTTGAAAATAGTAGATCTACAAGCTCACAATGCGTCACATCGCGATGCATTGTGTCATAATAATCAAAATCTACAAAGTAACCAAAGTTTTCAAATAATTGTAGTGGAGTAAAAGTACAATAATAGGTAAAAGTACTGACAATTGGAAATACTCCAGTAAAGTAAAAAATACCTCTAAATTGTACTTAAGTACAGTACTTGAGTAAAATGTATGTACTTAGCTATTTTCCACCACTGGCAATACAAAGAATGTCACAGTATACTGACTGTTGAGAGTGGTCTCTCTCATACGTAGGCCTATTGGCTGCACAAACCAATTGAGCATAATATAGAATAAAGTTTCACAAATAGAATCATGTTGTTTGTAATATTGTCTCATCACTTTCAGGTGGCAGCATTTAAATAAGATTGCAGAGTGCAGACCTCCGCCAAGGGTTAAACATCTCCCCACTTTGCACACTTGAAAATTTGGCCTGCTGGTGGTGCCAAAGGAAAGGTCATGGGGTCACCAAAATAAACAGGTTTCTTCCTCTTGGGAGCGCGCATGAATGTGCACAGTGAATGTGCACAGTGAATGTCATAGCAATCCAGACATTACATTTCAAGATATGTAGGTCACAGACAGACAAATAGACGGATGGCCGTCATTACATAAAGTCCTTGGCGGAGGTATAGGCTAATGAAAGCTTTCAACAGTTCAAGAGGGGATATAGTCTGTACTCGATACCCAGAGCACGGACTGAGCCCTGGGTGAAACAGCGTTTTGTTTTAGTGGCCCAGCCGCTTGGAATGACCTACAGCTCACACTAAAGATCAATCCTGTTATAACATTATGGCCACTCACTTCAAAACCCTAATTGCAGACCTTCCCTGTCTGCAACTGTTTTTAATTGTTTAAATGTATTTGTGTTTTTCTATTGTTTATTTCAATCTGGAAGGGAGATCTTTTTTTTTTGTAAATTGATATTGTATTTTAAATTGTACTGTATCTAAACGACACTGTAAATGAGGGCAATATCAATGTCCTTTCCAGAATAAATACTTTTTTGAATGAATGAATATAACAACAGCATTGATTTGGAATGTTATAATAGATTATAATCGATATGCTTTTGGCCAGAATACATTTTTATGAAATATGGCACTTCTTGAAAATAAACTTGCTGACAACTCGAAGATTGGTAATATAATTTTTTACTGTCTATAATCCACTTCTATTGTCCCATACTGAGTACATCAGTTCCCCCAGTCAAAGTTTTTACATTCAGTATACTTAGTGAAAATAAATAATTCTGTGAAATGGATCAAAATAATCAAAATGAATCGAATTGTAGTGAAATTAGAGATTTCATAATGCATTAAGTGCTTTCTTGAAGCCTGCATGTGTTATTGTAATGAGCGATTGCTTTATTTGTCCCTCATGAGAGCAGAGAAACCAGGACATCCGGTAGACATTACTGTTCATGTTACTGGCAAGTGTGAGGATATGGCTCAGCTCGGGAAATAATCCTTTATATGTGGGATGCTACAAGGGTACCCAATATTATGTAAAGATGTTCCTGGGTCATAAAATGAAGAAGCTGTTGATTACAAGTTCATAAGCGCATACATATTAAAAGGCCCTACATATTAAAATAATGCCCAGAATAAAAGGAATGATCGAATTCTGTTGCCACCTCATATATTCCAATGTCATGGCAAGAATATGCACTCATTTCCATCAATTCGACTTCAGAATTTCTCATAGCCTTAGTTATTCCTATGACTGTTCACTCACTCCTTAGCTGTGACAGCACCATTGATATCACAGCTGATGTATCGAAATTATCCTACAATGAGTGTGTGTGTGTGTGGTGTGTGTGTGTGTGTGTGTGTGTGTGTGTGTGTGTGTGTGTGTGTGTGTGTGTGTGTGTGTGTGTGTGTGTGTGTGTGTGTGTGTGTGCGTGCGTGCGTGCGTGCGTGCGTGCGTGCGTGCGTGCGTGCGTGCGTGCGTGCGTGCGTGCGTGCGTGCGTGCGTGCGTGCGTGCGTGCGTGCGTGCGTGCGTGCGTGCGTGCGTGCGTGTGTGTGTGTGTGTGTGTGTGTGGGTTAGTTATCTCTAGCAAGCTGAAGAAAAGGTGAACGATTATGTTTTCACCCCTGCCCGTGTGTCTGTCTGTCTGTCTGTCTGTCTGTCTGTCTGTCTGTCTGTCTGTCTGTCTGTCTGTCTGTCTGTCTGTCCAGGGCTAATCTTGCAAACCGCTGGAACGATCAGCACCAAATCTCTTGTGCAACACTGTCAGTAGGCCAAGTAAAGCAGGCCAAATAGTGATACATATTCATTTGGATGTCCTTGACATGAAAAGGTTTGAGAAACCCTAACTGACGTCATAGACTGGCCACACACTGGAGATTTGCCCTCGACTGAATGCATGAACCTCTCGTTAGTAAGTCAGGGTGGCACTGGCCTCATTTTCAAGGATAGCATGTCTGGTTTAAAAAAGAAAACATGGGGAGGATAATCAGAAATATTCCTAAACTCACAGAACAGAAAAAGTGGTACATACACGAGGTATAATTTTACTCTTATAAAGAAAACATTGAACCTATACAATAACAGGGATTTGCCAATATTCTTCATGACCTATTATTGTAATCTCTGGATCCTGTCTGTTTTCTTTTGACCCCCTAA
The DNA here is from genome assembly GCF_963280865.1 of Gymnoscopelus braueri. Taxonomy (NCBI): domain Eukaryota; kingdom Metazoa; phylum Chordata; class Actinopteri; order Myctophiformes; family Myctophidae; genus Gymnoscopelus; species Gymnoscopelus braueri. The sequence goes on from NC_137609.1 coordinate 6,226,339, forward strand.
AACAACTAGGGATCACTCCTTTACAAACCAAACCATCCCTGGATTTACCTACTTGGCCATATTTTTAGTTGACAAGAGTCCCCAGGGTTCTATACTACGTCTGCCAATATTTCCCTCTCTACACCAAATCTCTTCGCCGAAAATAGCCGATCTACAAGCTCACAAGTCGCAAGAGCTCGTAGGTGAGCTATTTTCGCATGTTCACCCCTAGAATAGGGACGCTAAAATTCATGTGGTAAATAAGGTAACTGGAACGCTCGCCCCAAAACACACTCGCCCCCATTTTTTTCCACAGACCGCTCGCCCCCAGCGGTTCTTGTATTTGTTTTACTGAGGTTACATTTTAGGAATAAGGTTAGGTTTAGGCATAGTTTACTGAGGTTACATTTAGGAATAAGGTTAGGTTTAGCATATTTTTAGCATAATTAAGGTTACGTATAAGGTTAGGTTTAGGCATAGTTTACTGAGGTTACATTTAGGAATAAGGTTAGGTTTTTGCCATAGTTTACTGACGTTACGTATAAGAATAAGGTTAGGTTTAGGCATAGTTTTACAGTAAAACTATGCCTAAACCTAACCTTATTCCTAAATTAACCTCAGTAAAACTTTTACTGAGGTTAATTTAGGAATAAGGTTAGGTTTAGGCATAGTTTTACTGAGGTTAAGGTTAGAATAAGGTTTGGAATAGGCATAGTTTTACTGATGTTACGTTTAGGAATAAGGTTAGGTTTAGGCATAATTTTACTGAGGTTAAGGTAAACTTTAGGCATAGTTTTACTGAGGTTACGTTTAGGAATAAGGTTAGGTTTAGTCAAAGTTTTACTGAGGTTATGTTTAGGAATACCTGGTCGCCGGATTTGACCCGGGGCCAGCATGTTTTGGGGGCGAGCGTTCTTGTATTTGTAAATAAACCCTATATACTTTGTTGACCGGGGTCCCCCAGGGCTCTACACTTGGTCCGCTCCTTTTTTCCCTCTACACCAAATCTCAGCCGACAATAGCTGAACTACAAGCTCACAACGAACGCTGCTGAGTGAGCTTGTAAATCTGCTATTTTCACTATAATGTCCACCCGCAAAATAGGGATGCTAGGGTTCATGTGGTTGGCTAGCCCAGTGGTTCTCAACCTGTGAGTCCCCAGGGGGGTCCCCACATGATTCTTGGGGGTCCCCAGATGACAGTGAATTGACAATTTAAGGACTTTTAAGACTTTTTTAATACCTCAAAAGAAAGAAAAGAAAAAAGACCATTACTGCATCAAAACAAACTACTGGTGAAACATTGGCCAAATTGTCAAATAATATGAGAAAGAGCGAAACGTTTTGAGAATAGCCGATCTGCAAGCTCACAACGCCTCGCAACACTAAGCATTGTGAGCTTGTAGATCTGCTATTTTCACCATATTTATCTGTGAAACCGAGTCAAACTAAATGTAATGCTCCTACAATTCCAAGTGCTCATCAGGGTGGGGGGGGGGTGATTATTGATTATAATATGATTATTTTGGGGGGGTCACGGCCTGAAAAGGTTGAGAACCACTGGGCTAGCCCATGAGGTAAACATTACATTGCATTGCCATTACATCCTCTTCAGTGATAAGGATAAGAGTGCAGCACCCTAATCCAAGCATGTTTTGTCCTGACAGGAGTTCTCTCATCTAGACTCTAGAATAGAACATGTCCTCATCTAACAGGGCACAAAGTGATCACTGGACGGAATGAAAATTATGTAACCTTCTGGCCCCATGCCATTACTGTCTACTCACGTCCAACTCAAACCCAACTATTGAACGCAGATAACAGGACATTACAGTTGTGGCCAAATCGACAGAAAAGCCTGATTGTGTTCGTAGCAATCTGTCTGAGTTCCTTATGGAAAGATGTTATTAAACCACACCATATACACAGCAGGGCCTAAAGCCTTTATGGGATGAACACACACTACAATTTAAACTAACTATCAACACAGCCAAGCTATATTAAATGTACAGGCAATACAATCTGTTCTCCAGCACATTACATAATCTATATGACTATAATAAAAAATATATTGGTTGCCTAGCCTAATATAATTAAGTGTCCTGTGAAAACAATTACAGTTTCTTGAGACAGAGAGAGAAAAAAAGATCTGTCCCAATGAATGGATTGTCCCAGCCCAGAGAACAGACTGGTAGGTATACATCAATATCAGTTGCGTCATTAGAATGAATGTGCCATCATCATCATAGAAAGAAAAGCCATTCCTTGCAAGCAACGACACAAAGACAAACGTTGTGCTTCAGACCATAAATAATCATATGTCTCTTCTTACCTGTCAGCACATGAGACGGTGAAAGGACTGTCTTCGCCATCGTTGTGTTATTATTATCAGCTGTATTTGACATCATCTTGTCTCCTCACCCTGCACGCTGCAGAGAGAGAGAGAGAGAAAGAGAGAGAGAGAGAGAGAGAGAGAGAGAGAGAGAGAGAGAGAGAGAGAGAGAGAGAGAGGTAGCCTAATTCCAAAGAACGGAGCCGATATCGAACAGGTATTGGTTTATTTTTTATCCTGCGTGCGCCTCCTAATCAATCCCTCCCTTGCTTGACGTTGACGCAGAAGCACAAGAACAGAGACCATAGAAGGCTTTAAGATATTTTGAAGGTCATCTTGATTGCTGGATTAAAGAGCTGCTAGACTGAAGGATATATTGTGCGACTTGGAGTGGACTGGATGGATGGATGATGATGATGATGATGCTGCTGCTTCTCAGGGAGGGTGGGTGGGCGTGGGGCTGATGATGATGATGATGAAGAGGAGAGAGAGAGAGAGAGAGAGAGAGAGAGAGAGAGAGAGAGAGAGAGAGAGAGAGGTTGTGATGATGAGGATGAGTATGATGATGCACGTTGAAAAGGGCCCTGCTAATCAATAACACGTCTGAGTAACCACCCAAATAGTACATATATACTGGTAGTGTACTCTTGTAGGTTGCATTAACTTATCTTTTCTTTTAATGCCGTGTTGTTGACCGATTACGCCGACGTCATTCAAGATGCCGGTGTGTGTGCCTTCCCTCCCAGCAGGTGGCGCTGCGCGCTGCTTCCCATGCGGCACCGAGCACAGAGAGAAAGAACCAATGGTAAACTAGATTCTGCCAAGCCCCGCCCCGCCTGCCTTGCGATTGGCTGAATGCAGATCCACACAGGAAGGACAGAAGAAGGGAGAAAGGGTACGGTCTAGATCCCATATTCCAGAGGGATGACCATTCGCGTCGGTGATTGGTTGGTTGGTTATCAGGCAACAATGTTCACAATCACAAACGCAAACAATAAAAAAGTAACATTAAATCATTTCTAAAGAGACAAGCTGCCACTGTCATTGTTTTTATATACTTACATTGGATATATATATATATATATATTTTTTTTTTTAAATATATTTGATGTATTAATTGAAATTGTAACCACATTGTTATACTTCAAAATGGTTTAAAAAAAAATAGCATCTCTACAAGCTCAGAAATGATCACGATATATTATGAGCTAGTATACATATTTTTAATAATTGATTATATTTTTTGTAAATGATTGAAACGTGCATTTTTATTTATATAATTTGTGCCTAGCAACCAACCGACCACCAATGAGCCAATCACAGCGCGTCCATCCCCGCGGCCTATGGGATATATGGTCCACCCACAGAAGGACGGACTGAGTCTGACTGGTTCAGCAGCTCTGTGTGGATCCGTGGAACTGGAAAGAAACAGATGAGAAGATGCTGACCAACGTTTCTAATGTTCTGAGAGCCTGCGCTCAAAGAAATGTAAGTAGTAGCTTTTATTACTAATAGAATAGAATATTAACTGGATTTAGGTGTCGTTTTCCGTGAGTAATAAGCGATGTTTACCCAAATAATATTATTATCAGCGAGCTGACCTTGTCCCATACAAGCAGAGAGGCCTGATGAGAAGTTAGCTTATTGAGCTAAAGTTAGCTGTACAGTAGAGTACAGTAGAGTACAGTGATGTGATTCAGTGGTTTGATCGTATGATGGGACCAGATTAATGTCCCAACAGGTCAGTGTTCGTGTTGACATTGTGTTGACATGGTATTGACATTGATCACCTCCTGCCAAATGTAACAATAATGAGATAGTGAAGGAAGCTGTCTGTCTGTCAGTCAGTGGTGGTGTGATGTGACAGGTCAATGTTTAACACCGTTGCCTCCTAAACCACAAGCCAGTCATGATACAGGACAGTCATCATGGTTTTAATGCATGTTTAGTAGCTCATTTATAAATGGATAAAACAAAAATGTTTTACTAACATTTTGCTTTGTTGTTCAACCCTCCTTGTCCTCTCATTGCAGGCCACTGCTGTGGTCATATCAGCTCGGACATATGCTGACTTCACCCCTGAGGCCACTTTTGACATAAAGGTACGTCTGGAATGATGGGTTACTTCAGGCTACTCTCTAGGGCATTGGTTCTCAAAGTAGGGTCCGGGGACCCCCAGGGGTCCTTGGGGGGGTACCAGGGGGTCCCCAGCAAAAAGTGTTAATATAGCATCACAATAATTTAAACATTTTATACTTTGGCTATTCAAAAATAGCAGATCTACAAGCTCATAGCGCGGCACCGAGTGCCACGCTATGAGCTTGTATATCTGCTATTTTTGAAAAATCTTGAAAATTTGTGCAAACCTTTTTGAATATACATTTTTTGAAGCAAACATTTGTTACTCAAATCTTTGCTTCATGGGGGTCCCTGGAACAAAATATTTGAGATGTGGGTCCACGGCCAAATACATATCATTTTGGGGGTCACTATTTTATAATTGTCAAATGTTTAGGCATGAGGGGTAAGGTGGCGAGCATGATGGGGGGGTTTGCACACACACTTGCTGGAGCACAGAAATTAATGTTTTTATGTGATCTGGGAGAAATCGTCAATTAAGTTAATGTTGTCCTTTTTACTCAGATTAATACTTAATAAACAAGTTTGATCACAGTACAGTAGTGCAGTCACAGTACAGTAGTGCAGTCACAAAGCTATGCTAAAAGCATAACACAAAAAGCCCTGGGGGCTTGTTTCCATTGTGGTCCATCCAACACAGCAAGTGTTGGTAATTGTTTTGATGCAAAATTCATTCCTTCTCTGTGATTTCCTGTTGTTTGATGAATTGAATACACAGGACCACAATGGGAACAAGTGTTATCCTTTTCGCATTATTGTAAAACTGTACCTCTGTACTTTTTGCAAACTGTTAATAAAGTATTCAATCAATATAAAAAAGACTTGAGACAAGTCTCAGAGATGGTGGATTGCATGTTTAAAACGTGAGAAAGACCGCATATGAGCTGGACCCCTATAGTGTAAAGAGTTATCATGTTTGGTAAAAACAAAGCCATGCAATCCCACGTGTGCGCTCGCTCAGCACTGGTGGGCAAAAGCACCACAGCTGAACACAGAGGCGTACCCACTGTAGAGGCAGGACAGGCGGTCCTGCCCAACTAAGATCTCGCCTCCCCTAGAAAACCCAAATAACCGAAAAGGTCATTGCGTGCTTAATGACCTAAAAGTCACACATCCAACGAGCTTTGAACTGAGCAGATTGGACCTTCTGTTCCAGAGATAATGGCCAAAACATCTTGAAAACGGCCACTTTCGCTGGTTTTCGATCGCAGATTTTCGATTGAGTTCAAATTTCTTTAGTGGGGGTAATAAAGGGGGGGGGTGCAAAAAAAATCTCGCCTGCCCTAAATGTAATTCCTGGGGACGCCACTGGCTGAACAATTGAGAGCATGTCTCTACTGCTGTTATTATCCACCAAATGGACCCGTTTGGACATTCTCAGAGTTGGGCTGGGCAATATTAGGCAATAAAGTTGTCATATGAGACTAAGATGTCGTCTGGGAATTTGGATATTGTAACGTCGTGATATGGCATAATGTGTTTCCTTTTCCTGGTATGAATCACTTAAGCCTTGTTTTACACTGACAAAAATGTGTCAAAAATAGCAGAAAACAGATCTAAAAGCTCACACGCATGGTAGAGTGACTCATCGTGAGCTTGTAGATCTGCTATTGTTGCCATTTTTGAAAAATGTATGATCGTCTCTGTCGATATCAAGGTATTTGGTCAAAAATATCGTCATGTTGTTGTTGTTCATATTGTTGTTGTTCATATCACCAAGGCCTATCTGTTACGGCCCTTCAAGATTGGCTCGAAAACCAAGAGCCATACCATAATAATAAGACAAAGTCAGGTCAAAAGTACAATTCACTTTTATTTTTAAGTCAGTATCATACATCAAGTGTCTTTAATTCTTGGCAGACAAAACACTGTGCAGCTGACAATAAGAATAAGACCAAACGAAGACCTAACTAAATCCTAAACAACAAAAGAAAACAGATGGGCTGGTCAGAATCAAAAGTGGGGAGTCTGGTGAGCCAAGCACTATGTGCCCTCTGTCGCCTCACCAGACTCTCATAAACTACCAAAACCTAAAACTAAACTAAACTAACAAATGCCAAACCATACTTACGACCAGCCCATCCGAACTGAAATAAAGAAAGTACAACTAGTCAAGGGAACAAATACACTGTTGTGCTCTGGTGGGTTACTGGGAGATAACGGGAGCTGACAATAGCTCCTCTTTATAGCCTGGGTCCTAATCAGGAATGAGACACGGCTCAGACAGGGAGGGGCAACCAGAAATCTCAGGTGAGTGTCTAGACCAGCAGCAGCAAGGCAGTGTAGACACTAAAGGGAACAAACAATCATTAATGAACAAATCATAATAGTAAGCTCTAGGCTGAGAAGTGCATATGCAAGCATATAACACTATCTCAAGAGTTACAAATGGATAAGTTGACACTGAGGATTTTACTGTGTACCGCTGTCTGTCTGTCTTCCTAGAAATGTGACGTCTACAGATTTGAGGATGCTCCGCCCGAGCAGGCGACCCTGACCCGTGAGGACGGTCTGAAGTACTACAGGACCATGCAGACCATGAGGCGTATGGAGCTGAAGGCTGACCAGCTCTACAAGCAGAAGATCATCAGGGGCTTCTGTCATCTGTACGATGGCCAGGTACAGCACACTGACCATTATTACATTTTACTTGACGATTTATTGCAGTAGTGGTAAGCAAGTATATGTTAAATCAGACATTAAGCACCCCTACTGCCCAAATGGAATGTTCCTCTATCTTTTTTTGCATGATTCGACTGAAAGATTGGCAGTTGAATTAGACTGATTCGACTGCCAATCTCAGTCGAATCATGGCAAAAAAAAGGAGGGAAAAAATTGTAAAAAAAACAAAACAACCTTTTTTCTTTTTCTTTTTGTTGCATTAGTCGACTATAGGCAACATTTGGCCAATCAGATTTTTACAAATAAGTAAAAATGCACTTGAGTTCTTGAGTTCACGCCTGTCTCATGTAATAATAGATATTGCTGGATAATTTTGACAACTAAGGCAAACGGTTTGCTCTTCACAGGAAGCGTGTGCGGTTGGTATTGAGGGGGGTATCAACCTGTCGGACCACCTGATCACTGCATACCGTGCCCACGGATACACCCTTACCAGGGGGGGGACGGTCAGACAGATCATGGCTGAGCTGACTGGTGAGTACACAGTGATATATAATGCTCAAATACTCATTACACCTTTTTTTTTCTCAATGTGAGGTCCTTGGGGGCAGTTCCAAGGGGTACCCTGTGAAATGTTTGATAGTTACATTTCACCATTATTACATTTACAACAAGTAAATACAATAAGTGAACGAACATAATTAAATAAATGACTATTTTGATCGGAGACAAATATGTACATATCTAACAATAAAATCTTCTTGGATTGGGGTCCCAGAGACAAAGTCTCGTCAAATGGGGGTCCATAGCCTAATGCATATCAATTTAGGGGTCAAAGAAAGTTGAGAACCACTACAGTACACATTTCCAATTAAGACATTTAGCCAAAATTGTATCCTGTGTTCTTTCTTTCTCCAGGGGGGTACTATAATTGCCGGCCCCCTCCTATTTTCCCTCTATGTCCCTCTGCAAGTTATTTTCTCTCTACTTCCCTCTAGAAGTTGTTGATCATTTGCAGAATGCCCAGAATAGGGATACTAGAGTTCAATTAAGTGACATTCTTAACCTCAGAAGTGCAACAGCGGAATGAGCTCTATTTCTTAGATTATAATCATTACTTATAACACTAGTAAAAAGCACATGGATCACTGTCATAGCGCCCAGAGAGATAGTCATAATCTTAATATTCCATTTCTCTGTTCCTTTGTTTACTAACCCACACATCATTGGAGTTTACATAGCATAGATCAGGGGTGTCAACCCTATTTTAAGTCAGGGGTCAGACTGGGCAAAATAACACTTCAAGTCTGCTTGTGCATACTCGCGCTTACTTGTTTTTTCAACCTGTTCTTCTCATGTGTCTCTCTGCTACAAAAAAAAACTACAAAATGTTTCACTTTCCACATTTTGTTTCTTATGAAGATTGCGCAGCAAGCATCACTTTTTATGATTATATGATGAATTCTGTATTAACTTCATAGGATACAAGACAGTTGTAATGAGAGATACAAAGAAATGTTATCCTTTTATCCTCACCCTTTCCGTGAATTAACCATTTGAAATCAAACATTGCCAGACACAACATGTAGAGCTAACAAAACATATTGTAAATGTAGGCTACAAAATGTATCTTTAACTTATTTTTGTTATAGACTAAATAGGTAAAGCACTGCCAACTCCCAGCACAGGCCGGATATCACCCAAAGGCGGCCAGTTTGTCACCCCTGGCATAAAACTATCTACAATTGTTAGTGTAGAATCAAATCACTCTTATTTGTATTGTCTCTCATCTGCATTGTTTTTGCTCTCCCCCTTTTAGGCAGAAAAGGAGGAATTGCCAAGGGCAAGGGAGGCTCTATGCATATGTACACTAAAAACTTCTATGGAGGAAATGGTATAGTGGGAGCTCAGGTAACTCCTTACTCCTTATTTTTCAAGGCTTCTGATTGTGATTGTTGCTACTGAAATGTTAATCATTGTTATACTATTGATGTTGACAGTGGCGTACCCGCTGTAGAGGCAGGACAGGCGGTCGCCTGCCCAACTAAGATCTCGCCTTCCCTAGAAAACCCAAATAACCTGAAAATGTGTCATTGCGTGCTTAATGACCTCAAAGTCACGCATCCAACACGCTTTGAACTGAGCAGATTGGACCTTCCGTTCCAAAGATAATGGCCAAAACATATTGAAAATATATTTTCGGGGGGGGGGGGGGGGTTGCAAAATAAAATCTCGCCCGCCCTAAATGTAATTCCTGGGGGGGGGGGTGTGTGTGTGTGTGTGTGTGTGTGTGTGTGTGTGTGTGTGTGGTAACTACTCAAGTGTACACAGTAAAGTCCAAAATCCTCTTTGTTCATTTTAAAGGTTTAATGACATTCACTTTTACACCACATTCAAAGTCTTTGTCCTGGTCCTTCAAAAGTGTACAAAAAGTTTTTTAAGTGAAAATTCCATTCCAGTGATCAATGGCAGGTGTTTTTCTCTCACATTTCTAAAGCCTTTTCAACTGCAATGAAAAAAGAAATCTTTGCCTGCGGGTGTCGCTGGTGAGGGATTTTGCCTGTCAATCATCGCCTCTGCTCCGCCCCCCCCAAAGGAAAGGATAGGGGAGGGGAGGGGCGAGGAGGAGAGTGGGCGGGATTATTCGACAGTGACCTCACTGTCGAAGGGCCAAGCTCAGATTACTTTTCAGCCTAATTATTCAGAAAACCCCAGACCACAGAAAATCCACTGAATGTTTTAAGTTCAGGTTTTTTGGGTGTAATTGAGGTCATAAAACCCCAAATAAAACATTGAAAATAAAAAAAGTGAAAATGAATGTCATGATACCTTTAAGTCATACTACTGCGTTACATTTTCAATTAAAGCAGCACTATGTAACTTTTTAACAACTATAGTATATTATGTCCCACAAAATTATAACGTTGCATGTTATTGTTTTGTTATTGATTGTAATTACTATGAATAGGGGAGACAATGCGTTTCATCCTGGCATTTGCCAAGGCACAACTGCCAGTCAAAGCAAAGACTGGCCAATCACAGCGCGTCCTCGCCGGACATGCTTGCAGAGACTCTTGTGTAATGAAGTCAAAGTGTTGGCTGCCTGTTATTTGTGTCCAAAGTGGCCACTGATACCCCAAAATACACAGTGCTGCTTTAAAGAAAAGTTATTCTTGATATAATCTTTTACTGGTTTATTTTTCACAATAACCAGTCCACATGAATTTTCTCATGTGAGCCAAAATGAACGAGCCAAAATGGCGCAGGCATCTGAAATGTAACTTAATACATGTATTTTTGTATTGTGTAACTTTTAAGTACGAGTATGATCTCAAGGCATGTTGCAAACTTGACCTTTACCATTGTGGTGTTGTCCACAGGTTCCTCTGGGAGCTGGTGTAGCCCTCGCCTGCAAATATATGGAAAATAATCAGCTCTGTGTCAGTCTCTATGGTGATGGTGCAGCCAATCAGGTGCGGAATACAAGTGTAATATGTCATACCTGAATTATTTTTGATGAGTTTGTGGACAGGTAGGTAGTAGTAGTAGTGACTTGCTTGTCTGAAATTGTCTGTTGATTAAGTGTTGTTATTTTATGCTAAAATGTATATAATTGTAGTGATATACTAGTAATGAAAAGTTATTATTACTATTACCGGTATGTAATTATGCCTACATCTTTTTACATTTTGTAAGGCAAATGAAGATCTTTGGAAATAATTTAATTATCCTCTGACAAAATTGTCTTCTGAAAATCTGTCTAAAAACTAAGAGTGCATTTTTCATTTTACAGGGTCAGATCTTTGAAACCTACAACATGGCGGCTCTTTGGAAGCTGCCTGTCATATTTATCTGTGAGAACAACAAGTACGGGATGGGAACCTCTGTAGAGAGAGCTGCGGCCAGCACTGATTACTACAAGAGGGGTGAATTCATTCCTGGTCTCCGGGTAATGCTTGTTTTTAATGTCTAATCTTCTTTTATTTATTTATTTCTGTATTTTTTCATCCTAGTTGTTACAGCTCATTAAATATAAAGTAAAACACCTGGTTGTGTAACCACCACCAGTGGTTTCACAATGCTGTGTTGCATGTGAGGCACTGAGCTTCTTACTGGAAGACTTTTTTCTTTTCGTGAAAATACCCTCATGGTAGTTGTTGAGTGTGGGCTAGAGCTGGGCTAGAGCTGTGCTCATTTATGTGTCCATGGAGTAAAGTGCTGCTTTCTGCACCCTTGGGGGTATGTTCACGCTGTCCGGTCTTTGTGAATAAAAGGTGCTGACTAGAGTGCTTTCTGCTGGAGAAAAAAATGGGTGGGGGATCACACGATGCACATTTTGTTACCATAACATTGTGGTCACCTTTTGGTCATTTCTCATAGGTTTTAATGTAAAAAGGCGGTACCTTTTTTGTTTTTAAACGAGGACAGTCAGTGTGAATCTCCCATCTTATACACACATGCACACACCTTTACTCTCCTTGACTACTACACTGTAAAATTACTCAGCATTGATTTAACTCGTAACAGTTAATTTAGCATTAAATGGACCTGGGTCCCTTTTGGTTACATTTGTACACTCTTGAGTTACAAATGGCTAAATTAACACAGAGGATTTTACTGTGTGCCTTATCTGTTATCTGTGTTATTGGTCTGTACATTGTGATAAGCAAACCATGACGATAATAGTCATTACTAATGCAACCAAATGGAGTAACAACAAATTCTGGAAAGATTTGCAATTTTTTTTCATTTAATAACAACTTTCTTGTATTTCAGGTGGATGGGATGGATCTGCTTTGTGTCAGGGAAGCCACCAAATTTGCAGCTGATCACTGCCGAGCTGGGAAGGTGAGCTAACGGCTTTTTAAAGATGGCTCCTGGGAGACACACAATGAATGTAATGACTGGAAGATGTCAGCCTTACGTGTGCGTGTGTGTGTGTGTGTGTCATTTTCAGGGCCCTGTCATCATGGAACTGCAGACCTATCGTTACCATGGACACAGTATGAGTGACCCTGGTGTCAGGTAAATAAATGCTCACCTACTGCCACTACTTTTTATGTATTCTTTGTTTCATTAAGATGTGTAAGGGGTAGGGCTGTCACAATTGTTACATAATCGCACATCCACACATTCCAAACACTTTTGACAGTATAAAATTAAGTTGCGTCCAAAATCACTTGCATGCTATTTTCAGTATGCTATTTTCAACATACTTTTATGTTTCATTTCTGACATACTAATGAGATCACACGGAATGTTAGCAAAGTTCCCCATCTTGTGACAAAACAGAGGTACTGCATACACATGTCCCGTTCCATCACTGTGTGTAACAGTTAATGCTGTTGTTTTCAACAAATGACTACACTCTACATGTGTTTAATAGAAGCCTAATTGAAGTTACGACGGCGGTTTGGTCCCTGTCCTCCATGTAAATTCTTCTATTTTGTTGTCACAGCTACTGCATTGCATTGTGGGACATTCATAGCCATAGCGTCCACTGTCGCATACTGTAATATTTCCCGATTGTAGTGTGCATTTCACGTACTATTGAGTAACGTGTCCTTTTGGACATTCAAAAATATGTCACATACTACTTTGGCACACTAAATAGTATGTTACTGTGACATTTTGGACACAGCCTTGAGCCTTAGTACCTCAATAAAGGTACTGGACTGGTTATTGGTGTGGATAAGTACTTTATAGATGTTTATTTCATAGGATCTGTATAGAGGCTTTGCGTGTGACATCATCGTACCTGGAAGTTATGCGGGAACGCCTCCTGAGTGGCAAAGAACAACGTTTTGGCCTTGACAGCCCATACATCCAAACAGAAAAGTCCTATCTGATTGTATTAAACAACGTTAAACTCACCAACATGGCAGCTGTACAGAAAGCTTGAATTATCCTCTTTCTATCTGCAAAGTTTTTGTTTCATAAAAATAAACCGTAGACATGTTATGAGTTTCATTCTGTCAATAAATTCCGTGCAGGTGATGATTTTTCTAAGTGTCAGAGTGTGGAAGCGCTCGTTTTAAAATAACGCAATGTTCTGTTGCCTCCTGCATTATGTGACATACTACGCAGGACCCTTGAGTGATTTCCAACGAGCGCTTCCAAACTCCAATGCTCCATGCTGCTCTATGTTTTGCCACTCAGTCTAGATGAGGGGGGCGTGTCCCGGTGGAAAAGTGACGCATTTGCGTACTCTCTAACTCTATTAGCAGTGGAAAGCATTGTAGTGTTGTTGCATCCCTAGTCTACCACATCCTTAAACGCCAATCTCTCTCCCATCACAGTTACCGTACACGTGAGGAGATCCAGGAAGTGCGCAGTAAGAGTGACCCCATCTCCATGCTGAAGGACCGCATGCTGAGCAACAACATGGCCAGCGTAGAGGAGCTTAAGGTAGCCTGTCTTTCTGAACTCTGACTGGACAAAAATACTTTAGCAAGACCAGAATGACTGAAGTTTCGACGACATCGAAACGTCAGTCACTCTAGCTAGCACCTTTTTAAAATAAAAAAGGCTTACATGTCCGAGCTGGTCCAGTGTCCTCTCATTCGTCGCTGCTGTATTGTCCCGTTCTTGTGAAGTGCTCGGGTGGCGCAGTGGTAAAGTCCCTGCCCACCACCACGGAGGTTGTGGGTTCGAATCCACCGTGGTGCATCCGGCTTTGTCGAGCGTCTACACGAACACAATTGGCCCGTGTTCGGGGGAGGGAAACCGGACAGGGAGGGTGATATCGGTCATTGCACGTACTCCTACGGGCTGGGGTGGCATCTGTCAGCGGGGAGTGTTGGGCGGGAGGAGTAGGACGGAGGCTCTACGTCCTCCTGGTGGGGGCTCCTCACTGGCAGGTGAGTCAGTAGGATACGACAGCAGTGACAACACAGAAATGTGTGTGGGGAGGAATCAATTGGCATAATGACTAAATTGGGGAGAAAAAGGGGTAAAAAAGAATTGGCTACTCTAAATTTATTTAAAGAATTGTCCCGTTCCTGTGACCTGCCTTGTTCTGGCTGAGGCGCGGTGGTATTCCTCTTCTTCTCAAAAATACTTTCAGTAAGAGGAATTCCGCTGAATGTGCAAAGGTTACAGGAATAATTTTTCATCATAAAGGCAAAGCATAATGACAAACCTTTCAGCAATCATAACAATGTATGTGTCAGGCAAGTCATTTGTCCATGGCAGACAATGATATGGCTTGAATGTATAAACACATTCTTCGCACATGAAGTATGATGAGATGTATTTTGTTACAGCTCTTGATTTTACGGTGGTAATTACAGTAGTTGGCTATGTGAAATTGTTACCCTGTGCCCTAATGCCTGATTTATACTTGGTTGCTCACACCCGTGTCACGCACTGAACATAGCCGATCTACAAGCTCAGAACGTGTCTCGCTGCAACATGTTATGAGCTTGTAGATCAGCTATTTTCAGTGGGTGACACCTGCACACAACTGAGTATAACTCAGGCTTTAAAGTGTAACATGAGATGTTATGCTAGCTACTTATTGTGCTGTCCAGCAGGGTGCTATTACACATACTGTACCGCTGCCAAAACGTGCAAATTGATATGATTCAGTTGCTCTGCTGTAGTAGCTATAGCTAGTGATTTCATTATAACCAATTCTCTGATCCATTGTACCATTGTGTTATTGCTTCTGTGTAGGAGATCGATGTGGAGGTGAGGAAAGAGATTGAAGATGCGGCGCTGTTCGCCACCACAGACCCAGAGCCCCCACTGGAGGACTTGTGCAACCACATCTTCCACAATGAGCCTCCCCTGGAAGTGAGAGGCGTAAACGCTTGGACCAAACTGAAGTCTGTTAGCTAAAGTTTGAACCCTCTCCTCTCTCCCCTCTCCCATACTTATTTCTAGTGTTTTGTATTCACCCGTACTGTCCCTGTCAGCTACTGTATGGCCTCCACCCCTAGTCTCCAGTTTTCAGTTTCCTTTACGCCAGCGCCTAAGACCAATAGCGTACTGTAAGGTATCAGTCAAGCACTCCCAGGTTGGATGCACCGTCAACCGATGTTTAGCATTGAAATTGACATTGTAACACCAGGGGTGAAATTCACAAACATTTTGTACTGTATAGCATGAGTCAAAATATTAAAACATAGTTATTTATAAGATTGAACACAAATGTTCTTCTTGTTTATTTTTTCTTTGCATTAAAGAAAGAAGGTAGTACCAGCATACAACTTAAGAAGATCCTTTGGATGATTAACAAGTTAACTATTATGTATTATGAACGGTTAACTGTTATTTTCATGTGGGAAAAGAACAGAAAATAAATTAGAAAGACACGTGGCACTTAGAAAGATGTTTTGTTGTTGCTCCAGAGAAATGTTGACTCTAGCCCCAGGTATCTCTATATCCATGTATAGTTGATTGACTGATGCTGAATTTACTGGTTTGACAGTAAACAGGGTTTTCAGGTGTTATTAAGCATCCGCATACCTCATTCTCCAACATTGCTTTGGGAAATGTTCTTATTTGTGCAATCTCAATAATGAATCCAGGCGTATGGTAAAAGTTCTCACGTACTCTTGGATCCTTGCTTCAAAGTCAGCAAAAGGCTTTATCGACATTTTCCCAGCATTGTATTTTCTCTGAAACATAATGAAGTTCTGATCAGCCATAGTTTAGCTTACCAAACATGTGCCTAAAGCATCTTGTGCTGTTTGGAAGAGGAATGTGACCGTCAACACTTTCATTTACATTTAAGAACCTGATAGATAAATGCTGAGTAAGAGACATATTTGGATACATGTTCATTGTTTTCTTTTTTGCTAGCAGACCAGATGATGAAACCATCTGCATAACTACATTTTCCATAGTATTCATAAAACGGTATATTTGTATCATACGGAACATGATTGTAACCGTGATATGAGGCATCATCCAAAACGCTTTTATTTATTCTATTCAATGTTTCTCTTGGTCTGAAAGCCTTCATGATTCAAGCATATCTATTTTACAGTTTATTCTCTTTTAAATCATTTCTCGTTTTTCTGAAAAGGGGGTTTGTACTCTTGTGGCCACTCCTATTTATTGCTGGGAAGGTGTTTTGTGATGAAGGCATGGCAGTGCAGTTGTGTGTTATGCTGGAATCCTTGGATTTCAGTTAAAATACTTGCTACACTCCTGTTTTAGTTTTCTGATGGAGAAGTATAGAAACCCTTCTCACCATAATGTAACACATGGCTGGCAAACATAAGATGACAGAGTATTTGAAATGCAAGTACATAAAAAGAAAATCGGTGAAAACCACCTATGAGAGTATTTGTGGTAAACTGTTACAGGACAGGTGCAGAGCATTAAAGGCAATGCTTTGCAGGAACATTGGATTCATGCAATAAAAAGATTGGAATGTTTGTGTTTGTACCTGTGTTTATTGATTTCAAGTCAACAGATAACTTTCCTTTCTGCAATGTTTCCTTTCAAATAATTTCCCCTTGTAATGTAAAACAAAAAATGTCAGTACGTTTTTGGGAATGGTTGATAACTGGTAAGTCACTGACAAAAAGTCACTGATTTCTCAGTGCATGTATTCTCTGAATCCAACCCAGAAAACATCTTTGCAGTTGGCACAAATCAGCAAAGCAATGCAGTATCCTCAGTCGATACTGATGTAGGTCTATGGCCTACTAAATTAGTTCAAATGTACTATAACAATAAAGTGAGTGTTTCTAAACTGCAAAAGTGCAGAGCTCTGTATGAGACTGAAAATTATAAGAAAGCTATAATAGTACAGACTAATATTGATTGATTGATTGATTGATGTAGTTTATTTAGTAAGACATGAGAATAGTACATGACAGTACATAAAAGTACAAATGGAAGTACAAATTCACAATACAAGGTCTACTAAACTGGAACTCATTAAGCACTAAGCTTTAAGATGAGAACCCCATGCACACAAATCATGATGATATATAAGAGGCAGACAGATATACACACTACTATACAGAATGTCATACAATCAGCTTTCAGGTTACTGGTATGAAGAGAGAAAAAAAATAAATATATATATATATATATACAAAAGAGGAAAATGGGGGTGGGGGGGTAGGTTAAGACTTAGACAGGGGCCATTTTCGAATTGCAGCCTCCTGAAGGTGTATCTTTAGGGCAGAATATCAATTGTGAACGCTCCTATATTGAACACAATGAATGAACAGTTGCTGTAAGTGAAAGAAATGAGCTCAGATAGCTTGTACTGCGTTACTTTTATTCTGAAATGTACTGTGTGAAGAGGAACACAACTCTTGCGCAGATTGGTCCGTGAATTCAGTCCGTCAAGTCAACTTAAATAAGACACAGCACCACCGGAAATGGGTTTAAAAAATATTTTTTGTTTCGTTATTAATCTATAGAATCAACAGTGTATGTTGTACCTCAAAGAAACAGCGGTAATTTTTGATTTGAACATATTCCTAGCAAGAGACGCAAGCTTTCAGCTCTCAGGCAGAGGACACTAGGAGAATACTTTAAAATAGTGCACCAAACAAATTAAATTTACATTTTTTTGTCTGCTTATGGTTAGATAAAAACTCGATTTTGTATTTGATAGGTTGCTCCTCTAATGAAGGAAATAGCTATAGATTGTCTGCAGCAGCAGCAGTCAGTCAAGCCAGATAAAACAAATTAATGATAGAATGCACTGCCCTAAATCCACCAAAATTAGATTATTGTGATTAGTTTAGCTTGCAAGCTGATATAAATTATGACTGTGTATTTTTTTCCTTGTTTTTTCAGTGGTGTAAGTACTGAAGTACTGTACTAAATTTTGAGGTACATTTACTTAACTGGAGTATTTCCAAATTGGAAAAATATTATCATTATATTATAAAACAAACATTAACCACTTTAGCCCTATTTTATACTTAAGCTATTTGAAAATAGCCTAGGTATAAAATAAGCTCACAACGCGTCGCATCGCGTACAAACATTTTAGTACTTTTACTTTTGGTACTGTAAGTATATTTTAATGCCAATGCGTTTGCACTTTTACTCAAGCAACATCTTGAACACTAGCCCTAGAATGTCTGTGATCTTACATACATTTCAAGTATTCCAAATACACAGTCATAGATCTCTCTCGGTCCCCCACTGTGTAGTGCCCATCTGCGCGGCCATAAAAGTGCTCTAAACTCCGTCTGTACTCACCCAATAATTAATTCCTAAGACGTGGAGTCATATTTTGTCCTCTAGTTTCATATCCATGTGAAAGTTCTGCCAGAAAACGTGTGTTTAGTCAAATATCTCCACTTATTCACGAGCTGCACACGGACGAGTTCTGTGCGACGCGAGGGGCCAGGAATGATTGCAGCACTGAATATACGTAACTTCCATAAGGACGCACAAATGTTTGGGACACACAATTGACAGGTGCTTGTGATTGGTGCGGGGTAATGAATCATCACCTGCCAATTGTGTGTCCCAAACATTTGTGCGTCCTTATGGAAGTTACGTATATTCAGTGCTGCAATCATTCCTGGCCCCTCGCGTCGCACAGAACTCGTCCGTGTGCAGCTCGTGAATAAGTGGAGATATTTGACTAAACACACGTTTTCTGGCAGAACTTTCACATGGATATGAAACTAGAGGACAAAATATGACTCCACGTCTTAGGAATTAATTATTGGGTGAGTACAGACGGAGTTTAGAGCACTTTTATGGCCGCGCAGATGGGCACTACACAGTGGGGGACCGAGAGAGATCTATGACTGTGTATTTGGAATACTTGAAATGTATGTAAGATCACAGACATTCTAGGGCTACTTGAACACAGGCCTTTTACTAGTAAAATATCTGAGTAGGCTACTTCTTCCACCACTGTTTTTTTTTACAATGTCATCGACGCTTGACTTTTATTTTGAAATCCACTAACGGAAGTAGGTTCCGTGGCTATCTGATGCTGTCTTGATACGGGTGGGAGATTCAAGCTTTCCTTAGATAGCCTAGCAGCAGTGCTACTGCTACGTGCTCTCAGTCAGTCAGTACTGTAGGACAGACGGAGGAATGGAAGAAGTTCTACGCTCCACACACACAGCAACAACAACAATGAGACGAGTTGTGTGTGTTCTCTATGCCGTTCTCCTGGTTGCAGGGCTCGTCTCGTCAGCAGAAGACGACAGCGGCAGCAGCAGCTCCAACGGCAAGAAGGACCAGGCGTGCTATAACTACGCCGGAGGACACGTCTACCCTGGAGAGGCTTTCCGGGTGCCCGTGACCGACCATTCCCTGCACCTCAGCAAGGCGAAGAGTCAGTTTATTATTGGCTTCTTCTTTTTTTTTTTGCATGATTTTTGCATTGTTCTTTCTTTGGCAGTGGTGGAAGAAGTAGCCTACTCAGATGTTTTTGCTTAAGTAAAAGTATCAATACCACAATGTAGAAATACTCATGTATGTTACAGGCCTCCTGTACAAAAGTATTGGTATCAACATCAACATGTACTTAAAAGTACCGAAAGTAGAAAGTGCTCGTTATGCATAATGTCCCATTTCACAAGTTTTTAAATGCATACAGAATCTTTTGAAAATAGCAGATCTACAAGCTCACAATGTCGCATTTGTGAGCTTGTAGATCTGCTATTTTCAAATGGCCGAAATGTATATAAGGCTGAAGTGGTTGATGTATGTTTTGTGATGATAATCAAAATCTACAAAGTAACTAGTAACTACATTTTTCATATAATTGTAGTGGAGTAAAAGTACAATATTTGCCTCTGAGATGTAGTGTAGTAAAAGTAAAAGTATTGAAAATTGTAAATACTCCAGTAAAGTAAAAAATACCTTAGAATTGTACTTAAGTACAGTACTTGAGTAAATGTACTTAGTTACTGTACACCACTGCTCAGTGGCAATGCTGCAGGCAGATTAGAACAACGGAAATGGAAACGACTCCATGCAAATGTCAAAGAGCAAATATTTTACTTGATATGTTTGATCAGTTTTTGTTTATTTTCAGAGGAGGTTGTGTGTAAGGATCTTATCTCCCCCCCCCCTCACACACACACACACACACACCACATAGTAGGCCTAACTTTGAAGGGACACGTCATTCAATGACATTTGGTGAATTCTGCCCCCCCCCCCCCCCGCCTTCCATCCCACTACACACCCATCCATGCACCCCTTCCTGACCAGATAATAACTGAACCTCATGTAGCAGTGTGAATACAGAGACCTTCACTGTTGATATGAAACTAAAGGCAAAAGTTTAATCATGTTATATTGTGTCATTAACCAAGGTCCTGCCCCAGACTTTCCTTGTCTTCAGACACTATGGGGAGGTCTTAATCTTCCTGCACACTTTTGCATTATTGCTGACACTTGATCATTTGTGCAAGTGCTGTCTCTTTGTTATTCCAAGTTTAGGTCAATATGCAGCACAACGTAATCAAACGGTGTGTGTGTTTTTCATTCCTAAATAAAAGTCTCAAAGTCTGCACCTCACTGGGAAGGAACAGCTGTCATCGATGGTGAATTCAGGGATTTGAAACTGTCCGACTTCAAAGGCAAATACCTCGTGTTCTTCTTCTACCCCCTGGACTTGTGAGTCAAAGATTATCAACTTATTATTGGATTTGGCTATTTGTTGTGTGTTTTGTCAATGAACATACATTTTGTGTATAGGCCTGTCACAATTATTACATAATCGTCTAATTGCAATTATTTGAGGTAATCAAATTTTTTTTTGCATAATCGTTGAAACATTAATCGCACATTTTCAAATAGTAAAAAAAAGCTGAAATAGCTGATCTACAAGCTTACCAATCGTGACAGCCCTATTTGTGTATAAAGTTTTCTAACTTTAATGTTCTAAATGTTTTTGTAGCACATTCGTCTGCCCCACGGAGATCATCGCATTCAGTGATCGTGTGCAAGAGTTCCGTAACATCAATGCTGAGGTGGTTGCATGTTCCGTTGACTCCCAATTCACACACCTGGCCTGGTAAGCAAGTCTTTGTATTTCTCTTTTTGTGTTGTTGTGACCAGTCATTAGTTTGCGTTACCCACCACAACATATCTGTTCCCTCCCACGGTCCCTTCGTATACCACACCTCTCTTATGATCATAAGATCAGCCTATAGCTAGTAAATTGTAAAAGATAAAAAAAGACCACTAACTACTATCAAATCTGTCTTGTCTTGTCATTGTACTCATTAATGCAATATAACTCTTATGTCTTGGGACAAAGTGTTCTCAATCCGATCATCTCATGATCTTTAACACATGGTGGTTTTGCATGTTTACTTTTACAAATCTACTGACAAATCACATATGCTTTACATTACTGAATATGATTTTTAAGTAGGCTACAATATGAATATCAACTTGAATCTTGATACATATTTTTCATCAAAGAGTTACATTATCATTAAGTGTGGATAGATTTGAAAAGTCTGCCGTTGTGGTGCGTTCATGTGCTAATGGGAATCTCTTTAATGTTTGAGGTTAGGATTTTATTTTACGGACAAGTCATACTTTTTTATAGCGTTGCTATTATTAAGCTACGAACAGTGTGGCAAGTATAATATTTGTTTTGTTTTGAGTTTTGTGTTGCCTTGTGTGTTTTGTTTCTTTAAGATCAACAACATGGGATGAACATCATCTTTCATAGGTTAATTATGTTTCTGGTTATTTACAGGATCAATACACCCAGAAAGACGGGTGGACTTGGACCAATGAAAATTCCACTATTGTCTGACCTGACTCACCAGATTGCCAAAGACTACGGAGTCTTCCTAGAAGACCAGGGACACACTCTCAGGTACAACATCACATCCTGTTGTCCAGTTTCTGCAGGCCGTTGACTTTCATACAACAAACATTTATTTATTTATTTGAAATTTCACTGGAGGATAAGCCCCTTGAGATGCAGCATCTCGTTTTCAACGGGGTCCTCAACCAACCTCAACCAATCAAGAGCACAATTCCAAACCCTTTTTTATGTTGCCAGTGCTACATAGTAAAATCTTGAGCGTTAATCTAACTCTTGAGAGTGTGCAAATTAGGGCTGGGAGGTATATCGATATATTTTCAAACAAGATATAGATTTGGTCCATGAATCGAATACAGTACAATATTAATTTCACTTTTCATTATTTCATTTTCATACTATATACTTTGAATTACTGCTGACAATTACTGCTGACAAGTTTTCTTGACATTCCAAAAAACATTCCATTCAGTATGGTACTGAATGCAAATTGTAGTCAATTTGCATACAGTACCGTGTATGACATGTAATAACACTGGTATGGTGCTTTAAATATCCATTTATGTTGATAGTAAAACATTTAACTTTGTTTATATTTTTTTGCTTTAATCTATGTGTAGTGTCATTGTTTCATGTTTTGCAATGTGAACACTACATGATGACCCCAACTCGTTAAATATTAACATTACAGCTGAACGGACTAGTCTGAAATTCTCTGAATGTAGATCTTCCTGTGAACTGATACCTGCTCAGACGACAGTGTGTCGTCTACCTGTGCTGAATCGCAGCATGCAAGTTAAACGGCGGACTCTAAATACTTTCCAAATGGTGCATTAGATGTTGAGTGGTACTGTACTAGCAGTAAGCACGTTGCTAGCTGTTGTTAGCAACCGTGGTTGCTAGCTATCAGGGGTGTGTTTGTGACAGTTAATGAGAGGAGCCAGTGATATGTTCAAGTGCAGCAGTGTTTGAGAATGCACAAATGTAATTTGAACTACTTTTGAACTGCACAAATGTAATTTGAACTATTTTTCATAAATAGTTTAACAGCTGTGTATTTTGTTAAGCAGTGTTTATGGCTTTGACTTACAACTGAACACAGAGATAATATTTTTTGTCCATATTGCCAAGCTCTAGTACAAATGTAAGTAAATTGGTCCGTAAGGGTCCATTTGGTTATATTTCAGAGTTACAAATGTATAAATGAACGATTTTACTCTTTCAATGTTCAGTGTAAAGGACTTGTGGATGCATATATCTGACAGCACTTCAAATTTAGCATCTTTAGCTAGACTCTGTATTGCAGCCACACCAAGGTTAACCACTTGAATCCTAGCATCCTTACTCTGGGGCTCCCATTCGTCGAAAAGTTAGCTTGTAGATTTGCTATTTTCTCCGACGATATTAAAGCTGCACTATGTAACTTTCCTCTTCTACCCCGGATTTGAACCTGGTTTCCTGCGCAAGTGCTTGCATTTTTTTTTAATGGAGCCTGCCTGCTTGCTCAGGGGATAAATTGAATCTTGACCTTCAGGTCTAGGGTGAGACATGACCTTTAACACAATCTACATGTCTCAATAGAAGAGCAGGGAGACAAAATACAACCACCCCAACCACAACATTTAAATGTTCATTAAAAAAAACTTACATAGTGCCACTTTAAGTGTAGAGCGAAAACAGGACGGGCCTAATTATAGATGTAGGTTCATGTCGGGTCTCCTGTTAAGATGTGAGGTAACAGGCCCAATTACAAGAGTGTTGTATTTTAGGTTGTATTATTATTATAATGTAATCTGCCACCATGTATGAAGCCTGGGTGTTACTGTTTTAGTTGGTCTTATTTGTCTGATCATTGTTTGTGTGAATAACTTTAAACATTAGTAGTGGAAATAGCCGATCTACAAGCTCACAACGTGTCGCATCGCGACACGTTGTGAGCTTATAGATCCACGATTTTTGAAAATATATGAAAAATTTTCAACATGGAAGCGATTATGCAAAAATAATTCAGGTACAAGCACTGAAATATTGGTGGGACATGTTCTGCAGAGACTGTGCTAACACAATACAACAACAACAACAACTAGACGCGTCGCAATTCAGGGCAATTGCAGAGTGTGGTTGCACCGACGCTAGTCGCAGGTCGCTGCCGCCGGGACTCGAGGAATACGCTGGGAGGAATACCGTCGGAGGCTGTGCCAATTACATTGTCACGTAACTCCTGAGATCACTTGCGTTTCATTTTGAGAGGATTGATCCCCCCAAAATAAGGTTTTTGCATCAAACGGTTACATTTTGAGCATTTGTGGCGCCCCCTATGGATCAAAGTGGAAATTCTTTTGGGGATTTGTTGAGTAAACCACACTTGACATGTGATTCAAATTTGGGATTGACTGGACGTTTTGTTCGTGATTTGTGGGCTTTTTTGTAAAACGGGCCCCTCCCGCTAACTTTGGAAGCCATTTACGGACGAACGGTATGGACTATCAAAATTCTGTTTCGGTCCAGATTATCGCATGGGTCCAGAGATCATGTGTACCGATTTTTGTGAAATGTGGACAAAATATATGGGAGGAGGAGCTAAAAGTGTGTTTTGAAGAAAATTCAAAATGGCGGAAAATCTATCCTGACGCAAATGGGCGTGGCCTATATGGGGAGTTGCGTCATGACCCAAGGAATCTAGGGAAAAATACATTTTGATTTTATGACCTACGGTTCAAGAGTTATAGGCCAAAACGTAAAGGGGGCTGTTATTGCGCCACCATGTGGCCGATTAGTGTAATTATTTTTTCAATAATTTTGGACTAAATTATGAACCTCCCCTCCAAATCTGGTAACTCTAGCTCTTACGGTTTTTGAGAAAAAAATACTTGAATTTTAGTTTTTTCACTTTTTCATTAAAGCGGATGGGGACATTTAATGCACTAATAAATCAATATCAATTAAACTATTTAACCAATCTCTTAGCAAAATACAAGCACACTATTCCCGGTGAAGCCGGTCATTTTGACATATGGCACTAAATTGGGAAAAATAAACTGTGGGCTGTGATGCGATTTGAAATATTGTTTATCTATAATAAATGGAACTAGACGCGTCGCAATTCTGGGAAATTGCAAAGTGTGGTTGCGCCGACGCCGGTCGGGGGTCGCCGCCGGGACTCGAGTGATACGCCGGGAGGAATACCCTCGGAGGCCGCGCGACGTGCGATTCGAATCCGGTGCCGATAGGATCCCGCGTTCGTGATACGTGCCGTTTCGATTTTAGGAAATAGGCCCTTCCCACTAAAGAAATAGGCCCCTCCCACAAATGTAACGGGCCAATTGTATTGTCACGTCACTCCTGAGATCACTCGTGTTTCATTTTGAGAGGATTGATCCCCCCAAAAATCATGTTTTTGCATCGAACGGTTAAGTTTTGTGCATTTGTGGCGCCCCCTATGGATCAAAGTGGAAATGCTTTTGGGGATTCATTGAGTAAACCACCCTCGACATGTAATTTAAATTTGGGATCAATTGGATGTTTCGTTCGTGATTTTTGGCATTTTTGGTAAAACGGGCCCCGCCCACTAACTTTGGAAGCCAATTACGGACGAACGGTAAGGACTATCAAAATGCCGTTTGGATATGTTTATCGCATGGGTCCATAGATCACGTGTACCGATTTTTGTGAAATTTGGAAAAAAATCTGTAGGGAAAGGTGCAAAAAGTGTGTTTTGAAGAAAATTCAAAATGGCGGAAAATCTATCCTGACGCAAATGGGCGTGGCCTATATGGGGAGATGCGTAGTGACCCAAGGAATCCAGGGAAAAAGACATTTTGATTTTACGACCTACGGTTCAAGAGTTATAGGCCAAAAGGTAAAGGGCGCTGTTATAGCGCCACCATATGGCCGATTAGTGTAATTCTTTTATTAATAATTTTGCAATAAACTATTAACCTCCCCTCCAAGTCTTGTAACTGTAGCCCTTACGGTTTCCGAGAAAAAAATACTTGAATGGGAGTTTTTGCAATTCCCATTAAAGTGGATGGGGAAATTTAATGCACTAATAAATCAATATCAAAAAATCTATCTATACGGAAATGGGCGTGGCCTATATGGGGAGTTGCGTATTGACCCAAGGAATCTAGGGGGAAAAAGATTTTTATTCTACAACCTACGGTTCAAGAGTTATAGGCCAAATCGTAAAGTGGACTGTTATAGCGCCACCATGAGGCCAACTTGTGTAACTATTTTTTTAAATAATTTTGCAATAAACTATGAACCTCCCCTCCAAGTGTTGTAACCCTAGCCCTTACGGTTTCTGAGAAAAAAATACTTGAATGGGAGTTTTGTCATTTTCCCATTAAAGTGGATGGGGAAATTTAATGCACTAATAAATCAATATAAATTAAACTATGTAACCAATCTCTTAGCAAAATGATAGCACACGATTCCCGTTGAGGCCGGTCATTTTGACATATGGCACTAAATTGGGAAAAATAAACTGTGGGAGGAGATGCGGTCTAAAGTATTGTTTATCTACATCGAAACTTTATCTATAACAATAGTCTGGTTGCCCATTCGGGCAACCACACTAACTAGACGGGTCGCAATTCTGGGAAATTGCAAAGTGTGGTTGCGCCGTCGCCGGTCGCAGGTTGTGATCCTGCGTTTGTGATATATGGCGTTTTGATTTTAAGAAATAGGCCCCTCCCACTAAATAAATAGGCCCCTCCCACAAATGTAGCGGGCCAATGACATCGTCATGTCACTCCTGACATCACCTGCTTTTCAATTTGAGAGGAGTGATCCCCCTAAAAATCATGTTTTTGCATCAAACGGTTACGTTTTGCACAGTTGTGGCGCGCCCTATGGATCAAAGTGGAAATGCTTTTGGGGATTTGTTGAGTAAACCACCTTCGACATGTGATTTAAATTTGGGATCGATTGGACGTTTTGTTTGTGATTTGTGTTTTTTTTTGTAAAACGGGCCCCTCCCGCTAACTTTGGAAGCCATTTACGGACGAACGGTAAGGACTATCAAAATGCCGTTTGGATATCTTTATCGCATGGGTCCATAGATCACGTGTACCGATTTGTGTGAGATTTGGACAAAATTTGAAGGAAAAGGAGCAATAAGTGTGTTTTGAAGAAAATTCAAAATGGCGGAAAATATATCCTGACGCAAATGGGCGTGGCCTATATGGGGAGCTGCGTCATGACCCAAGGAATCTAGGGAAAAAGAACGGTTCAAGAGTTATAGGCCAAAAGGTAAAGTGGGCTGTTATAGCGCCACCATGTGGCCGACTGGTGTGATTTTTTTTTAAATAATTTTGCAATAAACTATTAACCTCCCCTCCAAGTCATGTAACTCTAGCCCTTATGGTTTCCGAGAAAAAAATACTTGAATGGGAGTTTGCAATTCCCATTAAAGTGGATGGGGAAATTTAATGCACTAATAAATCAATATCAAAAAATCTATCCAGACGCAAATGGGCGTGGCCTATATGGGGAGATGCGTCGTGACCCAAGGAATCCAGGTGAAAAGAAATTTTGATTTTACGACCTACGGTTCAAGAGTTATAGGCCAAAACGTAAAGGGGGCTGTTATAGCGCCACCATGTGGCCGATTGGTGTGATTGTTTTTTAAATAATTTTGGACTAAATTATGAACCTCCCCTCCAAATGTGGTAACTCTAGCTCTTACGGTTTCTGAGAAAAAAATACTTGAATTTTAGTTTTTTCACTTTTACATTAAAGCGGATGGGGAAATTTAATGCACTAATAAATCAATATCAATTAAACTATTTAACCAATCTCTTAGCAAAATACAAGCGCACGATTCCAGGTCAAGACGGTCATTTTGAGATATGGCACAACATTGGGGAATAAAAACTGTGGGAGGAGAAGCACGGCAAAGTATTGTTTATCTAGCTGTAATAAAGTTAATCAAGTACTATAGTCTGGTTGCCCTGTTAGGGCAACCACACTAATAAAGTGCGAGGATTACTATAGTCTGGTTGCCCTGTTAGGGCAACCACACTAATAATATTATCATACTTATATTATCATAGGCTGTAATGAATTAAAACAAAATCTAAATAATACAATTGTAGATTTTTTTGTAATTGTAAGTTTTAAAAGTACAGGTAGAGCGGCAGGTATGATATGATCGTAACGCCGGTATTACATCTTTAGCAGCAATGGGTAATGTGCAAGAAGGCATAAATAATAATTTACTTGTCTGTACAGGATTCTTACAGACTGAATGCAGTTTCTGTTTTATTTACTGTTTTTGACCATGTCCTGATTCAGGGCTCTGACATCCGCAGGGAGAAAGAAAACACTTTTTGAGCCTTGATTATTATCCATATGGATCATATTTATCCCTCATCTCTCTCTCTCTCTCTCTCAGGGGACTTTTCATCATCGATAACAAAGGTATACTGAGGCAGATAACCATGAACGACCTCCCCGTTGGCCGGTCTGTTGACGAGACTCTGCGGTTGGTGCAGGCCTTCCAGTACACCGACAAACACGGAGAAGGTACGTCAATCTAATTACAATTTAGGCATCCAGCAGACGCTCTTAACCCTTTAAGACCGGGAAATGCATCTGTGTCATTTTAAGATTTCTTTGGCTAATCAAAAATAACAGATGTACAAGCTCCTAGCGCCGTGCTATCAACTATTTTTGAAATAAATTGTTTGTTTTTGCAATTCTTTGAATAATGTATATATTTTAAAGTGAACATTTTTAACTCTGTTACAACTTCTGGGGGTCCCTGGA
Organism: Gymnoscopelus braueri; assembly: GCF_963280865.1. Classification (NCBI taxonomy): domain Eukaryota; kingdom Metazoa; phylum Chordata; class Actinopteri; order Myctophiformes; family Myctophidae; genus Gymnoscopelus; species Gymnoscopelus braueri. Next base: position 6,254,924 of record NC_137609.1, read on the forward strand.
ACAAAATATTTTTAGATGGGGGGGGGGGGGGGGGTCCATTGCCAAATACATATCATTTTGGGTTTGAGAACCACTGATATTATAGCAGCATACACATTTAGAAGAGACATTTGTGGAATCCCCCAGAAGCAAAGATTTGAGTTTCAAATGTTCGCTTTAAAAAAACATATATATTCAGAGATTTGCACAGATTTCCATGATTTTTCTAAAATAGCTGATCTACAAGTTCATAGCGCGGCACTCGGTGCCGCGCTATGAGCTTGTATATCTGCTATTTTTTAATAGCCCAAAGAAATCTTAAAATGGCACAGATGCGTCCCCGGTTTGAACGGGTTAATCCAGAGCGATTTACAGTAAGCAGGGACACAAGACATAATACATCATAATACATCAAATGCATAGAAAATCTAATAATTAAGTAATGCATAAGAAAACCAATAATCTAATAATAACTAATACATACGTAAACCGATAACCTAATAATAACTAATACATACGTAAACCGATAACCTATCATCAGCCTGTACATTGAAACTATACACGCTATAGGATGTCAGGTCAACTATGACCTGGCATCTGTCTACATAACATGCTATCTAAGTTACATTTGAGCCTTTGCATAAGCCTGCAAGGTCATCAAGGCTAGGGCAAGTGCTAATGTACCCATGAATCGGGGATGCAATCGTTTTTCAGCAGTCTTTTCTTTTCAAGGTGACGGGTCCAGACGGCCCACTAATCCGACGTCTCGTTGGTTAGACTCGCCCCATTATAACTAACTCTATCCCAAATCTCACACTAACCTAGTGGTCGGAATCATGGGATGTCGGAATTATGCGCGGACCACCTTTTTGGGGGTGGGTGTATGGGTGACAGATGAATCTCCTTAATGATTCCTACAGTGCATTTCTGTCACTGTATGATCAGTGAACTGCATTGAGCAAAACATTCTACACAGCTGTCAGGACCTGTTGCAAGGATCTCACCTTACATCACTAGGTGGTTGTTTACTACTCTAGGTTTGCCGGAGCGTTGCTACATTACACATACATTAACCCTGCACACACATTATGAGAGCTGTGTCCCAAGTCATCCGAGGACATTAGGTTTCTTTTTCTTTTATTTTTTGTGGGCCACGTTGTTCAGATAATGCATAATGCATACATTACACTTATTTATACATGTTATGCCATTACAATGACACTGTAAAATAATGGTTGGTTTTCAAATCCATTAAAAACATAGTGGATGCTTTCTATGTGACTGATGAGAATTATTTTTATTTTTTTTACAGTTTGTCCAGCAAACTGGAAACCAGGAAGTGACACAGTGAGTATCAATCATAGAGTTTATAATATATCTAGAGAACGGACGGCCCTGCCCCCACATATTAATTTCAATGGAAGTTGCTCACCAGCGCATGAAGCACCCGGAAGTACACTCTTCCGGGTTTGGCTCAATATTCTTTTGGAGCTAATCAAGCAGGCGCACTAGAGTTTCAGACGATAAAAGCACAGTAGCATCCTAAATGCGGAAGTCTTGCAATACCAATTCTATGGCTTCAATAATCCTCCACGTTTCTGGGGGTTTGGTATCGATCGAAAAACTAAAACAAATGTTAAAAGCCAGAACACAATACAATTTTCTTAACACAGTCATGCTTTCAATAAACAAACGTTTTTTTTAACCATTGCGAGGCTTTTTATATTATATTTTTATATTGTTATATTTCTGTGACTGATTGATTGAATGCATTTTTTTTTAAATGTAAGCTGTATTTTTGTTACTTACTAATAATACGACATTATTTATTCCACAGATAATTCCAGACCCTTCAGGCAAACTTAAGTATTTTGACAAACTGAACAAGGAACTCTGAACTGACCCATCCTTCTTTGTTTTACGAATCTGTGAAAGCCAGCACTTAAACACAACAACACGTTCAAATAAAAACAGTTTTCGTAATTGTTGTCTGTCTCCTTATAGGAATACACCAACTCAAGCTGCCTTTGTATGTCTAATACACTGTGACTGACTTTGAAATTGCTATTTTGTAAAAACATAATATATATGTATATATATAAATTACAAACTTTTCTATTTTTGCTAGAGATTGGAGTCACTTCCTCTGGGTGTAATATTATATAATAATTATCACATACAATTTCACATCCTGGGTTGGTTGAAAGATCATTGTATGGCCTGTTAATGTTATAAGCTCACAACGCCTCGCACTGCGAGCCGTTGTGAGCTTGTAGATATAGCTGAATCTGTCGGTAGTGTTGTTGTTGGTAGGAATAAATACAGAAGCCCCCCGGAGGAAGTGGACTAAGAAAGGGGAGGAGCCAAACAGTTCCTATTTCTACATAAAAACGGACGTGGTGCCCCCAGAGGCAACAAAGGAGGGGAAATAAATATTCTATTCCTTTTTTTTCTTTTTTTGCGAGCTAATGTTTGCCCCAGAATAGGGACGGACTATAGGGTTCATCTGGTTATGTGTTCCAGTCTCTGCTGATAAGGAGCCTCAGCAGGTGGCATGCAGCCACCATGCTTCACTGTGTAGGTGACAGTGTTTACTTGGAGATAATGTAGTAGGTCTGAGACAAAAACACTTCTGGCTGGTAGGTAAAAAAAAATCAATATTTGTCTAATTTGAACATTTTAGCCACATTCTTGCTGGAGCACTCGGGTGCTTTTTTTAATACCGGCTTTTATTTTTATAACCCCTTTAAGCCAGGCTTCCTCATTTTGGGCATGTTCTAAGCGGAAACTTTTCAGGAATGTTGACAAAATTTCAAAAAATGTCTTGGAAGAGAATCTCAAAGATTTTCTCTAAAATGGCTAAATGCTCACAGCCTTGTGAGCTTGTAGATTAGATCTGCAATTTGCACTACTTGTGAAATAGGTCTTGAGTGGTTAAGCAACGCTTTCCTTCCTGCCATGCACCCTGAGGTTGTAGGTTTCTGCAGTGATCTGGAGATGGTTCACATTTCTTCCAAATCTCAGCCAGTAATCAGTTGTCTGTGTTGTTATTGATCATAGTTGTCCAAATTTTGTGTGCCCTTCTCCTGCTCTGTGCTTTGCCTCGAGTGCTCGCTGCTCTGCTTGGTAGAGTATTTCATTCGGATACGAGAGGAGTGTGCACCTCAATGTAAAATTAGCTATTTTGTCCAAAATGTAAAAAAAATGAATGAAAAATGGCCTGTAAACTATACATGATTTGAACATGCACAGTACATCATTTACCCTTCAACTCCTTGTTTATGCCCAAAATGATTGGATATACAGGTTTTGTGGCAATTGTAGAAATATTAGACCTTAAAGGGATACTTCACTTTCAAATAAAATAAACATTAAAAAAAAATGAAAGAAGTTATGGCAAAATAAAGGCCCCCTCACACATTAGTAGGACACTCTAATGCGTGAGGGGGCCTTTATTTTGCCATAACTTCTTTCATTTTTTTTTAATATTTTTTTTTAATGTTTATTTTATTTGAAAGTGAAGTATCCCTTTAATTGTGAAATGTTCAATCGTGTTCTAATCATACTTTACATTACATACGTCTGTTTTCCAAGTATTTTTTGTACATTTTGGACCAAATAGCCAGTTTTACATCGAGGTGCCCACTCTTCCACTCTTCCTTCCACTCTTCGTTACCTTTCCTTCAAATTCACTGAGGAACCTCACAGAGAGGCAGGTGTTTTTAGTCCCAAATCCACTCTCATGTATTCTGAACCACTGTATTGTATATTGTACACAGGCACCCACAGACCACTAAACTATAGTTATATGAATTATAATTTTGGTGGCTCCTTAACCCATTTAGCCAGTGCCAGAGTTTTTCATTGAAGAAAAAAAAAAGTACTCAACAGCCGAGATACAGAATTTTTAAGTTTTAAGTTAACAAGGAAGTGGATAGGAGTCTAGATCTTCGAAAAATCATATCTCCTTGGTCTTTTTTTTTATTTTTTAGTTCACGTAGATCTACGCGATTGGCACGTGGCGGCTTTAAATAGGTTCGTGTAGATCTACGTGATTGGCAGTGAATCAGCCTTTTAAACTAAAATTGGAGGCTTGTGTGAGAAATTACTTTTCTGGTCTTTCTGTTCGAATCCCAGGTGGTGGAAAAAGTACTCAAATGTTTTACTTAAGTAAAAGTATCAATACAGAATACTTCTGTATTCTGTTACAATTAAAAGTCCGGAATTCAAAATGTACTACTTGAAATACTTGAAAGTACAAAAGTATTGGTATCAAAATGTACTTAAGTACCAAAAGTAAAAGTACTAAAATGTTTGAAAATAGCAGATCTACAAGCTCACAACGCGTCGCGATGCGTCGCGATGCGACGCGTTGTGAGCTTGTAAATCGGCTATTTTCAAATAGCATAGGTATAAAATTTGGCTACAGTGGTAAATGTATGTTTTATAATGTAATAATTAATATCTGCAAAGTAACTAAAGTCTTCAAATAATTGTACAGTAAAAGTACAATAATTGCCTCTGAGATGTAGTGGAGTATAAGTAAAAGTACTGACAATTGTCACAATTGGAAATACTCCAGTAAGGTAAAAGTACCTCAAAATTGTACTTAAGTACAGCACTTGAGTAAATGTACTTAGTTACTTTACACCACTGGGTATAGGATATGAAACTTCAAACAGACTGCAGCTTTAAAACTAGTTAGTTTACTCATAATGAGCTGACCTGCTGGCAGCCTATATAATGGTGAATGATTAACATTGTTGCTCAGACTCAGCATTCAAGTCATGTCTCACAGAGCCCGTATTAAAGATAAGCATCCTTGAGAAGGAGGAGGGGAAAAAAACACCCAAGTAGGCTGCGCGTGAATTCATGTGCGTGTGTTTGTTAATGCACACGCGTAGGGTGTGTAAGTGCGTGTGTGTGTGTGTGTGTGTGTGTGTGTGTGTGTGTGTGTGGGCGTGCGTGCGTGCGTGCGTGCGTGCGTGCGTGGCCTTTGACTGTGTCGCGTGACACGCTATGCATTTCCGGGGAGCGACTTTTATTTTCCTTGCTAGACGACAGTGGTGGAAAAAGTACATTTTTTTTTACTAAAGTAAAAGTATCAATATTGCAATATAGAAATACTCTGTTACAACAAGTGAAAGTCCGGAATTGACTTAAGTAAAAGTACAAAAGTATTGGTATTAAAATGTACTTAAAGCACCAAAAGTACTCATTATGCAAAATGTCCCATTTCACAAGTTTTCAAAAGTATTAAAAGTTTTTTTTTATTTTAAGTATTTTGGAAATGGCTGATCGCAACTCATTGTGAGCTTGTAGATCGGCTATTTTCAAATGACCGAAATGTAGTTGATGTGTTTAATGTATGTTTTGTAATAATAATCAAAATCTTCAAAGTAGTAACTAAAGTTTTCAAATAATTGTAGTGGAGTAAAAAACACAATATTTGTCTCTGAAATGCAGTGGAGTTGAGGTTAAAAAAAATACTGACATTTTGAAATACTCCAGTAAAGCAAAAGTACCCCAAAAAAAATTATTTACTCAAGTACTGTACGATTTGATTGTACTTAAGTACAGTAGGCCTACTTGAGTAAATGTACTCAGTTACTTGCCACCACTGGCACTGCCACTGCTAGTGCTAGACTGCAGGAGTAGACCTGTTTGCGCGCACACACAGCGATCCACACGCACGGACCCACACGCACGCACGCCTCGAGACAGACAGACAGAGAAGTAAGAGCTTCTAGAAGACAAAGGGAACGTCGTTCTACATGAGCCAGTATCATTCTATACGGGGTGAAAAACTCCAGGGACGCGAATGAAGAAACACATCCTGCTGACATTCTTCTTCAAAGGACTGGTGGGAAAAGGGAAAAAGAGCAAAAGGAAAAAGAAAGAGCAATAGATAAATAAAAAAGCTATAGAAAAATGGCCAACGTCAACGTCGAGTTACGGAAAGCGGAGCCCAGAGATGTGTCAGATATGTTGAGACTCATTAAAGTAAGTTAAAACCTTCATAATTCCTATACTATAGTCGACTCCCTATTAGTGTGACGGTGTCACTCGGCGACAAAGCCGATCGGCAAGCGACACTTGTCATATTAGCCCCCACTGTTTCCCAAACAGTGGGTCGGGGACCCATACGTGGGTCGCGGACCAATTTTTATGGGTCACGAGTAAAAAAAAAACGTTTATTATTATTGTTTAATACATTTTGTTTGTAATTATTAACAATTACCCAAAAAATCCCCAAAATGCTAAATTTTTCATACGTTAAAAACAAATTCGTTTGTCCATCCAGAGGGATTTTTTTAAGAAGTAGTGAAAATAGCAGATCTACAAGCTCACAAGAAGGTGCGAAGCGATGCTTGTGAGCTTGCAGATCTGCTATTTTCACTAGTTTGGGTCCTGGGAAAACATATCATTTCTTTTTTGGGTCTTGAGCTAAAATGTTTGGGAACCACTCACTGATACTACAGAATAGGCTATTATATGTATGCTGTCATAATAAATGGTGTTTTGGACAACCAGATGTCAAGCCATTCCTAAAATAATGTGGGTAATTCTTAATCATGACATCTGTTTAAAAGATTGGATTATTATTAGGCCTTATTTATATATTATGAATTATTTTACTTTCAGTTTTATTTTGTGTTTTCCATCTGTTAACCCTTTAGGACCTCGCTAGGTTCGAGGAGATGGAGGAGCAAGTTATACTGACCGAGAAAGGTAGAGCCTACTTTATTTTTACATAAAGGTCACATTCAATGTATTTGGGATACAAGGGGGTCCTTGAGGGGGTTCCCCAGCAATATTAGTTAATCGTCACAATCATTTTAACCACTTATACCATATTTTATAGTTTTTAATAGCAGATATACGTAGGCTACAAGCTCACAGCGAGCCTGTACATCTGTTTTTTGAAAGATATAATAAAAAATCACATAATCATGTTTTTTACATAAATCTTCTCTTCTGGGGGCCCCTGGCACAAAACATTTTCAAATGGGGTCCTTGGGCTACCCGGCTAATAGTTTTAGAAGTTTGAGAACCACTGATCTAGGCAAACAGTACTTAAAAAATGAAAAAGAAAATACATTTAAGTCATTGTTTTTGCTCAAGATCTACTTGAAGACGGTTTTGGGGAACACCCGTTCTACCATTGCCTTGTTGCTGAAGTGCCTAAAGAGCAGGCGAGCTCTGACGGTAAAGACAACTACACACACACACACACACACACACACACACACACACACACACACACACACACACACACACACACACACACACACACACACACACACACACACACACACACACACACACACACAGCTGAGTGGCGGCCATAGCTGAGTGGTTAGTGAGCCCGCCTAGAGCCAGAGGCCCTGGTTGCCCCAGGTACGATTCCAGGCCACGCCAGCATATGTGTCGATGAAATGAAATTTGTCCCTGAGCAAGACTCTTAACCCCTAATTGCTCACAGGCTCTCATTGGAAACAAGCCCGCAAGGACTTTCATGAACGTCCTGTTAAAAGAAATTATCCTTACACACACACACACACATTCTCTCCCACTCTCAATTTTAAATTCAATTCTCCCACTGTCTCCCTCTCACACATGCGCACGCACGCACGCACGCACATACACACACACACATTCTCTCCCCCACACATTATGCACATTCTCTCTCACTCACTCACACACAAACACACACACACACACACACACACACACACACACACACACATGCACATTTCTCTCTCTCTCTCTCTCTCTCTCTCTCTCTCTCTCTCTCTCTCTCTCTCTCTCTCTCTTTCTCTCACACACACACACACACACACACACACACACACACACACACACACACACAGACACACACACACACACACACACACACACACACGTCACACACACGTCACACACACACACACAAAACAAGTAGTGATACTCACAGTTTTCTTTGTTCTGTTTTGTAGGATACACTGTGATTGGTTTTGCTATGTACTACTTCACTTATGACCCGTGGATTGGGAAGTTGCTGTACTTGGAGGATTTCTACGTCACGGAGGAATTCAGGGGTAACTGTCACAAACAGAGTCTGCACACTGTCAAATAACTTCTTCAGTTTCTGAAGTTTTTACTTCAGTGCAGGACATCCTGTACCAGTTTTATCGACGTGCAAGCTCTATTTCGTTGAACTGTCACAAATAACATCATGATGGTTCTAGGACTACTGTAGGTAGATCAACATGATCACTTCTGAAGATAATTATTAGATATGTCATCTTCTGCTCTCTCTGTTCTTCCCCCAGGTCATGGCATTGGTTCACGTTTTCTGAAGATACTGAGTGAGGTACAGTCGTTTATAGTTCTTCATTTGGGAGTAGGGGAGATTGCTGTCATACTGTACTGATTATCTACTTACAATCTTAATCAGTAATGTCATGTGATGTGCGTGATGCAATGATGATGCGATGGTGCAGACTAGCTGACACCAACACGGGACTCCTGGATCTCTGCCCTCCACTCCCTCTTATATCCAGCATCAGGGTCTTGAGCTCTGCTGTGCTGTCCCACCGCAGTATGTCTATACATGGGCAACCGGCGGCCCCCACCTTCACTTAATGCGGCCCGCAGGTTAATATCGGAATACGTTTTTCGGAAAACTGATTTCAGCTGTTACAATTGCAAACATGACGTGCTTTTATTATTTAAAGGGATACTTCACTTTCACATAAAATAAACATTTAAAAAATATATTAAAAATAAATGAAAAAAGTAATGGAAAATTCATGGCCCCCTCACGCATTAGAGTGTCCTACTAATGTGTGAGGGGGCCTTTATTTTGCCATAACTTCTTTCATTTTTTTTTAATATATTTTTTTAATGTTTATTTTATGTGAAAGTGAAGTATCCCTTTAAGTCTTTTTTATGTCCAATGTATTTGTATTTAAGTTCATAAAGTTAACATAAGTATAACTATATGCATTTGAAATTAAAGAAAATGTTACTTTTCAGGATTCCAATTAAAAAATAGCAACAAAAGAAATCAGAAATCAAATTCAAAAGTAGCAAAAAAACGCGTTGCACTGCGACACGTTTTGTGTGACACAGAATGGCCCGACAGTATCTGCAATGTGGCCCTCTGGAGGGAGTGTGGAGATATAGTGGCCCTCTCCATCATCAAAGTTGCCCACCGCTGACATAGGTGGTGCACCTCCTTCCCCTCCTACAGTACTGTAGCTGTGGCTTGGGTACGCGGCTCCCACACACTGTCAGTTCGCTTGCCATCAGTTCCGGGTGCCTGACGCAGTGCCCAGCCAGCCTCATCCTTCTTTCTCTGACCTTGTCTGTGTCCCGCGGGAGGCCCCCGTAGAGGGCATTTCTGATGCGGTCCTCGCATGTGACATCAAGTGCCATTTGCAGCATTGTCTTGTGTAGACACCATCCAGGGCTTCTATACAAGAATGAGTAATGTAGGCACTCGGGTGGCACAGTGGTAAAGTCCCTGCCCACCACCACAGAGGTTGTGGGTTCAAGTCCACGGGGAGGGTGATATTTCTCATTGCACGTATACTCCTATGGGCTGGGGCGGCACCTGTTTTAGCAGGGAATGTTGGGCGGGAGGAGTAGGACAAAGACTCTACGTTCCTACGGGTGGGGCTCCTCACTGGCAGGTGAGTCAGTAGGATACATCAGCAGTGACATCACAGAAATGTGTGTGGGGAGGAATTAATTGGCATAACGACTAAATTGGGGAGAAAAAGGGGGTAAAAAATTATTGGCTACTCTAAATTAAAAAAAGAATGAGTAATGTAATTCCTCAGATTAGTTCATTAAGTAACATAATTATATTAGGCTACTTAGACATAGACTTAAACATGCTATTTTAACTGTATCACCATTACTGTTTTTGGAATCAATGATCCCACAACAGATATACATTTTACTATAATCCCATACGTAAATATATTTAATCGTTACGGAACCCTTGTGACTGGTTTAACCACTTAAACCACGGGATCCCCCTTACTTGTCCCCCTTTTCCCTCTACAGTCTACACCAAATCTCTTCAGCGAAAGTAGACAATCTTTTAGATCAGCTATTTTTGCCAAATGTTTGTCTATTTACGCCGAATTACCTTTTATGCCGATTATGACCTGCCCAGAATAGGGATGCTAGCGTTCGTGTGTTGTTGTTTTTTTAACTACATTTTTATTGGCAGATTTTCATTCAGTTACAGTCACAGTGCAATGGGTTCATATGTCACATTATCAAGCATCATATTCTAGTCCATTCATGAACCATCAATGTTAGTGGTGTCATCTTGGGTTCTATATTCAGTCCATTTCTCCCATTTTTCAAGGAATAGTCTCTTACAATCTCAAGTTATGAGTTAGTTTCTCCATTACAAATATCTCCTCCACAATGCTCAGCCACTGCTCACAATTTGGAGGATCTTGCATCTTTTCCTTTTTAAATTTGGCTATGACCTTACCTCTTTTGATTGGATTATTTAACACATTCACATTTAACGACACCACCATTAAATTGTTATGTTGCATTTTGTGTTTTCTTTCCAGATATTTTCATCCCCCCTACACCAAGCACTGCAAATATTTCAGGCGTTCGTGTGGTTTAAGAGCAGTTTATTCTGTCTGAGTTTATGAAAAGCTGCTCACATTGTTCCATGTGTCTTCCCCCCCACAGACAGCAGTGAAGACCCGGTGTAGCGGCATGCACTTCCTCGTTGCAGAGAACAACCATCAGTCTATTGAGTTCTACAAGCGCAGAGGAGCGTCAGACTTGTCCGTGGAAGAAGGCTGGCGTCTGTTTGAGTTCGACAAGGAGGTCCTGGTGAAGTTGACTGCAAAATAGAGCCGGGCAGGCTGACTTGTCCTGATTGGTGAAAGTCCTAATCCCTTTTTTTTTGTTGTACAATATTTTATAGTTTCAATAAAGATACTTGAATGAATTCCGCTGGTCGATGAATGACAATTTAATGCAGCAAAGGATCTACAGTTATGCAGCTTTAAGGTGTTACTATAACTATAACTCATAAAACATTATGGCTCCGACCCTTGGTCGCCTCAATTATGGTTGACTGTACAGTATGTCACGATGATGTATGATCTGCGATGATCTATGAGCTGAAATTAAATTGCTATGAACCTCAGGAAAGGAGCGTTACCCCTGACATGTTCATGTTATATGTTGCTGGTAATTACAGTTTTTCAAAGAAATCCCAATTCATGTTTTTATTCATGTGCCCTGTGCAGAATGCAGCCTGTCTGCCCGTGAAGGCCAAATGCAGACATGTTTTGACTGGCTTTGACGAAAGGAGAGGTTGAGAACACAGTTTAAAATCTGTGCAATGGACTTGTCCTTTGTCAACCTAAGTGTACTTGTTCAGGATATTTACTTTTACATGTGTTTGTTTACTGAATTACAATTAAACAGGATGCTTATGGTTAAGTACAAAGGTGTTGTTTTATAAGCTCTTTGAGTGATGGGGTTCAAATTCCCACAATAAAATGAATTGCTTTTATATCATGTAATCGGCTAATTAAATTCCAGGTGAGGAAATGAAAGAGATTTAAGTAAAAAAGAATGTGTTTAGTAATAGAATATGGGATCGATTCTTGAATAATGTCAGCATGAAGCTCTGATTCCACTGCTTTACTACCCATAATGACCACTTTCAACCTGGCATACCTACTTTGGGCATGTCATTGTAGAAGAAGAATTTCAGAAGAAAATCTACAAGCTCATAACGTGTTTTTGCGAAGCATTGTGAGCTTGTAGATTGGCTAACTCTGTAGGCCTATAACGAATGGTGAGATTTGATGTATGATTAAGTAGGCCTACAGGGCTTGTTAAAGGGGGATCAAATATATAATGTAGTAGTGAGATACGTTGTTTATAATAATAATACGTTGATAAGTTGTTTGGTTGGTTGATTTACTAAGGATCGTTAAGTCATAATGTGTTAATAATGTTTTTATTATACAGTACAAGTACTGAAGTATCCATGGAGGTAATAAAATGTTAATTACACAGTAAAATCCAAAGGTCTGTTGAGATGATGGAAAAGCCTCCCCCTCCCACTTTGCAATAGATTGATTTGCAAGACAACTATAGTCAATGATTTGGGGAGAGGAAGGTGACAGGCCTTGTCATGGAATTAAGAGCTTTACGTTTTAATTTGTCCCATGCAGTGAATGCTGATTCTACCAACTAAAGATAGATCATTTGGTTTATTATTATGTGAATCAGAAACATTGCATTACAATAAACCACCAAAATGAGAATAACATAAATCATTTGAAGTGTTATAAGAACTTAATCAGCAGTGTATATAGATATAGGTACTTTATTCACCCCAGAGGGGAAATTAAGGTGTTACAGCAGCTCTCATAGAGACAAGAAACGTAAATATCAATACAAAAAAACTTAATGAAAAACATAAAATAGGCATCTAAGAATAGTCAACCTACAATATTGAAAGACAGACCAAACACTATAAGTCCAGTGGCTTGATTTCAACATCCAAAAACAAAAGTGACGCGCATCCACCATCTTTGGTGCTGAGCCAAAATGCAAAATCCCTTCCTTTTCCTTGATTTCAACATCCCCCATCTTAATCAGCCTGATCAAGCCAACCAGAGGAGGAGTTGTATTGCAGTAGGCAGAAAATATCTCCTATTGCGCTCCTTATCGCATCGTATAGGACAGGTCTAACAGTCTTTTGCTAAAGGAGCTTCTCTGCCCTGCCACAGTGTCATGTAGCCGGGCAAGGGTTCCAAAAGTTTCAGGCCGCCCCTAATATAATCATATTTGAACTGGGGACCCCCCACCCTGACAAGCACTTGGAATTGTAGGCATTATATTTAGTTTTACTCGGTTCCACAGATACAAATTGTGAAAATAGGCAAACCTTTTTGCCTATTTTCACAATGTTTGCCTCTTCACCCGATGGTGGCCTCTTTGACAATTTGGCCAATTTGGTATTAAAAAGGTCTTAAAACAAAGTCCTTAAATTGTCACTTTAGAAATGTGCAGATACCCTGTACATATGTTGGTTTGTGTACTGTTGAGTGAGAGAACAATGTTGCACATTAAGCTAATCATCTGGGGACCCCCTCAAAATAATTTGGGGACCACTGATGACATAGGGGGTGAGATGGATTGTCCATGATGGCCAGGAGTTTCATCCAGCTTTTGGCCACCTCCTCCACAGTGTCTATGGTTCCCCGGGGACAGAACCAGCCTGATAAGCCTGTTCAGCCTCCTGCTGTCACCTTCCTTGATACTACCCCCCCCCCCAACACACCACCCCAAACAGCACTGCACTGGCCAGTGGCCACCACTGATTAGTAGAACATGTTCAGCAGAGTGCTACACAGAACAAAGGACCTGAGCCTCCTCAGGAAGTAAAGCAGCCTGATCAAGGCTTTTGGGGTGTTCTGGAATGCAAACAAGGACAATGCATGCGTGTCTGTGTGTGTGTGGTGGGTTATGGCATATGTGGCAATATTAGGCTCTATGCAGTACATGACCATAGCTTCGTAATTGAAAATGCTGCAATATGCACTGACTGAATTAACACACACAAGGAAGGACATTCTTTGACCTACAGTACCATGGCTTCACAATTGCAAATGTTGCAACTGCAACATTAGGCTCTATGCAGTTTAGCATGTAGCTGTAGTAGACTTGTATATAATCCAACGTTTAAGATTCAAGATTCAATAATATTACCATTTCAATGAGACATGGTGTGAGCTCGAGAAACAAAACAATACAACACAAATACAAAACAGTATATAAAACCAACAAACACCTAAGCATAAGTGTGTGTGTGTGTGTGTGTGTGTGTGTGTGTGTGTGTGTGTGTGTGCGTGCGTGCGTGCGTGCGTGCGTGCGTGCATGCATGCGTGTCTGTGTGTGTGTGGTGGGTTATGGCATATGTGGCAATATTAGGCTCTATGCAGTACTGTTATTTTATTAATTTGTAACTCAGTGCATATGTAATATGACATAGCCTATAGGCCTATATGCCATTATGTAAGGTTATATGTGCACTCTGAGTTATACTAGGCTACTACTTAAGAGACTCACCCTGGCCTGCATAATAAGAAATGTGTGTTTGTGGTTATGGCAAATGTTGCAATATCCAGTTCTGTTATTTATCAATTTTTAAGTCAGAGAGTATACAAATGTACGGTTATGAGCTCCCTGATTTATATATAACACGTAAGAGACATAGGTATATCAAATTATATATACATAAAAAGATAACACTGTTGTTGTTTTTGTGTGCAGAATAAGTGTTAGGCTCTATGAAATCAAGTTAATGTATCCATTTGTATCTCAGAGACTACAAATATGTGGTTGCATTTGTACACCCAAAGTAAAGTACAGTACGTAGTGTGACTGTGTGTGTATATTGTAATGTTCCACTTTTGCTTTGGCAATGTAAACGTATGTTCTCTCATCCCAATGAAGCCCTTTGAATTTAATTGAAATGAACTGTATATAATGTACCTACATAGTAATACAAAACTTATATCAAATGTTTAAAACAACAACCGCCCTGGCCTCCAGTCCCTGCATAAATAATAAGAAAGGAGTGTGTGTTTTGGTGGTTATCATCATGGCCTGTGTCTGGTGGTAGTCCACCACCACCGTCCACCACCACCATTTATTTTGGATTTCGCAGGAGAATCCTTCCGCATTTTCCTAACACTACTGCGGGCCAGTGACGTTGTGCGCGGTGCTGACGGCGGCCTCGGAGCAGCGGAGCGGGGGGCTGCAGTGCATGCATGCAGCGGGAGAAAGAAACGTTGTGCTCTGGCTGCCGCCCTGCCTGCCCTGCCCTGCCTTGCCGTTGCCTTGCCTAGTTGCCTGGAGGACACTCACACTACACTAGGTCTCTGCTCGGCCCCTCCTTCTCCTTCCCCGCCCAAATACACACGCAGCTCCCGGTCGAATCCCAGCCCGAGTCTGGGGGGAAGCACACGGCCCTGGCGCCTCGGTGGGAAGGAACGACTCCAAGAAGCGGATAAGAAAGAGGCCTCCCGTCCCCGCAGCGGTATAAAATCTGGTAATGCGGGTCGTTTTTTTTTGGTGCACGTTTTCACGCATTTGTAGACCTTTTTTTTGCGTTATATCTGTGTACCGCGCGTTATTGCATGCGAATAAAATGTTGTGTTGTGTTTTGGTCGGAGGCCGTGGAGGGGAAATAGGGCCTTTTCTCTTTTAGGCCACAGACAGGCCTGTTCACACAGAGGGCCGTGGTGCTAGCCGCACAGCTAGCGACTCTTTTACTAAACGGTCATAATGCGTGTTTTAAACGTCATTGTATTGGGCTGCAAGCGGTGGTTTTGTGGAGCAATTTCACGTTACTGCAGCAAGACTGTGTCCACGTTAATTAAACCTCGCCATTTGTGATAATAATTAACGTTTGCTCGAGCTATCGGGCTAACAAAATGGCGCAGGGCTGGTGGGTTAATGAAAACCAATAGTGGGGAAGGCGTTCCTCCTCCAGTGAGCCATGATACAGACATGTAGCAGCTCTGTGTGTGTGTGTGTGTGTATGAGTGTGTGTGTGGGGAGGGGAACTGCAGCCGCTACCTTGTAGCCTATCTGTAATAGCTACATTGTAACTGTATTAACGGCCACAGTATTTCCAGGTTGGGTCGTAGGTGCAATACATTTTTCACAGTATGTGCGTTTTGAGCATAATAATGAGTTTGGTCTCTTCAGTGTCCCCCCCAAGACCCCAGACCAGTAAATGACAGGGGCGGTTAGTTTAACCACTTGAACACTCGCGTGCGTTTTCTAACATTGGGCCGAAAAATAGCAGATCTACAAGCTCACTGAGCTTGCATATTGGCTATTTTCGGAGAAGATATATTGGTGTAGAGGGAAAAAACTGTAGACCCCTGGGCTGGGGGGGGGGGGTCGCCTTCTCCCCATCAGTAATAAGCAGTGGTTTGGGCAAACCGGTTAACCTCTTTAACAATGACCACAATTGTCAGATATCCGTTGTTAGATCGCACAGACTGTTTATGTATGGTAATAAATCAGGTGTTGTTTAGTTGTGTACATCAGATTTGTGTGAGCAGCATCTTTCAAACGCATTCTCCCTGACAGTCTCACAGTGGCATTTTCCCACCTGGAGGTGGGGGATGGTATATGCAGTGGAAATTAAATGGCATCCCCCGGCTTGCATGCATATCTATCTAGTGTTTACGTCTCGTCACTATGTTACCGTCTGCATTACATGTTTGCATTGCACTCCTGAGATTTGATGCAATGTAGAGGCAACTGAACTGAGGCACCGTTTGACTTGTTCCCTAAAAATCTGCACTTAATGGTTAAAAATGTAGATGCATCGTTTAATAGCACTGGTTATTTATTTCATTTGCTCTTACATGACTACCACCACTTTGTCTCTCGTGCAGCAGACGGCCAAGACCCAGTTATAGCTTTAGCAGTGTGGTTCATTCATTATGTGATTGACATGATGGGACGTGGTGTACGCAAAATAACACACACCTCATGTTTCTGTTCCTAGTGCTTGAGAAGAAGCCCATGAACACACTTCTGGCTGTTGGTGAGGTGGATATATACCTTTACCTTTCTGAATGGAAACAACATAGGCATGGCATGCATAGATGCAAGCATTTTCATTGTTTCATTACTTTCAATACATGGATTAGAAGTTGTTGTTTTTGATCATTTTCCATGCACACTAGAGTCTCTAGGCTCCTAGACTCTAGGATAGTCTTGCAGTAGCCAGACGATTAGATGGATATCTAAGATCTGTCAGGATAACTTCACCCACCAAATGCATGCACGTCTTGCATTGTCCTTGGTATGGTGTGACATAGGTACAAAGACATATTATATCATATCATACAAAGACAGTTTGTGCTGTTTGAAAACACTTTGCATGCTTGTCTGATATACACAACCAAAGCGATGATTCTGGCTTCATTGTAAGACTGGACCGTAGACAGTAAAATGTCACTCTCAATTATACTCATTTGTTGTAAGTAGCTAGTAGCTACATGTGTTCATGCTGCTTTGCATTCGGTTTGGTTGCAGCTTGTGTCGAGGTATACGACTACCCAGCATCCTTTGGACCACCAGGAAGTTGAACTGGATAAAATAACATGCATGTAATGAATGATCATGTGCACAACGTCTTGCAGTTGTTGTAGTGATGGCGATTGGCAAGTAAAAAAGTGCACCAGTGGTTGTGCTGCCTGCCTGGCATTGTGTGTAAATACTGCATGATTGCGGAAAAACAATAATAATACATGATTGTTATATAGTTTATTACATAGTAATATACATTTTAAAGACTTTTAATATGGAGAAGGCGTTCGTGCCGGTGTTGCATGGAGATCTACTGTTTTTAAAGGGATATTTCACTTTCAAACATGTTTGAGGTCATTTTCATCTACTCAGGCTTTTGTGAACACCCCAGACAGTTTTTAAGTTGCTTGATTCAGTATTTAGACATTTGATATTCATTTTATCAGACACGCTCCCTTCCTATACAAACCCATTTTAACTTAAAACTCCATTTTAACCATAGATTCAGTTAGATTCAATTGAAAACAAATGGAGTTTGTAGTTGCAATGGGTTCGTATAGGAGGGAGGCGTGTCTGATTAAATAACTATCAAATATCTAAATACTGAATCAAGCAACTTAAAAACTGTCTGGGGTGACCACAAAAGCCCAAGTAGACATTACAAATGACCCCAAATATGTTTGAAAGTGAAATATCCCTTTAAGTACGCTTGACATTTGTTGCACTGTGGTTGAGAATGATGGCAGGGCAGGCTAAGACCTGTCACCTGACCCCTTCATTGTTCTCCTTTCAGCTCTCCATTGACAAATGCAGTGTAAGGACAATGGATGAGGATGACACCAGGCTTGCAATCCATTCTCAAGAGCCTAAAATAATATTACACGGATCTGGTAAATAATCATCATAATTAATACATTACTGAGTGTTCAGTACAGCTCTGTGTGTGGTGTGTTGTGTTTGAATTCTCAGACCAGTCTAGTTTTGGGAAGAGTTTCAATAATATATATATATTTTTTTTACTCGTGGAGATATCTACTTCTGAGCCTCACAAAACAAACTCCCAAGTATTGTCTTTTTTTTCCATTCAAGTTTGTTATAGATTTTTCCACATACAGGCCCACAAACAGGATTTTTTAAATAGCCGCAGCATCTTCAAAACAAAAGCCCTGATAAAAACAAAAAACAAAACATGGCACACAAGACAAAACACAACAGGAGCACAATCCACCCCCATACTTGTCTCTTGTCCATCAGGTACTCAAACTCATCTATGATGCCACATTTCCAATATCAGCAACAACAAAAAAAGTCCCACATTCCACCGTCCGCCTTTGGATCATTGCTTACCCTTGCAATCATACCCTCAAATGCAGCAGTTTCTGTCATAAGTATCGTTTCTAGTTAATCCAGTAAAACAACATGGGTGACTTGCGCATTGCCCCCTCTCTCTCTCTCTCTCTCTCTCTCTCTCTCTCTCTCTCTCTCTCTCTCTCTCTCTCATTCCCCCCAACATCCAAACCAGGTTTCTAGGTATAGCTCGATCACGTCCTGCTTAAATATTAAACAAAGAGAAGTTGGTTTGGCTTCAAGATAGTTTAAAACGTAATTTCAGAAAGTGTCTTTTCTGCTTTGAAATGATGTTTCCGTATGAGGTATTATTTAACCACTTATGCCCTATTTTATACTTTTCAAAAAGTTTTGAAAATAGCTAGTCTTCAAAGCTCACAATGTGTGGAGATGTGACGCATTATGAGCTTGTAGGTTGGCCATTTGTGAAATTGGCCATCTGTCACAATTTCCACCTACAATGACATGCCCAAAATAGGCACGGCAGGTCAAAAATAATTGCCCCTAGTGCCAGCGATTTTCTTACCTTTTCAAGTTGTCACAGAATATTTATCTCCAGTATGATCGATCCCCTGATGGTTGCTAATCACGGAGGGTTTCACTGTGCTTGCAAAAAAAAAGGCATCGCGACCTCCCGTTCGCTTGTCATACGCCGTTGGAAATAGCATGTCTCGCTAAAAATACATAGTAAAACACAGGAGCCGAGATACGGAATATTTCCCAAATACTTTAACCAGGAAGTGAATGGAGCAGTAAATCTTGGGATCACGTTATCTCCTGGTTCTGTGTGGGGGAAAAAAACAACAACACAAAAACACGTCATTGGCACTGAATGAGTTAAGCATTATCCAGAGCATCATAATAAAAAATAAAGATAAGTAGTGTTTTAACAGTTATGTGGGTGTTCTAAGTGTGTAATTCTCTCTTCCAGATGAGGGTGGCGCTGGTGGACAAGAGTTTGTCGTGGAGCTACAAGAGACTGTGTTGGTTTCGGAGGGCGAGGGCGAAGGCATGGCGGTCCACAGGTTCGCCCCGGACGAGCTGGTGATCCAGGACGCGGTGGAGGACGTGGTGTCCGAGTACGTGCACTGCGAGGAGGACGAGGACGTCGCCGTGGAAACCTGCGTGATGACGCTGGAGGGCGAAGAAGAGGGCGTGGCCATGGGAGACATACCGGAGGAGGACGGACTGGACCAGGAGGCGCAGGACGAGGATCAGGACGACAGCTGTGGCGACTATCTGATGATATCATGTGAGTGTGATTGACTGACTGTCCCTCAGGAGGACTGTCTGATGATATACTGTTATTCGTGTGTGTGACTGAAACTAAAAGAGTTTCAGTTCTTTCAGTTCCTTATTTCCGTGAATACGCTGCTTGCCATGCCTTAGTTCAGTGGTCTTCAACGTTTTTTCAGGACCCATTAACTGAGAGAAAGATGAAGCTGGGGCCCCCCACTACATTGTTTACAATTGTGTTGCAGATTAAACTTTTTCATAGATTTCATAGATAGCTTCATTGGCTATCATCAGTGTTGTGTAAATTCATGTTTTTTGTTCATCATTTAATCACTTAAACCCCCCCTACACCAAACCTCTTTGCCAACCGTTGTGAGCTTGTAGATCTGCTATTTTCGGCTAATGTTCCCCTCAGAACAGGGATGTTAGGGTTCAAGTGGTTCATGTAAAAAACATCCTATCACACAAAGATTTGGCGGACCCCCTATAGTAGCTCTGAGGACCTTCTAGGGGCCCTGGACCCCCTGTTGAAGACCCCTGCCTTAGTTGTTGTCAAAGTATAATATAATAATAATGCTGTACATACAATTTATATAGCACTTTTCTAGGTACTCAAAGTCGCGTTACAGAAAAATAATAAAAACAACGTTTATTAGGAAGAAAAACTAGGTAATGGGTTAAAAACGAACTAACTAAACTAACAAAAAAAAGGGGGTATCATGATTAGGTATGGAATGCGAGTCTGAAAAGGTGGGTTTTGAGTGTGGTTTTATACGTGGCGAGGGGGTGGGGGCAGCTTTGATGTGAGCTGGGAGTGAGTTCCATAGAGAGGGGGGGGGGGGGAGTGCGTCACCCCAGGTTGGTTCCTTTGTCTTTCCTTTGTCCCTCAGGTCCGGCGATGCCAGCCTCCTGGACATCCCGTCCAGGAGGCTGGCATCACCCGACCCGAGGGGGCGTGGCGTTGGGAGGATGGCGGGGAGCCTGGCTGTTGAGGGCCTTGTTGTAGGTAGTGATCAGTATCTTGGAAATCTAGATGTAGGTACAGTATGACTACAAAGGTAGCCACAAGGAAATAAACATAAAAGTCAAGATAAACGTGTGTCATCATGACAAGAGGCTCTTTGTCCCCCTGAATGTGTGTGTGTGTGTGTGTGTGGGGATGGCTGATTTATCCTTTATGCTTCGTTTGCATTGCACACCAGGTGTGTAGTCATTCCAACACCTGAGCCGAATTATTTATTTATAAAGATATTTTTTCTGCCTTTAACCACATAAACCCCAGCATCGGTATTGTGGGGAGAGCTTTCGCTGAAAATAGCCGATTGTTTCCCCACAATAACAGAAAACCGAAAAGACACTAGTATTGAGCCCTGAGGGACTCCGGTTACCCATATGGGGTTTAAGTGGTTAATTGATAGTGTACAGTGGAGATGGACAGGAAACAGAGAGAGAGAGAGAGATGGGGTGAGAGACATGCAACAAAAATCTTTGGAGAATGGGACTCGAACCTGTGATGCGCTGTCAGGCTACATTAGAGCCTACATAAGTGCCCGCATGAACCCCGATTATTTTGACTTGGGCCAGGTGTCTGATTGCTTAGATCAGCCATCCATCACACACCCTGCAGACTATAGGGCTGACCCTGAACCTCCGAACGTTTGTTTGTTATATTGACATTTGGATTTGGATATAAAATGTTCAGTATTTACTTACTTTCTGGCTCGTAACTTGCGAGGCTACTCACTCTGCACTTTGCTAGCCATCCGGTTTAGAGCAGTGGTTCTCAAACCTTTTTCATGTCAAGGACCCCCAAAATAATATGTATTTGACCACGGACCCCCATGTCAAACTATTTTGTTCCAGGGACCCCCCCAGAAGCAAAGATTTGAGTTACAAATGTTCGCTTTAAAAAGATATATATTCAAAGATTTGCACAACTTTTCCACGATTTATAAAAAGTAAATTATTTACAAAGTATTATAAGTGAAAGTGGTTAAAATAATTGTGATGCTCCAAGGACCTCTGGGGGTCCCCGGAACGGGTCCGGGGTTTGTGTTTGGAAATTACTGGATACAGTATAGTGCATTGGTTCTCAACGTGGGGTCCGGGGAGCCCCAGGGGTCCTTGGGGGAGCCCCAGGGGTCCTTGGGGGGGTTCCAGGGGGTTCCAGGGGGTACCCAGCAAAATGTGTTAATATAGCGTCACAATCATTTTAACCACTTTAACCTTTTATACTTTGGCTATTCAAAAATAGCACATATACAAGCTCATAGCGCGCCACCGAGTGCCGCACTATGAGCATGTAGATTTCCTATTTTTGAAAAACTGTGAACATTTGTGCAAATCTTTGAATATATCATTTTTTCTTAAATCTTTGCTTCTGGGGGTCCCTGGAACAAAATATTTTGAGATCGGGTTCCGTGGCCAAATGCATATCATTTTGGGTGGTCCTTGACATGAAAACGTTTGAGAACCACTGGTATAGTGGGGTTGCTGGGCTCTAGGCTGGATCTGAGCACAAGAGCAGTAAATGGAAACAGGGTTTCCACTGGTGCTGCGGGATGCTTGTAGATCTTGTAGATTAGATTATCTTTGGGCAAAGAGATTTGGTACAGAGCAGAGGTTCTCAAAGTGGGGTCCGGGGACCCCCCCAGGGGCAGATCCACAAGCTCATCATTGTACAACTGCTATTTTTGAACAATTTTGAAAGATAACGAAAATGTTTGCTGCGACACGCTGTCAGGCTGTTTTAGAGCCTAATATGTAGTATGCACGCGGACCGCTAGGCCAGCAGGCACCCCATCAAGGGCTAATTTAAGAACTGCATTTTGTGACTGACCGACTGACTTTTAGCCATTTAATGTGTGACAGTGCTGCTATTTGAAGTGGGTGCACTAAACAAAATGTTGTTGTATTTTGTGGGGGGAAAAAATCTATTATCTTATAATAACTATATTGTTATAAAGTTAATACATCAAGGTTTGTGTGGTATAACTGCGTGTGTAATCAAATGTTACAGGTGCTTACGTACATAATCATTTTGAAACCTTGAAATGTTCCACTTAATCATTTAGGTCATTTAGTTCATTAACACATCCACCGCCAGAGGTTAATCTCATAATGTACTCACCAGTGCCAAGGTGTTTTTGTTGTTTTTTTGTTTTTTTCATGTCGCCATAGATCTTGTTAAAATCCTTAAGATTGAGCCGTGAACGGTCTGTTTACATCCGCGAGATCTCCTTGTATCTCCCAGTGAAAACCACGTGTCAAACGGGGCATCCATGTTTGAGTTAGAGCGGATTACGTTAAACAGTGAAATGCGAGGAGAAAAAACTACAGGAAGAGAATTGAGTTTCAGTTTCGTCTGTAGAATGGGAGCGGGCGTGATCGTCGAAACCGGATCCCAAATAATTCTATTTCCTGTCATCAAACCGGAAACGGAAGTGGATAAAAAAAATTCCGAAAGTGCACCCGGACCGCGCATGCGCGAAAAGACCGCAGCCCGTAGGACTACGGGCTCGGCGCTTAACCGTTGGATTTAACGGCCCGTAGAACTACGGGCCCGGCGGTAAAGGTGTTAAAAGGTGAAAAGGGAACGTTTTATCTAGAGACAGACAGTCATACTCCCTCTTTCCCAGCCGAAGAACAAGAGCTCTTTCATAGAACAGGAGCTCTTTCATTGTTCAAGGTCTTTTCATACAGAGAGAAACAGGGTATTGTTAAGACATGTGAAAGATAGATTCTTTATTTTTTTACACAAGAGAAGATTTTCATCCAAAAGTCTAAAGAGGAAAGTTGACTGTGAAAACGGAGGATTCAAGTAAAGGTAGCTCTCCAGTCTCCACCGCACCGACATCTGCGGCGGTGTCGAAAGCCCTTTCGACCGCCGGATAGCAGCGACTTATTGTTGAAAAAGACCTCAAGCCATAGGCTATATTTAGCACCATAGTAGCCGTCTGTCGGTGTCGGCTCTCGGGTGCATTCAGCAACTTTTTTTCTCCCACCTTCCAAACGACTGATCTCGACTGCCAGTCTGCAGTAATCTGTTGTCTGTTTGGGGGAGAGCTACCTTTTAGAATTGAATCCTACCTGGTTTCATCGATGCATGTGTGAGTAATGAAATCAAGAGTGCTTGTAGGGTAGGTACCCTCACAAAAACATGCAGTAATACTGGTCGCTATACCGCCTCCCCCTTGATAGCCGGGGCGCCTGATGGAGGGAAAAGGAACTGGTTGGAATAACGTGTTCCTTCCACACGCTACTCCTACCGGGGAAACTCCCCCCTGTCAAGTGATAAGAAGGCTAGTTGGCTTTCATGCATTGAAGGAGGCATGAGCTCGGCTCTGGGCTCCCTAGGCTGGCAGGGGGAGTGTTGCGCCCAGGATTACTTAGACAATTAGTACAATTATAGTAAAACTGCTTGTGACAAAGTATTAGATATTATTTGATGCTTTATTAAATATATTCTGTTTGTTTACATGCTCTCCTCCCCCCTTAAACCACACAAGTGGACGAGGCGGGTAAAATGGTGTCAGACGATGGGACGGAGGTGACAGTGGAAGGGACAGTGGAGGACCAGGAGGTGGAGAAGGACGAGGACGGCCAGGAGGTGATAAAGGTGTATATCTTCAAGGCTGACTCGGGCGAGGACGACATGGGTGAGTCACATAATGATCCAACACTCCATTGCATGTCCAGTGTTGCCATATTTGAATAAATAACGAGGTCTACAAAAACAAGCCCAAAAGAAACAACTTGGTCACATGAGCACACACACACGCGAGGCTATTTGAAAATAGCCAATCTACAAGCTCACAACGCGCCACGATGCGACACCTTGTGAGCTTGTAGATCGGCTATTTTCCAAAAATCTTGGGGAAAAAAAGTTTAAAAACAGTTTAAAGGGATATTTCACTTTCAAAAAAACTTTGGGTCATTTTATCATCTACTCAGGCTTTTGTGAGCCCCCCAGACCGTTTTTAAGTTGCTTGATTCAGTATTTAGATATATGATATTCATTTTATCAGACACGCCCCCTTCCTATACAAACCCATTATAACTTCAAACTCCATTTTTAACATGTTAGATTCATCTAAAACACCCGTCCTTGGTTTTGGTGACTCACCCTGCCCTCCTAATACGCGAGGGGGCCGTGTTTTTTCGATAACTTTTTTCATTCATTTTTTATATTATTTTTGGAAAATGAAAACAATTAAATACAATAAAAAAATGTAATAAAATAAGTGAAGTATCCCTTTAACTATACAAATCTTGTATGGGGGTCCGTGGCACAAATATTTTTTAGATGGGGGGGTGTCCTTGATATGAACATTTTTGAGAACGACTGATTTAAACAGCTTTAGACTGCAAGCCCAAATAAGCAACTACACACAGCCCCAAAAACCTGCAACTACCGACATTTACAAGGGACTTTACAGAAAAACAAACCCGAAGTCGCTTATAATAAGCAGACATGGCAACACTGCATATGTCCTTTTGTAATACGTCACTGTCGGGTGGAAAAGAAAACGCTTTCTTTTCAGGAACTGGAGGAAAAAGGACCTCCAATGTAGTTATTATGTAGCCAGTAGCTCTTTTTTAATACTTTTCATTGGTTAAATATTTATTAAACCCACAAACCCACTTTCACCATTTTTTTTGTCTTCTCAAAAATAGCTAAACTAGTAGATCTACAAGCTCACAACGCATCACATCGCAATGCGTTGTGATCTTGTAGATCGGCTATTGTGATACTTTTGTGTGACACTTGCATGATGAAGTACTGCATTAACACATTCCATGCCAGACGTTAATCTCATAATGTACTCACCAGTGCCAACGTGTTATTGTTGTTTTTTTGTTTTTTTCACGTCGCCATAGACCTTGTTAAAATCCTTAAGATTGTCTGTATACATCGGCGACATCTCACTGAATCTACCAGTGAAAACCACGTGTCAAACGGAGCTCCATGGTTGTAGTTAGAAGGGTTTACGTTAAACAGTGATATGCGAGGAGAAAAAACTACAAGGAGAAAATTAAGTTTCAGTTTCGTCATTAGAACGAGGGCCGACGTGATCGGCAAAAGCGGATCCCAAATAATTCTGTTTCCGGTCGTCAAACCGGAACCGGAAATGGATAAAAAAAATTCCGAAAGTGCACCTGGGGTGAAATCAACGCGAACCGGCGGTTCGCGTAGATCTACGCGATTGGCATGCTGCGGCTTTAAATAGGTTCGCGTAGATCTACGCATTCAATGTGTTAATTTACAAAAAGAAACAAAGTTGAAATATGGAGAAAATAGGTTTCTGCCCGACGTCAACGAATAACATGTGCTGTGTGTGATTGTTCTGGCACTGTTCTACTTGAGCTGCTAATTTTTATCTAAATGATATGATGTGGATGTTTTTTATTATTATACATTTTTTACAACCAGCCTCTCTCTCTCTTTATCTCTCTCTCGCTCGCTGAATGAGGTCAGGCATGTCCATATTTGGGCAGAAACTCCCCCCCCCCCCCCCCCCCTGGCCTGCCCACACGCCACATACAGAACGTTGTAAAAACTTTGATTGTAAACCTTTTTCACGCTTTTACACATATTGTTTTTGTCATTGTACATTTAAGCTCGCGACCCAGGCTGTTGCCTCCCACAATTTTCAAAAGCTTCCGCCAAACAGGCTGGAGCACGGAAGCTCTGAAAATGATCGGAAGGATAAAAGCGGAGCAAAGCATTTAAATTAAGCATAAAATGTGAAGATATTTTTAAATATGTTTTCGTGAACTTTCAGGATGTGTATTTCCAGACTCTACATTACATTCCGAGATTGTGGAATAGTTGTCTGGCTACTTGAGACTACTTTACATTTGAATTGAGCATTAAAGTAATTCATTTTCTTCTTCCTTCCTTCTTTTTGAATTTTCCAGGAGAGTCGGTTGACATCAGTGACGGCGACACAGAGAGCGTGGCGCTGACAGAATCTTCGGGTCAAACACTGAGGGAGAAGATGGTCTACATGTCTGTAGGAGATTCTCATCCCAACCAAGGAAACCATGGTGTGTGTTACCTCGCATCCAAAGAGCAGGCTGTATGCATGGCACAGTGATGACACCACTTAAAACACCAGGGGTTGATTCATATAACCTATAGTCGGCAGATTTAGTGCAGTTTTAGGGTCTGACACGTTCGAAGGAAAGTGCTTTCTAATTCATACAAGCGTATCTCTCGGCAGCAGCACACAACAGAATGTTTTTAGGCATCATCACGACTGTTCTAACAAGGACACAGGGACGTTGTTGTCATGGTGTTTTTAGGCGGTCGGAGTATCATAAATGTTTCCTAGAAAGGCAAAAAGCGGACGGTGCGTTTTCATTGACACGTGATGCATGTAATGCAGTTCACAAGGCTTGCATACAGGTGTGGACCGTCAACACACATACAAGTATCTGTTTAAAAACACTCGAAATGGCATGGCAAAACATTTTTGAATTGCCCGTCATTGGTGCAACCGCACAGAATAGCGTCACGGTAATGCGAATGCATTGTGGTAGAACATGACATCTTACGGATTGCAGCTTTAAAGAATTTGCAGATTTTTGCATCTCCTTTTTTGTGTGTGTGCCTGTTGTGCTCGGCTGCAGGTGGGTCCAAGGTGACTGATGAGGTTTATATGGAGGTGGTGGTAGGAGGTGAGGAGCCAGTAACTCATGACCGCTCTTACGATAGCGTTTCTCTAAGCAAGGACTTCATGCCGGTGGCCTGGGCAGCAGCTTATGGTCAGTAAACGCATCCTGTTAATTCGATTTTTTTTTTACCCCGCCAACTGTCAGGAGATCAAATTAAAATAGACCTCTGAAATCGGAAGAAAAAATATGTTCACACTGTCCTCCCTTTTTAAAAAGAAAATAGCAACCGCCTTTTTACATGAAAACATTTGAAATGACCAAAAGGCTGGCCGCCTTTTTAAAAGGCCCCGGTCAGTGCGCTTGTTTTTGAGCCGAGCGGAGCTGTTTCAAAAGTTAGGAATAGTTTAGGCTTTCTGAGAAATGCACGTATGACGGGACGCTTTTTTATCAGCTGTGATAAATTGTGTCTCGAGATTGCTGGCTCAACACTCCGCACCAGGTCTTCAAATTGACCCCTGCTTAGCCTTGAAGTAAGCGTTAAAACGAGCTTCGTATAGAAAAAGCTCCTGGACGAGGTTGTAATACCCCCCCCCACCCCCCGTAGCGCTGTCTGCTGTGGAAGACGTCATGCACCCTTGACTACCACCAGCACTCTACCGCTCTGCCTCAGCCTGTCTCTCTAAATTGTGTGAGCAATGTGAGGTCCCGTGTCCACCAAGATGTTTTTTTCCTGAGCGAAGCACATGTTTTTAAATGTTTATAACGGGAGCGCCACATTTTTGGAAACTCCAGCAGCTTGGCGCTGCACAGTAGGCATTTACATTGCGCTCGTGCGTGCACATGCAATACTTTTCCCTGCCTGCCGAATGCTAAAATATTTTCAATTTGGGCGCCTGGAAGCACTTTTAGGCGAGGGCCGTGGTGCTCTCAGCCTAGGTAAAAAAGCCCAGTGGACACGGGACCTTATGGAAACAGTTTCAGCATTTTCAGCAGAAAGTGCGTTAGGTGGCACTTTTCCTTCATAACAGGTGGACAGTGTGAACAACACACCCTTTCGACAACATATATTACAGCTGAGGTTTATTCAGATGAAATTGCATACTTGTGTTCTCCCTCCTTCGTTGTCCATCCACTAATATCCATAAGTAGTTTAAATAGTAACTGGTGAAATATGGGTAATGTTGCAATCTAAGCTCCCATGTATTTCCAAACAGAGTTTTCATGTTTTCAGCACCGTCTGAATGTCATGCAATCACCCGTGACGCATGTTAATGCAATGTGTGAAGACTGGTTGAGTTGCTATAATTTAGAATTAGAAATGCAGGTGTCTGTATTTTGTCGTTGACATTGTTCTCGCTCTCGCAGAGGACAGTGAGAGCTGCGAAAACAGGAACGGCGCGGCCAGCGCTCTGCTGCACATCGACGAGTCGGACGGGGTCGACGAGCTAAACAGACAACGAAGCAAGAACAGGCGGCGGTCGGAACCGCGGCAGGTCCAAACAGGTGAGTGTCAGCAGGCACCTGTAGTGCCGGACATAAAGCTAGATTTATACTTGGGTCAAGGTTATACAAGGTTTTTAAGTTCCTTCCTTTTGTGTAACAGTAAGAAAGTCAGTCGGTGAACTTAAAAAGGATCACAATGTTCAGTTAAGTTAAAAAGCTGTTATTTATCCATGGCTTAGTTTCTAGGCAAAGAAAAAAAGGGAAACGCGGGTGACACCTGCATTTCAGTGACTGACTTTCTTACTCTGATGTTACACAAAAGGAAGGAACTTAAAAACCTTGTTAACCTAATTGAACCCTCTCCAAAGAGCACCAATTGTACAGCTGCATAGTTTTAGTGCATGCATGGGCAACTGGCGGCCCGGGGGCCACATGCGGGCCCCACCTTCACTTAATGCGGCCCGCAGGTTAATATAGGAATACTGATATATTATTTCAGCTGTTAACAATTCCAAACATGACCCGCTTTAATTACTTCGGTCTATATTAGTAACTTAATGACTGGTATTAAAATTCTATTGTCTTTTTTATGTCCAATGTTTTTGTATTTAAGTTCATAAAGTTAACATAAGTATAACTAAATGCATTTGAAATTAAATAAAAATGTTACTTTTCAGGATTCAAAAAAATAAATAAATCAGGATTCCAATTCAAAAATAGCAAAAATAGCCGATCTACAAGCTCAAAACGCGTCGCGCTTTGAGCTTGTAGATCGGCTATTTTTGCTACTTTTGTGTGACATAGAATGGCCCGACAGGAATTTCCAATGTGGCCCTCTGGAGTGTGGAAATATAGTGGCCCTCTCCATCATCAAAGTTGCCCACCCCTGTTTTAGTGCATCGTGTTTACAGCCACTGTTTCAACTCCCTCTCTTTTTTCCTTTTTGCTTTCCTTTCCCCTCCACAGCCATCATCATCGGCCCGTACGGCCAACCCCTGACCGTATACCCCTGCATGCTCTGTGGCAAGAAGTTCAAGTCGAGAGGCTTCCTCAAGCGGCACACCAAGAACCACCACCAGGACGTGCTGACCAGGAAAAAGTACCAATGTACGGACTGTGACTTCACCACCAACAAGAAGGCCAGCCTCCACAACCACATGGAGGTGCACACGCTCAGCAGCAAGGCACCCTTCGAGTGCGAAATGTGCGGCAAGGAGTTCCACCAGCAGGCGGCGCTGTTCTCCCACCGGCTGCAGCATCACCACCGGGAGCCCAAGAACCAGTCGGCCTCGTCGCCGCCGCAGGCCAACAAGATGCACAAGTGCAAATTCTGTGACTATGAGACGGCGGAGCAGGGGCTGCTCAACCGCCACCTGCTGGCCGTGCACAGCAAGAGCTTCCCGCACATCTGTGTGGAGTGCGGCAAGGGCTTCCGCCACCCGTCCGAGCTGAAGAAGCACATGCGCACGCACACGGGCGAGAAGCCCTACTCCTGCCTGTACTGCGACTACAAGTCGGCCGACTCCTCCAACCTCAAGACCCACATCAAGACCAAGCACAGCAAGGAGATGCCGTACAAGTGCGAGCGCTGCTTCCAGACCTTCGCCGAGGAGGAGGAGCTGCTGCAGCACAGCCTGACGCACGAGGAGAACAAGACCCACCACTGTGCCCACTGCGACCACAAGAGCTCCAACTCCAGCGACCTGAAGCGCCACATCATCTCCGTGCACACCAAGGACTACCCCCACAAATGCGCCGTGTGCGGCAAGGGCTTCCACCGGCCGTCGGAACTGAAGAAGCACTCGCTGTCGCACCGCACCAAGAAGCTGCACCAGTGCCGACACTGCAACTTCAAAATCGCGGACCCCTTTGTGCTCAGCCGGCACATCCTGTCTGTGCACACCAAGGAGCAGCAGGCCTCGTCGGAAAAGAGCGAGGCCAAGAGGACGGTAGAGGCGCATGCGCCGGTCGCGCCGCCCACCCCCAAGAAGCAGCCGGCCCCGGCTAGCGGGGCCGGCAGCTCCACTCCGCCGGCCCGGGTGAGCGCGGCGAGCCTGGCCAGCAGCGTGACGGTGGTTATAGGGAAGGGGCAGAAGGAGAGGAGGATCTACCAGTGTCAGTACTGCGATTACAGCACTGGGGACGCGTCGGGCTTCAAGAGGCACGTAATTTCCATCCACACGAAAGACTATCCGCACCGCTGCGAGATCTGCTCGAAAGGCTTCCGCCGGCCGTCGGAGAAGAACCAGCATATCATACGCCACCACAAGGATGCGGACGTGGTGCAGGAGTGACTCTGACTGGGGCCAAAAATACTGTGCCACCGCCCATCATGAACACTGCAGACGCCCATCAGTTTAACAGCAACCTCCTCATTGCTTTTAATTCACATTTTAAAAACGGCAACAAGGGAGACTTAGGGAGTCTGTTCTAATTCTTTTCGCTCTTTTTAACAACCCTCCGCACCAACCTTCACTCGGATATGTATAAACATGTACATAACGTCCGTCAGAGTAGGCAACAGAAGCCCTTCATTTGAGTCGCACTTTTAACTGCATGTCCCCCGCTGGTAACACAGTGTGCATGGCAGATCGTGCAGATGTCTCCGATCTCTTTGTAGATACACCATTTTCCACTTTGTTTTTAAGCAGTCAATTCCACATCACAGCGCTCCTAATTATTGGTTTATATCCTTGCAATGGAAAAGAATAATAATTGCATACAGTAATTATCTTGAAATTGATTTCAGGTCCTCTCCACAACACAGGCAGCAGTATGGTTGTGAGGAACTTGCTTCCAGTAGCACTTGCCAACTTCACTGTTTGAAGAACACGTGGAATGCATTAATCATTTTATGTTATGATGTATGGTGTGAGAGATGATAGAAATCTATCTACAGTGCTTCCCTGGTTCTGTGACAAAACATTTACCATTTGCTTTGTTGACCAAAAATGTTCAAAACGCTGTGTACAGCACCTGGAGAGAAACAATCAACTCATACTTGCCTATAGTTAAGGAAATAAGAGAAAAAACAATGAACTACTGGCTCTGTCCTGATAATACCATGAAGGATTACATATTAATCTATCTACAAAGCTAGTGAAGTCTGATTTCTACTTCGTCGCATGACGGTGTCACACACAGGAAATGGCAGATTTCAGCAAGATTTCTACAAGCTCACAAAGCTTGTAGATCTGCTAGGAGCTAGTTATGGTGCGTGACACCGCCCTACGACGGAACATAAATTAAGCATTATACTCTTTTTAGCTTATGAACGACTAATAACACAAAGAATTTACATTGCAGACTAGTGAATACCTGCAAACCACGGGAGTACATCATGCTTCATGTGCACCAATATCCATTAAATCACAGTTAAGTTTGGTCAAATCAAAACGTAGGTTGGTGTCCCAGTCTATCTGTTCTACCATAATATGGACGTTGCAGTCGTAGTCATTGACCTCAGTTGTTCCGGTAGGCAATAATCTGGATTAAGACATGCAGTATAAATCGTGTTCCTCAACTTGTTAGACATTATAACATTCTGCGTAACTTTTGACCACTGAAGATGTTTTTAGCTAAACCCAAATGTCCGACTTTCTCCATAGACTGCATCTGAGTACCGACTCACTGGACTCTTTTTTTCCCCCTCTCACACAGACCTCCTTTTGCCAGCGAAAAGGCAGATCAAGTCTCATTAAATGCAACTTCAGAGGGCTGGTGTTGGTGGTAAAATTTGTACTACGGCTTTTTACATTTATTTCACCTGTGATTTATTTGTTTTGTTTTGTCTTTATATTTATTTTACCATTTACAACTTGTTGTATAGTTAAGTGTAACTAGCCTTCTATGGGACGTAAATTATTGTTTTGTACACAAATCTGTAAAAAGTGTGTAGATGTAAACACTTGATGATAAACACGGAAGAAATCAGAATTGTGTTGTTATGGATGTACTTCAATGTATTTGTTAAGAAAAAGGTAATAAAAACAAAAGTATTTTACCTGCATGTGAAACCACTCGTTATTGGATGTGTTCATGTCATTGATAGGCATCCAATCCATACTGTACTGTATGTCATTTAAAAACAATCATGAACACCCTGCCTCAACCAGAGAGTAACAACTTGTCACATATAGTATGAATACTGGTCATGGATCGAATGATATTGCATAACATCTTCCCTCTTTCGTAATAAAGATTATATGATCCATGACTTTGATAAGACCCCTGGTCCCCATAATGTGCCTGCATTCATTTTCTAAGTTGTCCAGCTTTTGAGATGGTGAGTCTCTGGATTGTAACTTGAGCCGTGGAAAAGTTGCAGAAAGAAGGGATGGATTGGGGAGAGAAATGCACAATAATACTAGTAGTATTTTATTGTCACAAGTCGGAGAAATGAAATTGGTATCAACATAACTGTTGTCAGATTGGAGACAACAGATAAAGCTGCAGACAGCATGTTTTTTTTTTAAAATACATTTTTGGGGCTTTTATGCCTTTATTTAGACAGGACAGTAGGCTGACAGGAAATGGGGAGACATACAGCAAAGGTTGTCGGGAACGGGAGTCGAACCCACGACACGCTGTCAAGCTGGATTAACCAGCGTATGTGGGATGCGCCTGGACCGCTAGGCCAGCGGAGGCCCTCAGATAGTGTGTTTGATGGTTGAACACCAGGGAGGCAGATTAAGCGGCAGGGCACTCATCTAAGAGAAGATTTTCACAGAGTATCATTGCAACATTAATCTTAGTTATTGATAATTTTCACATTAACGGTAGGGTAAGTGATTTTCTTTGATTAAAATAAGTGTTAAATAGCTCTATATTCTGATAGTACTCATTGCTATTGAGTGTTTGTTCAGTAAGGGGATCACCCTGTCTCTCCAGCTCTTAATAAAACAGAAAATTGCATTGTCAGGTCGGGATACCAATTTTATCCAATCAGGAGGATAGAGAACTCAGACAGGATATAGAAGTGACATTGGAAGTGATGACACAAAGAAATGAGAAGACACAATTGGAACTGGAACACTAAAAAAATGTATCTGATAAATGGGTACTATCTCCTGATTGGCAGAAATGTTGTCACCTATACCTGAAAATGTATTTTCTGTTTATTAAAGAGCTGGAGAGATGAGGAGACTCCTGTTACTGAACACTATAGCACTGTTACTAAAATATCCCTTACCCTACCTTTAAACTAAACTCACGAACTATAGCGTACATACCGTTTTGGGGTAGGATAGCGATATTTTCAGCCAGGATTCCAGTGTCCATCGAGAACTGCTGGAACTTGTCCAGAACTTCAGGGGAGAGAGTCGGCCCTCGGCCTGGGAGGACAAATAAAAAATATACCGTCCGGTTCTGTTCAATATATTTGTTATCCACACTGTTGGGGCAGCTTGAAGCACAAGACCCCCAAATTGATATATATTTGGCCACGGACCTGCATCTGAGAAAGGTTTTGCCAGGGACCCCCAGAAGAGAAGATTTATGTTAAAAAATGATCAAACTTATTCAAATCTGCTATCAAAAATAGCAGATGTATAAATAGATTAAAGTGGTTACAGTGATTGTGATGCTGTAGGCTACTAAATCATTTTGGAACCCCCCCAAGGACCCCTGGGGGTCCACGGTCAAATGAATTAATCAGTGTAGGGCTCGCTGACATGAAAATGTTTTAGAACCACTGGTGTGAGTGACATGAACATGCAGATATAGATGAAATAATGCACATCCTACTATATAGTTTGTTGAGGACGGTGGAAACGCCTCCTTTGATCTTGACGGTGTGAATAAGGGCGTACTCCTCATACTTGACATCAACGACGATCATGACGTTATCATTATTCCAACCTGAGGGTGGAAAGATAAAGTAGGTGTACATGTCTCTTACAATAAAACCCTTGTGACTGCTGGCCCAAAGTTTAAATCAGGGGGGTCTTCAACAGGGGGTCCGGGACCCCTAGGGGGTCCTCTGAGTTACTACAGGGATGCCCCAAATCTTTTTTTGTGATAAGAACTTTCTATTTCATTTTTTAAACTTAACCACTTGATCCCTATTCTGGGATAATACTGTATAGGATTATACAGAATGCATGCATCTTCTTGCATTATTTTAACCCTTCTCCCTCCTTTACCCCTTACATTTAAAATAAAATTTGGTACTGAGGGATCTGAAGAAGAACACTAGAAGACTAGAAGAGAAGAGATTATACTCATATTGTTAAATACAGTACATTGTTTTAGATGTTTTGTTTTTTTGTTTTACCAACACATTTATATGTGTGTGTGTATATATATATATATGTGTATATTTTTACACTGTAAAAATATACATATATACCGTATCTAGGTGTGCCCTGGCATCTTTTGGCTATGAAAGGTGTGCCCTGGCAGAAAAAAGGTTGGGAAACCATTGTAACCTTCTTTATTCATCTGAGTGCTGTCCTTTTATTTTAGTATTTATTTTGGGGAACGTAAAAAAGATGCAATGGAAAAACATTCCTTACACAGGACACAGACACAAACGAATAAAATGGATGTATGATTATTTATGCATGTAATGTGTGTGTGTGTGTGTGTGTGTGTGTGTGTGTGTGTGTGTGTGTGTGTGTGTGTGTGTGTGTGTGTGTGTGTGTGTGTGTGTGTGTGTGTGTGTGTGTGTGTGTGTGTGTGTGTGTGGTCTCCACTCACGCTCACTCCTGAACATAAACTTCCCGGGTACATCTGTTTTCTTGGCCTGGTGGGTCATTCTCCAGCAAGAGCCATCAGCACTGTGAACAGTAGGACATTGAACACACAGTGGTAAGGACTACATATGGTAGGTAGGCTATAATCATGTCTTTATGACATTTTAGGTCTAATATTTCGACAGTTGCTACAAATTGCTCCAAAACTGGAGAGTCAAACAAGCAGTTGAAGGGTTAAATGTAGGCTATGCCTATATCTGATATATATATATACATTTTTTTAGCCAATTTAACACTGAGGTAGGCTACTGCCCGATATATTGTAACTCTATGGGTACTGCCCCAGTGCCCACAAGGTTATTGTTTAGGTGGCCGCAGCCCGCCAGTCTATCTTCTAATGAACACTCACGTGAGACTGGCGTACGCCATGTCCAGGCCCCCGTCGGCAGTTGGCATCAGCATCGCAGTGCCCATCTTCATGGTGCTCCTGTGGCTGACGAACCACTGGGCGTTGGTGGCAAAGCCGATCATATACCACTTCCCTGACACCTGTGTGTGTGTGGACGAGGACAAAGAACTGGTTTAATTTAGTCTTGAGAGGTAAGAATACCCAACTCAAGACTATCGTTGCTATGTATTTGATCGATTTTGACATTTTATATATATCTACGAGTCTTAGCGACCACCCCCACAGAGTGCCCTGAACTTTCACCAGTAAAGCCCGTACTTCTTCGTACATGTACAAATGCAAAATATAAGGTGCTTACCTGGTTTCCCCAAATGTTAACTAGCCTTTCGGAGTTTTTGTGAAATGTATTAGTTGGTAGTCTTCAATAAATATGTGTTTTAATCCCGTCTGTGGACGAACGCCATTTTACTCCCTCGTTAACTTCCTGTTTACATTGAGTGTAATTCCGGCTTTCACCGAGTGCGCCCCGTCACTATCGTTACAAACTTCCGACAGAATTGGCCACAGACGGGATTAAAACACGTATTCATTGAAATATACGGACTAATACATTGCACAAAGACTTCGGACAGCTAGTTGACATTTGGGGCAACCGGGTAAGTGCCTTATATATATTTTTTGTACATGTACGGAGAAGTACGGGCCTTGTTGTGCGTCGGTTTCCCACTCGGCAAACCGACGCACAACAACCTACAATGCCAATAGAGCTGTGAGACTCAGACGAATGAATGGCACTATGGCAGAGTTGTTGTGTGGCCGGGTCTTTTGTCTGGGGCACCGCACTACATACATTTACTTCAGCAATATACAAAATAATTTCATAAAATATACACATAACGGTGATTTACTTGATGTTTATGCTGTGCGCAATGGAGGTGTGTAAAGTTTACACCTCCATTGCGCGCAAAGTGAGCGTAAACATCAAGTAAAAGCGCACTCTCTCCCCCATGTTGGACAGGCTGAAGAGAACGAATGGGATGAAGGAGGAGGAGGAGGAAGAAGAGGAGGAGGCGGAGGAGGAAGAAGAGGAGGAGGAGGAGGAAGTTTGGAGATGAGAGACGCACGGGCGGAGAGGTAGGCCATTTGTTTGTTTGTTTGATTGATTGATTGAATACTTTATTAACAGTTTGCATAGACAAACACAGCACAGGGAAGTACAGTTCAGTACAAAGTCTGTTAAAGAGGATTTTAAACCCAAGAAAGCACTATGGCTTGTTTCCATTGGGGTCCTTTGTACTCAATTCATCGAATTTCCCCCTCAATATTATTTCAATAATAGTGACAGACCAAAAAAGTAAAGGCGTTTTACAAATGCACAACAAGGGCATAGTTCATAAACTTACCTCTACCCTAATGCCTTATTTTTGTTTTGTTTTGTTTCCCCACGCTTTGTTCTGATTGTCTCATTTTTGTTAATTGATTGATTAGCTCCTGATTCGTTGTCTCCTTATCAGGTTGATTGATGTCAGGTGTTAGTCAGCGTGACAGTCAGCCACTCAGTCAGTCAGAGGGTACATTTGGACCTACATTATTTTGAGTTAATAAACCACTTAAACGCAAGACGTTTTTGTTTTGTTTTGTATGGAGTCTACGCGCGTCACAGTTAATGCCTAAGCTCATGCCTCTTAGTTTTAAATGTTTTAATTAATATTGGGAAGAAGTAGTCGCTATACAATATGAACACTTCAGTTAATATAATACTTGTTAACTCTCTCTTATTTAGCTTTTTGTTATTGAAAAAAAAATCCCCTGTGCAGTTGGATACATTTGTGTGGTTACATACAGTTATCACAATAACAAATAGTAGACTACAATAGTAATAATAACAACAATAATAATAATATAAATAATTCAACTAATGATATTATTATTAATAATAATAATAATACTTTGTAAACAGTATATAGATTTGTTAATCAGGTAGTTGTCTCTCTTACCCCCTGTAAATTGAAGTCTGCTTGAGGTGTGACCTCGGCAGTAGCAGCCAAGGAGCAGAGCATCGCTCCTATCATCCCCAACAGTATCGTCATCTTCGCTTCTGCAGGAGATGGATGATCAATCAGAATGAAATTAACGTGGATGTTGACCTGGATACTTAGGTTTGTTTTGCTGCCCGGGACACCCTCTTATATAGTGGAGAATGAGGTTGCATAATCAAAGTACCCCCCCTCTCCACCCCACACCACACACCCACTAGCATTTTCCCCCCCAACATCCCCTGCACCCTGGAGCTGCTGGGATGAGTTCAAACAAGAGAAACCTTTTGCGGGAGAAAAAAAACAGTACCAGAGAGCAAACAGGTGTTATGTTCTATATCCCTGCCTGCCAGAGCAGGGATAACAACACGCAACCTCTCTGTGGTCGCTCTCTCTCTCTCCTCATGCATGCTACCATTACGCCCTTCCATAAAAAATAAATCAACAAAAACATAATAGATGGACAGTGTGATAAACAGTTAGTCCGTAGTACACAAAGCAGTGGTATGTTCCAGGACATTCTGTGGGCAGAGACCAGAGAATCAAACTCAACTGTCAGCACTTACAATAGTAAACACACATCCCATGAGTGTGTGTGTGTGTGTGTGTGTGTGTGTGTGTGTGTGTGTGTGTGTGCACGCTGATTGATAGATGTCTTTTTCTTTTTTAACAGAACCTTCATTTAACTTTAATTTACCCACCAATCATGACTATTTTAAATAGTCATGTGAAGTTTAAAAACAGTGCGTTGTGAGGCAAACAAAAAAAAACAGTTTGATTCCATTGTGCTGCTGTGCCGCTGTCTTTCTGCGCTTAATCCGGTAATATATCTTTTCATATCACTCATTCATGTAGGTATGTTGTTTACCACTACTACTTTAACTACTGTAAACCCTACTTAGTTGACCAGGGTCCGCCAATGTTCTATGCCAGGTACGCTAGTATTTCCCTCGACACTAAATGTACACAGAATACTCAACGTGTAACAACACGACACGTTGTGAGCTTGTAGATCTGCTATTTTCACCGAATGTTCGCCCCCAGAAAAGGGACAATAGGGTTCATTTGGTCGAGGCTCATCATGCAAGCCTAACGTTTAACACCAGCCTCACGTTCAACCCAGATTCGGCACAAACATGGGGTTGAATTCGTTATACTGTTACGCCACCAAGATGTGGAATGCCCAACAGCCATCAAAAAAGTGCGACTCCCTACCCTCCTT
Organism: Gymnoscopelus braueri; assembly: GCF_963280865.1. Classification (NCBI taxonomy): domain Eukaryota; kingdom Metazoa; phylum Chordata; class Actinopteri; order Myctophiformes; family Myctophidae; genus Gymnoscopelus; species Gymnoscopelus braueri. The sequence goes on from NC_137609.1 coordinate 6,294,023, forward strand.
CACAACCGCCATAAAAGTACACCTGTAGTCTTCTATAAGCTTGACACCAGAAATTACCCCTCATTCCTCCTTGTGTGCCATCTGTTTGGGAGGCGAGGTTAGACTGGCGTGTACACTGTTCAGTAAGCTGTCACGCGATCACTGATTTCACAGCCACAAGAACCTCATCTAGCGGCCACACCTTAGTTCCAGAGGCCACATCTTAATATCCAGAGGCCACAAGATCAGGATCTCGTGCTCACATCTTAATATCTTGTAGCCACGAGATCAGGAGGATCCCATGGTCTCGTCTCATATCTTGTAACTATGACATATTTTAACTGAACCATGCACGCCAGGTCAACGCTCTTCTGTAGTTATCAGTTTATTCATTGAACTTGAATTCAGATAAGATAAACCTTTTGATCCATGAAGGGAATTACAGATGTCATAGCCGATAGCAGCAACAGAACAGTGAGAATGAACCATAAAATAGAAGAAACAAATACTTTGACAGTTTCTCACACTAAACATCTGCACTGTTTCTCTGAATGAGTAAGTGTACATTTGTACAGTCTATCTATAAGTTAGGGATGCATCGATTAGTAGGTCAAACATCGGTATTGAACGATATTCGACCTTGTTGGCTCTCATCTGTTTTGATTTTTTTACGTCTGCAAACTCCCGTGCAGGACAGACTTCAGACGCGTCTCTTGCAGGAGACTTGGCTCAGATCTGAACCCATTTGATTTGGCGTTAGGGACCTGTTGCGACCGCATGCCCGTGCTGACGTCGATCCCAAGTAGGGTTCGAAACTTTGACCTTCCGCAAGTTCCGCATGAAAGTCTTATACTCTAACCGCTTCACCAGGGCGGCCCTTTGTTGATTAATATCTGTTAATTGGCAAATAAGATGACATTCACCGATGCCAGTGGTAGATGTATATGTTGTTTCACAAATCTGTTTGATTGGATTTGTGCTCATTAAAACATAGTGTGATGAGAGGCTGAAATACTTTTAAAATTTGTTTCCCTGGCACAAAAGGGTGCCAGGGAAAAAAATAAACAAACAAAACCCCCTCCCCCCAAAAAAGAAAAAAGAAAACATCAGTATCATCATTGGCTATCGATCAAATTGTTATTTTAAACATCGGGTATCGACCCAGAATTTCCCAGTTGGTGCATATGCATAAGTATAATTTGTAAGAATGCACAGTGTATCCATCAAGTCTTCACAGTGTTCAATACACTGTAATATCAGAGCCTCCAGATATAGCGCTGCCTTAGTGCCACATGAGGTCAGGATGAAAGGATTCCAGATCCCACAGGCTCCTGTAGGAAGAGCGATGGGGAGTGGAGAGAAGCGCAGTGTGATGGACCGTTGCCACGATGATTAATGGAGTTCCTGAGGAGAATCCCATTAACTGCGCTGTACTTATACAGTTAGTTATGATAAGATCTCGGGACAGCTGTGGGCTGTTTCCCCCACTGCATAGCATCAGGGTTGAATGGTGGACTACTTTGCCAATAGGTTAGCAGCAGGTAGATACATGTTATAAAACAGAACCTGCACCAACCTACATACCATTCCAGTTTTAACAGGGACACCATCCATTTGGTCTTTTTTTTTTCTTTCACCCACGCTTAACCCAGCCATGCACGCTTGCATCCCTCCATCCGCACTGTACCGGGGATGGAGGCCAGATTTTGTGAGAGTAATAAGTAACCAGGTCCATGGAAACAAACCCAAAAGAAGCAACTAGGCCACATGAGCACTTTGAACCTATATATATACATTGGCTATTTGTAAATAGTGATGTACGTTTTCATAGTTATTTTCAAATAACATGGGGAGTTGTGTGACCAGATCTCCCAATCTCCCAAAAAATGGAGAAAACAAAAAACTAAAGAAAACCCACCACCACATTCAGCAGTTGTTGAGTCGTTGCACCATAGTGAATAACATAAGCTTAGAAAAACTCACATTATGCTGGCATAGGCATAGTGTACACAGGCTGTGCACTAACCTAATTTACCATCACCTGCTAATGGTCAACTGTCATGTGACTGGTTGGATTTTTTTTTACGTGTGTCCATTGGGCAGCATCTTTCAAAATTCCTGCTGCTTGCTTCCTCGACTGTGTCTATAATACAGACAGTAAAGAATTATTATTAAGACTAAGTTATGAGCTTCTAATAAACTGTGAAATATTTGGAAGATTTTTGAAACATTCTAACAACACAAATCGGGTACGGGGCTCCCTGGCACAAAAACATTTTCAGATGGGGATTAGGGACGTATTAATTTGGGGGTCCATGACATGAAAATATTCGAGAGCCACTGGTTTAAATAATAATAATATAAAATTTTGAAGCAAGACCAAATAAGCGACTACACTTTAGAAACAAGCCAACTACAAACCTACGCAACCCACAGCCACCAATATTTACAAGCAACTTTACAGAAAAGCAAGCCCAAAGTAGCTTATAATAAGCAGACATGGTAATACTGAATGGAGGGATGGATGTATCAACAATATGCTATGCACTTACATGTTGGGGTATTTTACCACTTTAACCCCGTGTCCCTATTCTGGGCATGTCATTATAGGCAAACATTTTCAAATATAGCCTATATATTTAAAAAAAAGCGAATGTTTTTCAAACATGTAGATATTTTAAGTTTTCAGAAATGTCCCAAAATTGTCGAAAAGAGTGAAAATAGCTAAAATAGCACATCTACACATCTACAAGCTCACATCATGTCACATTGATGTGTTCCTAGCTTGTATATCGTCTATTTCAGCTATACAACATTGTCATACAACAAAGTATAAAATAGGGCATATATGACAACTTTGACATCATATGAATTCCCATTGTGTCCAACATGACAGACTTGTACTGTAGCCTACATTTAAAAGTGACAGTTCACATTGTTCTTAATCGATGTTCATTTTGTCAGACAATCTGTCGCCAAGCCGTACCTCTATAATGTATGTAGCTACTATGAAATAATACAAAGACAGTAACATGTCCAGTATTTAAAAACAACAACTATGTATTAATCATCAAGATTGAGAAAATATTAATCAACAAAGAACTTGGTATGGTCCCCTGTTGCCAAAAGCAAGAACACAAAAAAAAACATATAACACACACAAAAAAACCCAACATTTTTAACAAAAAACATACAAATAAGAATTAGCATTTTGAGCTTTTTTTGCATTCTGACTAGACACTCATTAAGTCAGGGAAGAAGCATCAGTGAGTATAGGTACATGTCGGGACAGCTATTGAAGCAGATGTTTAGTTTACCCCAGTTCACCCCGACCGTGGACTGATTCTGGCAAACGGTACCGCAGCCTCAAGGCCTGGACCAGAAGGCTCTTGGACAGCTTTGTACGCCAGACAGCTAGCCTGCCTGTTTCCTGTCTGACACACACACACGCACGCACGCACGCACGCACGCACGCACGCACGCACGCACGCACGCACGCACGCACGCACGCACGCGCGCGCGCGCAGCGCGCGCGCGCGCGCGCGCGCGCACACACACACACACACACACACACACACACACACACACACACACACACACACACACACACACACACACACACACACACACACACACACACACACACACACACATATTTGTATTACTATACTTGTAAGGACGTCAAGATCATAGGACCATAATTTTATAAATGCCATTTTGTATGTAACATTTTTGCCATTTTTAACCCTAACCCTAAAGCCTGAGTTTAAATGCACGCCAGTGTTGCACGCCCAAAATAGCCCTATAACCCTACAAGCTTGTAATGCATGGTATTGTGTGTGCTTGTAGCTCGCCTATTTTGGGTGCGCGACAGCATAGCACAACTAAGTATAAATCAAGCCCAACATTTTTTTATAACCATCAAACAAACATTTCTCTTGTTGAAAATTGTCCTCACAGTGTCTATTAGTCAAATTCTACTATACTTGTGGGGACATTTGGCCCTTGTAGTGATATAAGTTCACACACATATGACAATAAATAATATTTAAGTGCTTCAATCTCTTTAAACGTTAGCCAGCAATTAACCATCGTATCACTTTAGGTTTGTAATAATCCCATCACATAATAACAACTCTGGCATCAATCTCAACAGCTGACTAATAGGACAATTTAGTCAGACAGCACTTCAGAAACCACAGTTTGATGATATCGAACAATCAAGGACAGAGGGATAGGCGATATACTGGACTTGCTGTTCCAGTGGCTGCCACATGGGGTCAGTCTTGCAGTGGTACAGATGTAGCCATTCACACCTTTTTACCAGATATTTGCTCCAGTTTAGTTTTATTTTCAAGAGGATTTTCTTTTTCTTTCATACACACCGAGTTTCTGTATCAAATAATAGGTCCTCACTAATGCTCATGATAAAATGGTACCATTTTTTTCTAATCACTCTGTGTCTCAGAGGAGGGCTGTGGACCGTTCAGAAACCCGTCTACCAGTGACATCATCGATGGGGTATTCAAGCTAATAGAAACTGCAGGCTTTGTATTCCTGGAAAGTTGCAATGCAATAATAGAAGCCAGTGTTCTCACGTTAATACAAATCTAAATACAAAATTTTATTTGAGGGGGGGGGGGGGAATCCTGCCTAATGATGATGTCACTGGTAGACGGGTTTCTGGACTGTTCACAGCCCTCCTGTGAGACACAGACCAAGTAGAAAAAAATGGTACCATTTTATCATGAGCATTAGTGAGGACCTATTATATGAAGTTAGGTTGAAAATGGGTGAAGTGGTCCTTTAAGGAATTCTCATAAAGGTTTGATAAAAGTTTGGACAGCAGGCATCATTATTATCATGTACAGTACTTACTTGTCTACATTCCCATAACTTAATATACATGTTAATGCACTGTAATATGACAATGTAAATTATAACAGCATATTAAAAAAACAGTATATACAGTACAGTATCCCTAATGAGCATGTATGAAATAATTTATCCAATTTATTATCAGTGTAAACCAAGGTGGGGTCTGGGGTCCCAGGGAGTCCCCATGCAGCTACAGTAGATGATTGGTAACTCTGAGAGTGCACAAATGGAACCCATTTGGTTCCATTTGTACACTCTGAGAGTTATGGGGGTCGGTGAATGCTGAATGCATGGTAAACTGGGGGTCCTTGAAATGAAAAGGTTTGAGAATCACTGGTATTTTATAATCAACATGATTGTTTTCACTGCTGTTTTGTGGGTCTTATCAGTACAGACAGAGCTGACCAATCATTGTCAGGTAATGATAAAGCCACACAGAAGTCAACCTTCTCTTTATGTTTAACCATTAGCTTGTCGTGCTTCGCGCTGTCGATCAGCGTGTTCAGGTTTTGGTACTCAGCATTGGCCGGGTTATTGCATGGCTTTCTCTCCCTCTTTCGCTCACTCTCTCCCTCCCTCTCTCCCTTCCTCTTTCCCCCCTCTCTCCCTTCCTCTTTCCCCCCTCTCTCCCTTCCTCTTTCCCTCCCTCCCTCCCTCCTCTCCCTCTCCCTCTTTGCTACATGTTGATCAGCTTTGTTGAGGTTCGGTATACGCAATTGGCCGGGTTATTGCATGGATGAAATAGGCCCTCTCCCTCCCTCTCCCTCTCTCTCTCTCATAGAGATAGGTAGGTACTGATTGTCAGAACTGGTATTGCATTACTTGTAAAGAACAACAAGGCTCAGGATCCTTCATGGTGGACTTCTAATTCATGTAGCCCCATCTGTACAGTAGAGAGAGAGAGAGAGAGACGGTGCCAACTGGGGTTGGGATTCCCAACCCTAGTTGAACTTGGGATCCTTTATAAGATTTTAACGATTCACGATTCCCTCTTAATGGTCCGGTTCCTTTTTATTAAAAAAAAAAAGATATATATACAATTGTGGCCTTCATTAAAATTATTTCCAATTCATACAGTATTGCATACATATTATTGTAGTGGTCTGTAACTCTCAGAGCTATGGTAGTCCTTGAAATTAAAACGTTTGAGAACCACCGGTATTGTTATTAAGGAACCGATTCCCGGTTCCATAATGTTGGGTCCAGTTCCTCCAGTTCCTCCGGATCCCAACCCAACAAAACCAATCTAGACACTGAGGCTGGAGCAGGGCGTTTGAAGCGAGCCCTCTGCCATGGTCAGGAACTCTACCCAGTTCTGGTAGAAGCCCCGTGAGTAAAGTCCCGTGTCGATGACCAGTCCGTAGAGACGACTCTGGCCTGTGTGGTTCCTCAGAGCCAGCTGGGCCTCTCGCTCCGTCACGTTGTAGCTGATGTTGATGACCTGCAGCAGCAGCAGGTGGAGCAGACCTCCGGTGACGATGCTGCTGTACCAGGCACAGGTGAAGCACAGAGCGGTGCTGTGAACGCAGCAGACAATGAATTACACAGTTACCTTGTGGTTGGACTTTTACTCAATTAGTGTTTGAGCATGTCATGGTTGGTTTGAGTGAATTTACTTGAATTGAATAAACTTTATTTTGAACAAAAAGAAGAAAAAAAACATCCCAGCAATAATCAATAATTAACAACATGAACAAGATAACCAACAGGGCTGTTTCTCAATGCTGGTCTCAGGGAAGCTTATAGCCCTCTACAGGTATATATATGCAACAATGTTAATTTGCTGCTCTCAGGGCACTTTCTCAATGCTGCTTTCAGGGCAGCTTATAGCCTTCTACAGGTATATACAGTAGATGCAACAATGTCAATTTGCTGCTCTGAGGGCAGTTTTTCAATGCTGCTCTCAGGGCAGCTTAAATGATATACATACAACAACATTAAATTGCTGCTCTGTGGGCAGTTTCTCAATGCTGGTCTCAGGGCAGCTTATAGCCCTCTAAAGGTATATATATGCAACAATGTTAATTTGCTGCTCTCAGGGCACTTTGTCAATGCTGCTCTCAGGGCAGCTTAAATGATATACATACAACAACATTAATTTGCTGCTCTCAGGGCACTTTCTCAATGCTGCTCTCAGGGCAGTTTATAGCCTTCTACAGGTATATAGTGATATACACTGTATATCGTACAATACTCTAAATGAGCACAAGGTGGCATATCCATTTCTTGTTCCATTTTTCATTTTCCCATAGCTTCGTTTCACTGTCTCGGCAGCAGACTTGAACCGTGTGTTTCTGGTTAAATTCTGCTACCTAGCCAATCAAACTGAACCAGAACAGGAAACAGGTATGCCACCTTCTGGAAACCTGGGACTACAATTATGTACATAATAAACAAAACAAAACAATTATCCAAAACGAAGTAGGACAAAGCAATGCTCATCTAGTCCGACCCATTTTATACTACTGAATCAAATTAATCTATTGTTCATCATAAAGGACATTCATTATTTGTTTTAGAAAGCAGACTTCTTATAATAACCAAATACAAGATTAGTAGTGTGATGACCTGGATTCTAATCTAAAGTCTACCTCATGGGAAACCAAACTACCGTCAAAAGGGAAATCCCCCTTGGCCAAGGGAGACATTAGGTTTCTGGCAATCAGGCAGGGCTAATAGGACTTGTGTGAAGGTATAGGGAACCTTGTTTCTGTTACTTAGATTCGTTTTTTTCTTGACCACAAATGTTCAGACTGTTATTTAGTTAGCATGTTGTTAGGTTCATCATTGTTTACTTGGTATCTTAGTTTCTTTGAGGCACTACATTGTTCTCTCTGCACTATGTGACTATTTACCTTGTTGCTTATTGACTATCTCATGCTTACTCTGCTTATTCCAATCTGGCACTTGTAAGTTGCCCTGGATAAGAGCGTCTGCTAAATGCGTAAATTGCAGTTGTAATTGTAATCTACTAGAGGTTCCCGTCTAGCTGCTGCACAGGGCTCCCGTCTAGTAGTCTGGGCCGCACATCACAGACAGAGACAGAGTGTGTTGACGTTCATTGCAACACGGGTGTTTGTGTCGACACGCAAATCGAAAGCGAAACCAAACTGCAACATGCAAACTGAAAGCGACGCGAGACCTAACTTATTGGAGAGGCAGACAGACAAACAGCTTGGAGACGCAGACAGCCACAGTATACAGCTGGGCTATGGCAGTGCCAGAGAAATAGGATGGGGGGAGTTGTGTAATGTACAGTAGTACCTATAGTGATTGTAGACCCCGGGACAGTAGAGCAGAGCGGTGATCAGGTACTGATGAGGACACACGCTGTGCAGAACCAGACTGATCCCGTATAAAGACGTCAACAGGAAGATGGAGAGGGTGAGCAGGAAACTGCGGTGGTTGGCCTGGCCAACACAGCTGTTGATCCTGCAAGCACCTCAGCAGGTGCACACACAACACACACACACGCGCGCGCGCACACACACACACACACACACACACACGCACACACGCACACGCACACGCACACAAGAAGACATTATGGCACAAATCTCAATGCATCATCTGCCTTATAGAGAGAAGTATAGCCTATGTCTTCAGATTTTTTAGAAAGACTGAATCGGATGCAATTTGCCAGATAGTTTCAAGGTGAGTGTGTGCGTGCATGCTTTAATTTTGGGAGTGATTACAAGGTACAGTACATGCATGGCACCACAGTGATAGAGTGACAACAAAAAGGGAATTAAAAGTGTTAAATTAACTCTGAGAGTGTACATTTACAATGAGAGTTAATTTAACACTCCAGAGCACGATCATGATCATCAAATGTGTGAGGAGAAAGATGATTCAATGTCTCCTCTGGTTGGCTCATGACCATTGCTAAACACTGGAGAGATTAGGTCCAGATATTATAATCTGAAACACTGGAGAGATTAGCTCCAGGTATTATCATCTGAAGCACTGGAGAGATTAGGTCCAGGTATATAATCTGAAACACTGGAGAGATTAGCTCCAGGTATTATCATCTGAAGCACTGGAGAGATTAGGTCCAGGTATATAATCTGAAGCACTGGAGAGATTGGGTCCTGGTATATAATCTGAAACACTGGAGAGATTAGCTCCAGGTATTATCATCTGAAGCACTGTAGAGATTAGGTCCAGGTATATAATCTGAAGCACTGGAGAGATTAGGTCCAGGTATATAATCTGAAGCACTGGAGAGAATAGCTCCAGGTGTTATAATCTGACCCACCAGATGCAGTGGTGGTCCAGCCGTTTGACACACGATCCGCAGATTCGGCAGTGTCCCGCCCGCGGGGGGCGTACCACCCGGCACACCGGACACCTGATTCTTCGCTTCTTCACAATGCAGACCTCTGTCTGGGACCGGGAGGTGGCGGTGACAGGGGTCCCGGTCCCCATGATGACCGCCTGATGGCCAGCTCCGTTGTGCTGCTGGCAACCAGAGTCCTTGTGGTGCTCTGTTGAGCTCTGAGCCGTAACAGAGTTGTGGTGGGTGTCACACACCCGCTGGGACCCCGGGCTCTCGACGAAACCCGGGCCCCTCTTGGTGCGAACCAGGGAGACGAGAGTGAGGACCATCCCGCCGGTCACCGCACACACCTGCAGCCGGTCGACGCCCCCGCGCGGCAAGATCTCTGCGAGGAAGAGGTAGTACATGTAGGCCAGGGAGTACAGCGAGAGGGTGAGGAAGAAGAGGGTGCGCCTCTTCTTCCGATGCGTGGCGTAGTAGTACCACAGCACCAGGGCGGGCAGCGCCGTCAGCACCGCCGCGCCCAGGAGGTAGTGCAGCGCCGCCACTCGCAGCAGCAGAGGCAGGAGCACCAGCGCCGGGACCATGGAGATCTCCAGCTTGTCGATCACGGCGCAGCTCACGGAGGCCTCGGTCTCGTTTTTCTTCAGCCACCTAGCGGGAAGAGGAGATACGGTACCATAACAAAACAGTGTTGATTTCGTCGACTAAAACTATGACGAAAAATGTTGGTCGACTACCTTTTTTCACTGACGAAAACTAAATAAAAACTAAGCTGTATGATGACTAAAATTACTAAAAAACTAAGACTAAATATATTGACAATTTCGTCAACAAATCACATTTTTACTAAAATGTTAGTGAGGGACTAGTGCAGAAGAGAACTAATACAAGTCCTTTTATGTTTGGTTGCACTCAGGTGTTGCGCTCTGAAAATAACAGCTATTTTCAGCATGCAACCAAGTGTAAAATCAGCCATTACGACGCCATCAAGGCACCGTCAAAATACATTTTAGTCGACTAAATCAACTGTAGATTTAGTCGACTAAAACTAGACTAAAACTAAAACATTTCAGATGACTAAAATACGACTGAAACTAAATGGAATTTTATTCAAAAGACTATGACTGAAACTAAATCAAAACGTGCTGTCAAAATCAACACTGTAACAAAACCCGTAAATTCACGATGCCACTATCAATCACTATCAAAAATGTAATGTTGTCCAATCTGTATGGTAGAGTAGAGTATGTTAATACAATATGACTTAAACTATTGGGGTGGTTGTATTTTGTCTCCCTGCTCTTCTATTGAGACATTTAGATTGTGTCAAAGGTCATGTCGAATTTTGACCTGATGGTCAAGATTCTACTTATGAAAAGGGTCGTGCACGCACATCCGTGGCCCAGGTGCAAGACAAACAAAGTATCATAAAAAAGGGAATAGAGTCTGCACACTGGTGATGCTGCAAAAAGCTCCGCTTTGTATTTATTGCGTTCGTCAACGTTTCGGCCTATTCAGACCTTCATCAGGACATATACCATATGTCAGGTATATCAGGTATATGTCCTGATGAAGGTCTGAATAGGCCGAAACGTTGACGAACGCAATAAATACAAAGCAGAGCTTTTTGCAGCATCACCAGTGTGCAGACTTTTTTTCAAGATTCAATTTATCCCCTGAGCAAGCAGGCAGGCTCTATTAGCGCAAAATGACAGCACTTGCGCAGGAAACAATCTACAAGACAATTCCCGATAATTCAGAATGCCTCAGCAGGAATTGTAACTAACACTAAGAGAAGAGATTATATTACTCCAGTTCTAGCAACACAGCACAGGCCCCCCCCCGTACCTTTTAGAATTGATTTTATTTTACTTGTTTATGAAGCACTTAATAACCTGGCGCCCTTCATATATCACACACACTTAATTTTACATCCTTTTAGATGTTCCCAAAGCATTTAACAACAACACTGTAGATGATCTACAAGCTCATAGCACAAGCTTGTCGATCGGCTATTTATTCAAATCTTTTGTATAAAAATGTCGGCGGGGGGGGATTGAACATACTCAGTTCCATTGGGGGGGAGATATCCTCCCCACTTTTGCACGCGCGCTGCACGCGCGTGCATACGTCCCCTTCAATTCTAAAATGCCCTCTGCGTCCTTGGGTTAAATGTACACAAAACTGATGATAGTGCTCTCAAACAAGTCTATGAAGCTATTTACGAAATCTATAAAAGGTTTAATCTGCAACACAATTTTATACGATATGTAGTGGGGGTCCCTGCTTCATCTCTCTTTCAGCTAAGGGGTCCTTGACCTGAAAAACATTGAAGACCCCTGTCTTAAACCATTCTATACTACACACAGAAAAATAAAGGTGCCAACTGGAACCAAAACTGGTTCTTCAGAGTGATGCCAAAGAAGCAAGGACCATTTATTTGAATGGTTCTATAAAGAACCCAAACCCCTTAAACCGTATAAACTTCATTAAACCAGCTGAAATGTGTTTGTCGAAAATAGCAGATCTACAAGCTCACAAGATCTTGTAGATCTGCTATTTTCGATGAATATCTGCCTATTAAGACATGGTTTAAGAGTTCAAAGGTTCCTCAAAGAACTTTGACAAAAAAAAAGGTTCTCTAGAACTAGATGAGGAACATGAAGAACCATTCACTAGATCAAATGGTTCTTTAGTAGTTGATGGTTCTTTGTGGAACCATATAGCCTTTTTAAAGAATCATTTAAGAACCATTATTTTTCTGTGTGTACTGGACAGTACTCCTAGACATATTACCTGTGACAGGCCTCGTCGACATCACTGCAGTCCCAGCAGCATCCGTACTGACCCAGGTCACACTCACAGCAGCACATGGGGTCATCCGGTTCTGGAGGTTTTAACTTCTCCCACTTCATAATGGCTGGTTAATGGTGCACTCTCTCCCAAGGCCCTACGCAAATAAGCTGCCAAGTACAATAGAAACATACAGAACATTTAAATCAATAAATACATTAAAGGTAGGGTAAGTGATTTTCTTTGGCTAAAATAAGTGTTAATTGGCTCTATATTCTGATAGTACTCATTGCTATATAGAGTGTTCGTTCAGTAACAGGAGTCTCCATGTCTCTCCAGCTCTTTATTAAACAGAAAATGCATATTTAAGACGGGATACCAATTGTATCCAATCAGGATAGAGAACTCAGTCAGGGTACAGATTAAACAAGTGAAATTGGAAGTGATGACACAAAGAAATGAGCAGACAAAATTGGAACTGGATCACTATCAAAATGAAGCTGATAAATGGGTACTCTCCAAGGGCGCCGATACTGTGGGTGCCTCGGCGCTAAAGCTCCCAGGAGAAATGACGAGCACCCATCACAAACTCATCACAAAAAAAGAAAAAGAAGAAACCTCCGACATCTACGCTTACATTTTTTACAGTACATTTTTTGTACCAAATTAACCAAATGAACCGCATAAAAGTAACAAAAGAAACCCAAAAAAGCAACTAACTAAGTAATATTTTACTGGTACTCTCTCCTAATTGGCTGAAATTTTGTCACCTACCTGAAAATGTATTTTCTGTTTATCAAAGAGCAGCTGGAGAGACAGAGAGACCCCTGTGACTGAGTAAACACTCTATATAGCAATGATTACTATCAGAATATAGAGCTTTAACCTTTAATGTAAAGCTTTTTGTTTTAACCAAAAAATATCACTTACCCTACCCTTTAATACAGAATGATTGAAAATACTATAGGTTTACTCGTATCAATGCTTATACTGTAGGTTAAAAGTTTTTTTTTACATGTAAGTGTCGCAAAAACTGTAATGCGATCAATAACATTTTAAAGGTTGTAGCCTATTGATTACTAGATAGTACTGTCTAGACGTGCACTCCACTCTGCACGGCACATGACAGCGTTGGTGCCAGTGTAGGTGCATGCGTCTGCACACATGACATGACACAGACAAAGTCAGATGTGTGTTTAGATGTTGTGATGTCATCATCTCTTCACCTGCAGTCTGTAGGCATACCGTCACCTTTCTATATGGGAGAAGTGAGATTTACCCAGTGGTGGAAAAAGTACTCAAATGTTTTACTTAAATAAAAGTATCAATACTGCAATGTAGAAGTACTCTGTTACAAGTATAAGTAAAAGTCCGGAATTTAGAATTTACTTCAGTAAAAGTACAAAAGTATCGGTATCAAAATGTACTTAAAGTACCAAAACTAAAAGTACTAAAATGTTTGAAAATTGCAGATCTATACAAGCTCACAACGCGTCGCGATGCGACACGTTGTGAGCTTGTAGATCGGCTATTTTCAAATAGCCTAGGTATAAAATAAGGTTAAAGTGGTAAATGTATGTTTTTTAATGTAATAATTTATATCTGCAAGGTAAACTAGTAACTAAAATGTTCAAATAATTGTTGTGGAGTAAAATATAAATATTTGCCTCTGAGATGTAGTGAAGTAGAAGTGAAAATATAGGCAATTGGAAATACTCCAGTAAAGTAAAAGTACCTCAAAATTGTACTTAAGTACAGTACTTGAGTAAATGTACTTAGTTACTTTACACTGTAGGTTTCTGTAGGTTGAAGTGTCCCTGATTTTCATGTCAACGACCCCTAAATTGATATGTATTTGGCTTCTAAAACCTACTACTATTGTAGGTCCTACTACTATCACTACTAAGTGCTATAAAGATGTAAAAGATGTTTCTATAGGTGCACGCTTCTTATTAGCCATACCAGTTCCCCAAGCGATAATGTCTAATTTGCTGAAACAAGGACAGTATTTCTACAGGGACAAACTATCTGGGCCAAATCCCGATTCTAAACTCTTATCATGAGAGACACGAGTTCTCTCCCATCATGTTTTGTCTCATAGTTTTGTTTTTCTCGACTTAGGTGTAGCCGTAGCGTGTTGTTTAGATAGATTGTTTACCTGGTATCCAAGTTGTTACTACATTGTTCTCTCTGTACTTTAATTATGTGACTTTAACCTATTGTTTATTGACTAGAGCTCATACTCTCTCTGCTTATTCAGAGTTGCTCTGGTTATGATGAGCGTCTACTAAATTGTCACGTTGAGTTAGTGAATAGTGTTTTTATTTTACACTACTTTGTTTCATACGACTCTCCTTCCACTGCACTGTCTGATCTCTCTGACCTACAGTAACAGACAAAAGAACAAATGCAACAGCAATGTAGAACAACGCACTGTTGCATAGCCAAAATATACAGCCACATATATTTTTCACCCACATTTTCTTTTAAACAATATCATTTTGACTTTCAAAATTATAGAGTCTACATTGTTTTATTGAACTCACCTTTTGTTTCCAGTCTTCAGCATTTCTTACAAAATAGAATCCACCAATAGTATCAAACAGCACTGCCAGAAAAAAAAGTGTCAAGTGTATACTTTCCTGCCAAAAAGTTATGACAAGTTATATGCTTCAGAAAGATTTACTCCAGTGTCAAGACTATAAATGTAAACGAACAAGCACAAAAACACAGGTTAATCCCTCTTAATCCATCATTAGTACAAGCGTGTTGAAAAATGAAATTGAGCCGTGCTCTCTGCCTGGCAGTGGCAGCAGTGAGCGTGTCACCGATGAGAACGGTGTCAGGAGACGCTGCTCATGTCACAGATTCCCACGCTGCCAGGCAGCGCTGCCTGGCCGTCCCAGCTGCACATGCATTCTTTCAGAGGGCACATTACTCGCATTCCTTACAAGTGGTTATCGGCTGTTATATCCTGACCATTGCATTTCACCTGACATTGCATTTCAACATCCTCCTCCTCCTGCAGAAGTTGAGAAATTGTCCTGAAAGCATTCTTGCTTAGTCTGTACTTTATGGTTTATTATTCTTTATGGTCTGTCTATCAATTTGCCATTTAAGGTACACCCAAGGTCTGCTTGGGTAAATATAGGTGCTGTCTGAAGCTTTATTGCCCTTGTCCACAATAGAGGGGCTATATTGAGGTGTCCGAATGTCCTGCACAAGCCCCTGATAAATCCACACTGAGCTGAATGAGGCGCCATATGAAAGGCATGACAGGCACTCATGAGGCAGACGTGTGAGGGTTGATCCACAGGGCAGGCCACCCCCCCACACCCATTAGGATCACATTTCTTCACACAAGCAACCTGACCCCTCCGCTCGCACATGAAACAGTCTGGAACAGTGTAGATCAGCTATTTTCACGATGTTTGCCTCTTTGTTACATCATATTTGCCAATTTGGCCAATTTGCTATTAAAAAGGTCAATTGTAACTAGAAAGTAGAAATGTGCAGATACCCTGTATACACTTATACTGTATGTCGGTTTGTGTACTGTTGAGTGAGAAAACAATGTTGCACATTAAGCTAATCATCTGGGGACCCCCAAAATAATTTGGGGAACCCTGACCCCCAGTTTGGGAACCACTGGTGTAGACAATGAATATTGTCTTATAATAATAATAATAATGCACAAACGTCAACTATAGATGGCGGGAGGAGTAGGACGAAGGCTCTACGTCTTCCCGGTGGGGGCTCCTCACTGGTCGGTGAGTCAGTAGGATACAACAGCAGTGACAACAACACAGAAATGTGTGTGGGGAGGAATTGAGGAGGAAAATGGGTTAAAAAAAAGTTAAGTTAGAGTTGTTCTTTTTTTGTCACGCTTCTATTTCTCCGTATTTGGAGAGGGGCTGCCCTGTCCCACCCCGGGTCCACCCCTGGCCCACCCAAGAGCAAGTGGAGCATGATGCTGCAACTTGAGAAAGAGCATTAAATGAGCAGATGGTAGTGGAACTGCTGGCTCAGAGAGCTCAGAGGGCATGAGGTCATAAAAGATACTGACAAGTAACACATATCAAAACGGTCTCTATGATTCGCAAGATCTACTGTAGGCCTACTTCTATCAAAGGGGAAACTCTGACTTGTCCCTGCAATGTCACGTCTCACACTTTGGCGTTCACACCTGAGGGGTGTGCTGCTGGTGAATAAGCCACTTGTTTTTTTCCCCCTTTTTTCTCCCCAATTTATTGTTTATGCCAATTAATTCCTCCCCGCACACATTTCTGTGTTGTCACTGCTGTAAGGAGCCTTCGCCCGACTCCTCCTGCCAACAGGCCAGTTGCCCTCCGCCGAAAACGGGCCAATTGTGTTTGTGTAGGTCTACGCTCGACAAAGCCGGATGCACCACGGTGGACTCGAACCCACAACCTCCGCCGTGGTGCATGGCACCCGAGCGCACCACTTGGTTCTTTTCATTGACCAACAGGCCAGGGCTATGTGCTCCCTCTTAACCACCTGCTTACATTCTCTGACAGTCATCTTCTTAATCACATGAACCCTTGCCAATCCCTTTTCTGGGGGCGAACGTTCAGTGAAATTACATCGTAATGAGCTTGTAAATTGGCTATAGGCAAAGAGATTTGCCAAGGGAAAAGGAAGGCCCTAGCTGGGGGACCCCAACTAAATATATAGGGGTTATGTGGTTAAATAAAAACATTCATCAATCAAACTGAATGCACTAAATATATAATCGTCTTAGGCTGAGTTGTGAATCATCATCAATAAACATCAAATTATAGAAAGATAATGAAGCGAATTTTTTATCATTGCATTATGAGACAGTAACACAGTTCCCCCATAGTTCCCCCATGAGTGAGCCACGTTATCATTGGTTGACAGGTCACTAATTGCTTTACACACACACACACACACACACACACACACACACACACACACACACACACACACACACACACACACACACACACACACACACACACACACACACACACACACACACACACACACAGATGTAAGATATTTAAATTATACTATGCAATGCAATGCAATGTAGATTAGATTAGATTATATTAGATTGGCTATTATCACGGCATAAAACAATGCTTGAGTGGTTAAGGTTGAGAGAGACGAGGGGGGGGGGGGTTAAGACATTATGGCTGAGGCAGGGATACACTTATACAACTGTGAGAAGCCATCATGTCCATAATGTCCAGCTAATGTCCAGATAGCTAGCATATGGATGCTGCTCAATCAATGAAGGAGAAGATGCTGCCCTCAGCCCAGTGGATTAGGCGTCCATTAGTCTTGATGGAGGCCGGAAGAGGAGCTACTAGGCCCCCCTTATCTATTTTGGTCAGATTAATGCACTCAGCAGCAGAGTAAAAACTGAACATAAAGAATTAAACCTTCCTCTCAGCATTTATATCCATAGGAAAGGACGCATAGGAGAAATTAAACCTGACCAAGCACATTGCTTGGTCAGGAGATGCAGGGCCGCATTAATGTCAGAATGGGCCCTAGGCAAAGGCCCCCCCAAGGACGCATGCGCGAGCATGTGTTCCGTGCTTGTGTGCGCGCGCAAATTTGCGGTTTCTTACCGGGTTTGTTACTTTTTTGGATGTTCTTGTTACATTAATTCGGTTTTATTTCTCAGTAGTTTGTCTTTCAGTATTGTCTTTAAAAAAAAATATAGAAAAAAAATATATATAATATATATATATATATATATATATATATATATATATATATATATATATATATATATATATATATATATATATATATTTCTGATTCAATAAAGATGTATCATGCATTGTAGGTCAGTTCATTGTGTAAAGTTTTCTTTCTTGTTATTTTTTGGAGAGTCCGGTTCTTTCCTATGGATGTGGGCCCTGGCATGGTTTAATTATTTTATGGTTTTACAGGAGTTATCTCTAATTGCTCTCATATTATTTGTTGGTTAAATGTTACTCCTATTGCACAGAATGATCTGCAGTTCATATTAAAGTGACTGGCAGCAGAAAGCGAAAGAATTAAAAAAAATAAGCAATAGCTTAGGAGCAAGGCGCATTTGAATATGTGTATGGCTGCCTTCTGCATTCTTGCAAATTCCCCACTGTTGCTACAGATATCATACCTGCCTTAAGAGGTTTGTCATACCTACCATTCTATCTGTACTATAACTTGATTCTATTTTTATCTATCATTTGTTCTTATTTCTACCTATTTTTTATTTGTATTCATTACATCTAGTATTATTAATTGTATTATTATCATCTTGTTGACTACCACCAGTATGAGAAACACTGTGTAAACCCTCTGGATTCTCTTTCTCCATTCTTGAAAGCAGATTGCAAGATCATGCCTTGATGCTGCCACTAGATGGCACCATATACTTGTCTAGAAGAGTTCAGCAATACTTTGCTTATACCTACAAATATCACAAAGATGCATAAACTAATAAAATAAAAGACTCTACCATAGCAGAGTGGGCTTATTGCATATTTATGTGAGCAGTTGCCATTTGCCAATAAACTGTAGTATTGTGGTAACTGGAGCAAAGCAAGACAAGTTTAGTTTCCACTGGGTGGATTATGTTACCATGTTGTTTGAACTTGAAGGTAAGAGAAGAAATGTTAAATTATGTAAAATGGAAAGCTTATTCGACCCTCTCTGCTTTCATGAATTGTGAATAGCAGTAATTAGTCACATCAGCATGTCTTTGTGTTGAAAGGACAGCAGGGTCTGAGCTTGTGACTGGAAGAATGATGGCCGGAAAAAATCTGTGTGGAGAAAGTGAATAAGTGACATTATGCTCTCTCTTTCTCTCTCTCCCTCACCATGTACATGGAAAGTAACTAAGTACATTTACTCAAGTACTGTACTTAAATACAATTTTGAGGTATTTTTTTTACTTCTATGTATTTCCAATTTTCAATACTTTTACTTCTACTCCACTACATCTCAGAGGCAAATATTGTACTTTTACTCCACTACAATTATTTGTTAACTTTAGTTACTTTGTAGATTTAGATTATTATTATAAAACATACATTAACCACTTCAGCCATATACTTCAGCTACTTGAAAATAGCAGATCTGTAGATCTGCTATTTTCAAAAGATGTTTTACACATTTTGAAAACTTGAAATTCTCCATAATGAGTACTTTTACTTTTGGTCCTTTAAGTATATTTTGATGCCACTACTTTTGTACTTTTACTCAAGTAAATTCAAAATACCAGACTTTTACTTGTATCAGAGTATTTCTACATCGCTTCATTGATACTTTTACCATCACTGCTCCCAACTGTTCCAGAGAGAGAGATCTTTACTGCCTGGTGAAAACTGCTCCCCACATTTAAATAGGCCCATGACATGTCCAGCTATATATCAACTTGACTTCTATCATGTGTATCCACTGGGTTCATGCTTTGAGGAGGAGACAAGGTCAGGGGCTTGTGATTTACAGCTTTCTGTGGTTTGAACGGCACAATAAAGTCCTGTAATCTACCACTATGTGGGACATTTGAATAGCATGACACGCATGCATGCATGCATGCACACACACACACACACACACACACACACACACACACACACACACACACTTGCATACTTGCTTGCATGCTCGCACACGCTTGCTTGCATGCATGCATGCACGCACAAAATCAAAGTTCAAACTTGATATTTTGCTTGTAATATATTGTTGCTTTCGGCCTCTTATCTCCATATTTTAACTTGTGAAATTAACGCCCTACTTGATCATACTACAGCGTCACACAAAAGCATTGAATGTAGCAGATCCACAAGCTTGAAACACAGAGCGAAGCAACGTGTTTTGAGCTTGTCGAATTTGGCCTATTTTTTTTATTTGAATCCTGAAAAGTGCATAGTAAAAAAAAGAAAAAAGTGTTATCTTCAGCCAAGCAATGGTCTTAAATGTAAATTATCTCTCAACCACTTAAAACTCTATATACAGTGTTGACCGGAGTAGATTTCTTTTTGGATTCTGAGATCGTTGATGTGCATTTAACTGTAGCCTCTGTGTCCTTTTTACCCTAGTCAATGTCTCTGCTCAATTAACAGGACAGTATCCTGTGCCATCCTAGCTGGCAACAGTCCTTAAATGCAAACCAACACAAGTCAATAAATACATGTAATCATTAATGAATAGGTGACAAATTAACTCTCAAAATGATACTTTAAACAAAAAAAACACATTTGCTTTAACATTTTTTTCCCATTTATTTAGTCGTCATACATCAATTGAAATGTATTTCTATACTTGATACAGTAACGGGTCATAAATATAATATAGTGCGATATCTTCAACAACATAACTAACACGCAATTCATTCACATCTTCACACACACACACAAAAAAACCAATAACAAATTCAACAACGACAACATGAAGAACAACATCAAAGTCACTATTGCGAGGTACTGCAGGAAGAAGAAGACATCCTAGCTTCCTGATAAATTACAGCTAATTTAAACTCGGTCATACGAAGAAGAATAAATTAGGCTTTCGACACGGAACTGCCCGTCCCTTTACCCTTGTGCCTGTTCCCATTTTTTTAATTAATCTATACAGATTGTTTTTACATCGGGGGGGAGGTACTGGGAGCATGCTGCAACTAGTAGTCGCCGTATGTGCGAGGGTAGTACGTAAACTTGATTGGGTTGGCCCAATTATTTTCACAATTACAATACGGATGGAAGTTACACTTCCATCAGTATTGTCATTGTTAAGTTATACTTAAGTTGCGTGCCAAAAATGACAGATCTACAAGCTCACAACGGGTCACGATGCGACGTGTTGTGAGCTTGTAGATCGGCTATTTTCACCGTGCGACAGTGGCGTGCAACTGCATGTAAATTAGGCTTAACTGTCTGGTAACAAACTTGTTGTGTCTTGTAACTGAGCTGATCCACTTAGACAAGTGCTGATGCTGATGAGCGATGAAATGGGACTCG
Organism: Gymnoscopelus braueri; assembly: GCF_963280865.1. NCBI lineage: Eukaryota > Metazoa > Chordata > Actinopteri > Myctophiformes > Myctophidae > Gymnoscopelus > Gymnoscopelus braueri. Next base: position 6,314,960 of record NC_137609.1, read on the forward strand.
ATAACGTTGCTGCTATATTGTCACAGGTCACATATACACTGTACGACTTCCAGCACCTCGTAGAGGCTGACAAATGCTTACAATGAAATGTAGGTGTACAGTTATGCGAAGTCGGAATGTTGAAGTTGGAAGTAAGCACTCGAGGAATGGAAAAGAAAAAGAGATCCAATGGCCTTCAGGTAAGACTTTTTGAAAGCAGTTTGGGGCCACTGGGTTTCGCACCACACCACACCGCACAGCACTGAGGAGTAAAAGAGGAGGGAGATGATGAGAGTCAGTGATGGAGGGTTCCTGGTTCATTCTTCCAGGGTTCGGAAGGCGTTCTGCATGTCCTCCAGGAGCTGGGCGTAGTCCGCTTTGATCTTGGCCTCGCCGTCCTTCACCGGGTCCTGAAGCACACAAATAAAAAGCATTAATAAAAAGGAAATTGTTAAAGGGATACTTCACTTTCGGGCCGGGGACACATTTAAAAAAAAATATTAAAAATAAATGAAAAAAGTTATGGAAAATTCATGGCCCCCTCACACATTAGTAGGACACTCTAATGCGTGAGGGGGCCATGAATTTTCCATAACTTTTTTCATTTATTTTTAATATTTTTTTTAAATGTGTCCCCGGCCCTAAAGTGAAGTATCCCTTTAAGTACATTAGATTCATAAAACAGAACTAGTAGTTCATGTTCATACAGAGAGGGGGCGGCATAGGTATATAAAAACAAAGAGTGATAGTTGCTGGTCGATCTCTTGACATGTTTATAATCGATTGTCTTCGTTGCTTAACTCAAGCACAGAATGCACAAACCTGAGAAAATCAAACATCAGAGCTTTCATCCTATGTTGACAAAGTCTATTAATCTCTTTCAACCTGGCATCCCTAATTTGGGTATGTCAACTTAGTTGACCGGGGTCCAGATTGAGGCCTTTGCTTTTATGAAAGTTAAACCCTAAACCCTAATAAATTATTAGGGTTTGTTTTTATTGGAAGATGCTTCTGAACATGCATTAATCTAATCTATTCTATTGCTAAGAGAGAGAGATCAACCAAGTGCTCAATGGAGATACAAGTTGAGTTAACAACGTAGATTGGTGCTTCTAGGATCAACAGGAAACAAGACTTAAAAATGCGGAGGAGAGGGCGTAAAATCAAGGTACTTTAATCATGTCTACAAAATGTTAAAAGCCCCAACATTTAAAGTACCTTGATTTTACGCCCTCTCCTCGTTATTATTATTATTTTTTTTAATTACATTTTTATCCCATGATTTTGTAACCCCATTTTTTACACCCAGTGCCAATTGTCTATGTAATCCTGGGCACTACCTTCCCTCTGCCAACATAGGGAGGCCAGGGCCGAGCTCATGCCTCCTTCAATGCATGAGAGCCTACTGACCTTCTTGTCACCTGACAGGGGAGAGTTTCCCTGGTTGGACGTAGCGTGTGGAAAGAACACGTTATTCCAACCAGTTCCCTTCCCCTCCATCAGGCGCCCCGGTTGGCCAGGGGGAGGCAGTACAGTTATTTATTTTTTGAGTGCTCGGATCAGTTCTATAACTAGTTTGAACACTTCAATTACTCTTTCATCTTAAAATAACTAATAACCGAAAATAGCCGATCTACAAGCTCACAACGCGTCGCAGAAATGTTGTGAGCTTGTAGATCGGCTATTTTTGGCACACAACATGATTCCATTGACGTCTGTGGAATAAAAATGACTGAAATCAGTCGTGGCGACTGAGAACATTAATCCATGAGATACGACGTGTGCAGCACCTTGAACTTCATGGCGCTGATCTTGTAGAGGATCTCTCCCATGTGCTCCCTGATCATGGACCACGTGATCTTCTGGTCGCTCTGTGCCGTGGTCTCCACGGCGTGCCGGGCCATGTCGTAGAACGCTATCATGTTGGACAGGATGCCCACCGTCTTGTAGAACGGACAGAATCTGTGTGTGGAAAGGAGTAAAAAAACAGTGTCAAAGCCCTGTTAAGTCAGCTGGACAAAGAATGGAAACAACAAGGGTTCCCAAACTTTTCAGGCTGCAACCCCCCAAAATAGTCATATTTTTTACTGGGGACCCCCAGGCCCCCACCCTGACAAGCACTTGGAATTGTAGGCATTACATTTAATTTGACTCGGTTCCACAGATAAATATTGTCGGCTATTTTCACAATGTTTGCCTTACCTAATATTTGACAATTTGGTATTAAAAAGGTCTTAAAAGTCCTTAAATTGTCACTTTGGAAATGTACTGTAGTGTATAAACTTATACTACATGTTGGTTTGTTTACTGTTGAGTGAGAAAACAATGTTGCACATTAAGATAATCATCTGGGGACCCCCCAAAATCATTTGGGGGACCCCCATGGGGGTCCTGACCCCCACTTTGAGAACCAATGCACTACACATTAGTGTTTGGTTGGGGACGTTTGTTTTTTTACCTGTCGTAGGGGGTGTAACCGTTCTGTTGCAGAAAGTCGTCCTTAATTAGCTTAGCGACCTCTAGTGTTATCTTGTCCGACTCAGCCAGAGATGCCTGTTTAGACCACAAAACGGGATGAGAAATTAGTGGGGATGGACCATTTGTGGAGGTTTAACTCATAAACTCATTAATCAAAAGATTTCATTAATCAGATTAACTGACTCGATGGAGGTCTTTCAGCCATCAGACAGTGGAGTAGCAGGCCTGATTACACGTCACAATTCAAAGGACCAGTGGTCCATCTTTACATTAAAGAGTTAAATTAACACTGCATCTTACACTGTACAGTGAAACAGCTCTCAAATCATCACTCTTTTATAAACAAATGCTTTGATTCTGACAATAATTAGGTAACATTACAAAACCCGACAGCATTATTTTAACATAACGATGTCAACTTCCTGTTGGCATTTACCATTTGAAGATCCCGATCTGGATCCACGGATCGCCTTCCTGATTCAAATACTAGAATCAAATTTGTGAATCTGCTTTGTTTGCAATCGTTTGTGAGATAAAAGAGTAACTTTGAGACCCATTTAACTTTGCAGTGTAAGTCAACAAGGAGACTATTTTGGAATATCAATTTCAAATCCACGGAGCAACTATTGAAGATGCCTCAACAATATTCGGAGATACTGTACATAATGGCAAAGTAACTACACAACCCGAGTCTCCACCAAAGTGTAATTTGCTTTAAAATGTGTCTTTCATTCTCACCTTGCCAACAAGCTGCACGATCTCGGCCAGGTCCTCCTCTTCCTGTAGGATCTCCTTGGCCTTGGTGCGGAGAGGCACGAACTCGGGGAAGTGCTTGTCGTAATACTCGTCCAGAGCGCGGGTGTACTTACTGTAGCTGATCAGCCAGTTAACAGAGGGGAAGTGCTTCCTCTGGGCCAGCTTCTTGTCTAAACCCCAGAACACCTACAAAAAAAAAAAATAGGTAAAAAAACTGAATGCAAGTATGAAACTAAACTAAACCAAACACTGCCGACATAAAACGTGGTCAAACCTGACATGGTCTAGAAATGAGAACATACCTGAACAATACCCAATGTGGCTGAAGTCACAGGGTCTGAGAAGTCTCCACCAGGGGGCGATACGCTGAGAAGAATTAACATTGTTATCAAATTGGAGCACTATACAGTGGGACAACTAGAGGTGCAACAGTTAATCAATAGTCGCAGACAATAATCAATAGTTGCACAATATTCAGATAACCATAAACTATGTTGACATGGACGGAACAGCAGCAGAGGCCTAGACACAGTAAAATAGACCATAAATGTTTTATGTACAACTCACGCTCCTACGATGCTGACGCTGCCCTCTCGCTCTGGGTTTCCGAGGCACTTGACACGTCCGGCACGCTCGTAGAAGGACGCCAGCCTGGCACCAAGATATGCAGGATATCCGCTGTCTGTAGACCACAGGACACACAACTAGGTGGAAACCAATACATTTTAAACTTTGGAGCATCACCCAGTGTGCAGACTTCTTTTTGGATTTTGACCGGCACCTGGCACTTCAGTGAGTGGATGTGCGTGCTTTTTTTCTAAGAATGAGGATGCACATTCCCTTGGAGCGAGAGGGACTCACCGGCAGGCATTTCAGCCAATCTTCCAGAGATTTCCCTCAGAGCTTCAGCCCATCGGGAGGTGGAGTCGGCCATCATACTGACGTTGTAGCCCATGTCTCTGAAGTACTCAGACAGTGTGATCCCTGCGGAGACAATTAATTTGCGTTCAAACCTCGATTAGACACAGTGAGCAGAATAGGTTCATAGGTTCGGTGTTTGTAGTGCGCCCCCCATCCAGTTATTACACTGGCCTGGGAGCGCAGTCCAAAGGAAAGAGTAAAAAAACATAGGACAAGACAAAGAAGACTAGACTAGGACAACAAGAACGGAGGGAGTAGAAACTAAACACACAAACACACAAAACACAAAACAACAAATGAACCTGAGTCCTCTACAGCGAATAATCGTTAAACAGGTATGGCCCTCTAAAGCCTGATTCATACTTGGCGATTATTTGATTAATACAAAAAGTAATCAATATAAAATAAATAATGGCTAGCTGTAGCTACAATCACCACCTGTCCCCTGTACAGACCACCATCACAACACATAATCACCACCTGTCCCCTGTGGTGTATAGACCTCCTTTAGAGGCCGACCTCTTCCAAGAGGGACCAGAGAGACAAGGGTGTGTGTTTGCATGTGATGACGACACACTAAAGAATATGGTAGTTGTAGCTGCAGGCCTAGTTGTTTACCTGTGTAAATGGAGGCCTCTCGTGCAGCCACAGGCATGTTGGAGGTGTTGGCAACCAGAGCTGTTCTCTTCATGATGCTCTCCTCCTTACCGTCCACTTCCATTGTGAGCTGTTGGACAGGGATATATATATTCACTAACTGGGACATTTTACAGAACTATACATAACTATATAAAAAAACATGCAAGACCTGAAGCCGATTCTACAAATGTCTTCTAAATCCCAACAGTATTCTGAAAAACCTATGTTTCTATATCAGCGGTGCTCAAACTTTTCCATGTCAAGGACCTCCACAATTATATGTATTTGGCCGTCGACCCCCATCTGAAAGCTTTTTTAGCCCAAATCAAAAAATGACACAGATGCGTTCCAGGTCTTAATGGGTTAAACTGACAAACATGACAACTTGCAGTGTGCATGTGGCACTTCATCTAGAAATATGTCTGCTCTACCAAGACAGAATAAATGAACTTGTATCAAATCATATCATAAATGTGTATACAGTATATTGTTTGACAGACCTCAGGGAAGTCCCTCAACACTTCAGACATTTCGTTTCCTCGCTCTCCGCAGCCCACGTAGACGATGACATCACTGTTGGAGTACTTGGACAGCGACTGTGAGATCACCGTCTTTCCACATCCAAAGGCGCCTGGTATAGCAGTGGTACCGCCCTGCACACAACTATGGAATAATGGACACATCACTTTAGCTTCCTGGGTGAGTTAAAGTATAACATATCTGGCCTGTTTGGTTTATGCTGTGATGAGCAGTGTTCTCATTTTGAACATGTGTTTACTATCAGAATATAGCAGACACATCATTTCAGAAAAGAATTGGGGTGGCAAAAGCATGTTGAAAAAAGCTGTTGTTGTTGGTGAAAAGGAGAACATGTATAATGATGTTGACTGTAGCCAAATGATCTATAATGATGACATACCCAAAATGCAAAAGAAAAATTATAGTTGGGGAAAATATGCATAAAAGAACAGAATTTTAAACATGAACACTAGGGGGTGGCAACTGCCATCTCCTGAGACCCAAATGATGGCCTGGTAAACCGTCCTGGTCGCGTGAATTCACATTTTCACGCGTCTTCTGAAAATGTGAATTCACGTGACTGGGATGGTTTACCAGGCCAAATCAAATCAAAATGACGCCCCTGGAATATAGCCTTTTTTACAAAACAATTTTTGCTTCAACCAAAAGAGATCACTTACAGCACCTTCAACACTGGGGCCAAAATAAACAGTAATGAATGAAAGGAGAGGGGGGGGGGGGGTTACTCACGGGAACAGAGCATCCAGAACTCTCTGTCCGGTCAGCAAAGGGTGATTGGCGGGCAGCTTCTCTGTGACTGGACGGATCTGTCGTACGGGCCACACCTGAATCATGGTGAACTTCTCCTTTATCCCTTCAAATTCTAGCTCCAGAACCACATCCTGGTACACACACACACACACCACACCACACCCCACACACACACACACACACACACACACACGTCAGAAAAGTCACATCTTAAATTGGATCTGGAACACTGATGAATGGGTTCTCTCTCCTGAGTGGATGAAATTGGTGTCCCACCTGACAATGTATTTTCTGTTTACTAAAGAGCTGGAGAGATCCCTGTTACTGAAAAACCCTCTATAGCAACAGATCAGAATGTAGGGCTTTAACTCTTTAACAAAACCTTGTTGTTTTAACCAAAACAAATGACCACCAACATCACCTTGAAGAGCCACTCACCGAGACGTCGTAGTGCCCCGGCGGGGCGAGGTAGGTGACGGTGCCTCTGTTCCGAGGCGGACACATCAGCTTGTGTTTGATCAGGGTGTTCTCGAACACTGTGCCATAGATGTCACCGCCTGTGATGTGACTGCCCACCTGAAGTAAAGCACAACACAACATGCCGTCAGCAGCGCACATCCTTCAGCAGATTTTGTTTGGCTAAAACCACCAAGAAATGCACAACACATTCTGAATTAGCGATGTGGGAAAAAACGGATAGTTTTTCCAACCAGTTAGCCGACGAAATTATTCAGATAATGATGATTACAAAAATAATAATGATGATAATAATGATAATAAAAATGTACGGTGTAACCTAGTTATGATGACCCACATAGCCAACCCAAAAATGCATTACACAGAAATAACTTATCAGAATGGCAGATGCTTAGGCTCCTTTAATAGGCCTAACAATAGGGTTCCCTACACAGCTTGACCTGATCCAGGCTACTGGTTGCTTGTAGGCTAGTCTACGTACAGTACTTAATAAATACAAGTATTTATTAAGGAAGATTAACATGTGTTCTGGTGTCTATCCAGTAGTGCACAGTCGGTTGAGCACAAGGTTTGCTGTCATTATGCCCGAGGAGCAACCAACCGCATTAGAGTTCTTTGCGTCCCTATCTGTGTGTAATGGGACACAAAGTGCTTTATTTTAAGTGATTCAGCATGTTGCTCGTGCTGCTGTTGTTATTTGAGCGCCGTTTCACAAACTTTACATGGAACTGTGTCATCATCCTTTGTGAAACGTTCACAAACCAATCTACTGCTTTATGCGGTTCATTTTCTTTCACTCTCGCTCTCTGATCAACTACTAGTAGACCGTGCAGAAATGTCTTCTATGCTGAATATGTATTTCTTATGCAAAGTAACCAATAGGTTGCATATTCTGATTTATTTTACGGCAAACAGGATGTTTCTTGGCAGTTGGCACATGGTGATGGAGACTATGGAGACCGCAACTCATTTTAGTGCTCATGATGTAACGAGTCATGCATATTGGGCCATTAGCATGACAGGAAACATTTCTCATCGTGTAGGTTTCTTACTCTGAGGCTCTGGCCCGGAGAGAACTCCCATTTGATGTCTCTGTTGAGAGCAGGAAAGTTGACTCCCCTGGGGATATAAATGCTCTGTGTGACGTCGTTGATGTCCTTAAGTGGCCGCTGGATGCCGTCAAAGATGGAGCCCATGCACCCTGGTCCCAGCTCCACAGAGAGGGGCTTCCCAGTCCGGAGGACGGGGTCGCCCACGGACACACCCGCTGCAGCACTACGTTAAGGAAAAAGAGAAAAAGACCCCCATACAAAAGCACAGGAGAACAAAACCTGTGGCGTCTAGCTGAAATGGGTAAGCATTTCAGTACGGTTGTATTTCTTGTACCATAACACAATGGTTCTCAAACTTTTTCATGTCAAGGACCCCCAAAATGATATATATTTGGCCGCGGACCGCCATCTCAAAATATGTTGTTCCAGGGACCCCCCAGAAGCAAAGATTTGAGTTACAAATGTTTGCTTTAAAAAAAAATATATATATTCAAAGATTTGCACCAATTTTGATATTTTTCCAAACAATAGCAGATCTACAAGCTCATAGAGCTTGTATATGTGCTATTTTTGAATAGCCAAAGTATAAAAGGTTAAAGTGGTTAAAATTATTGTGACGCTATATTAACACATTTTGCTGGGGACCCCCTGGAACCCCCCCAAGGACCCCTGGGGGTCCCCGGACCCCACTTTGAGAACCAATGCCATAACAGACCAATGTATGTCTTCTTGGTCTTAGATGGTCTTTGATAGGTAATTCCTAATCTCTCAAGACAGATTCTGCTAACAGCAGAATCTGCCCTAAACATGGTAGTGTTGTTGTTAGTAGGAATAAACACAGGAGCACCCCGGAGGAAGTGGACTAAGAAAAGGGGAGTTTCTACACAAAAAAGGAGGTGGTTTACCAAATGAGTTCCCAGGTTAGAGGAGCGCACTTGTTGCCGGAAGGTTCCCGGTTCGAGTCCCAAGATCAGCAGGAAAAATCTGAGTGGGGTAGGGAATGGCCACCCCTCCCCCAACAAGTGCCCTTGAGCAAGGCACTGAACTGAGCTCCAGTGGAGCTGCTTAGTGGCCAACAGTATAAGACTGTGGTTGTACTGGTCAGCTCCCAGGTTTTAATTTGTGTGTCTGTCTATGTGCAGCAGGGCGTTGCTGAAAATGAGCACTTGAGCTCAGCTACTACCCTGGGTAAATAAAAAAATAAAATAAAATAAACAACATTATATGTGTAGAACTAGAGGTGGTCATGGTTTTTTGCACGAAGGATACAGGTCTCCTCGTAGACCTGGATGGTTGCCATGTCTCCCTCTAAGCGAATGATCTCACCAACCAGCTCACAGTGGCCCACGCGCACCAGCTCGTACATGGCTGCTCCTGCCATCCTAGTGGCCGTCACCACTGTCCAGGGAATGGGTTAAACAGCACAAAGACAAGGAAGAAATTATTAGAGACTTGTAGCATCAGGGAAGCAGTGTTGATTTAGTCGACTAAGACGAAAAATGTTCTTAGACTTAAATATATTGACAATTTCGTCAACAAATAAAAACTAGCAATTTTTTTTGTGAGGGACGAGTGGAGAAGAGATCCAGTAGAACTAAAAGACAAGTCATTTTATGTTTGGTTGCGCACGGGTGTTGCGCTCTGAAAATAGCCGATCTATAAGCTGTAAGTGTAAAATCAGCCATTATGAAGCCATCAAGGCACCGCCAAAATACCTTTTAGTTGACTAAATCAACTGTAGATTTAGTCGACTATAATCTTATGATATTTAGTCGACTAAAACTAGACAAAAACTAAAAAAAATCAGATGACTAAAGTATGACTAAAACTAAATGGAATTTTATTCAAAAGACTATGACTAAAACGAAATCAAAATTTGCTGTCAAAATCAACAATGCAGGGAAGGCTGTCTCTGTACACATTTGGTGCTATGATAGGGATACACATCAACCTCTTTTTTTTCTTACTTGAATATTGTTCGTTTTCAAACCTGGTCTCTGCATATTTCACCTTTTGTTTTGATGAAATGAAAAGTATTAACAAGCGCTTGTGACTAGTCTAAATAACTACACTGGATCCATTGTAACATGGTTTTCTTTTGTTTTTACTTTTCCTGAAAAGTAATGTTTCCACCTAAAAGTAATGATATCACAACCTTACTTCTTTGTTCCTAATCAATCCTAAAGTGATCATTTGTCATTATGTAGAAATAATCTCTCCCACGTTGTTTCTCATTAACCATACCTGGACCAGACACTCCATGTACAAATCCAAACTGGTCTTCTCTGTCTTCATCCTGGATCTTAGGAAGTTTAGAGGTATCCATCTTGAAAGTAGGTGTATCCTGCAACATACATTGAACAGTAACATGTGTCAAAAAAACATCAGTAATCGGTAGGCTAGCCTACACTCTCCAAAAATCGGTCGAGTTCTAACAGTGTAATAATTCTGACATCCCGCTCATAATTCTGACATCCCATTGTTCCGACCCTTAGGTTAGTGAGGTTAGGGTTAGTTATAATGGGGCCAGTAGGAACAACGGGACGTCAGGAAAATGGCATGGATGATGGCACCCTAAAAACAAACAACTGATTATCATCACTGCACAACCAGACCATCTAAATGTACTTTGCTGTTTGCAAGTTACCAGGTGAAATAAACACTTAAACCTGAGAGCACACTAACCTTTATTACAAAACAGGAACAGTTTAGACTGCAAGAGTAACACAGACGTTTAGTATTTTCGATGAATTGAATACACAGGACCCCAATGGAAACAAGCCATAGTGCCTTCTTGGGTTTAATCCTTTTAGCATTGTATTTGTATTAAACTGTACTTTGTGCTTTTTTTTTTGCAAACTGAAAAAAATCAATCAATCAATCAATCAATCGTCAGTTTGTCTTTTCAACAGTCAGACATAATAATGGTCTGAATGTCTGACTTGATAATTAACACCAATACAAGCAGTTTATGATATACCGTAATACCTTTAATACGCTGTCAAAAGAGCAGAGCCTAGCTTAATGCAGTGCCTCTCAAAGTGCCTCTTCCAATGTGTCCCCAGCAAAAAGGAGGAACATAGTTTAACAACTTAAACCCCTATTTTGTACTTCAGCTATTCGCTGACACGTCAAACTTTTGGATCCGTTATTTTAACACATTGAAAAATGTGGATTACCTTTGATATATTTTTAACACAAATCTCCTCTAATGGTGGTCCCTGGCATTTTCACAGGACCCCCATGGAAACAAGCCATGGTGATTTCTTGGGTTTAATCCTTTTGAATGGAACTGTACTTTATGTGCCTTTCTGGGCAAACTGTTAATAAAGTCATCAATCAATCAATTCAGAGAGGGGTCCAGACATACATGTCAATTTGGTGGTTCTTGAAATCATGAAAATGTTTTGAGAAAACTGAGTAGACAGTGTCAGAATGAGCAGTACTGTGGGTGTCAATCAGCTGATGTACATGATGCTAGCTGTAGTGGTTACTAGCAAACCTTTGCTCAAGTTCAAGATCATCCATGAAACGCAAAACGTTATGGTTTACTGTCACTGAGACCCAGTCAGTGGTATTCTTGATCATCGATGTTTTTGATCAGACATCAATGTGTGAGGTTTAGTCTATTGGTGCAGTATTGTGTAGGTGTAAAGCTGATTTGAATGAGCGTTGGCCTGTGTGTGTGTGTGTGTGTGTGTTTCGGTCAGGTGACCACCAGCTAGTGACTCAGTTTACATTTCATTTAGATGTTCACACTGACCACGAATCATCAGCATTAATAATCAGACAAAGACAATCGTCAGATTAATGCACGAGAAGAACAGCAACGATAGACTGCATTATAATTATCTGATAAATGAACAAATAACCCATGATAATAAATAATACCTTGTGTTCCTTGCTGTTGGTCCAGGCTGTTTGTGTGGCTGTGGCGACCGTGGAGGATCAGGGACAGTGTTGCCAGGTCCTTTGCGAGAGAAATAAGCAACTATGATTCGAGGTTAATGAAAACAGCTACATGAGACCTTTAATTAAACCTAGCCTTGGATCAAGACTATATCATAGAGATGTATTTTAAAGATGTCAAAATGGAATATCGGCTGTTTGAAAATTTACCGATTTACAAGCTCACAATGCGCCGCGATCGCGCGATGCATGCATCGTGAGCTTGTAGATCTGCTATTTTGTTTTTGTTTTTTATCTTGTAAAAAAAGTGATTAATGTTAAATATTTTTTGAAATATTTTAACAACACAAATCTTGTATGGGAGTCCCCGGGCACAACATATTTTTAGATGGGGGTTCATGGACAAATACATGTCCTTGCCATGAAAATGTTTGAGAACCACATTTAGGAAGCAAACCTAAACAAACCCTTTAGAAACAAAACAAGCCCCAAAAAAAGAGCAACAACCACCAATATTTACAAGCGACTTTACAGAAAAGTCGCTTATAATACGCTGACATGGCAACGCCGAGGAGGATCAGGGAGGAGGGGGAGCCTCGACGTTAATCACCTGCCGTCTGTCACACGACCGTCACGACCACTCGCGTGAGAAACTGCCGCCATTGTGGCTCCAGCCCTGTGATCTCGCGGTGCTTCACCTCCGTCTACCAAACGGAGCCAAAATGGCGGACACAGAGCAGCAGTTTCCCGCTCGACACGTTTAGCAGCCAAGAACTACCACCACTTTGGCAAGAACATGTAAAGACATGGAAGGTAACAGTGGAAATGACTAATTAAGCGTTAATTAGACACATTTGGGGGGAAAGACTACGCACAATTACACAACAACCAAACGATATCAAATATATGTATTTTAATCCTCCTTAAATAACTGCTTAATTATATTTATAATGATTTTAAACGGGCTTTAAATTAATATTTTCAAAACTGTTCCAAGCTAAATGGAATCAAAATTAGCTCGTAATGTTGACCAAACCAAATTCTTCTCGTCCTTTAGTTTAACTAAATTACGCCAGTGGAACAGCTGCAGCTCTATCCACCTTCAGGTAAGAAGTAATGAAACAGTATCTTATGAAACAGTTACATTTATACTGCTATAAAATAACCAGTCAGCAGTGGTGGAACTCACATTTCTTTTTTGTATTTAGGAATACTTTATTATTACAAGTAAACGTCCTGAATTCTAAATTTACTTGACTAAAAGACAAAGTACAAAAGTATTGGTATCAAAATGTACTTAAAGTACCAAAAGTAAAAGTACTCATTATGCAGAATGTCCCATTTCACAAGTTTTCAAATGTATTCACATCTTTTGAAAATAGCAGATCTACAAGCTTGCCACCCATTGTGTGCTTGTAGATCTGCTATTTTCAAATGGCAAAAATATATATATATGGGGCTGAAGTGGTTAATGTAATAATAATCAAAATCTACAAAGTAACTTGTTTTTAAAGTTTTTAAAGTTTTTTAAAATAATTGTATTGGAGTAAAGTATAATATTTTTTAAACATTTAGTAAATGTACTTAGTTACTTTACACCACTGAAAACAACCAGTCAGTCAGACATTAGCCATCTACAACTACAAGATAACATAAGCAGCATTGTACTGTAGCTAACAAGTTTCCATGACACAAGGTTCTTGTCTTGAACTTCGATATTATGCACAAAGACAAGTACAAACTGGAATGTTTACTATATATTTATAGTATGCTATATAAATAAAGTTATTATAAATGGATGCATTTTCCAAACTCCTGCAGTCATGTGTACAACACTGCCACCCAGTGGACATGTGGTTCTGCAAATGCAGTTACGTGAAGACATAAATAATGCAACACCACTTTACACTTAGATTTGATAACTTTCAGATTGGATTTTAAGTCTAATGTTATGTGTATTACTACATATCCAGAGTATCTGACATAGTTTTTTGTAAAATAGAGAAAGAGAGAAGATGGCCAACAAAGTGAAGACCTGCTGATATTGAAAGATTATTGGACTTTTATTTTTCAGACGCCATATGACAATAAATGGGAATGCACTGAGACAGCAAAATTATACACACACAGTACACGATGCAGACACTATGGGACAATCAAAAACTGACAGATGTGGTAGCTAATAAAAGTGAGGAACTATTAGTTAATATTTGGTCATGTTGCTGACCACTGAAGGTCATAAAAGCAGTGTGTGAGAGAGGATTATGTTCTTGGTATGTTGAGGGGTTTGCGCTCCCTATCATGCTCAAGCAGTTTAAAAATAAGAAAGTATCTTTGACTATAAAGTGCTTGAGTAAAATGTGTAGTCCACATCATTACAAATAACTTATTTGTAAACATCACACATTCTTAAAATCCATATATACAGTAAGTTACAGACAGGTAGCCTGGAAAGTGAACCAGAGGAATATGCCAGTGTGAATTTCATTTTGTCTGTCTGTTGTATTAGTGTGACGGGGCCAGGCTAACTGAAAGGTCGCGTGTCATCACTGTCTATTGCAGCACTCTTAACACACTGGTTCCCAACTAATTATTTTGGGATGATTAGCTTAATGTTCAACATTGTTTTCTCACTCAACAGTAAACAAACAAACCAACATACAGTATAAGTGTATACAGGGTATCTATCTGCACATTTCTGAAGCTACAATTTAATGACTTATAAGACTTTTTTAATACCAAATTGGCCAAATTGTCAAATATCACGTAAGACATTTGCTTGTAGTTCGGCTATTTTCACAATATTTATCTGTGGAACAGAGTCAAACTAAATGTAATGCCTACAATTCCAAGTGCTTGTCAGGGTGGGGGGTCCCCAGTTCAAATATGATTATTTTGGGGGGTCGCGGCCTGAAAAGTTTGGGAACCAGTAAACAGTTTATTTACTACTGTACCATCTTGAGGTGGGTGGTCACTTATAAGCATTATGTTAAACGCTGCACATCTGTGTTGCTCTTCATTACAGTCTAAAAGTATTGTTTAATTTTGTAAGTGCAAATAAACTTAAGTAAACTCAAATCAAATGTAAACTCTTTGCAAACCCCCTTTTGTGTGCTCTTGTGCATAAAACACAATTTGGCATTGTGACCCTATTAGTGTGGTTTTAGTATCATTACTGATACGTTTTATTCAACTGTTATCATTACATTTAAGGGTCAGTCAGTGTCTAGGAGTATATAATATATGTATTATTTCATGCCACTCTTTTTATCCTTCAGGTCAGTCTGACCACTCGTTCTCGTCCAGCTCAGAGTCGTCCTCGGAGTCGCTGTACTCCACGGCGATGCGGCGAGACAAGATGGTGGCCACGTCGTTTCCAACGGGCTTGTTCTGCTGCTCCTGTTGCTCCTGGACCTTCTTCAGTTGAATCCCTGGTGAGAACACACACGTGTTAAGGCACTCACACACACTGCCATATCTATCTATTATATACAAGTCAAGTTGTGGACAGTATTTGCCCGATATCAGCGCAAATTGGTGTTGTTAGTGTGATATCAGACCAGAGCTTGGCAGGCAGGCAGGCAGGCAGGCAGGCATGTTATGGGACATTACGAGTGCCATCTTAACAGGTGCAAAAATGTCACAAATGTGACATTTCTGTCCAAATCCAGACGTCACGTTTGTGACCCTGGAGTCAATTACGCTGTAGACATGTTACGTCACCACGTGTCATGTCACAAAAGTAACATGCCCCTATATATGGAGACCACTTGCAACAGATTTTCAGGCTGCGAAGCCAGTATTTAACTCACTGGCCCGAGGCTCACACTGCCATCGACGAGTTGACGAGTGAGTGGTGTTTTCAATGGTTTATGCTAGAGAGCGCGGTTCGCCAACCTATGAGTGATCCTATGACCTCTGGAGAAGAGTAGACCCGGAAATCATGTGATCACAACAAACCCAGCCCCGTCCGATCTAATGTTAAAGGATTTAGAAAAATACATGAGACTCGGCTACATCTTTTAAAGCGATGGGCAGGTGGATCTTTGTGAAGAAAAATATTCTATGATTTTTCATAAACGCTCGGAATCGCTGGCAAGGGCAGCCATAGATGATGTTTCACTCTGGCCATACTGTATAAAGTGTCGACTCATTCAGCCCAACTCACCCATGCGTATAGCAGAGAGCAGGTCACTCCTGGCGTCTCTGACCGGCTGCACGTCTGTCCTCATGGCCTCGCCGTGTCCTCCTGGGCGGTGGGAGGAGCGCGCGTTGGAGGAGGAGTGGACCGCTGGAGGCGGAGGTCCAGGGGGTGGAGGCCCCGGGGGAGGAGGTATGGGCGGGAGCGAGGAGTAGCCCTGGCTTACATACAGAGGGGCCGGGGGAAGCCCGCCCTGGGGAGAGCCAAACGCGGTCTGTGCAGAGGGGATGGTCGGCCCAGAGCTCACCATGTATTCCACTGGGCTGTTAAAATGACAAGAGATAAACACTGAAACACTGTTGTGTTTCAGATTATACTATTACTATTACTACCACTATTATATGAATATATGATGATTCAGATTATACTATGATTCATATACTATGAATCTGAAACTGTGTTTCAGATTCATAGTACATACTCGGATTCATATACATACTGGTGGTGTAAAGTAACATTTACTCAAGTACTTTGGTATTTTTACTTTACTGGAGTATTTCCAATTTTCAGTACTTTTACTTCTACTCCACTACATCCGAGAGGAAAATATAGTACTTTTACTCCACTACAATTATTTGAAAACTTTAGTTTCTAGTTACTTTGTAGATTATTATTACAAAACATACATTAACCACTTCAGCCCTATATACATTTCGGCCATTTGAAAGCTCATCTACTACTCACAATGCGTCGCGATGCGACGCATTGTGAGCTTGTAGATCTACTATTTTCAAAAGATCGTTATTTGAAAACTTGTAAAATGAGACATTCTGCATAATGAGTACTTTCTACTTGTGGTACTTTACAGTAAGTACATTTTGATACCAATACTTTCGTACTTTTACTCAAGTACATTTTGAATTCCAGACTTTTACTTGTAACTGAGTACTTCTACATTGCAGTATTGATACTTTTACGTAAGTAAAACATTTGAGTACTTTTTCCACCACTGGATGGTAATCATCCTTTATCTAGTGTATTTCTATGCCCTGTATCTGTAACGTTTACTGCTGTGCTGTCCCTGGTGCCTGACTCAATAAAGGTATCTAATCTATCTATCTACCTGACACCAGGGAGTAGGGAGAGTACCTCCAACCACTGCACAAGTACTAGTTATAGTATTAACATACTCTCCTATATGTTAACATTTGTTCCGGCTTTAATAATGGCAACAATAATAAGATGATGATGATTTAGAAAATCTTTCCCTATTTGACATAATACGGTATACAGTACCTCAATGGTTCCCAAACTTTTCAGGCCATGACCCCACAAAATAATCATGTGTAAACTATGACTAAAACTATGACGATTTTTTTTTTGTCGATTACCTTTTTTCACTGACGAAAACTAAATCAAAACGAAGCTACGATGACTAAAACTCAGACTACAGACTAAATATATTGACAATTTCGTCAACAAATAAAAACTAGACTAAAATGTTAGGGAGGGACTAGTGGAGACAAGTCATTTTATGTTTGGTTGCTCTCGGGTGTTGCGCTCTGAAAATAGCAGATCTACAAGCTCACAACGCGTCGCGCTTGTAGATCGGCTATTTTCAGCATGCAATCAGCCATTACGACACCATCAAGGCACCGGCAAGATATATTTTAGTCGACTAAATCAACTGTAGATTTAGTCGACTAAAATCTTATGATATTTAGTCAACTAAAACTAGACTAACAGTAAAACATTTCAGATGACTAAAATATGACTAAAACTAAATGAAATTTGATTCAAAAGACTATGACTAGAACTGAATCAATTTTTTTTTGTGAAAATCAACACTAGTTGAGGCATTAAATTGAGTCAAATGTTGTGAAAATAGCCGAACTAAAAGATCACAAGTAGTAATGGTCTTACTATTAATTATTTGATTTTATTTTTGAGGTATTAAAAAGTCCTTAAATTGTCACTTAAGAAATGTACCCTGTATACACTTATACTTTATGTTGCTTTTTTTTTTACTGTTCAGTGAGAAAACAATGCTGCACATTAAGCTAATCATCTGGGGACCCCCCCAAAAGCATTTGTGGACCCCCAGTTTGGGAACCATTGATAGTGAGGAGGATTCAAAGCCAAACGTACTTGTAATCAACAGGTGGAAGTAGTGAACCGTTGTGAGGTGGCGGTGGTGTTGAAGGGCAGGCGGGGGTCCCGCCCCGGTACGTAGCCTCGATGATCTGATATTCGTGCTCCGCCAGAGGTGACGGGGGGGTGTTCCCACACACGTACCTCGGAGGAACCGGGAAGTCCGGGAGGTCGGGTCTAGAGGAACCAACAGACAATGACTTAGATTTGTTTTGATTTGATTTGATGTTTGGTTTAATCCATTCAATCCGGGAATGCATATGTGTCACTTGAGATTTCTTTGGATATTCAAAAATATCAGATCTACAAGCTCATAGCGCGCTCATAGACTAAAATATATATTCTACAAATGTCTTGTAAATCCTAGTTTAAAAAAAATACGTATGCTGCTATATCAGTTCTGCCAATCAGTTTAAGAGTTCATTTGTTCACAGGCACACAGTCAATAGTGATTATAATACCCGGGCAGGGGTAACAAAGAAAGGTATAAGTAAGATAAAAATGTTGGGATAATAATGTATTCCATATTGAGTTTACATGAAATAAGAACAGAAAATCTAAAATATGTCTGCAATATATAACAAAGGAGAAAAAAAACAGGTTTGTGTGTGTGCTTGGTGGTTGTAAATGACATAAACAAATAAAACTACACACACACCTGCCGTCTGGGGAGAGGGATCCCTCGGACGACGCTCCCCTGCGGAGGGTGTGTGGATGCCGGTGGTCTGGACGGAGCTCTTTGTCAAACGCCATCATGTTCCACTCGTTTCTGCGGTTACGAGCCTTCCTCACCTTCTTCACCTCGCGCTGGAGCGTGCTGTCAACACAGCGCTTCTGCTCCTGGTGAGGGCATGGGGTTGAATACAATGTTATCCATGCAGGTTGAAGCAACTACATAAAGTTTGCATTTATAAAAGGAATTGCATAAAACCTCTCTACTGGGCGATCTTGGACAAAATCAAATATCACAATTATTTTGACCAAATGCCTCGAAATCAATATTGCAACGATGATGACGTATTCATATTGTGATGATAATATCAATTAACTTTTTATCTTGAACATTTTGAAAATAGCTGATCTACAAGCTCACAATGCTCAAAAAAACCCAGAAAAAGACAACACCGATGGCATAGCACAATAATACGACATCCAAAATACCAGCCAATACCTTGTCTCATGTCATCATGATACAGTATTGATATAATATTGAAATACAGTATTTCCCAGCCCTGTCCTCAACTTTGTCAGACTCTTCTTACAATTCCATCACTCCTTTCCATCATTCTCTACGCATCGTTTATCATAATGATCCTCTATTGTATTTAATTTGTGCTGCCAACTGTCCATCTGGGACAATTAAGCATTTATACTTGCACGAATAACAGATCTTCAAGCAATAAATGCAATACATATATGCCACAATATGTAAAATATGTCTATTGATTCATTGTGCCAGCGGAGAGAGGCAATTGATGATGTCCGAACGAACTCGCAAGCTTAACGTGTTGTGTCTGAGTGTAGGTCGGCCATTTTAGCCATGCAATGCCCAGTGGTGTAAAGTAACTAAGTACATTTACTTAAGTACTGTACTTAAGTACAATTTTGAGGTACTTTTACTTTACTGGAATATTTCCAATTTTCTGTACTTACTTCTACTCCACTACATCTCAGAGGCAAATATTGTCCTTATACTCCACTATAATGATTTGAAAACTTTAGTTACTTTGTGGATTTTGATTATTATTACAAAACATGCATTAACCACTTCAGCCCTATTTAAACTTTGGATATTTGAAAATAGCCGATCTACAAGCTCACAACGCGTCACGATGCGACGCGTTGTGAGCTTGTAGATTGGCTATTTAAAAAAAGATTTGAATATATTTATACATACGATATTCTGCATAATGAGTACTTTTACTTTTGGTGCTTTAAGTACATTTTGATACCAATACTTTTGTACTTTTAGTCAAGTTAATTTTTTATTACGGAATCTTACTTGTAACAGAGTATTTCGAGTATTTCTACATTGCAGTATTGATACTTTTACTTAAGTCAAAATTTTTAAACTAACGATGCCGTCGTGCAACAACAAAGTGTAGTACACACTCACTTTGAGACGTCTCCTTTCCTTCCTCTTCTCCTCGGTGTCCTGTAACATCTTCTCCTTCCACAGCTCAAAGAAGTACTGTGGGTCTGTGTAGAACTTCATGGCATCAATGTGGTCTTCCCTGCGTTCACATGCACAATATGACAGTGTCACATAATATAGGCCTGTCACAATTATTACATAATCGTCTAATCGCAATTATTTGAGATAATCACAATTTGTTTGCATAATCGTCATAATCGTTTCCATGTTGAAAAATGTTCACACATTTTCATATATGAAAATGGCAGATCTACAAGCGTACAACGCGTCACTTTGTGATGCGTTGAAAGCTTGTAGATCAGCTATTTCTGCTATTTGTATATGGTATTAAATATGTATATAGTTTCTTTGTATTTTGAAGTTATTTTTCATATCTGCCCTGTACCATTTTTTATTACAAAGCATAAAAGCCAAACAGAAATTATTTTCATTCATATGTTCCAATGTTCAATGGCCAAACACACAATTAAATCGTTTATCACAATTATTTGAGTGACAATTAATCGTCAACTTAAATTTGTAATCGTGACAGTCCTAAACACATATTACCTGAGAACCACATTTTCCAACACAGTATCATCCTCAGACGTAAAGGTAGGGCAAGTGATATTATTTTTTGTTAAAATAAGTGTTAAATAGCTCTATATTCTGATAGTACTCATTGCTATAGAGTGTTTGTTCAGTAACAGGAGTCTCCATGTCTCTCCAGCTCTTTATTAAACAGAAAATGCATTTTCAGGTTGGAATACCAATTTTATCCAATCAGGATAGAGAACTCACACAGGACACAGGATAAACAAGTGAAATTGGAAGTGATGACTATTATATACTGCTATTTTCAAACATTTTAGTACTTTTACTTTTGGTACTTTAAGGACATTTTGATACCAATACTTTTGTACTTTTACTCAAGTACATTTTTAATTCCGGACTTTTACGTTGTAACAGAGAACTTCTAGTCTTCTACATTGTAGTATTGATACTTTTACTTAAATAAAACATTTGAGTACTTTTTCCACCACTGTACAAATGTAACCAAATGGACCTGGACAGTAAGTCCATTTGGTTACCTTTGTACCCATTTTTCTGGTGTACCTGTAAGAGGTGAGGGCACCGAGAGGCGGGGCCTTGTCACAGGTGTTGTACATCTCGGACACAGAGTTGGGGGTGCTGCTCTTGGCCACCACCTGCTGGTTCTGGACGGTAGAGCCTTTAAACGCCTTCCTCATGTTGATGTCCTGAAGAGAGACTGCAAAACAATAACATTTAAAGGGATAGTTCATCAAAAAAAAACTTTTTTTTCTATCGATTAGTCACCCCATGGAGACTTGAATTTTATTTTTGTCGCATTCCTAAGCCAATCATTTGATGACCAGCGGACCGGTAGGCAAAGGTTACGGTAGGAGACACAAAGAGTCTCCTTTGTGTCTCCTACCGGAACTGCTGCCGGTCATAAAAATAATAATTGGCTTAGAAATGCGCCAAAAACAAACAAACAATATATATAAGTCTACATGGGGTGACTAATCGATAGAAGAAAAGTCATTTTGGGGGTGAACTATCCCTTTAAAAGAAAAAAGGACTAAGTTCTTTGGCAAAAAGTCCCATCAGAAAGTATGGGAATGAAAAAAGCTTAAAAAAAGCATCAACATGATCTCAGTTATATAATGCTTTCATCAGGCCACTGCAACCTGTTTTGGCATTAGCTGCACAATTATAGTCCCTCACTGTCAATTACAATCACAGCGTCACTGTGATTTTGATATGTGGCATGAGAGAATGAACGACGGAGTGGTGACTGCTGAACATGCACCCTTACCAGCCTGTAAGGCTACTTCTTGGCATCAATCACAAAACCCATCTAATTTTTTCACTCTTCATACCAGTAACCTGTAAACTGATTGTATGACATTCTGTATAGTAGTGTGTATATCTGTCTGTCTCTTATATGTCATCATGATTTGTGTGCATGGGGATCTCATCTTAAACAAGCTCAGTGCTTAATGAGTCTTCCAGTTTAGTAGACCTTGTATTGTGAATTTGTACTTCCATGTACTGTTATTCTCATGTCTTACTAAATAAAGTACATCAATCAATCTGTGGTCCTTAGTGCAGTGCCAGAACTCTTCCTCTCGCCTGGCTTCCCTCCCTGCCTTGTGCCTAGCCGGACATACCGTGGAGCATTCGAATCCCTCTAGTCTCCACGGTCAGTGGTGGGCAGGAACTTTACCCCCCTGCGCCAACCCCGGCTCTTTGCCCGTCTGATCTTTGAAAAGGTTTTATGGGGATTTCTGTTTCATTGTACGTTCCAATGAAGAATGACTGGTTAAAAGGTGACAACGTGGTTCATTATGCAGATACTGACATCTCAAGTAGGTTAGCTGTGTGTCAAGTACTGTAAATTGTCTGTGTTACAGTACCAGTGCAATTTATATAATTTATGCCGTGTTTCCTGATAACCCTCCACCCCGTCCACTGCTATGTGCCCTGTGACCCTCAACTAACCCTCTTCCACGCTGGAATCCAGCTGGGTGACCTTGAGAGCCAGGCGGTCGATGCGGTCCTGGAGGGAGTTGGCGCGCACGTAGAACGTGTTGGCCTCGTTAAAGAGCTCGCCGAAAACGTTCTCTGCGTGCTTACCTGCAAACGAAGAACAAACGAGAGCCGTTAACGCATTAAGACCTGAGGCCGATTCTACAAAATTGTCTTCTAAATCCTAACAGTTTTTTGAAAAAACCTATGTTGCTATAATATCAGGGGTTCTCAAACTTTCTCATGTCAAGGACCCCCAAAATGATATGTATTTGGATCGTGGACCCCCATCTCAAAATATTTTTGTTCCAGGGACCCCCAAAAGCAAAGATGACAAATGTTTGCTTTAAAAATATATATGTATTCAAAGATTTGCACACATTTTCACGATTTTTCAAAAATAGCAGACCTACAAGCTCGTAGCGCTGCACTTGGTGCCGTGCTACGAGCTTGTAGATCTGCTATTTTTGAATTGCCAAAGAAATCTAAAATGACACAGCGGTCTTAATGGGTTAACGTGTTCCATACAGACCTTATCGACAGGTAGCTATGTCTCTCTATGGGTTTCAAGCCACCCACCCCCCCCTTCCCCACACACACACGCACACACCCACCCACACAGACACTCTCTCTCTCTCTGCCTTCTGTGACAGTAAGCTTTAGGGTAAGCCCTAAGCTCCTTTAACTTCACAAAATCCCACTACAAACACGCAGACACAACGCAGACATAGTTATGCACATAACACATGTACGCTCAAACTAAAAAAACTTAAAATCACAGCTCCATCGTTGGTTATATATTATATTATAATATAATGTATTATATGACATAGACGTAGTTGTTACGATACTAGTAAAGTGATCGGATTACTTGGTTAATAGAATCCACATGCAAGTCATTCACGAGTCAAGTCTTACTTTGCCTGTTTTAACTGAATAATATGTTTTAAATATATGATGAAGCGTTGAGTTAACATTTATTTCTGATTGTTTTGAATGTCGCCCCTGACAAATACTCCATGTTCACTAAAACTACTAAAAACTAAACTAAACCTAAGCCTATTATAAAACCTAAACTAAAACTAAGCCTTTTCAAGAAATAACTAAACCAAATCAAACAATGAATTTAAAAAAAGAATTAAAACTAAATTGAACTTGAAAACAAAAATAATAAAAAAAAAAGAAAAAAATAATTAATAGTAATAATAATAATGAATGTTCTTAAGACCAAATGTTATGAAAGTACTGTTAAGCAGTGGTTCTCAAACTATTTCATGTCAAATGGATATGTATTTGGCGGCGGACCCCCATCTGAAAATGTTTTGTGCCAGGGACCCCCCAAATGATACAAAAATGTCCAATACTTTCAAGATTCATTTTTTTTTTTTAATAGCAAGCTATAAAAGCTTGCAGTGCGGCACAAAGTGCAGCGCTGTGAGCTTGTATATCTGCTATTTATAAGTGGTTAAAATGATTGTGATGCTGTATTAACACATTTTGCTGGGGACCTCCTGGACCCCCCTTCCCAAGGAACCCACACTGAGAGCCATAGACCATATTCACACGGCGGCCATATTGGAATTTAACATTGAAAGTGCCGCCACCCGGGGTGGCTACTTTCATTGACTTCATAGAAACATGGCCGCCGTGTGAATATGGTCTATGGCTGTAAAGATAACATGATTAAAGTGCTTTTACTCAGACTGCTGAGCTGGCGGATGATGGCAGACAGAGTGTTGTTGGTGACACATTCCAGCTCGTTGCCAATCCCATCAGGCACTGCCCCGTGGCACAGGTGGCGAGGCTGGATGTTCCTCTTTACCAGCGGCATGACTGACCCCTGCACGACCCCTTTCTCACATCTGGATCGTAACTCCTGCAGGGAAACAGGATATTTATCAAGTCATAAGTTTCAGAAAAGCCTCCGATTAGTATAAATCGTATTTACAATACAATGTAAACAAAACCCGGGTAGGTTAAACGATAATGCTCATGGAACAGGATAAAGTCATAGGCTGTGAACCATCTGACAGGATTTCACCATAATTTTTTTTTTTCTTGTTTTGTTGTTTTTCTAAACGCTACATGGATGTGTTGTGGTGATTAACATCTGATTTGGAAAGGCATATCTGCCAGGTTATGGGAACAATAACTGTTGACGCGTGAGCAACTCATAAATAGAGAAAGATACAAGCTGACAAGCTTGTAGATCTGCTATTTTCGGCGAAGATATTTGGTGTAGAGGGAGAGGAACATGTATAGACCCCTGGGGGACCCTGGTCAACAAACTATTTATAGGGTTTAAGTACGCTGGGCAAGAACTGCTACTGAAAGTATCTAAGCAGACTGCAGAAGTAGAGGAAGTTGCATTGATGCTGTACAGTACAGATTTGAAAACCGTTGATTGGTCCAAAAAGACAGCTTCAAGGGGAAGTACATACAACGGAAGTCCTGCCCTATAGACACTTTATGCCGTATTATTTTATTTTTTTACCTTTATTTAACCAGGAAAAACTAATTAAGAACAGATTCTTATTTACAATTGTGGCCTGGCTAAAGGCAAGGCCTTTGGAAGGAGAGGGAAAATACTTTCTAAAAGAAAAGGTTAAAACGTAATAAAACACAAAGCACAGTAAAAGAAAGCATAATCAACAGATACAACACACTAAGACTAATAAGACTAATAAACAGACTAACAGTCTACAGGACAGCAGCATTTGTTTTTAAGAATGTCCATAATAGAGTCTTTAAAAAACAAAGTGTTACTACAGTCTCTGGCTGCAGCAGACTGAAGAGACCACAAACCGAGGCTTTTCACAATTATTACATAATCGCCTCATCGCAATTATTTGAGATAATCGCAATTATTTTTGCACAAATGTCATAATTGTTTCCATGTTGAAACTTTTTCATAGATTTTCAAAAAATGTCTGCCACTTGTCGCAGCCACTATTAATGTTTTTTGGAAAGTATAAAGTTATTAAATGATGTCAATTCTGCCTTGTGCAACTTCAAAGCCAAACAGAAATGTAATGTTTATGTGTTCCAGTGTTCAACGACAAAAACACAATTAAATCCTTAATCGCATTTATTTGTGTGACAATTCATCGTCATGTAAAATCCCATAATCGTTAACAGCCCTACAGAGTGCAGAGTTTGTTTTAGGGACCTTCAGCAGAATCAAATGAGCAGAATGCGTGTCGTATACAGCAGATGACACAAATAGGGAGGGGGGCAGACCAAAGACAGTTTTGTATATTAATATGACCCAATGATTATTTGACGGGTGTGTAAAGAAGAATTTTAATGAGGGATATAGAACGCAGTGGTGTGTTCTAAAGGGGGCATTTGTAGCAAACCGGATAGCAGAGTGATAAGGGACATCAAGCTTCTGGGGCAAGCCTTTATTGCAAGCCGATCTGTAAATGACATCCCCATAATCAAACATAGTAAGAATGGTCATTCTTCACCGGCTTTTCTCCTCGTGAGATGAGTAAAGGCTGTCTTAAGTGGTGATGTACTGTATATCGATATGATGGGCTTGATAATGAATACGGTATTGTGAAAAATATTCAGCTCTTTGGATTTATCTGTAAAACCGGCAGCGTGTGGGCATAGCGACTATTGTGGTGGCCGTGGCGGACCACTCGTCCCGCTTGGCTCGGACCGCTTGCCCCCAGCGAGGCAGATCACTCGGCCCGCTTGGTGAGAACAGAACAGACTACAGCCCCTAATATTAAGTTAGGAAGTATTTATGGGAGGCAAAAAAACAGTTACAACAACAGAGGTGCGCTGTCTGAAGCAGACTTGAGCCAAAAGAGGCTCTGGCCAAGCCAGTCGCCGTGCCGCACGTTGCGATGTCCGCTTCAGCCGACTCAGCGCTGTTTGAGTTACATCCCAGGACAGAGTTACGTCTGTCGAGTTACTAGTCTCTGTACCCCTGAGACAACCGTGGAGTTTGTTCTGGTGGCCAGAAATACCTGGGGGGCCGACCATTCCGAGGTCGTCGGATTTTACTGGGGTGAGTGGACTTTGGTGGCCCAGGCCAGAAATGGCCTATGGGGTGGGTGTTTTGGGGCGAAAGTACAGAGTGTAACTACTGTAAGACAAAAGAAAACCTACATATTTGTACACACACATAATCAGCTATGATGCAGCTTTGACTTTGGGTTCACCATTCATTTGGTTGTTGTGCAGAGTGACTGTTTATGGACTGGGATGGATCTGTTTCAGGACTTCATGCATACATGTAGCAACGTGAGCTTTGATTTGTCTACTTTTGAGGACAAAATATACATAGTATACTGTATATGTACAGTATGCATACATACTGTACATGCATACATGAATACTAACAGCACACACACACACACACACACACACACACACACACACACACACACACACACACACACACACACACACACACACACACACACACACACACAGTGAGTGTGTGTGGCACTCGGTGCCGCGCTATGAGCTTGTAGATCTGCTATTTTTGAATAGCCTAAGTATATGGTTAAAGTGGTTAAAATGATTGTGACGCTACTTTATTATATTAACTAATTTTGCTGGGGACTCCCTGGTACCCCCCCCCCCCAGGACCCCACTTTGAGAACCAATGCCCTAGTGTATTGGGTCTGACCACACAAGTACGGTACATTTATTTTCAACGATAGCTTTATTAACCAAGTTGATCTGAAGTTAAAAATGAAAACTGAAAGAAAATTCTAAACATGTAAGTGTTCTTCTAGGTGAGTTTAATTATGCATCTTTGAAACCTATGGAGAAAAGAGCTTGTTGATTGACTGAAGCAGTGCATTCAGATGGCGTGTATACAGATTATAATGCGTGTCGAGAGGAAACCTTTGGTCTGAGGTCTCCAACAGTTGAAACAGAGGTGACATTAATTCAATGGTGTATTGTGATGCTCTGAAAGGCCTACTCCTCCCACTGATTAAGTGCATGGTTCATTATCTCCTGTCTCCTCAGTTTTAAAAAGCAGGATTATCCTGCTGCCCAAAGTAACACCTGCTGCAAATGTATTCCATCATTTTGTCATTGTACACAGTATGTACTGTGATATTTTTTTTCACATGTATTTTTTATACATTGCCTGCTTCTGCAGTTCATGTGCACTGTACTGTAGTTGATACATTTATATGCATAATATGCATTGGTTCTGGATGCAACTCTGTTGGTCTGTAGTTGGATTCTCCTTTGCAACGGTAGGCAGTGCAGGAAAGTACAGTCACACAGTCACACTGCTGTACTGAGAGAAAACATAGGCTCTGTGGTAAGTAATGAATGTGTGTTTGAGGCCGATTCTACAAATACGTTCTAAATCAGTAGTTCTCACACTTTCAAGATACATTTTTTTTTCAAAAATTGCAGATGTACACGCTTTATCTTCTATTTTTACAAGGACGGGTGTTTCTGATGAATCTAACATGGTTAAAATGGAGTTTGAAGTTACAATGGGTTTGTATAGGAAGGGGGCGTGTCTGATAAAATGAATATCAAATATCTAAATACTGAATCAAGCAACTTAAAAACTGTTTGGGGGGCTCACAAAAGCCTGAGTAGACGATAAAATTAACCAATTTTTTTTTAAAAAGTGAAATATCCCTTTAAGTAATTAAAGTAAGAAACAAAATGAAATTGAAACTTTATAATGAAAACCAGCAGTTGTGATTCATTGCAACAAGCCGTTAAGCATGTATTCTTAGTAAAGCTTTACAGAACACAAGAGCATTTTGAGTATAAGCTCGTATACAGTATAGTGAGTGTAGTAAAAGAGAAATCATGCTTACCTAAATCCAGTAAAATCTCAGACCCATTATTGAGTTTGATTAATTCCACCGCATATTGTTTTGTATCAGTACACCCGGACGGGACAGCGCAAAAATAAGTCAAAGTGATGGATTCAAAACAAACCGTGGTGACCTCCTGCTACACATGTAGTGGACGGTGTGTCATGTCATCATCTCTCCTGGGTGGGAGGGATTCACCCTGAGTGACAGCCTCTCTCGTCCAAACCCAGGCTTGAGCCGTGGGATTAAACTGAACAGATTTACTTGTGTCATCCAATCAAGATCGTCACAAGTAATCACGTCGTCCATTTAAACATCTCCTGTTGGAGATGAGCCTTTTATTTTAAGATGCACTAATCGCCGTGCATGACTAATAGGCTTGCTCTTACTACCACTTTATTTATGATTATCATCGTGATTTATATCAGAATTAATGAAGATGCTAGCATTTTTCTTATTTGCCCATTTGCTGTAGTTTGGTAGTAGTGTAGTAGGTAGTATGGTAATTTAACAAAATTATAGTACACCCCCCTTTCTTCTAAATATCATGTTAGACTTATTTGACACACTTTTAAAATCACTGTCAAAGTCACCACATACTGAGGTGCAAAGTATATCACACTGTGCATGTTTTATGGCACTGTCTCATCTATTGAGACCCAAAATGACATGAGATGTAGTGCAGAGGGTGTCATTCCATTCAGGGAACAGTACAGCAGGCCTTTGCAAACTCTGTAAATTGTCTGTTTACTTTCATACTGTATACACAGTTGTTGCCTGTACATTTATTGTACATTTGTTAATGACTTCTCTCATTATGGTTAACATTGTTGCAAAGAACCAGAAACACATACACATCTACCTGCAAACTCTCACATACAATCAGTCAGGAAGATGCAACTACTATGAAATCATCGTCATGGTGCAGGGCATATGACATCACTTTGTAAACAGCAGCAAATTAGTCTCAGGTAACCACTTAAAGTGGCACTAAAAATGTAATGTCCAAGCTGTATGGTAGAGTATGTTAATCAATATAACTTATACATTATTATATTAGTATATTTTGTCTCCCTGCTCTTCTATTGAGACATTTAGATTGTGTCAAAGGTCATGTCTCACCTAGACACAGGATCTGACATGAATTTTCACCTGATGGTCAAGATTAAATTTATCCCCTGAGCAAGCAGACAGGCTCTATTAGCTCAATGGTAAAAATGTCATCACTTGCGCAGGAAAGCTGGGTTCAAATCCGGGGTAGAAGAGGAAAGTTACACGGTGCAGAAATAGCTTTTTGACCTTCATGCAGTACCACTTGTCAACCAGTAGTGGTCATACCCTACCACGGGATCAATTAGATACGGTAGATCAATAGAAGAGCAGGGAGACCAAAAACAACCAAAGCAGTTGTGTTCGTTATATTGTATTAAAATACTCCACTCCATCAGAAACAGTTTTATTTGTCACATTACAGTTTTACAGGTGGAAAGCAGTGGGTGACTTTCTTTTTTTTTGTGTATCCTCCATCATTTTGTAGTATTCAAAGAGGACAGAGGTAGAGTGAGCGCAAACTAAGAGGATCGCTGATCTCAACAGGTTTAACCTGCACGAATGAAGGTTAAATAAAAATAAATAAATCTGTCATCCAGCATCTGACTTTTAAGCTCCTGTTGCACATCATGACAGATGGTCTGGATTGATGGAATGTAGCCCAGATCTCAGCGGCTTAAGCATTTGATAATAGGCACACAACACATGAAATTATCAGCACTCATATTGCTATGAGTCTAGTTTGTTTTATAAACATACAGTATAGAAAATAAACCTTGACTCTCTTTTACAAATCTAACTGTCACACAGTATATTATATGCACGCATTGCGCGGTACATTTTTGTTTTTGTAACAACCTTTTAGAAAAGAAACAAAGAAAGTATTATTAAAGCTGTGCAATCCGTAACTTATTTTAATGAATACAATTGTATTTAACCGATCTGTATGGTAGAACATCTGCAGTGGTTGTCAAGTCATCTTTATTTCTATAGTACATTTAAAAACAACAGCAGTTTACCCAAAGTGATTTCCATGGCGACTAGCAACATGATACACCCATATAAAAGCAAGTTATAAACAAGTAATATCATTGTAAAGTCTTAGAAACATACTAAAAATCAAGGGAAGAAAATGAGAATATAATTTTCTCGATATAATATGGAGTATTGAGAATATGGAGTTAGCAGATCAGTGATGGACTGTGGGGCTAATCCATTTAGGGCTTTAAAAACTAAAAATATATATATTTTAAATCTGTTGTATATTTCACTGACTTGGAGGTAGTTGGAGGACGTGTTCTCCCTACTCTTCCATTTAGAAATTTGTAGTACTGCCTATAAATATATCACACCTGGCCAAGTGGTGATTGCCCCTTTGACTGAGTGGTAGACAGTTTCTCATGCGGCCCGGGTCGATTCCCAGGTAGGACATAAAAGTTAAGGATCACATCTTTGAATCTTTCTACAAGCACATACACTTCTTAAAAGGTTAATTAATGGATTGACAAAACATATATCACTTCAACACTCTTTTTCCTGTGGGATTTATACGGCATCTGCTGGGTTTTGCCTCCATTAGGGGGGGTATGCACCACTGTGGTGCTTCCTGATGTAAGACCCCTGTGTGTAAGGCCCCCCACCCTTCTCTCTCTCATTGTCTCATTGTCAAAGGCTTTGCTAGTACAGTAAGAGGTCGAACAACCTTATTGCACCGAGGGTCTTGGGCGATTCATACTTAAAACAATAATCTCTTCTTACCAGCTCAAAAGTATTAACCCCAATACCCTCCCTTTTGTCACCACCATTGACCCAATGATCTCACACTGCCACCCACTGCATTACCTGCTAACTGCACACACCACCCAAACAGCAATACCTCTATTATCCACTTATGCTTTATTTATAAACTCCCATTGTACAGCTGTGTCACATGCCGAAAATAGCAGGTGTACAAGTTCACAACGCATCGCGTTTAGATCTGCTATTTCTGGCACATGACACCGCCATACATTGAAGTTATAGCCTACCATCATGTTGTCCATTTTCTATGGCTTTCTAATCCTGCGGGTGTAATATTATTTACTGTCTTTGTCTTTATTTATTACCCAGCTATACTGACGTCTCGTTTAGCGAGATGGGCCGGGCCTGTGACAAAGACGAGAGAAATACTGATGGAAAATACCAGTCAATATTGTGAATATTATTTTCTGAGTCGTGGTCTTGGCTATACGAGTGCCTTCCAGAATTGTCTTTGTATCTGATTTAACGCAGTTGTGTACAAAATAATTTGGATTTAGTTCAAATAAAAGTGAGACACAGAGTCTATTGTAATTACAGACAGTCTCCATAAAAGTAAACCATCAAAGCTCACCGCTACACAAATCACAGCTCACTTCACACGCTGCTAAGCTCACATTAGTACAACATTGGTGATTCATTCATAAACTGTACACCAAGTAACTTGTGTTCCATAGCTACAGATTGCACAGGGAAAACATTAGACTGAATTAGTGGAGGTACTGTACTTCTTCGGTCCAGTAGTTTGTGAGATTAGCTCTGGACACGCACGCACGCGCACACGCACACGCACACGCACACGCACACGCACACACAGAGTGACCCTCTTATAGATGATTCCTGTACAGCCACACCGTAAAAAAACACTGAGGCCCATACTGTAGTTTGAGGGTGCTAGCATAAACTTTTTTTGCAGCGCAATTAATGCATTTTCAAGTTTAACGCAGCAGCGGTGTGTCAAAGGTAGGCCTAATGAAAAGGGACAAATCCACTGCTCTTCTTTGCATTTTAAAGCACAATTTTATTCAGGTTTTGTGGCTCTCATACAGTCTACATATGTTTTGCTGTTAGATATGGGTTGAATAGTTGAGTAATGTGTCAGTGTGTCTGTTTACTGCCTTCAGAGGTCTAAGAATGTAAAATGTCACTGAGTTACAGTGATCCAGCAGTTGTTTGCAATAGAGGATGGCCAGAGAAAGGGCTTAATCCTGCAATATACCTATTAGATTGTGAAATACTTTTCAATCGTCACTCAAATAGTTAGGATTCATCCTCGACAGAGCAGAGCATTTGATTTCTGGAAATTTGGCCTTTAAGGGAGGTGCTAGAGGAAAGACCGCAAAGTCACCAAAATCAGTAGAGTTCATCATCTGGGAAACATGAAGGTGCAGAAGTTCTTTTTAGATATGTTGTGCCTAAGGGTGGCGCTAGAGAAAAGGCCATATGGTCACCAAAATGAGTAGCATTCAGTCGCCGGTGAGCATGAAGGCCCCAGCAAATGGCAATTCAGCATGTAGTTTCTAAGATATTTCGTTTGAGCAAAGTGTTGGACGGGCTAACCAACCAACCAACCAACTGACAGTGGGGCAACAAACAACTATATTTCTCGTCTGAAACAAATTATGAGGTCTCTGAGTCTCTTAATAAATGCAACAGAACCTGACTCAAAGATGTCCAAATTTGTATGACAAATTGGTTTGTTGTTTTGTGTTCTCCTGTAATTCTTTTTTACTTATAGCATGTCTTTATGACTCCTGATGTTGGCGTTTAGTTTAGTTGATATATCTGCCACTTAACTCCTGTTTACTGGCACATTTGCCTTAAAATTCACCGAACCTCGTCTTTATCATATTATCATAAACTAATTACCCAATTGTTTTCTTTCTTGTCTTGTTTCTCAAAGGGGCCTTTTAGAACTTATGTTGGTTCCCATAGCAGAGCAAAATCACAATGATAGTGAGAAAAAAAAAAGAAATAACAGCTTAAGGCCTGTCAAAAGCCTCACAGTTCCTGAGCGCGCCCGCCTTCAGAGGGGGTGACTCTCCCAATGCCGCGGCTTGTTTGTCTCATGCTTTAAGTGTCACACATAGCCATGGAAAGATCATTAAATCACTGTTTTACCACTTGGCTTAATCCCTCCAGACAAAAAGAAAGATACACAAAAAGAGAAAATAGAGAGAAAGAAATGGTGAGGAGGGCAGATTAAGTGGAAACTTGATGGATGCAAACTGACGGCTCTGTTTCCCAAGCGTTGCTATGGCGAGTTAAGAATCTTGATTCCAAATCTCCCAGGGCTGGAGCAGGCAGAGTGGGCCTCGGGGTGACGATCGGACATATCCCCCTGTTTTTTACCCGTCGCAAGTGGCCAGCCACTCTAGTCCGTGTCCACGCGGTCCGTGGCCATCTGCCTGGGATTACCCAGCAGGATGCACTTTTATAGAGCGCATCCTATTCACATCTCGCCAGCAAAGGTTTACATTAAGGTTGAACTCGGGTGCTTTTACAAAGGAAGATGAAGTAAGTCCTGTCCTTCTTACAGCCCCCCTCCCTCCCTCCCTCCACCATCTCCCCCCTTCTTGTTTGAGACTGACACCGCTGGGTTGAAAAGGGGGTTGTTTTACCGTGGCATGAAAAAGGATCTCAAAGCAGTGCCACTGTCTGTGGCTGATTACTATAATGCCCTGACAAAAAAAAGAAAAGAAAACGGTGCCTGGCATGAAGGAGAGAAAAAAGACATTTGTATGTGCCAAGTGCAATTGTTTCATCCTAATAGGCATCAACAAGGCCCAAACTTTGGCTGTGTTACCATACAGGTGAACTAATTCCTGGGAAAATGTTTTTTTTTTCCTCTCTCTTTTTTTCGTTGGCGGTCTCGTTGGAGAGATGGCGTCCCCCTTTTTTCCTCAGCCTCAGCCTAACGGGATTAGTCGTGCCAGTGCTACCCCGAGGCTGTCACGGTACTGTCTACTTCCCGTCTCTCTTCTGGGCCTCTTAATGTGATTAATCCATTCCCTGTGGTCCAAATGGTTCTGGAGGGTGGGTTTGAAAGATGGGTGGGAAGGGGGGGCGGGGGATTGGAATTGGGGGGGGGGGGGGGGTGGGGGCGATGGGGGGGCACCTCCTCTATATGTTCCATGTTCCTCCGTCGGGCCTAAACTCACCATCACGGGCACCTTTGTGGGGCCTGAAGGCCTGGGGTCGAAGGTTCAGAAGGGAAGGAACTTAGTACTAAGTGGTTGAGAAAAAAGTAATTATCTCAGAATGTGTGCAAATTAGATTTCAATGTCATTGTCAATTACAGAAATGGCTTTTAAGCACATCATGAACCCTAGCATAATAGGTGAAAAATAACAACTCTACAAGGGAAGCTCACAATGTGTCTCGACGCATTGTGAGCTTGTACAAAAAAAATAGGGCTGCTAAATAGATGAGGTTGAACTTGACAAAACCACATCTCTGGTTCTGTTAATGTAAATTCAGATGGGACTTGGACTTTGTGCGGTGGTGACGTTTTGTAACGTCTTTCAGAGAAGATGGCTCTGAATATTTATTGCTAGCTTAAGCGGCAGAGACAATAATGATGGCCTAAGCCCATCATCTTGTCAAATATCGGTGTCGAGGGGGGCTTCGCCTGTTTAACACTTGTCATGCTCATTTCCAACTCATCTGTCACGAGTCTCCCATCAGGGCTGCATCTGTTCGCTCTCTGAGGTATAGGGCCCCGTCCTGGCTCTTCACTGCTCTGTTCTTGCATTAGTCTTTAGTCACTAAAAACGTCAGAAAGGCCTCTGAGATCACCTGTTCATTGAGAAACACCAGTCATCCTCTAGCCCAGTGGTTCTCAAACTTTTTCATGTCAAGGACATGTATTTAGTCCACGGCCCCCGTCTCAAAATTAATTTGCGAGGGACCTCCAGAAGCAAAGGTTTAGTTAAAAATGTTCACTTTAGAAATATATATTCAAAGATTTTTTTTTCTTCAAAAATAGCAGATCTACAAGCTCATAGTGCGGCACTCGGTGCCGCGCTATGAGCTTGTATATCTGCTATTTTTGAGTAGCCAAAGTATGAAATATTAAAGTGGTTAAAATTATTGTGACGCTATATTAACACATTTTGCTGGGGACCCCCTGGTACCCCTCCAAGGACCCTTGAGAACCACTGCTCTAGCCGCATGTGTGTGACGATGCACAGAACTGAACTAATCACTACAAGTGGGGTCCGGGAAACACCAGGGAATCTTGAGGGGCTTCCAAGGGGCCCCCAGCAAAATGAGTTAATAATATAACATCAAAATTGGGGTACTGATATAGCCGAGTGGTTATTATAGCACGTACCACATAGGCTCTGATGCCTGATAGCAAGTCTGGGTTTGATTCCCGAGTCCGGCTGACTTTTGCTGCATCATGTGACTCCCTGACTCTCTCCCTGTTTCCTGTTTCTCCTCACAATCAATCAATCACGTGATTATCTGTTAAATCTAAACATTAACATGTTTTATAGAGAAGAATGTTACTGAGATTATAAACATACACAGTAAATAGCCTAGACAGGCTATTTATATTTGGCATTATTTTAA
This sequence comes from Gymnoscopelus braueri, assembly GCF_963280865.1. Lineage (NCBI taxonomy): Eukaryota > Metazoa > Chordata > Actinopteri > Myctophiformes > Myctophidae > Gymnoscopelus > Gymnoscopelus braueri. Next base: position 6,350,681 of record NC_137609.1, read on the forward strand.
AATGGCAGATCTTATAAGCTCACTCACAGCACATTGCATTGTGAGCTCGTAGATTGGCTGTTTTTCGAATGATGTTGACACATCTTGCCAAAATGTTGACAAAATGCTCTCTTATGGGGGTCCCTGGCATGAGATATTTTCAAATGGGGGGGTCCACAGGCCAAATACATATCATTTTGGTGGTCCTTGACATGAAAAAGTTTTGAGAACCACTGAAATAAATCATACACCAAGTCAAACATGTGTGTGCTGCATCGAATACGGTATGAGAATATCTTTTTTGGTTTTGTGTCTCTGAAAGGTCATGGACCCATGTGCCCCTGGTCCCCTCCCCCTCCCCCACAGCCCCTCCCCCCTGCGCCTATACAACGTCCGAGGCCCCCTGCTGGGTTCCTAGGAGCCCGCTCACGTGAGCGCACAGCGTTTGTCAGCCGACGGCGTGGAGAATTAGCAGTCTTAATTAAGATTTTATACAACTCCGCATGTGCTTGTTTATTATGCAAGGAGAGGAGAAAAAAATGTGGGATGGGCTGAGGGGAGGGGAGGGGGGTGGCAGGGGGGGGAACGGGGTGGGGAATGGGGGGCTTCTTAACCAGCTGTCTGTCCCTTAAAACAAACCCCTACGTTAACTCGAAGACCCCTGCGAGTACGATGGAATGTTCCGAGTTCTCACGACAATGTATGTCTGTCTGTCGGCAAACAGAATGTACATGACGGCTGTGAGACTCATTCAGTATGTGTGTGTGTCAGTGATTTCTGATTTGGAGGTTTAACGTTTTTTTTGTTTGTCTTAGTTAATGCTCGTGTGTGTCTGTGTGTGTGTGTGTGTGTGTGTGTGTATATATTAAAGCTAATAGAGTGTGTGTGTATATATTAAGGCTAATGGTGAAAGGAGCTAAGGAGAAAACAATTCCCGCATTGTGACTGAAAGATATACTACCGTGTGGAAGGGGTGGGGTGGGGTGGGGGGGGTCAGTCCGCCTTGTGTGGAGAATCTTGGTCCGTTTCCAATCCGCCGATATCCAGGCCGGCACCATGTAATGGAAGCTGACACTTATTGTATTAGTATGGGCTAATGAGTGTCTAAACGCCTGTGTGACTGTGTGCTCCGAGGGGTCTCATCGTGTGTGTGTGTGTTGTGGGGGGGCGGGGGGCAGTTAGGGAGAACGCACAATGTATCAGCAACGTATACGTTAAAAATGCTCGGTTGTTTAACTCTGAGAGGGTGCAAATGTAACCAAATGTTACATTTGCACCCTCTCAGAGTTACAATTTAGGCATTTAGCAGACGCGCTTAATCTAGAGTGACTTACAGTAAGCAAGATAAACACATACATCAAATGCATAATGACAGTGTAGTGCCTCAGTCATCTAGGATCATAGGTAAACCAAGAACCTACGATAGCATCAGTCTACACTGTATATAATATCAAAAAATTATCTGTATATTGAAACTATACAAATTATAGGATGCCAGGTCAACAAATGAACCTGATGGCATCTGTCTAAATAGCATGCTATCTAAATTACATTTAAGAGTTACAATCACTACAGACACTTTGTAGTTTAGAAGTGTGTGTGTGTGTGTGTGTGTGTGTGTGTGTGTGTGTGTGTGTGTGTGTGTGTGTGTGTGTGTGTGTGTGTGTGTGTGTGTGTGTGTGTGTGTGTGTGTGTGTGTGTGTGTGTGTGTCTGCTCCACTAGTAACACCTTTATATAATGAAGGCAGGAGGATATGGCTTTTACAGATCTTTCTCAGTGAAGTGTAAGGTGTTAAAGAATCCCTATAATATTAATCAACTGACAAATATGATGTTTGCACTGGATTAGTAAAACCTGTAGTGCTGCCGAACGGCCACAAGGTGGGTATCTAATAACTTGTTTATGGCCTGTTTCACAGGTGGGAGTGTTTCCTTGTCAGACTGTTCCCCCCCTTATGGTCTACTTGTTTAGACCAAGGGTTCCCAAACCTTTTAGGCTGCGGCCCCCCAAAAGAATCATATTTGAACTGGGGACCTCCCACCCTGACAAGCACTTGGAATTGTAGGCATTACACTTAGTTTGACTCGGTTCCACACAGATAAATATTGTGAAAGTAGCCGATCTACAAGGACCCCGTCAAAATCATTTAGGCTGGAACCAGTGGTTTAGACTATTGGGTTATATCAAATGATACTTTCAGTGTCGTTTCTGTGAGGACTTTTGTTGTCTCTGTAACCAGGGTTCAATAAAAAAAATAAAAATACATAGGCCCCTATATATTTTGTCATACGCCAAATAGCAACGTGACGCATTGTGAGCTTGGAGATCGGCTATTTATTTCTACAATTTGAAGAATATTGAAAGAAATGTAACAGAAAGTTGTAAAATTGGACCAAAATAGGGATACCAGGGCTAATTTTTTTAACACCTTTTTTAGTTTTTTTAATTGAATATTATCCAACATAAATAGGAATGGATGGGGGGGGGGGGGTCAATTTTTGGAAATAAATTCAATTAAAAAATAATGCCCAGATGGGAAGCCAGGTTGAAAGTGGTTAAAATAATTTTTTTGGAGGTATAGAATTTGCTTCTGTATTGGGAAATGAGTGCACACGAAGTACCGATTATGTTAAAGAAACACAGTACTGTATATAGTTGTGTATGTATATTGCAATAATAATGCATAGTTGTCACAAAATCCTACGGCACTCCTGGACTTGTTTGGGAACCACTTATCTAAATCATGTTTAATAATAATGCAACAAACTGTAATATAAATACAGTATCACCACCAATTTTGTGTCGGGCCACATCGCTGTAAGTTCATAGGGCAATTGTGAAATGTAGTCTGTCAGAATTGGAAGGAAAATTGCTTTTATTTCCTTACATACTGAACCAGATTAGCATTATTATTTACACCAGCTCTCTGACAGAGCGACCAGACAGTTATCCTGTACTGTAGTTGTTCACTCAGCAGCCATTCTACAGCCGTTGGGGTTTCACTACTTTGTTCCAAATTGCTTTGCTGATAGCTGGTTGAGAGAAAAGTGTTTATTTGTCACTTCTTAACCCACATTAAAGCTGCCTGTGTCCTGTAAAATGGGTACATTTTAGCATTTTTATCACCCCATGCTTTCAATACAATATAATTATGGACCAAGATTGGTGCAGGCTGTTGCAGAGGCATCCCTCTAAAGCCAGGATGTGGATCAAAGATAATGGACAGAAAGCCACAATGTACAGTAATAACACTCCTTTGGTGGTATTTTTGGCACATTTTTGGCACATACATTTATACCTATATGAAACTTCTCAGGATGTATTTATTACCCATCCTAACTATTGGGAGCAGTGGGCGCTATTAATACAGTGCCTGGGGAGCAGTTAAGTGTCTTGCTCAAGGACACTTCCACACGTAGACACAGGGCGGACAGGGAGGCAAACCGGGGACCTTCTCTGAGTCCCAAACGGCCTCTCTATACCCACTCTCCACCCCTCGGCTATATGGCTGCCACAATGATGGAATTATGGCAATTTAAAGCATGTCTAATTGAAAGCTGCGTACTGGCTTCCCAAATGTGCTGTGAATATTTATTTTCTCTTGGTATAGTGATACATCACAAAGTACTTGACCTCTCATGATATAGGATAATAATAATGGCAAATGTTTAATGTTTGAATATAAATAACCCTTTGACCCAAAGTCCCAAAAGGTGCTACAGTATATAGCTATAGAGCACTGGTTCTCAAATTGGCTGTCCCCAGCAGAGTATGGGAAAGTTTAAACAAAGTCCTATTTTATTTTTCATTAATCTCACAACGCGCCATGATGTGAGTGACGCGTTGTGAGCTTAAAGATTGGCTATTTTTGAAGAATGTTGACAAATCTTCCCTGACACAAAATCTTTTCAGATGTGGACCGCGGCCAAATACATATCAATTTGGGGTTCCTTGACATGAAATTGTTTGAGAACCACATGGTATAGAGGATGGGTAAAACGAGTTAAAGTATAGGATTAACTTTATATTATCATGTAAACCTCTCTTTAGACAATATATACAATATGTCTTCCCAGTGTCACATCATTTTATGACAACCCTTTTTTTAATTAATGTTTTTGGGACTTTTATGCCTTTATTAGACATGACAGTATAGGCTGACAGGAAATGGGGAGAGATAGATGGGGGGGTGACATGCAGCAAAGGCCGTCTGGATTGGGAGTCGAACCTGCGACGCACTGTCAGGCTACATTGAGCCTATAGGTGCCTGGTCCAGGCCTATGACAACACTAATAGAGAGGACTCCCCACTTAACCACTGCTTCACCTAGTGCAGTGGTTTTCAAATGTTTTAATTTCAAGGACCCCCGGTTTGATATGCAGTAGACCACGGACCCTCATTTGATCTGATTTTAATCACCAATTTGGGCACCAATCTACACTGTAAAGTGTTCATTTAACTCTGAGGGTGTACACATGGAACCAAATGGACCAGTAAAGAGGTCCAATTGGTTCCATTTTGCACACTCCCAACAATTAAAGACCTGTAAATGTTTTATATTTATTTCATTTAACCAGGGAAACTTCATTGAGACACGGAATCTCTTTATGAAATTCCACACGCAAAATAAGATTACGTTTTTTAATTATTTTGTTTTATTCTGAAATGTGACTTGAGGAGATGCAGCATCTCGTCTTCTAGGGGGTCCTCAGTTAAAAGTAAACACAAATTACAAAAAGGATTTAGTGCCTAATGTTGAGTTCTTATTTCAAGGCAATGAAACGAGGTGGTGTAAGCTTAACATGACACCACACCCACGTAACTATCAATACTTTAGTTGGGAACCCCTTGGAACCCCCTCAAGGACCCCTGGGGGGGGACCAGTGACCTACTGTATACGACTATGAGACATGTGTAGTACAAACAAGATCTTTGTGGTATGACAGGGTTAGTCTTAGAATCCACACAACTAGAAAGTCTGTGTGAAATTAGCAGTCCGTTTTTTACTGTGCCGTTTTGGTGATGTAAAATATTGTAATGTATTCTGAACATAATTGTAATGTATGACATCCCAATGGCACCGCTGTTATTATCGCAGGGTTTATTATTAACCTTTGGCCGGTGACATCCTCGCATTATCCTCAGCTATCCTCTGATTTTTCATTTCAAAATGGACAAAATGTCTGTGGACACGTCCTTAATGTCTGCAGAGAACCCTCTGAACCCCACAGGGGTCTTAAAGCAACTGCATTGTGTTCTTTAATTCTTTGCAACACAACATTTTGAAGGTGTTCTTTATTGTTACATCTTTTGTACAGGACAGGTACATACGAATGAGATTATTGTGTTTCAGGCCAGCGGGGATTGCCTCTTGGCTCAGTGGTAGAAATGTATAGGATATAAAACAAACCTATAATCAATATGTTTTCAACAATCATAAGCAGCTTTAAAATGGCTTCTCACATGTCAAACAAGTTAAACGCAGAGAAATAATGAACTGACCTTAACCAAAACATGACTTAACCACTTTCAACCTGGCGTCTCCTATTTTGCGCATGTCATTATAGGCAAATATTTTCACATGTCAAAATCTTCCACCGATTTTCAGTAAGAAAATTCTAATATTTTTTAAAGATTAAAATAATTTAATAATCAGATTTCTTCCCAACATTTTCCTCATTTTAACTTTTAAAGAACAGTGAAAATAGCCGATCTACAAGCCCAAAAGCCCAACTTTAGGTGGACGCAGTTTGTCTACAGCTGTAAACAATTCAAATGAGCAGCTGCAACCTCCAGACCAGCACGCCCCAGACTGCTCTCTGGACCCGCTCTGAATACGGCCCAGAGATCTGTCATCTCTCTAATGATTTACGAATGGGCCTGTCTGTCTGTCGCTCAGAGGAAGAGGTGACGATCCGAGTGGCTTATTTATTTATAAACGCCCCTTCAGATTTCTTTTTGGGCGGGGGGGGGAACAAATTGTCATCAGTGGATGGTTTTGAAACAACGTAGTAACGCCTTTTAAACCAGCGGGGCTGTCAAGCGCGTGCACATGGCCGACTGGAGATAAAATGACATCAAGGAACTGGAACTGAAAGCAGGGGATTTTTAAATAGACTGTGGCGAACAGTGTTGCCAGATTTTGCAAGAGGAATAAGCAACCAGGTCTATGAAAAACAAGCCCAAAAGAAGCGACTAGGCCACATGAGCACTTTAAGCCTATGTACATCGGTTATTTGAAAACAGTTGATCTACAAGATCACAACGTGGCGCGAAAACATATTAGAAAAAAACAAGTTTTATACCGGTAATTGATATATTTTTTACTACTACACAAATGGGTCCCTGGCACACACAAATTTCAGATGGATGTAGCTTGCAGTGGTGGAAAGTAACTAAGTACATTTACTCAAGTACTGTACTTAAGTATAATTTTGAAGTCTTTTTTACTTTACTGGAGTACTTCCAATTTTCAATAATTTTACTTCTACTCCACTAGGCATCTCAAAGGCAAATATTGTACTTTTACTCTGAAAAACTGAAAACTTTAGTATAGTTACTTTGTAGATTTTGATTATGATTACAAAACCACTTCAGACCTATACTTAGGCAATTTGAAAATAGCCGATCACAACGTGTCGCAAAGTGACGCGTTGTGAGCTTGCAGATCTGCTATTTTCAAAGGATTTTTATACATTTTATACATTTGAAAACTTGTGAAATGGGACCTTCTTCCCAATGAGGACTTTAACTTTTGGTACTTTAAGTACATTTTGATGCCAATACGTTTTACTTTTACTCAAATTGATGTTGAATTCCTGACTTTTACTTGTAACAGAGTATTTCTACATTGATACTATTTTAAAGTATTGATACTTTTACTTACGTTTCCAACCACTGGTCGCTTATAATAAGCGGACATGGCAACACTGGTTGCGAGCTGCGCGGCTGCACAGGTCAACCCCGGTGCGCTCATGTGAACGTAACGCAGGTTGACACAGTTTGACCTCCACCAAACACACGGGCTTTGTGTCACACTTTCTCTCCCCTCAGAATGCCATTTGATATTAGCCCTACAGATTCCATTCATTTTTATAGTCTTTTTATACGATTCTCAACATTTGATTTTCCATTATACCTTTAGAGGTCTCCCCGATCCTTTTAGAGGGAGCCCTTTCTGTGGCTTTGTTGGTTGTTTGGGAGGGGTGGGGGGTGATAGGGGGGGTGATAGAATGTTTTTTTTCTTGGTAGAGCCTTCAAAGAAATGTCCCTGTGAAGGACTGAATGGGATAGGACACTTTTTGTTAGTTTAACTCAGATGTTTCAAAGATGCTGAACATTCATCAACTGCATTTTCATTCATAATTCCCCAGTTCATGGCAAAACTTTAAATTGCAATCTCACACTCTGTCTGTTGAAGTCCAGTCATGTGCCCCTTTGTGAGTAGGAATTCCACGAGGTGGGGTTTCAACAGTGTTAGGCATTGACCGTAAGCAGGCCTTGGTCCTTAGAAAACAGTAATTCCAAAGATTTCACAGTCAGATGAACAGCAAAAGATTGATATGTTTAACGCTGACCGCTACAAAGAGGGCCTAATCTTTGCTTTCTTCAATGGCTTGAACCTCGGTGTCAGTTTTTGTGGAGGGCGTCTCAGAGATCTCAGTCACCTGCCCATGGCACAGGTGTACCGAGAACACCCCTCTGTCTACGTCTTTGTTAAACACTTTGTATGTGAAGCAACAGGTCACCAGGTCAGGGGGCTGACGTGGTTGCTATACTAATGTGTGGTTTAAGGATCTTGCAATGACTGCACGCCAATGTGTCTTGAAGAGAAAACTGTGGCTTGCATTTGCATTTTTTGGATTTTATGTTTTACCATTATATCATTGTGAAACGTGGCAATTAATACAAAGGCCTAGTTTGGCAGCTGTTGCACCGTGCCCTCATTTTGAATCATCATTACCCAATCATGACTAATAATCATGACTGCAATATTAAGCAAAAGTAATTGGGATAATAATAATTGGAACTGCAGCCCTAATCAACAGCCATGAATATTTGGAAGAGGGTTTCCACATAAGATTACATAATATAGTCTACTATAGCGAGACAGTCCAATTGGCTTGTGATAATTTAACAAATTAAAAACAAACAAACATTAAAGCTAATATAATTGACATGCATTTTAATTCTATTAGTTTTATTTTATTCATTCATTTGTAATAACAAACACTTATTCTAATGTGAAATCCAATCCATACTCTGGCTGAATCAGAATGAATGTTGTGTATTTCATTCTATAACATCAGTTGAATAATTTTTGAATGTTGAACATAAAGGGTTTAGCAGCAACGTGGTGGTCGACCATTGAACGCCACAAACTCAGTGCCCCGGTGGCGCGGCAATGGTTAATCCATTCAATCCGGGAAAGCGTCTGTGTCATTTTAGATTTCTTTGGCTATTCAAAAAATAGCAGATCTACAAGCTCATAGAGCGGCACAGAGTGCTGCGCTACAAGCTTGTAGATCTGCTATTTAAAAAAAAACTTGAATATTTGTGCAAATCTTTTAATATATATATTTTTAAAGCAAACATTTTTAACTCAAATCTTTGCTTCTGGGGATTCTACAAATAAATCCTAACAGTTTAAAAAAAAACTTATGCTGCTTCAGTGGTTCTCAAACTTTGAGAACCAAGGACCCCCAAAATGATATGTTTTTGGCCGCCGACCCCCATCAAAATATGCTGTTCCAGGGACCCCCCAGAAGCAAAGATTTGAGTCAAAAATGTTCCCTTTAAAAATATAGATATATTCAAATATTTGCACAAATGTTTGAGATTTTGCAAAAATAGCGGATCTACAAGTTCATAGCGCGGCACTCGGTGCTGCGCTATGAACTTGTATATCTGCTATTTTTGAATAGCCAAAAGTACAAAATATGGATAAAGTGGTTACAGATGCTTTCCCGGTTTGAATGGTTTAACATGGCGTGGGGCGCAAACTGTGTATATTTGGAAACACATTTAGATTCTTTTAAAGGATCCAAATACAAAAACAAGCCCATCTTTGGGAGTAGCAGGTGGATGATTGTGCACGGTTGACCGATTAAACCAAATAAAATGAAAGATGCCTGCAAAGGCAAGCATTCAGGACAGGAAGGACGACCTTCCTTATTTCCCAATTAGCGCTGGGACGTTTCTTCATGCGCTCGCTCCATGTACATGGAATAGACACGCCAACAAAGACTTTGAAAGAAGAGATGAGTTAGCCCTTATAAGAAAAGAAAAAGAAAGAAAAGCTATTCAGTTTCCTTTCAGAAGACGCTGTTTTATTCTGCAACAATGTCGCTTATTCATGTTTATTTTGGTCCTACTGCTTTGTGACGTACTGTGTGTGTGTGTGTGTGTGTGTGTGTGTGTGTGTGTGTGTGTGGGTGTGTGTGTGTGTGTGTATTTGCACATGGATCTGTAAATACTAATAGGTTTATCCCAGGAGTTCCAAAACTACAGCCCGTAGGACTAGAAGAGATTCCCTCTTGTTACCTCACTATTATATTTATCAGACTATTTTGAATTTACTATGACAATGTCAAAATAAATGCTGCAAACTATGGCATATAAGTAGATTAAATTAAAACATCTTAATATCCATGTATTTAGCAGCTGTACGAGTTGTTGCAGATGATCGGTATTTCGGAGGAGGGGTCATGAGGGTGGTCACAGATTTCAGTCAGAAATGCTATAGATTTAGTCACTGACCAGGAGTGGATGGGGGTCGGAAAAGTAGGCTGTCTTGAGCCCTGTCACACTACAGCACTTGCAATCTTGACTTAACCCATTAAGACCGGGAACGCATCTGTGTAACCACTTAAACCATTATTTTATACTGTGGCTATTCAAAAATAGCAGATCTACAAGCTCATAGCGTGGCACCGAGTGCCGTGCTATGAGCTTGTAGATCTGCTATTTTTGAAAAATCCTGAAAAATCTCTGAATATATATATTTGTTCAAGAAAACATTCTTTACTCAAATCTTTGCTTCTGGGGGACCCTGGAACAACATATTTTCAGATGGTCGGCAGCCAAATACATATCATTTTGGGGGTCCTTGACATGAAAATGTTCTAGAACCACTGATATAGAAACATACGTTTTTCAGAAAACTTTTAGGATTTAGAAGACATTTGTAGAATCCAGGCAAAGATTTGAGTTAAAATGTTCGCTTTAAAACATTTATATTCAAAGATTTGCACAAATTTTGAAAAATGGGTATATCTGCTATTTTTGAATAGCCAAAGAAATCTAAAATGACACAGATGCGTTACCGGTCTAAATGGGTTAAATGTCTCACCAAGTGAGAAACACGCTTCAACCTATTGTCAAAGACAAACTACAGCCCTCCCAAAGAGCCACACAGAGGCATCTGGCCCCTCAGTGGAAACACGTTTTGGACCCCTGGTCTATCCAGTAAAGTACCTGTTCAATTTCACAGAAACAAACCGATCATTAAGGACTTTATTGTAAGCGAGAGTCTGAAGAGATGGCAACACTGCCTATGAAGTCCAAGTTCAGTTTAATGCACACACACCCCTTTCTTGGTGTAAACTGTAAAGGCAGTGAATCCATTTAGCAAAAGGTTCGCAATTCACTTTTGTATTTTCTTTACCCGAAGAAGCTCTGTGAGGATCGAAACGTGTGAATAAAGTTTGAAGCAATGCAAAAGTAAGTTGTGAGCCTTTTTCCTAAATAAACACTTCCTACAGTATGAAGCCATGGGCCATAATGCCGTTATAAGCATACTTATTATGCATTAAAGTCTGCTTAGCACTGTTTAATTATGGTTTGCATAAATAACACCTTATAAAGCATTTTATTATGACTTATAGGGTCAAATATTATAACACCTAAAAAAAGCTGGACACTCACACACTTATGGGAAAAAGCCTACATGGATTCTCAGTTCTGGACAACTGTTGGTCCAACCCTCAGCCCAACACAGCTTCCGGGGGGTCCCCAGCATCATAAGTTAATATAGCATCACAAGCATTTTAGCCACTTTAACCATATTTTGTACTTTGGCTATTCAAAAATAGCAGATCTACAAGCTCATAGCACGTCACTTCGTATTTTTGGGCTTTTATGCCTTTAATTGACAGGACAGTAGGCTGCCAGAAAATGGGGAGAGAGATGGGGAGTGACAGCAAAGGCCATCGGGATCGGGAGTCGAACATGCGACGTGCTGTCAGGCTACATTGAGCGTAGGTGCCCGGACCGCTACGCCAGCGGTCCAGGCCAAAGCGGACATTTTTAACGCACATCTATGCTTCTGGGGGTCCCTGGCCCAAAGTATTTTGAGATGGGGGTCCACAGTTTGAGAACCACTGCAACCACTACCCTTTAACTAAATAATAAAGATATGAATATACATTTTAATGACTACAGAGCATATTGGGGTAGACTTGTAAGGCAGACAAAATAAGGCAAACACACAAACTGCCACATGCAAACACACCCATCATGTACAGTAGCTGTACCAACAGACCAGCTAACTAACACATGGAGAAAATGATGGTTTCAGTAGATGACTCTTTCACAGATCCAGTGGTTATGTTCAACACACGATCTGTCGTTCCATCCTCTGTAAGGTTTAGCAGAATTAGTAAACTCAACACAGTCTTCTTCTTTATTAGGAGCTTTTCCATTGTTATTAGGATCACCACGGATCCAGTACCTGGAGAAGTAGGAACGTTTAATTAATTACAATACCTTTACAGGGATGGGTTTTTACTGTAAATATTTTGCTTTTGATCATTACCTCAAACACACAAATTAACTGGATCGTTAAACAACAAGTGTAACGGTCTCAGTGACAGTGTGTTAGGACATGGGTTCCCAAACTTTCAGCCCGCGACCCCAAAATAATGCGACCCCACCTAACCCTGGAGGTAATTTATGCACATAAACTTGCACGTACGGTGCGCATTTGTAATGTATTAAAATGGTAAAAAATTTTTTTTTTCTTTTTTATGACCCAAAATAATTTTGCAACCCCACCCATGACCCCAAGTGGGGTCGCGACCCCAACTTTGGGAACCCCTGTGTTAGGCCAGGGTAACATTTAAACACCAGTGTATGCAGTAGACCAGAGTTACCCAGGGCTCCATACTTGGTCCGCTCCCTTTTCCCCTCAACACTAAATCTCTTCGTTCAAAATAGCAGATCTACAGCAATGCATTGTGAGCTTGCAGATCTACAATTCTTGGCAAATGTTCACCCCAGAATAGGGACAATACGGTTCATGTGGTTAATACCATATAGAAAAATGTTCCCCTCAACACTAAATCTCTTCGTTCAAAATATCAGATCTACAGCAATGCATTGTGAACTTGTAGATCTACAATTCTTGGTGAAGGTTCACCCCAGAATAGGGACAATGCGGTTCATGTGGTTAATACCATTTAAAAAAAAATTGCAAACAGGAAATTATGTTAAATGTTCTTAACATGTTTGTTGAAATGAACAAGACAAGAATGAAGGTAAAATGAAGATGATAGGTCTTACGTTGGTGTGGTCAGTGGCGTTCCATCTACCCACACAAATTTTCCTTCTTCCTCTCTGTCAGTCAAACCCAGCCACACTCTCTGACCGAAACGGTCAACAAAGTCCTGGACACAAAAGCTGCCGGTTACTGAAGTATAAACTTTACAATGGATTTGTGTCTCCACAAATTGGAATTGGTTATAGCATGCAGTAATGTGCGTGCGTGCGCGCGCGCGCGCGCGCACACACACACACACACACACACACACACACACACACACACACACACACACACACACACACACACACACACACACACACACACACACACACACACACACACACTTTACCTGTGTTTCTTTGCTCTTTATGACCATGAGGTCTGATTGGTTGTCTTTACAGTACTGTCTGCTCTCCTCCCAGTTTTTCTCCTCAGTAGAGATGTAATAACAACTGCTGCCAAATGTCTTCCATCCAGGTAATTCTAACAAGAACAAATATAGTTAGCCACTGTTCTTTAATCTGCTCAGATTAATGACAAATGATGAACAACATGACGTAACAATGAAGAAAAACAGTGATGTCTCACTGACCACAGAGTCTCTTCTTCAGGTCATCTTGCTCTTTAGTCTGGTTGATATATCTGGTGTGTAATTCATCCAAACTGGTCTGTAACCGGTCTAGGTGTTTGACCAGGTTGTTGTCTGCGAGATGGAGAATCAACACACTGATTAGCTTTACATACAACTATGTTCTGATAGTAAGTCCTCATTTGACAGTGAGACAAAGGACCCTGTTTTGGGGAAAAAAGGCAAACCGGTGTGACATGCAGTCAGCAGCGTGGTGGGTGGGGGGGTGGTGACACGTTCTGTATTTTACAGACTGGAGAAGGGTGGTGAACTCGTGGCACTGGTTCTATTAGAAGTATTTATCAGTGTAAAGCCCAGTTCATAAGGTCAATTTATGAAAATCAAATAAACTACATAGTTGACATACATCTGCAAAACGACTGCTCATGTTCCCTGTGGACATTAGTGGACACAGAGCAGATATCTGATGACCCTCAGGTCTGATTTTCTGTCTCTTATGGCCGCCGTAAATCATGGTCCTTGTTGACCCTAAAATTGCAGTGTGCTGCTGATTTGCAGATGACACACCCCCTACAGCAGTGTTTGGTTCAGGACCCATTTTGTGTCGCAGACAATTTTTATGGGTCACGAGTATATACTGTTTTTTCGTTTCCTAAATGTTTTTATTATTTCAAAAGTAAAAAAAAAGAAAATCTGACATTTTCAAACAAATTTTAGAAATGACTGAACATGTATAAACGGAACAATAAATGGAACAATAAATGTAAAAAAATAAACGTAAGAAATAGTGAAAGTAGCAGATCTACAAGCTCACAACGCGACGTAGATCAGCTATTTTCACTCATTTTGATATAGGACTTAAATGGTTTGGGAACCACTGTCCTACTGCACCTCTACCCCTACACCGTTGCATGGCGGGTCCCCAGAACACCAAACACGCGCAGGCGGGAAAAAACACGGCCCTTTGCCTCCAGCAATTTGCATGTCCGCTGCACACCTCACACCTATCTACCTGCCCCAAAATAGAGCCCAACGTATTTCAAGCAACAGATATCAACACTATTTCTGACACAAATATAATGTAAAGATATACTTTAATATGTTTATAGAACCAAACTCACTGTATATGACCAGGCCAATGATGACAGCCAATAGGAGAAAACACAGGAGCCCCAGACACACTGCAGCAGCTCTGTAGCCATTCTTCTTCGGCTCACCAGAGTCTGAAAAACAAAAGACCCGTTTTCAAGGTGTTGCTTTAAGATTGTTTTCCCTACATTACGGAAGGCACGTGTGAATAAATGCAAATATTCTATTAAAAACTGTCAATAAAGTAATGATAATTACATCATCTCTAATATGCTTAATTGGTCATTCAGTACATTCAAATAAATACCACTGTGCCTTCAGTGTGGGATTTATGAAGCACAGCACAATTCTAGTGACTTTGCTAACACTACTGGCCCATACAGTACTTAACTAGTTAACAATTGAATTGTTATTATTGAATACACTATCACAGGGGTCTTCAACAGGGGGTCCGGGACCCCTAGGGGGTCCGGGACCCCTAGGGGGTCCTTAGTGTTATGTGGTATCTGAAAACCACAGACTTAAAGGTTTCTATTGCTTTTGTAGTTGCCAACAACGCCATATTGCAGTTAAGTTTGATGTCCCAGTGGTGAGAATGAATGGTGGTAGAATGAATTTGAGTCATCACTCCAGCAGTGAGGTTACTTGCATCCGATTTATTGCATAAGTACAAAACAGTACAAAACAGCTCCATGGACCCTGAGGTCCTCTCAGTCAGCCTGCCGGCCACTGAGTCACACACACACTACAAGCTTACATGTCATATTCTTTATAGCAGTGGTCACATTTTGAATAAGTGGGTGGGGGTCAGCCTCCAAAAGTTAGACCCCCCCAGACAAACAATAGATCCCCCTTTTGGTCCCTGATTCGATTTGCACCTGTATGAAGCAGGAAAGGGGATGGAGACAGATGCATAGACCTCTGTCTCCCAGCTAAACAACAAAGAGAATGTTAATTGTAACCCCCAACCAGCTCAGACCAAAAGGCACCTCTGAATACACTCTTGTGTCTGACTGTAGGTACTTGTAGAGTGAATATATGACCTAGATTTGTGTTGTGTTAAAGTTAAATAATGCTAACAAATGTGGATGTTATGTTATTAAATATACTACAATACCCCCCATGAGAGACATGAAACGTCTCTCACAAACACGTATATTTCAAAAGAACCACAAAGAATCCGCCCCCCATGAAAAGCGACCGGAACACCAACCAGGAAAAAAATAAAACATTCAGGAAGACCAAAACAGCAAACAACATCATACAGAACAATGCACATACAAAAACCAAGATTACATAGTACAGCGACACGGTGAACTACATCAAATAGACAGAAAACTCATCCCAACGCCAGCACTCTTGTACACTCTGTACCCTGTGCCCAGCCCAGCAGCCTTGGGACAGTCAATCCTATTAGGTATTCCCCAATTCCAATTAGCGTGCAGGATCCTCCTGTTAACCTTTAAACTCTGGGAAAAATGTTATACACAATGTGAAGTAGCAATATGTAAGGTGACTTATTATCTCCAAAATCACACCCCCGCAAAATAGGCACTTGAGCCCCAAAGTCGCGTGATTGTGACTGATGGAGCTGCATTCTTATTGTAAGATCACTTAGTAACCCACAACCATTAAAATAGGCCCGTTCAGCCCCCAAGTTACATGATTGTGGATAATGGAATTGTATTGTTATTGTAAGGTGACTTAAACTTTCAGCACATCAATCTCTTACATCAATCTCAGCCGCCGACTCAACGAAAATAAAAAAATCCACATTTAATCCCAGAGACCAGAAAGTAAAAAAATACCCTTGCATCACTTCCACCATGGCCGCCAAATGCCCCACAGGTTAACCCACCATTATCACAAAAATGTAACTTCAGGTCCCACATGCGCAGTGTCCCGCTCGATAATGTCTCTCTTGCAGTCCCCCCAATGTCATCTTCTCACCCCAGCCGTGTTGCCCAGCGCAGCTCCAGCACAGCCACGCGCTCTGCTAGCGACCAGCCAGACGAGTCGTGCAGCCATCCCAGGCCCGGTCATGAGGTCCTCTCCCTGCAGATCTTTGAAAAGTTGTCGTCACGTCGTGCCGATGTCCATGATCACCTACACAGTGGACCCCCCACGTCTCAGGAAGAGAACATGATCCGTACACCCACCGCAAGGCAAAAACTTCCCCGACCGCGCATGTCCTTCCGACGCCTGGCTCAGTATCCCCGGAGACTTGCGCCCCCAAAAAAACAAACCAACGCGACTGCCGACTTTGACGCCATAATGTGGTATCTGAAAACCACAGACTTAAAGGTTTCTATTGCTTTTGTAGTTGCCAACAACGCCATATTGCAGTTAAGTTTGATGTCCCAGTGGTGAGAATGAATGGTGGTAGAATGAATTTGAGTCATCACTCCAGCAGTGAGGTTACTTGCATCCGATTTATTGCATAAGTACAAAACAGTACAAAACAGCTCCATGGACCCTGAGGTCCTCTCAGTCAGCCTGCCGGCCACTGAGTCACACACACACTACAAGCTTACATGTCATATTCTTTATAGCAGTGGTCACATTTTGAATAAGTGGGTGGGGGTCAGCCTCCAAAAGTTAGACCCCCCCAGACAAACAATAGATCCCCCTTTTGGTCCCTGATTCGATTTGCACCTGTATGAAGCAGGAAAGGGGATGGAGACAGATGCATAGACCTCTGTCTCCCAGCTAAACAACAAAGAGAATGTTAATTGTAACCCCCAACCAGCTCAGACCAAAAGGCACCTCTGAATACACTCTTGTGTCTGACTGTAGGTACTTGTAGAGTGAATATATGACCTAGATTTGTGTTGTGTTAAAGTTAAATAATGCTAACAAATGTGGATGTTATGTTATTAAATATACTACAGTTACTACAGGGGGTCCGCCAAATCTTTGTGTGATATGATTTTTATTTTTGACCTTAACCACTTGAACCCTAGCATCCCTTTTCCTGAGGAGAACTTTAGCCAAAAATAGCAGATCTACAAGCTCACAACGCGAGGCGTTGTGAACTTGTAGATCGGCTATTTGTGTAGGAGAAAAATGAGCAGACCTAGTAAACAAAAAAGTTTAATCTGAAACAAAATGTTATACAATATAGCGATGGGGTCCCTGCTTCATCTCTCTCTCAGCGAGGGCTCCTTGGCCTGAAAACGTTGAAGACCCCTGCACTATCACATTAAGTTGGCCTGAAAAATTTAATATTTTTTTACACAGGGCACTGTTGCTTTATGAATTATTATAGACTATAGCTACTCCTATAGACACCACTAAACCACTGCTATGGCATAACATCTGTAGATGTGTTAGTAGCTAATCATTGTAGCATTGTATTTTTTTTTACATTTTACCTGTAGGCTGTGCTGAGTTCTTCTGTACATTCTGCTGGGTCACAGGGTCAGGATGAGTCACTCTGAGGCTGTCATATATGTTGGTTGTCGGGTATGGCCTGGTGTACACGTCCTCAGACATTCTAGTTCATCTTCAAGTTAAAACTACACTCATTGTACAACTTGATGGAAAGCAGAAGTTACAAAAGAGATAGAGAATAGTAAAGTCATTTCCTGCCAACCTCTTGTTTGGCAAGGCAGTCTGAGGTAAGAACTAAAGCAACAAATGTCACAGGAAATGTCCATCTCTCTCTGCTGTGGCGTGCATTTCCTCAGTATGATTTTAGTGAATTCACAGTTATCAATAAGACAGACTGTGAATGATGACCTCTGTATGTCTTTGTTCTGTGAGTGACCAGTATTTATTAAATACTATGATACAGTGTTATAAGCAGATTATAATGCATAACAGTTTTATCATCACATGCACCCAATCACGGACTAAAACTAATAAATGAGTTAAATGAGTTTGATACCCCTGTACTGGAGCTCTGGTTCTCAACCTTTTCAAAAATAATCATATAAGTATATGATGCAACTTGATGGAAAGAAGAAGTCACAAAAGAGAGAGAATAGTAAAGTCATTTCCTGCCAACCTCTTGTTTGGTAAATGCAAGGCTATTAACGTGTGCGTGCATTTCCTCAGCTACAGTAAGATTTGAGTGAATTCACAGTTATCGATAAGACAGACTGTGAATGATGACCACTGTATGTCTTTGTTCATGTTCTTGCAGGTTTAATTATGGCATTAGGGCGCGCTCCCACCAAGAGTTGGCTGGCCGCTGTTTGCAGAATCTGCCAATGCATTGTCAATGCAAATGCGTTGATTCACGCAAGAGCAGATTTTTCCGCTAGTCGCGCAGACCTTGCGTTTATCTGCTCTCCGCGACTAAGCATAAAACTGCTGGAGGCAGGCGCTGATTTTCTCCCTCTGTCCAATCGGGTGAGTCGAAGGCGGACCGTCTCAAGACTCAGGAAGCAACATGGTGCTCAAAGCAGCAGGCACAGGCGGTGCGGGCTACGGGGAGGCTCCTGAAAGTGAGTGACAGGCGCGACACTCCCGTTTTTTAGAATCCGCTGGCTGCAAAAAACTGTGGCCGCGCACAACCTGCGTTTAACAGCGGCCAGCCAACTCTTGGTGGGAGCGCGCCCTTAGGCCTAATTGTAAAGATGGAAGATGTTCCACTCTGGAGGGATTTCCATGAATGAAAAATACCCAGAACTAGTTCAGAAGCTTAGGGAGTGGATAAGAAAATAGCAGATTTATGAGCTCACAGCGCGGCACTTCGTGAGCTTATGGATCTGCTATTTTTGAGATGTATTGAAAAATATCAAAAACATTTGGGAAATTATGAATCATTTAGAACTTTTTGTTTTACATAAATCTTCTCTTCTGGGGGTCCCTGGCACAAAATATTTTCAGATGAGGGTCCGCGGCCAAATACATTTGGGGTCCTTCACATGAAGAGGTTTGAGAACCCCTGATATAAGCATCATATATCTTTCATCTGAAAAACAAAACATTGTGGTTACACTCAAGCACGCTTGTGACAGGAAGTCACACCTCTCTCTCTAGTTGGACACAGCGTGCTGTGCTGCTCCGCTCAATTCTGCAGCAAAGAACTTTTGCACAGAATTAGCTTTATTGCTTTGAGTGTGACGTGCACAATGTCCTAAATTCTAAAACCGGTCTTCACACCCACATGTCTCAGAATCGCTAAGGAGTTGCATTTGTTTCCTTCTGCTGCTGTACGTTATAAAAAATGTCACATACTTATTTCAGAGTGATGGCTTTTCGGTCAACACTCATCATACTTTTGACTCTAACTTAAAGGGATACTTCACTTTCACATAAAATAAACATTAAAAATATATATAAAAAAAATGAAAGAAGTTATGGCAAAATACAGGCCCCCTCACACATTAGTAGGACACTCTAATGCGTGAGGGGGCCATGAATTTTCCATTACTTTTTTCATTTATTTTTAATATATTTTTTAAATGTTTCCCCCCGCCGAAAGTGAAGTATCCCTTTAAGCATATCAGTTCCCTTGTTTTGCTAAAAGCTCAGTCACACCAGTAGACAAGTGAATGAACAAGTTGCTCAGGAGAAGGCAGAATCCCACCTTAGGATCTGTGGTGTAAAGTAACAAAGTTCAAGTACTCTGTTACACTACTTGACCAGAGTCTCTGTGAGACAGCCCATGGCCCAAGTCAGCTGCTCTGCGCTATCTGACTCTCTCTTGCTCTCGCTCTCTCTCTCAGGTTTAATGTTATTATTCTACCAGTGTATAACTTAATTTAAGTCAATTTAAGTGGACAGTAACCATTGTGACAGCATTAGAATGTTACGTTCCCAAGATTTCTAATTCCATATGTGACAGCGTTCACTTGAAAGAATGGTACTGGACAAAATGATCCAGTCTATATGGCTTTATTTCATGTATTCAAGCAAACAAGCAAACAAAAAAAGTTCAAAACACAGTTAATGAACCTTGAAGAAAAACAGCTGCCTGGCTGTTATGTTACGAAATGCACATTGAACCTTTACTTTAACTTTTACTGTAGGTGTCCTCCCCGACACCAGGGTCTAAATGTCTCAATGGCAGAGTAAGGAGACCACCTCCAACCACTGCAGATGTACTAGTTATATTGTATTATTATACCATGTACCATGTACTGATTTGTTAAAATAATGTTTTATTCATTAACTTGACTCCCGGACTGCAGCTTTAAGGAACTGATTTGGACTAAACCCAGTTCAGAATACATTACACAGAATGCAACACATTTAATTGATCTATATGAACATGGTAATACAATGGAACAGATGACTGTTGTTATTCACATTCTATAGGCTCTCTTTTAACTAAATAATACATATATTTAAATTGTAATGTGCATGTACAGTATGTGCATATTGAGTAGAATTGCAAGGCAGGCAAACCAAAGCAAACGCACACACTGCCACATTTAAACACACCCATCATGTACAGTAGCTGTACCAACACACCAGCTACTAACTAATACATGGAGAAATGGTGATTTCAGTAGATAACTCTTTCACAGATCCAGTGGTTAAGTGCATCACATGATCTGTCGTTCCATCCTTTATGTTCTTTAACCCCAGGGTTAAGGTCCTTACACACCGGGGCGAATTCTTCATGCGAATAAATATGTTTTTTTTTAAACCTTATAAAGTCAATGCAAGCTTCCACATCAGTTTCGCGGAGCGAAAAAGCTTCTTTTAATTATTCGGAACGAGTCCGAATTTTGCGTATATTCGCATAATCGCCGGTGTGTAATGACCTTTAGGGTTAAAAAACTCAGCACAGTCTTCTTCTTTATTAGGAGGGTCTCCTTTGTTATTAGGCTCACCAGGTGTCCAGTACCTGGAGAAAGGTAGGAACATTTAGTCAATTACCTTACCATATCTGCACCTGTACAAGGATGGGTTTTCAATCTTAAGTATTGTTTTTAATCATTACCTCAAATTATATTCTAGATATTAGTTTCAAATTAACTGGATTATGAAATAAACAACTTATTATTATAATATAATTGTTGTAGTGATTGTCACGATGGGAGGTTTGTATTTTATTATAATACCCCTGTTATCTGTTCACCCGCATAACATTTGTTTCGTACTGTCGTTTTCGTTCGCTTCCTTCACCTTTGACAACAGCTCTTGTAATTTATGTTTCTTCTTTTTCTTTATAGGGTTTTGTGGTGGTTGGCATCCTTATTTGTTACATTAACCCACAAACCGGTTTATTATATAAATATCATCCTCTGCTGCATTATATTTTGTATAAGTCACCTCTTCAACTTCAGCTCATCCACCATGCTATCTCTTTCCCTTTGGTAGTGACTACAGTCCATATTCCACAGACTCCTCCTCCTGGCAATGATCAAATAAACCTGTAGTAGGGTGTTTGCCAAACAAATACGATGTTTTATTTAATGAACCGTTTCCCAGTCTTAAACCCTTATTTAACCCTGTAATGATGACCTCCTCTCTCTAGTTCTCATACTTTACCATTCTGTTTTTTTGTTATAAAAATATCTTCCTTTTCCTCCTCCAGACTGACAGAGAGACACACAGAGATTTGGTGAATTTAATAGAAGGATTTAACACCATTTAGAAGAATCTAGTAAAGAGGGAATATGTGAATTTTATTAAAATGCTTCTTGAAATAAATGGAGTAGAAAGAAGGTAAAGTTTTACGTTGGTGTGGTCAGTGGCGTTCCATCGACCCACTTCCAGGTGTTTTCTTCCTCTCTGTCAGTCAAACCCAGCCACACTCTCCAGTTTAGACGATGGACAAAGTCCTGGACAGAAAAGCTGTTGGTTACTGAAGTATAAACTGAACAATAGATTTGAGTCTCCACAAATTAGGTCATAGCATGCACCATGCACTAATGAACACATATACGTACGAACACACACACATACTCTCTCACACACACACACACACACACACACACACACACACACACACACACACCCCCGCACGCACGCACGCACGCACGCACGCACGCACGCACGCACGCACGCACGCACGCACGCACGCACGCACGCACGCACGCACGCACGCACACGCACACGCACAATACCTGTTTTTATACCTGTTTTCCTTTGTTGTTTATGACCATCAGGTCTGATTGTCTGTCTTTACAGTATTGTCTGCTGTCCTCCCAGTTTTTCATTTCAGGAGATGATTAACTGCTGAATAATAACTGCTGCCAAATGTCTGCCATCCAGGTAATTCTAACAACACATAAACATCGACACTGTTCTTTAATCTGCTAAGATTAATGACAAATGTTGAACAACATGACGTAGCAATGAAGGAAAGTAAATTGTCTCACTGACCACAGAGCCTCTTCTTCAGGTCATCTCTCTCTTCAGTCAAGTTGATATATCTGGTCTGTAATTCATCCAAACTGGTCTATAACTTGGCTTTCTCTTCATTCAGGATATGTCTGGTCTGTAACTCTAACTGGTCTAGGTGTTTGACCAGGTTGTTGTCTGTAAGAAGGAGAATCAACAAACTGATTAGCTTTACATACAACTACAGTATGTTCTGATAGTAAATCGTCATTTGACAATGAGACAAAGGACCCTGTTTTGGGGAAACAGACGAACTGGCATGGAGTGCAGTGGGAATTGGTGACAGACGTTCTGTATTTTACAGACTGGAGAAGGGTGGAGTACCCATAGTGAAATAGACTGAATATATTATCAGTGGGTGTGCCGTAGTTGGATTCAGCCATGACCAATCAAATATTCAAGCTTTTCATTTCTTTAAAGGGTTACTTCACCCCCAAAATCACTTTTGTTCTATCGATTACACAGACTTGAATTCATGGAGATTTTTTAGTTTTTGTCTTATACCTACAGTAAGCCTATAATTTGATGACCGGCGGCGGCTCCGGTAGGAGACTCAAAGTGTCAACTTTGAGTCTCCTACCGGAGACATTAGCATCTTTCTGCCGGTCATCAAATTATTGGTTTAGAAATGTGACAAAAACTACAAAATCTCCTGGAATTCAAGGCTCCATGGGGTGTGTAATTGATTGACAATAAGTCATTTTGTGGGTGAACTATCCCTTTAAGAGCAGCTGCATACTGGTTATTTCCAGTGTCATGGAAGAAAAAACTTGGAAATGTGATTTCTCTCAACACCAAATTGATACTCGTCCTGGAGGTGCAAAAATAAACTACAGTGCAGCACCTCAAACAGATATCAAAGCAGATGATGAAATGAACTTGGACGGAATAATGCATTAATTTATTCGCCACTGGTTCTATGAGAAGCATTTCTCACTGTAAAGCCCAGTTCATAAGCCCAATTATACAACAGGTAGTTCTGACGAAGCAATCGATTGGTTGAAATATCTACCGTGCTTCAAATGATTATGACAGCACATCTAATCAAAATATAAAAATCAGCTGGGGTGATCAGACAGTCTCAGAGCAAAGCCAGCTAAGTGGCTCGGCTAGCAGTTTGCATGGGAAGTTTGCGGCCATAGTAGCTTGCTATATCTGGCATTAAAAAAAAATGAATTTATATTGAATATCTTAAATACAATGAGATTGAGGTAACAATTCAGTTTTGTTTCTAATTGTCCAGTCTGAGAAAAGTTGTCTAGCGTGGCTGGCGTGCCAATAACCACGATGACGCACACCCTCTTGTGTAATATTGCTTAATTTGTGATCGCCAAATAAACTACATGAACAGACATCTGCAGAATGACTGCTCAGGGGCATGGACATTAGTGGACACAGAGCAGATAACCTGCCGCAAAGCGCTGTCCCTGTTGACACCAAAAGTGCAGTGCGCTGCTTATTTGCAGATGACACACCCCCTACTGCACCTCTCCTCCCAAGTCCCCAAAACACCAAACACACGCAGGTGGGAGAAAACATGGCACTTTGCTTCCAGCAATTGTGAATTTGCCTGTCCACTGCGTATCACACAAATGTACCTGCCCCAAAATATGGCCCAATGTATTTCAAGCAACAGACGTCAACACAATTTCTGACTCAAATATAATGTAAAGATACTTTTATATGTTTATAGAGTGACACTCACTGTGTATGATCAGGCCAATGATGGCAGCCAATAGGAGAAGACACAACGTTCCCAGACAACCTGCAGCAGCTCTGGAACGATTGTTCTTTGGCTCATTAGAGTCTGAAAATATAAGACCTATTTTCAAGGTATTGCTTCAAATATATATATATATATATTACACTAAGGCAGATCAAATGAATTGTGTGGCTATCCAATCACGTGTGAATAAATGCAAATGTTCCATTAACACATTCCATGATAATAAGTTAAAAGTGCGCGTTCATTTGGTTCTAAACACACAGCGGATCCGTGAGAAACGGCCAGCGAAAACAGTTTCCAAATGCGAGCCGCCATCTTGAAGATACAGCCGATCAACGGTAAACAGTGATCAGTGAGGAGAAAAACAACAACCGAGAAAATCGAGTTTTAAACAGGATCCCAGACAGGAAGCGGATACGATCGAAAAAACCGGAACCCGAATAATTCTGTTTCCGACCGGAAACCGGAAACGGAAATGGATAAAAAAAATTCGGAAAGTGCACCTGGGGCACTTTCAATGGGAATCGGCGGTTCGCGTAGATCTACGCGACTGGCACGCTGCGGCTTTAAATAGGTTCGCGTAGATCTACGCGATTGGCATTCAATGTGTTAACACATTGACTGCCAGAGTTTATTCATAATGTACTCACCCCTGTGCCAGCAATTTGCGTGTTTTTTATTTTTATTTTTTGTAATTTTTCATTCAAATACATTCTCTGATTGTGTTGTCAAGCACCTACGATTGTTCCACCAGTAGAGAGCAGCACATCCAAACATTGATCACCTCGCTCGCCCCCTCCCAAACAGGCCCACGTCATATCCGGTCATTCAAAGGATGTGACGTTTTCGACAATTCCCGGCCCGCTGATCGGCCTGAAAACGATGTGATACACTACGACGATGACTGTTAGTCACCCGGACCAAAGAAAGTAGAAGTTGAGCTGTCCGTTTGTCTTTTATACCGTGTGAAAAAACGTGTTTTTCCTTATTCTGGCCGAAAATCACAGGAGAAAAACAACGTGACCCGGAAATGATTTTTTTTTTTTACATCCGGCTCCGGGTGAGTGTGACATAAGTGGAAAACGAAAGTGTTGATGAGAAATAAACACAGCCGTGCGATCACAGATTAAACAATGAAAATTCAAAACAACGCATCAATGCGTTCTTTGGAATCCTGGCACTCAAGCGATGGATTTGAAAGAACGCATCGATGCGATCTTGGCACTGTATGTGTTAACAATTTGTTATTATTGAGTACATTATCACATTATTAAGTTGGCCCAAAATACGACTGTTTTTGACAGCATTCACAGTACATGTCACTGTTTGGGATATTTTTTTACACAGGGCACTGTTCCTTTATGAATTACATTAAAGACACTTCTCCAGAGAGCATTAAACCTCTGCTATGGCATAACATCCATAGATGTGTTAGTTAACTATTGAAGCATTATATTAAAAAAATAATAATAATTACCTCCATGTTGTGGTGCGGTCCTCTGTACAGCATCCTGCTGGGTCCCAGGGTCAGGGCGATGAACTCTGAGGCTGTCATATGTGTGGGTTGTCGGGTATGGCCTGGTGTACACGTCCTCAGACATTCTAGTTCATCTTCAAAGTACGCTTGTTGTACAACTCGATGGAAGACACAACCTCTCGTTTGGTAAATGGCTGCAGAGCAGCCTATTATTAACTTATTTAAAGAGGGCAGGCGTAGGCAGCAAAGCAAGGTCACAGGAAATGACCACTTCTGCTGTGGCGTGCATTTCCTCAGCTACTATATGACTTTAGTGAATTCACTGTTATCAATAGGACAGACTGTGAATGACGACTTTGTCTTTGTTCATGTCCTTGCAGATGGTACGGCATTAGGCCTCATTGTGACTATGGTATGTTCCACTCTTGGAGGGATTTCCATGAATGAAAGCTACCCCGAGATAGTTCAGAAGCTTAGGGAGTGAGTGGCGGGCGAGTGCTTGATCATTGTTTTTTACTTTACTGGAGTATTTCCTATTTTCAATACTTCTACTTCTACTCCACTACATCTCGGAGGCAATATTGTACTTTTACTCCAGTACTACTAATTATTTGTAAACTTTAGTTATTAGTTACTTTTCAGATATAAATTATTATATTATAAAACATACATTTCAAACAGTTTTGTACTTTTACTTTTGGTACTTTAAGTACATTTTGATACCAATACTTTTGTACTTTTACTCAAGTAAATTTTTTATTCCGGACTTTTACTTGTAACAGAGTATTTCTACCATGCAGTATTGATACTTTTGCTTAAGTAAGAAATGTGAGTACTTTTTCCACCACTGTTTTTTTACAGAGAAGTTAAACTTTAGTTGAGAACACAGATACAGTTTTGTCATGATATGCAAGGGCCATGCTGGCAGACCATCCACATCATGGCTGATATTCTGGTATTAAAGAGGATTTACATTCAATTTCAGCACAGTATGATGTTGGTATAGATAACTCACTAGAATACTCTGCAATAACTATTGAAATGATTTAGACCAGGGGTCTTCAACAGGGGGTCCGGGACCCCTAGGGGGTCCTCAGAGTTGCTACAGGGGTCTGCTATCAACTACCTGGAAACATCTATGCCGTCTCCCAAAGTAAAACCTTCTCTAGACATCTCTTATCCTCACTAAACCCAAAATAATGTGTCATTCTTGTAACACATCATATCATGAGCGTCATATTTTTTCATCCGAAAAACAAAGAACTGTGGTTACACTCAAGCAGTGGTGGAAAAAGTACTCAAATGTTTTACTTAAGTAAAAGTATCAATACTGCAATGTAGAAGTACTTTGTTTCGCGTAAAAGTACGGAATTCAAAATTTGCTTGAGTAAAAGTACAAAAGTATTGGTATCAAAATGTGCGTTGTGAGCTTGTAGATCGGCTATTTTCAAATAGCCTAGGTATAAAATAGAGCTAAAGTGGTTAATGTATGTTTTATAATGTAATAATTTATATCTGCAAAGTAACTAATAACTAAAGTTTTCAAATAATTGTAGTAGAGTAAAAGTAATTAGTTACTTTACACCACTGCACTCAAGCATGCTTGTGACAGGAAGTCACACCTCTCTGTTGGACATGTGCTGTGCTGCTCAGCTCAATGGACCCTTCGCTAAACCCCACCCCAAAAGCGATTGTCCAATGCCAGCTTAGCAACCGTTGTTAGCCTGGCATAGGTCTGGCAAGCTTTCGTCACCTGCCATAGCTGTCAATGTTATTTCGCCCGCACACACACAATCATTTGCAACATAATAGCAAGAATAGGAATACCACGATAACGCAATGGTGACTATGAACCATTGAACCATTTCCAAACCCGTTGGAGGCTGCTTTTCCCAAGCTGAAATCTGCACTTAAACTGCAAGGCTGAATGGCTGTGTTGTTGAACACATACACAGCTTAACGTCAGGAAAGTTGCACGACACGACTCACTCGCCCAGGTGGTGTCAGGCTACTAATCACCGTAATCGTAACAAAATTCATTTGTTCGTCTATTTATTAACTGCTACTGCAGTCTTACCCTGCGGTACATGAAAACTCCTGTTACAGTCATGGATCAACTTTAACCTGGTGTTTGCACTTTCTCCATTTACGGTCCGTACATCTATATAAACGTTCAGATTTCAAATATAAAGTGCTTACCTTATGGCCACGGATGTTAAAATTATGCACGGGACTCTCAAAAGTACCCGTATATTCTGTATTGTTCAATAAAAAGCATTTTAATCCGATCAGTGGCCATTTTCTCATAATGTATCAGAGTGCAATACACCTACAAATCGATAGGGTCGCTCAGTTGAAAGCGCATGGAGAAAATGGCCACCGATCAGATTAAAATGCTTTTTATTGAACAATACGGATGATACGGGTACTTCTGAGAGCCCGTACATAAATGTAACATCCGTGGCCATGGGATAAGCACTTTATATTTGAAATATGAACGTTTATGTAGATGTACGGGCCATAAATGGAGAAAGTGCAAACACCAGGTTGAAGTTCATCCATGACGGTCGTGACAGTCGACCGTCGTGTATCCATGGCTATTACTCTCTCTAACATTTCCCATGTTTTTAGTTTATTGAAATAATGTCATGCACATTTGTCCAGTGCATAGCCTACTGCAGGCCTTGTTGACTAGATTTAGAAGAGATTTTGAAGCTCTTGCTCCTGAAATGATCGATTATTTTTAAGGGGAAAAGCCATCATTTAACATGCAAGTCAATGGGTGAGAAGCAAAGCTTGCCAGGCGCTGCCAGGCCTGGGTGTGACTAACTTCGCACCACCAGTCACAGAGTGGAGTGGGTGGGGCTTAGCGAAGGGTCCATTATGTAGCAATGAGCTTTTACACTGAATTAGCTAGTTATCCAGTCCAATCCACTTTATTTACAGAGCACATTTAAAACAACAGTGTTGAACCAAAGTGCTGTACACTCAGTAAACAAATATAGAATACTAAAAGTAAAACAATAAACAATAGACAGGGGAAAAACACACATAGAGGGTGCAACACATACCGCTCTATTCTGTGCCAGTATTCCCAGCCGCAACGCTACCCTTAACCTGATAATGGAGCTGCGCCGCCCCAATAGGTTATTCTAGCACCTGCTCTACCCGTCACCATTATGCCGACACCGTTATTTGCGCATGGAGGTGTGCCCGTGGGCGTGTTGTTGCTATATCCCCCACATTGCAATTCTACAGACACACATGAGTACGGCTTGGGGAGGGGGGATAGTGGATTCTAGAAGCACCCGCTGGTTTATAAAATCACCCGTCAAGTGCACACAGACACTACAATGGCTTTGTGCGTTGGACCATGAGCCGTGTTGCCAGCCTTGGAGAGAAATAAGCAACCGCAGTCCGCAGGTCTATGAAAACAAAAAGAAGCAACTATAAGGCCACATGAGCACTTCAAACTACTAACTAGAGCTTTCATATCCCCTAAATATTTCAGCCCGGCTCGACTAATAATTGACAAATTAGACCCAGCCCAGCCCGTCAGTCATTTTTCTAAAGAAGCCTTATTTCTCATTAAATCTTGGTAATTCGTTAATTCTTCCAACAGTCTATATTTTATTTAAAAAACAGCTTGGAGCAAATAGGGCTATATAAATATATACACTGCCCCATAACCATTTTAAAAATGATTATGGTTATTCTATGAAATATATGTTTCATAGAATAACCGTAATCATTTTTGCGATGGAGAAATCACATCCAATGTTACCTTCTAGGCTACTGCCGCTGCCTGTGCTGTCATTTGAAGAAATAATCCAACATTTACTTTGAGGTGAAAAAGACATGAAGAAAGCTCAATAGTCTGAAGATGTCATGTTATGGTTTAAACTTTAAAGGGGTCTCGATCTGCTGCTGCGTCATGACAAGACAGCTGAGTGATTTGACCTACTTTTGAGTTGCGCTGCCCTGTTGATTAATTATTTGGCATCAGCTGTGTAAGAAATGAATATATAACTATTTTAAATGGCTTTCATATACTCTTGGGGATCTGACTAATATGACAAGTTGCTTATTGTGAACACAATAGCCTACACTACAAATTAATTAATATGTGAATTTATTTGGATGTAAAAAAAACGTAGACCCGGTGCCGCCGGTGCCGACGGGCCGGGTCGGGTCCTGTTGGGTTTGGGCTAAAATCTTAAGCACTTACATTTTTTATAAGATGAGAGGATCATCTAGTGTGATTTTCATTTTGGCTACTGTCTCATTAAACCCATGCTGCGGGTGAATATTATATTATAGCCTATATTATATATATTAGCCTATATTATTATTATATTCCCCGCGTAAACTCTACGTTCATGACCCCCCAAAATAACCATATTTGAACTGGGGACCCCCCCATTTTGTTTGACTCGGTTCCACAGATAAATATTGTGAAAATAGCAGATCTACAAGCTCGCCAGGCGTTGGGTGCTCCATTGTGGTCTCGACCCACAGGTTGAGAACCACTGCATTAAAAGCTCCAAGCAAGTTACGTATGTCTAGTATGTTGTTGACCACGTAATGTAATATTTTTGGTTTAGTGTTAGGCTTCTCCGTGATCTGTAATAACAGATCTGTAAGCTGTCGACAGACATGACGCAGCGCCGTTGATAGCTTGTATGTCTGTTATTTTGGGTAGGTAGGCGACGCACATACGCATCGCAGCAATGTGTCTGGGTTTGAGAGGCTTTGATTGATGTAAACTTAAAGTTTAGCTCTGTTCGGGATTACTGAACAAAGGTGGATGATGAAAGATAACGGGGACAATATGGATGTAAGTTAACTTTAACTGCGTCACTTCAGAGGAAACTATGGAGCTACTACAGAGATGTTTACACACCCCTGGAATCCATTAGAATGGTGGAAATAGAACAATACAGCCAACGTGAGTACATAGGCTATAGACCTTTCCTAAAACTGTCCAATTTAGTATACCCATGTGCTACTGTTTGTCTGTGTACCAGTAGGAGCGTTGTCGCAACATGATGTAATTAATTATTTGGGAGCAGCTGGTGTGTACCAATAGTATACATATTTTAAATGGCTTTCATATACTATTCCGGATCTGACTAATATGACAAGCTTATTGTGAACACAATAGGCTACAAATTAATATAAAAATGTATTTGGATAAAATTAAAAAAAAGAAGGAAAACAAGCCCAATGTGGCTTATAATAATCAGACCAGGCAACAGTGCAGACAGGTAGATAGGCTAGAGCATATATTGGATCGGGATGACGGCTAGCGCAGTCTTCTCTTAAAGGCAATGGCTTCTGGCACGGTGATTGGTTTTATCATTGTAACGCCCAAACCACACCTATGCATAATGTAACGGGTAGCTCAGGTGTTTGGCGGGTGAGGGGGGTGCCATAGAATACCGAATTTTGCGGGGAAACGCCTCTTGCCTAGTCCGAAATCCGAAATTAGTGGTTTGTTCAAATTTCAGCTGGAATAGGGCCCATAGACACATTGCCTAACGGAAACAGCAACTCTCAGTCTGAATCATCGAAAGCCAAAAAGTTAGAAAATAGCAGTAGCAAAAAGTGTGTTTTGAAGAAAATGAATGTACAGTACTCTGGCCCAAATGGGCATATGGGGAGTTGCATCATGATCCAAGGAATCCAGGGTGAATTTCATTTTTTATTTTATGACCTACGGTGCAAGAGTTATAGGCCAAAACGTGAAGCGGCATGTTATAGCGCCACCATGAGGCTGATTTAAAACAATTGGTTTGGAGGTTCTTCTTTGGCCTACTTGGAGTGTGTGTGCAAAGTTTCACAAGGATCAGTCCGGCGGTGCCTGACCGATCGGCACTTAAGTGGTTAATGACAGTGGAGCAGGTACTGTAGGTCACTGTTTCCCCAATCTGGGAACCCAGATCCAAATGAGAAGGAAAAACAGCGCCCTCTGCTGTTTGTACTATCTCACTTGGCTCTGGGACAATGACGACGTAGCACCTGTGCGCAAGGAAACCGGGGTTTTGGTCTGCCTTCAGCGCATCACTTCCGGTGGTGCGACTATGTTTTCATTCCCACTAACAATATTTCTACACGGAACACTAACATCACTTCTCCCAGAGAACATGGATCGTTTTGGTTATAAGCCCACTTGTTTCTATGATGAAAGAGTAAATTAAAATGTGAATATCTTTCCGTGGTTCTGTCTGCTCCGCGGACGCTATTGTTAAATTAGTTTGGGTTTGTTTCGATTGGGTAAAGCGCGGCCTGCTTCCTGATCTGAAGGCACGCCCACTTGTAGCCCAGTGCGTACACGTTATGACGAACCTTCACGACAGATTCCAACGCAGAGCAGAATCTGTTCTTGAGAGATTACTGTTTCCCAAATACTGGGTTTGGACCCATTTATGGGTTACGAGTAGCCTAAATATCATTTTTTTTACCCAAATAATGTTAATGTAAAAACAATGTTCATACAAAAATCTAAACATTTCAGAAAAAATATATAATAAAGATTCTAACATTTTTCTAAAGAATTTCAGAATTCTAAACAAAAGAAAACAACAGCATTATGAAATAGTGAAAAGAGCAGCTTTACCAGCTCACAACTTATAGCTTAATATATAGCTCTGCTATTCTCACTATTAAATATTGTGTAAGCGAACGTGAAAATGTGAACCAACGGGCTGTAATAGTGCCACCATGCGGCCGATCTTCTTTGGCCTACTAGAAGTTAGTGTGTGTTTGCAAAGTTTCACGTTGATCGGTCCGGCGGTGTCAGGCCGATCGATCGGCACTTAAGTGTTTAAGTGCAGTGGAGCAGGTACTGTGGGTGATAGCGTAGAATCTATGCTATCACCTACCTGGAAACATGTACACAGTCTCCCAAAACCTTCTCTAGACATCTCTTGTCCTCTTCACTAAACCCAGCATTATGTGTCATTCTAACACATCATATTAGCATCATATCTTTCCATATGAAAAACAGAAGAAGAAGAACTGTGGTTACACTCAAGCACGCTTGTGACAGGAAGTCATACCTCTCTCTCTCATCGGACACAATTAACGTGCTGTGCTGCTCAGCTCAATTCTGTAGCGAATACCTTTTGCACAGAAATGGAATAAAGTAACAAAGCACAAGTGCTTTGTTACTCTACTTTGTCTCTTAGCTCTGAGACAGCCAATGGCCCAAGCCAGCAGCTTTGCTCTCTCTCTCTCTCTCTCTCTCTCTCTCTCTCTCTCTCTCTCTCTCTCTCTCTCTCTCTCTCTCTCTCTCTCTCTCTCTCTGGTGTAATGTTATTATTCCAACAGTGTACAGTATAGGTTTATAAGTGGACAGCCATTGTGGCATCATCATTAGAATGTTGAGTTCCCAACATTTCTGTTTCCATACAGTATGTGACAGCATTCACTTGAAAGAATTGCACAAATGATCCAGTCTTTATGGCTTTATTTTGAAAGTATTTTTCAAAAGTTCCAAAAATATTTTGATATTTGTACTTTACTTTGATACTCATGTACAGTACATTTAACTCCAGATAAGTTTGATACTTAAGTACAGTACGTAGAATGTGAGCTGCTTTAAGACTATAGATGTTGTTCTTGCATAGATTTAATGCTATTTTGTCACTTAAATGCACACAATGACAATTTATAGTGACAGGAACAGTGACTGGGCAGTAAAAAAGTTCATTCGTTGTCGCAGAGATGCAACAATTTATATCAATCCCCTGGTCTTAAAAACAGACCATTGATGTGACAAATTCTACAGCATGTGGTCATGTAATATTTTACTTGTGTGTGACAAATTAATGTTCACAGTTTTAAAACTACAATCCATAAGTTTTATGTCCTTTGTCTACTCCTGATGGAGAGAGGTGATTGTAACTAGAAAAGTGTGCTCCTCGTAGCACAGGAGACAGCATATATAGAGTTGTATGGCAGACAAACTAAAGCAAACACACTAACTAGCACATACACAAACACACCCATCATGTACAGTAGCTGTACCAACACACCAGCTAAATAATACATTGAGAAAATGATGGTTTCAGTAGATAACTCTTTCACAGATCCAGTGGTTAAGGTCATTACACGATCTGTCGTTCCATCCTCTCTCAGGATCCCAATTTAAAAACTCAGCACAGTCTTCTTCTTTATTAGGAGCCTTAGAGTTTCCTTTGTTATTAGGCTCACCCTTTCTCCAGTACCTGGAGAAAAGTAGGAACATTTAGTCAATTGCCTTACCTGTACAAGGATGGGTTTTCACTCTAAATATTGTGTTTTTGAATCATTACATCAAATTATATTCTAGATATTAGTTACAAATTAACTGGATAATGAATTAGGAAACTGTAGTGATTGTCACGATGGGAGGTTTGTATTTTATTATAATACTACTCGGAGCCTTGCATGTCTGGAACGATGCAAGTCAGGAATACTTGCCCCACCTGTTGTGCAATACCCTTGTTATCTGATGTACACCTGCATCACATGTGTTTTGTGCTGCCGCTTTTGTTCGCTTCCTTCAACAGCTCTCGTAATTTCTGTTTCTTCTATTTCTTTATAGGGTTTTATGGTGGTTGGCATACTTATTTGTTACATTAACCCACAAACCGGTTTATTATATAAATATCCACTGCTGCATTATATTTTGTATAAGTCACCTCTTCAACTTCCACTTTCCTCAGCTCATCCACAAAGCTATCTCTTTCCCTTTGGTAGTGACTACAGTTCATAATAGCATATTCCACAGACTCCTCCTCCTGGCATTGATCACATAAACCTGTTTGCCAATCAAATATGATGTTTTATTTAATGAACCGTTTCCCAGTCCAAAAAAAAAATTATTTAACCCTTGTAATGATGACCTCCTCTCTCTACTTCTCACACTTTACCATTCTGTTGTCACCAATTTTTCTTTGAATGTTATAAAAATACCTTCCTTCTCCTCCTCCATCCCAACATTACTAACACATTGTTCCATATTACATTGCATATGAAGCCACTTATATTGGCTGTGTGACACAAAGTTTGGCCAATCAGTTAAGTCTGTCAGACTGACAGACAGACACACATCGATTTAGTGAATTTAATAGAAGGATTTAACACCATTTAGAAGAATCTAGTAAAGAGGGAATATGTGAATTTTATTAAAATGCTTCTTGAAATAAATGGAATAGAAAGAAGGTAAAGTTTTACTTTGGTGTGGACAGAGGAGTTCCATCGACCCACTTCCAGGTGTTTTCTTTCTCGCTGTCAGTCAAACCCAGCCACACTCTCGAGTTTAGACGAACAACAAAGTCCTGGACAGAAAAGCTGCTGGTTACTGAAGTATAAACTGAACAATAGATTTGAGTCTCCACAAATTAGTTTATAGCATGCACTATGCACTAATTTACACACACGGATGCATAAATGTACGTACAGTACGTACGAACAAACACACACACACACACACACACACACACACACACACACACACACACACACACACACACACACACACACACACACACACACACACACACACATTATACCTGTTTTTCTTTGCTGTTTATGACCATCAGGTCTGATTGGTTGTCTATACAGTATTGTCTGCTGTCCTTCCAGTTCTTCATTTCAGCAGAGATGTAATAATAACTGCAGGCAAGTTTCTTCCATCCAGATAATTCTAGCAACACATAAACATTGTTCTTTAATCTGCTCAGATTAATGACAAATGATGAACAACATGACGTAACAATGAAGGAAAATAGATAGTGATGTCTCACTGACCACAGAGCCTCTTCTGAAGAGAGAGGTCATCTCTCTCTTCAGTCAGGTTGATATATCTGGTCTGTAATTCATCCAATCTGGTTTGGAATTCATCCAAACTGGTCTGGAATTTGGCTTTCTCTTCAGCCAGGTTATGTCTGGTCTCAGTGGTCTGTAACTCTAACTGGTCTAGGCGTTTGACCAGGTTGCTGTCTGCGAGAAGGAGAATCAACAAACTGATTTGTTTTACATACAACTATGTTCTGTTAGTAAATCTTCATTTGACAATGAGACAAAGGGCCAAGTTTTGGGTAAACAGGATACCACCGAATTCCATATATGGAGCTAACTGACATATCCAAGTCTGACATCATGGACTCCATCTTTGGGCATGACCGACATTGGGACTCCAGAGAGAGCCATGGCGAGGCGATGCACGCTTATGAGAAACAACAAAAATAAAACCTGGCGAAACAGTTGCGTGCATTAGCGCAAGATGAGGATAAAGGAAACATTCAGTCTAAATGTCCAGTTTGCTAATTCACAACTACTACTACTACTTTTGTATTTGAAACTTTACATTTCTCTAAATATTATAAACTTTCACGACAGTACAAATATCATTTATGAAAAGGCTACTATAGGCTACAGTGAAGTCAGACTGAATGACGTTTTATTTTTTTACTCTCTTGGTGTTTTGTCTTAGGGGATTATCTGGCACATGTACTGTATCTGTTATGAAAGACAAATTGTATCATGAGTGGACGGCTATAGTCCTTGGGAAACCATAAAGCTGCAAAAATAACAAACTACAGTACAGCACCTGAAACAGATGCCAAAGCGGATGTTGGGAGGAATATATTAATGCAATTAATATATCTGGCACTGGTTCTATGAGAAGCATTTATCACTGTAAAGTCCAGTTCATATAAGCCCAATTCATGACTGGTAGTAGAGCGGAATAGCAATACGATCGTGCACTTTTTGTAAGAAGTGTGAAACTTTCAGCATAGTTAGTAAATACCATAATGTTCATTTTCAGAGGGGGAGGGAAGTCAGATTTGACCTCTGAGGGGTCAAATCCAAGATGGCCACCCGTTTACAGGGTCTGAATGTCTAAATACTTAAACATTTAAGGCGTTCTATCCAACTAAGTTGGGGTTGCCCATTCATTTGATGATACTTTGGAGTTTGCCAGAACCCAAGGACATACATTAAATCAAGGTCAAGGTCAAGCCTCCTCTTGTGAACATGGGGCAAGGCAGGCCAAGTTTGAATCAGCAGGAGAATTAGGAGAACAGACGACTCCACTTCCATTAGTTGCATAAAGTTCCTTGCCCTCTGCTAGAGGAATGTTAATTAATTAATTGTCTAAACCCCTTCAGATGTGCATTGTTGGTGTCGCTCAATAAGACACCCATGTTTGTTACACTGCCATTTGTTGATTCTGAGGAAATCATTGCACAATTTTTTTGGGCACATTTTTACCTTGACCCCGACCTAAATGCATTTCCTTGAAATCTGGTGATCTCAAAAGTATCACCAAATGAAAAGGCATCCCCTATTTAGTTGGAAATGATACTTTAAACATTTTTCTACTGTGCTTGGTTCCAAACTTAAGTTGGACTAGCGGCCGTTTTGGATTTGACCTCTCACGGTCCTCAGAGGTCAAATCTGACTTGCCTCCCCGTCTGAAAATGAACATTATGGCATATACTAACTATGCTGAAAGTTTCACGCTTCTTACAAAAAGTGCACGATTTGCTCAAAAACGGGAGTTAAACCGCTGTACTATGGCAAGTAAACTACAAGAACAGACATCTGCAGAATAACGGCTCAGGGTCCGCATGGATGCAATGGACACATGCAAATCGCTGTCCCAAAAAATTGCAGTGCGCTGCTGATTTGCAGATGACACACCCCCTACTGCACCTCTCCTCCCACACTGGTGCACGACAAGTCCACAAAACACCAAACCCACGCAGGTGGGAGAAAACATGGCACATATGCGAATTTGCCTGTCCACTGCACATCACACAAATTTACCTGCCCCAAAATATGGCCCAATGTATTTCAAGCAACAGACGTCAACACAATTACTGACTCAAATATAACATGTAAAGATACTTTTATGTTTATAGAATGACACTCACTCTGTATGACCAGGCCTATGATGGCAGCCAATAGGAGAAGACACAGCGTTCCCAGACAACCTGCAGCAGCTCTGGAACGATTGTTCTTTGGTTCATTAGAGTCTGAAAAACATAAGATAAACCTACAGTATGAGGTTACTTCAGAGGATTTAGAGTTTTGTTTCAAAAGTATGCGGTTGCTAAGGTGTAAAAGGTGGTTGCTAGTAGGGATGTTCGATATTATCGGCCTCCCGATATTAGCATAACAAATTAATATCGGAAAATATCTGTATTGTTTTGTTTTTAAATAAATTATAAGTTACAGGAGTTCTTACTGTATGGTGTGTGTGATATGAAATGTGAGTTTACCATAATCACAGTAATCCTTAATCATATTCCATCATATTCAAGGGCAGATTCCATCATTCTCTTTTGCAGAGAAATGAGACAGACTCCAGTCACTTTCAAATTAGAGCACTGCAGAGGGCAGGTGTATGTGTGTCTGGGTCCAGCTGACGCTCGTTGACACTCGTTAATGTTATAGGCATCAAAGCAATTATGCTTCTGAACTGTCAAATAGGCCAACATCTAATCTAAGATTAGTGGGACTCATTCAAATGACCACCAGTGAGTCCCGGGACTCACTTTATTGAAAATCTAACAACATCACTCTATTATATTAGATTTATTAGATATTATATTGATATTATAGCTATTTTATTTCATTAGATATGTGATGTTGTTACCTGACAATTAGTTGACTTTTGGTGGAAAAGCCTGCATATATCGGTATTGGTTGATATCGGTATCGGAAATTAGGAGATGGACAATATCGGTATATCGGTTATCGGTAAAAAAAGTCAATATCGAACATCCCTAGTTGCTAGGGTGAAACACGCAGTTGCAAGGCCATAGTAGGCGGTTGATGGGGTGTTGCTAGGGTGAAATAGGTGGTTGCAATAATGTAACGGGCAGTTGCCAGCGTAAAACGGGTGGTTGCTAGGGTAAAGTAGTTGGTTGCAAGGTGTACTCTATGGTAAAACAACAGGTTACCAGGGTGAGGTGGAGATTACGTAGTAGGCAGGGCAAAACGTGTGTTTGCTAGAGTAAAACAGATGGTTGTTGGGGAGAAACAGGTGCTAGTTACGATGTACTGTAGTAGGCAGCTGCAGGGTGTAAAAGATGGTTGCTGTGGTAAAACAGGTGGTTACTAGCATGTAGTAATCGGCTGCTCAGGGGTTAGTAGCATAAAATAGGTAGTTGTTATGGTGTAGTCGGCAATTACTATGGAATTAATAGATTGTAATTGGTGGTTGCTATGGCATTGCCAGGGTTTGAATGGGTGCGATTGCGAGGAGGGCTGTAGTATTTGATTTGAATATAATATAAAAGCTTATATTAACTGAGTATAAAAAGCATAATATGTCATTAGAGTGTGATGGAACATGGGTTCAAAGGAACGGTCGTAACTCAAAAAGTATAAATCTCTGAGATTAACATTTAGCAGGAATCAATGGAAACACCTAAACATTTAGATGTGAATATTTTGTCTGTAGTCTAACAAGACACGGTCTAATATCAGCATGGCACCCATGGATCTCAGACTTCATGTGGCTATAGTCTTAGTAGTCTATCATGTCACAAAATTATTTTACACTGAGGACAAAACCTTGAACAGAACATGGCAATACTACAGACAGGTGCCAACCAAGGATGCACATACATATAGCATATTTGTTACACAACTGACAAAATGGTCACCAGCACTCACTTCAGCGTCTGACGCTGATGAGAGCTCACCCGTGTGCCGTGTGTGGTTGTTGCCCGTGCCAAATGATAAAACGGAAGGATTTAAAGCTGGTGGTTTTGTTTTGACTATTTTTGAACTGTGCATCCGGTAAAACACTGTGTTCACTTTTTTTTTCTTCGCATTTGCTTTGCACTTCTTGGAACAGTGGCGCACCCACTGTAGAGGCAGGACAGGCGGTCGCCTGCCCAACTAAGATCTCTTCTCCCCTAGAAAACCCATATAACCCGAAAAGTTGTCAATGCGTGCTTAATGTCCTCAAAGTCACGCATCCAACAAGCTTTGAACTGAGATTGGACCTTCCGTTCCAGAGATAATGGCCAAAACATCTTGAAAACTGCCACTTTCGCCGGTTTTCGATCGCCGATTTTCGAGGGGGGGGGGGGGGACAAAAAAAATCTCACGCCCTAAATGTAATTCCTGTGGACGCTACTGACTTTGAACCAGGAGTATGATGATGATATAGGTTTTTTAATGCAGGGCACCCCCCTTATGGTTTATCTGTCATATTAATATTGATGTTTCCGTGCTGGTGAAAATGTGAATTTCCCCTATGGGAATGAATCATCTTCATACCTCAAGAGAACTACAACACTGTTTTCAGACGTGATATAGACCAGTTGTTGTTAATTAAACATTTTCAAGTCAAGGACCCCCAGATTGATATGTACTGTATTAGGCCCCCATTTGAAGATATTTTGTACTAGGGATCCCAATAAGAGAAGTTTTTTGATGTTACAGTATATTCGGTACAGCATTCTACTGCTGTATACTGTACTGTAGGTCTGTGGGTCGGGACCCCCAGGGGGCGGGGGGGGGTCCTCAGATGACAGTGAAGTGACAATTTAAGGACTTTTAAGACCTTGTTAATACCTCAAAAGAAATAAAATAAAAGGTAAATTACCGCATCAAAAGTAATCAACAAACTACTATAAAAACTGGTCAAACATTGGCTAAATTGTCAAATAATATAAGACAGAAGCAACATTTTCACAATATTTATCTGTGGCACCGAGTCAAACTAGATAATCTCTTGCATTCCAAGTGGAGGTTGTGGGTTCAAATCCACCGTGGTGCATCCGGCTTTGTCGAGCGTCTACAACACCAATACAATTGGCCAGTGATGGAAAAAGTACTCAAATTTTTTACTTAAGTAAAAGTATCACTATAGAAATAGTCTGTTACAAGTAAAAGTCCGGAGATCAAAATGTACTTGAGTAAAAGTACAAATGTATTGGCATAAAAAATCTTTAGAAAATAGCAAATCTACAAGAGCTTGTAGATCGCGATGCAACGCATTGTGAGCTTGTAGATAGGCTATTTTCAAATGGCCAAAATGTATATACCTAGGGCTGAAGTGGTTACTGTATGTTTTGTAATAATCAAAATCTACAAAGTAACTAGTAACTGAAAATTTCAAATAATTGTAAAGGAGTAAAAGTACAATATTTGCCCTTGAGATATAGTGGAGCAGAAGTAAAAGTGCTGAAAAATGGAAATACTCCAGTTTAGTAAAAGTACCTAAAAGTTTTACTTAAGTACAGTACTTACGTAAATGTACTTAGCTACTTTACACCACTGCAATTGACCCTGTTCGGGTGTTCGGGGGAGGGAAGCCGGGCGGGGAGGGTGATATTGGTCATTGCACGTACTCCTACGGGCTGGGGGGGGGGGGGCACCTGTCAGCGGGGAGTGTTGGGCAGGAGGAGTAGGACGAAGGCCCTACGTTCTCCCGGTGGGGGCTCCTCACTGGCAGGTTAGTCAGTAGGAAACAACAGCATTGACAACACAGAAATGTGTTTGGGGAGGAATCAAATGGCATAACGACTAAATTGGGGAGAAAAAGGGGTAAAACATTTTTGGCTACTCTAAATAAAATAAAATAAAAATAATAATCTAAATTTATTTTAGTGTCATTTAGTGTTTTCCTCACGATCCCATTGAATATCTACAATTTTCAAGGCATTGCTTCAAAGATTTTGTTTTGTAGATTACACAAGGAAGAGCACATGATGTGAATAAATGCAAATATTCCATAAAAAATAATTATTTTCTGAGTAAACTATCACATTATTTGTCCGCTTTCAGGTTTCATGCCACTGTTTCTGACAATGTTTTGAACAAAGCATTGTTCCTTGGCACAAGCCACCTTGAAAGTTTTGGGTTATAAGTTATAGTATAACCACTACACCGCTGCCTTGTGTAGATGTATTGGTTAACCATTGTAGCTTCCTCAGTCTGTCTTTCATTACCTCCACGCTGCTCTTGCGCTGTGTTCTGCGGTAAGGCATCCTGCTGTGTCCCAGGGCGGAGGTCATCTGCGGTGACATAGATGTCCACTATCCTCTCCTCCCTCTCTCCCCTGTCTTCATCCTCTCTTCTCTCCTCGACCTCTACTTCCCTCTCTCCTCGAACATATCTGACCTTCTGTGTCAGGTCTGGCCTGGCGATGGCATACACATGCTCCTCAGACATTCTAGTTAATCTTCAAACTACGCTTGTTGTACAACTCGATGGAAGACACAACCTCTCGTTTGGTAAATGGCTGCAGAGCAGCCTATTGTTAACTTCTTTAAAGAGGGCAGGCGTAGCCAGTAAATGTCACAGGAAATGCACACCTCTGCTGTGGCGTGCATTTCCTCAGCTACAATATGACTGTAGTGAATTCACAGTTATCAATAGGACAGACTGTGAATGACAACTTTGTCTTTGTTCATATCCTTGCAGATGGTATGGCATTAGGCCTCATTGTAAATATGATGCATGTTCCACTCTGGAGGGATTTCCATGAATGAAAGCTACCCAGAACTCAGAAGCTTAGGGAGTGGTTGATCATAGTTTTTACAGAGAAGTTAAACTTTTGTTGAGGACACAGATACAGTTTTGTCAGGATACGCAGGGCCATGCTGACAGACATCATGGGTGATATTCTGATATTAAAGAGGATTTACGGCCGTGGCTAAGGCCGAAAGTATCATCAGGGAAATTTACCAC
The DNA here is from genome assembly GCF_963280865.1 of Gymnoscopelus braueri. Classification (NCBI taxonomy): domain Eukaryota; kingdom Metazoa; phylum Chordata; class Actinopteri; order Myctophiformes; family Myctophidae; genus Gymnoscopelus; species Gymnoscopelus braueri. The sequence continues at coordinate 6,393,100 of NC_137609.1, forward strand.
CCCAGCCATGGTCTGTTCAAACCGCTGCGGCATCCACGGCCAGGCAAACGATACAGGAGCATCGGGAGCAGTACCACCAGACTCATGAACAGTTTCTATCTAGCAGCAATTAGACTGCTGAATAAGAGCTAAGCCTGTGGCCACTGCACAGACTGAACTGAACTGTGTTTTTAATGCACAGACTGAACTGATCTGTGTTTTTAATGGACTGTCCTTTACATACATTCATGACTCTTAAATTATTATGCACATTAGACACTTTTTTTCATGCACATTATTATTCTACTAATAATTATTCTCTATATCTTTTAACTGCATTGATGGGCCTGCACAATTAAGAATTTCACCCATGTTACTTACGTAATGTGATGTGACAATAAAGTTGGATTCTGATTGTTACAGTAAACGTTAGCACAGTGTGATGTTGGTATAGAAAACAACTCACTAGAATACTCTACAATAGCTGTTGAAATGATTTAGACACCTGAGGAAACAGAAGGACCAACAAAGACAGGCATTGTCAGAACTCACAACCATTTTGTTGCCTTTATGTAGAACATACATATAGGGATGGGCAATATTATCGATATCACGATATATCGCGATATTTTATTTCGCGATACTGTATCGATACTCCAGTATCAATATCGCGATTAAAAATAATAATTTTTTTTTTTTTTTTTTTTTTGCTTTTTCAGATACAGGCTTTATGAAAAACATTCAAAGAACCTATCACAGATCTGCAGCTACTCAATATGTAGTGTATATATAAACAATATGTAGTTGTGATAAATGTATATATCGCAATATATCGCAATATATCGCAATATATCGCAATATATCCCAATATCGTGATACGACCCAAGTATCGTGATGCGTATCGCAATATAATCGTATCGTGACCCAAGTATCGTGATACGTATCGTATCGTGAGATTGTTGCCAATACCCATCCCTACATACATATAGGATTTTTTTGTAATTGCAGTGCAACAACATTAACACATCCCATGTGTCTGCCTTACATAAACATTTATGAACTAAAATGAGTTGCATGTGGGGTCAACTGGAATCCTAGCATCCATATTGTGGGGTGAACTCTTTGCGAAAATAGCCGATATACAAGCTCACAATCCATCGCAATGTGACACATTGTGAGCTTGTAGATCGGTTATTTTCAGCGATATGTATTTGCTGTAGAGGGAAATAAGGAGGGGGCCTAGTATAGACCTATGGGAGACTACGGTCAATGAAGTATAATCAGGTTTAAGTGGTTAAGTGCAGCAGAGGAGGTAGGTGATAGAGTGGAATCTATGCTATCACCTACAGTACCTGGAAACATCTATGCCGTCTCCCAAAACCTTCTCTTGTCCTCCTCACTAAACCCAACATAAGTGTTTTTGTCATTCTTTTAACACATAATTTGAGTGGCCTGTCTCAATTATTACATAATTGCCTAATCGTAATTATTTGAGATGATCACAATTATTTTGCATAACCGTTATAATCGTCATAATCGTTTCCATGTTGAAAAATGTTCATACATTTTCAAACATAAAAACATAATTTGCGGAAATAGTTTATAGACAAACATACAACGTGTCAACGTGTCGTGTTGTATGCTTGTAGATCTATTATTTCTATTAAACTATTACATTTTCAAAAGTATAAAGTTATTAAATGTCATTTATTTCTTATAGTTATTTGTCATATGTGAAATGTGTGTTAACAAAGCCTAAAAGCAAAACAGAAATGTAATATTTATTTATATGTTCCAATGTTCAATGTCAAAAACACAATTAAATGGTTAATCGCAATTTTTGTGTGACAATTAATTGTCAAGTAAAATGTCATGAATGTGACAACCCTATGAGTGGCATATATATCTTTCCTTCTGAAAACAAAAAAAACAAATAAGGGCGCGCTCCCACCGCACTTTTATTTTACCTCTGGGGCGGAATCTGCCAATGCTTTGTCAATGCAAATGCGTGGATTCTTGGCAAGACCATGAATCACAAAGCACAAATGGTTTCATGGGGAAGTTGCATCATGATACAAGGGGAATCTAGGGGAAAAAAATGTTGATTGTACAACGGTGCAAGAGTTATGGGCCAATTGTTAAGCTGCCACCATGATGCTGAATAAAGAAATTGGTGTAAAGGTCCTTCTTTGGCCTACTGGGAGTGTGTGTGTGCAAAGTGTCATGCTGATCAGTCCAGTGGTGCCAGTCTGCCAGACCAATCGGCAATGAAGGGGTTAAGTGCAGTGCAGCGGGTACTGTAGGACAGGTGATAGCGTAGAATCTATACTAATCTATCACCTATCTGGATCGCTGTCTCCCAAAACCTTTTCTAAACATCTCTTGTCCACTCCTCACTAAACCCAACGCATCTATGTGTCATTCTTTTCACATCATATAAGCGTCATATATTTTTCCACCTGAAAAACAAAGAACTGTGGTTACGCTCAAGCATGCTTGTGACAGGAAGTCACACCTCTCTCTTGTTGGACACAACGTGCTGTGCTGTGCTGCTCAATTCTGCAGCAAAGAGTCTTTGCACAGAATTAGCTATATGGCTTGATGTGCAGAAAGTCCTAAATTCTAACAAGTTGCTCAGGAGAAGGCAGAATCCCACCTTAGGAGCTGTGGTGTAAAGTAGCAAAGTTATTTCTCTCTCTCAGGTTTAATGTTATTATTCTACCAGTGTATAGCTTAATTTAAGTCAATTTAAGTGGACAGTAGCCATTGTGACAGCATTAGAATGTTACGTTCCCAAGATTTCTAATTCCATATGTGACAGCACTTGAAAGAATGGTACTGGACAAATGATCCAGTCTTTATGGCTTTATTTCATGTATTCAAGCAAACAAGCAAACAAAAAAAGTTCAAAACACAGTTAATGAACCTTGAAGAAAAACAGCTGCCTGGCTGTTTTGTTACGAAATGCACTTTGAACCTTTACTTTAACTTATACTGAAGGTGTCCTCCCCGACACCAGGGTCTACATGTCTCAATGGCAGAGTAGGGAGACCACCTACAACCACTGCAGATATACTAGTTATATTGTATTATTATACCATGTACCATACGGATTTGTTAAAATAATGTTTTATTCATTAACTTGAGTCCCGGATTGTAGCTTTAAGGAACTGATTTGGACCAAACCTAGTTCAGAATACATTACACAGAGTGCAACACACTTCATTGATCTATATGAACATGGTAATACAATGGAACAGATGACTGTTGTTATTCACATTCTATAGGCTCTCCTTTAACTAAATAATACATATATTTAAATTGTAATGTACATGTATGCGCATATTGAGTAAAATTGCAAGGCAGGCAAACCAAAGCAAACACACAAACTGCCACATGCAAACACACCCATCATGTACAGTAGCACCAACGCACCAGCTAACTAATACATGGAAAAAATAATGGTTTCAGTTGATAACTCTTTCACAGATCCAGTGGTTAAGTCCATCACATGATCTGTCGTTCCATCCTTTATGTTCTTTAACCTCAGGGTTAAGGTTAAAAAACTCAGCACAGTCTTCTTCTCCTATGTTATTAGGCTCATGAGGTGTCCAGTACCTGGAGAAAAGTAGGAACATTTAGTCAATTACCTTACCATATCTGTACCTGTACAAGGATGGGTTTTCACTCTAAGTATTGTTTTTAATCATTACCTCAAATTATATTCTAGATATTAGTTTCAAATGAACTGGATTATGAAATAAACAACTTATTATTATAATATAATTGTTGTAGTGATTGTCACGATGGGAGGTTTGTATTTTATTATAATACTACTCGGAGCCTTGCATGTCGGCAGTGGTGGAAAGTAACTAAGTACATTTACTTAAGTACTTAACTTAAGTACAATTTTGAGATATTTGTACTTTACTTGAGCATTTCCAATTTCCAATACTTTTACTTCTACTCCACTACATCTCGGAGACAAATATTGAACTTCTACTCCACTACAATCATGTGAAAACTTTAGTTACTAGTTACTTTTCAGATACAAATTATGATATTATGAAACATGCATGAACCACTTTATCCCTATTTTATACATAGGCTATTTGAAAATAGCATCTACAAGCTCACAACGTGTCACATCGCGACGCGTTGTGAGCTTGTAGATCTGCTTTTTTCAAACATTTTAGTACTTTTACTTTTGGTACTTTAAGTATATTTATACTTACTTTTGTACTTTTTATTAAGTAAATTTATAATTCTGGAGTTTTACTTGTAACAGTGTTAGGGGTGTGCCGATACTGTATATCTTCCCGCGATATATCGCGATACGTTTCCGTGACGATATGTATCGTTTTGGAAGAAAAAAAAGATTGTTTTTTACAATAATAATAATCAGGCATGCAAACAGCCCAGAGGTGAAAAAGGTGACAACATGTGGTCACACTATTGCCCTATTTGGATTCAAAACGGCTATTGTAGCTGAAAAGCTACAAGTTTGCGTGTCTGAATAATGCAAAACAGAAATATTTGTTTGCATTTGCTTTCCCCCCCCCCATATATTTTCATAATAAAAAAGTGCCATATATTGTATCGTATCGATGTCGTGAGCCCAATATCGTATCGTATCGTTTCATGAAATTAGTGTATCGGCACACCCCTAAACAGTGTATTTCTATGTTGCAGTATTGATACTTTTACTTAAGTAAAGAATTGGAGTACTTTTTCCACCACTGCATGTCGGGAACGCTGCAAGTCAGGAATACTTGCCCCACGCGTTGTGCAATACCCCTGTTATCTGATGTACACCCGCATCTAGGGGTGTGCCGATACACTAATTTCACCAAACGATACGATACGATATTTGGCTCAAAACTTCGATACGATTTCGATACGATACGCACTTTTTTATTATGAAAATATATGGGGGAGAGAAAATCCAAACAAATAATTCTGTTTTTGCATTATTCAGACGCAAACTTGTAGCTTTTCAGCTACAATAGCGGTTTTGAATCCAAATAGGGCAATAGTGTGACACCTGACCCGAAAAAAAACAACATGTTGTCACCCTTTTCACCTCGGGGCTGTTTTCAAGCCTGATTATTATTATTAAAAAAAAAAAAAAAAAAAAAAAAAAAAAAAGTTTTTTTTCCCCCCCCCGATTTTTTTTTCTTCCAAAACGATACATATCGTCACGAAAACGTATCGCGATATATCGCGGGACGATATATCGGCACACCCCTAGCGCATCACATTTGTTTCGTGCTGCCGCTTTCGTTCTCTTCCTTCAACTCAAAGGCTCTCGTAATTTCTGTTTCTTCTTTTTCTTTAAAGGGTTTTATGGTGGTTGGCATCCTTATTTGTTACATTAACCCACAAACGTGTTTATTATATAAATGTCTCCTCTGCTGCTGCATTATATTTTGTATAAGTCACCTCTTCAACTTCCACTTTCCTCAGCTCATCCACCATGCTATCCCTTTCCCTTTGGTAGTGACTACCATAGATATATATAAAGGCTAGATGACTCACCCGCGCTGCTGGCCAATGGAGTACGACGTTGCCACATGGCGGCCATCTTGCGACAGTCATTCATAACATTATTTCTATGGTGCATGTACTATTGAAATAACCATAGCGTGCTCAATTTTCATCCGATAATTATAATCATGTTTTTTTTGTTTTTATAACATTAAGTATGCAGTGTCATAACTACATCTTTGGTGTTTACAACACACCAAACAGTTTGAAAATCGGATGAAAATTGAGCACGCTATGGTTATTTCAATAGTCGCAAGGTGGCGGTTGAGCTACGCTTGCGACGCCCCCTTGAGCCATCTAGTCTTTATATATATCTATGGTGACTACAGTTCATAATAGCATATTCCACAGACTCCTCTTCCTGAAAATGATCACATAAACCTGTTTGCCAGTCAAATATGATGTTTTATTTAAAGAACTGTTTCCCAGTCTTAAACCCTTATTTAACCCTGTAATGATGACCTCCTCTCTCTACTTCTCATACTTTACCATTCTGTTGTCTCCAATTTTTCTTTGAATGTTATAGAAATACCTTCCTTCTCCTCCTCCATCCCAACATTACTGCCATTCTTCTACCACATTGTTCCATATTACATTGCATATGAAGCCACTTGTATTGGCTGTGTGACACAAAGCTTGGCCAATCAGTTAAGCCGGGTCGGGTTGGCCAATCAGGGACTAATACTGGCTAGATGGCACAAACGTGGCATGACGCTCCACCAATCTGTGACGCCTTGGAGTCATATGAGGCACACATGTTTGGTTGTACGCTTTCCAAGTTACACCCGTGTCAGACTGGCAGACTGACAGACAGACACACAGATTTGGTTAATTTAATAGAAGGATTTAACACCATTTAGAAGAATCTAGTAAAGAGGGAATATGTGAATTTTATTAAATATGAAATAAATGGAGTAGAAAGAAGGTAAAGTTTTACGTTGGTGTGGTCAGTGGCGTTCCATCGACCCACTTCCAGGTGTTTTCTTCCTCTCTGTCAGTCAAACCCAGCCACACTCTCCAGTTTAGACCAACAACAAAGTCCTGGACAGAAAAGCTGCTGGTTACTGAAGTATAAACTGAACAATAGATTTGAGTCTCCACAAATTAGGTCATAGCATGCACTATGCACTAATGCACACAAACGGATGCATTGCATGTACGTACGTACGAACACACACATACTCACATGCGCGCACACACATAAGCACACACACACACACACACACACACACACACACACACACACACACACACACACACACACACACACACACACACACACACACACACACACACACACACACACACACACACACACACACGCACATTATACCTGTTTTTCTTGGCTGTTTATGACAATCAGGTCTGATTGGTTGTCTTTACAGTATTGTCTGCTCTCCTCCCAGTTTTTCTCCTCAGTAGAGATGTAATAACAACCACAGCCAGATTTCTGCCATCCAGGTAATTCTAACAACAAATAAACATTGACACATGTGACACTTTCATTTGCTCAGATGAATGTCAAATGATGAACAACATGATATGATGAAGAAAAATAGTGACGTTTCACTGACCACAGAGCCTCTTCTTCAGGTCATCTCTCTCTTGAGTCAAGTTGATATTTCTGGTCTGTAATTTGACTATCTGTTCAGCCTGTAACTCTAACTGGTCAAGGTCTTTGACCAGGTTGCTGTCTGCGAGAAGGAGAATCAACAAACTGATTTGTTTTACATACAACTATGTTCTGTTAGTAAATCTTCATTTGACAATGAGACAAAGGGCCAAGTTTTGGGTAAACAGGCTAACCGGCGTGACGTGCAGTCAACAGTGGTGGGAAGTGGTGACAGACTGTCTGTGTAAAGAAGGCTTTCATATCATACTTGCTAGTCCTAGTCGTTATGGATACCACCGCGAGTTAGCCCGCGTCACAGGATGCCTGGAATTCCATATATGGCGCTAACTGACATATCCAAGTCTGACATCATAGACTCCATCTTTGGGCATGACTGACCGACATTGGGACTCCATATATGGATATGACTCACTCATAGTGACATAACCGGGATGACACAAGCACCATAGCCAACGATATAAAAGGCAAGGGAATCTCAGAGACAGATTCATATCTTACGATGACCCCCAGAGTAGATCCTCAAACCTCTCACCAGGAGCGTACCATGTACTAGCCAGGGTATCTGCCCCAAAATATGGCCCAATGTATTTGAAGCAACAGACGTCAACACAATTTCTGACTCAAATATAGCATGTAAAGATACTTTTATATGTTTATAGAATGACACTCACTGTGTATGACCAGGCCTATGATGGCAGCCAATAGGAGAAGGCACAGCGTTCCCAGACAACCAGCAGCAGCTCTGGAACGATTGTTCTTTGGCTCATCAGAACCTGAAAAACATAAGATAAACCTACAGTATGAGGTTACTTCAGAGGATTTAGAGTTTTGTTTCAAAAGTATGCGGTTGCTAAGGTGTAAAAGGTGGTTGCTAGTAGGGATGTCCGATATTATCGGCCTCCCGATATTAGCATAAAAAATTAATATCGGAAAATATCGGTATCGTTTTTTTTTGTTTAGTTTTTTATAAGTTACAGGAGTTCTTACTGTATGGTGTGTGTGATATGAAATGTGAGCTTACCATAATCACAGTAATCCTTAATCATATTCCATCATATTCAATCAGAGAAATGAGACAGACTCCAGTCCCTTTCAAATTAGAGCACTGCAGAGGGCAGGTGTGTGTGTCTGGGTCCAGCTGACGCTCGTTGACACTCGTTAATGTTATACTGTAGGTATCAAAGCAATTATGCTTCTGCACTGTCAAATAGACCAATTATTTGTTTACCAACATTGAGACTGGATGCACAGGTGATTGTTTCGTGCAATCAATTCCCAACCTGTTGTTTCGGGGTGCGCTGGTTTCAGCACACCCCAACCCCCTCTTGTGTGTTGGCTAGTGAGGCGTGTCCTAGCGAGACCTGACAGAATGGGTTTCATTGCGCGCATATTGGTTGCACGCATACTGGTTCTTATCAGTGTGACGTCGTCTGTTAATGGTTCTATAGGCCAACATCTAATCTAAGATTAGTGGGACTCATTCAAATGACCACCAGTGAGTCCCGGGACTCACTTTATTGAAAATCTAACAACATCACTGTATTATATTAGATTAATTAGATATTATATTGATATTATAGCTATTTTATTTTATTAGATATGTGATGTTTTTACCTAACAATTAGTTCACTTTTGGTGAAAAAGCCTGCATATATCGGTATTGGTTGATATCGGTATCGGAAATTAGGAGATGGACAATATCGATAAAAAAGGCAATATCGAACATCTCTTGCTAGGGTGAAACACGCAGTTGCAAGGCCATAGTAGGCGGTTGATGGGGTGTCGCTAGGGTGAAATAGGTGGTTGCAATAATGTAACGGGCAGTTGCCAGCGTAAAACGGGTGGTTGCTAGGGTAAAGTAGTTGGTTGCAAGGTGTACTCTATGGTAAAACAACAGGTTACCAGGGTGAGGTGGAGATTGCTATAGGGTAGTAGGCAGGGCAAAACGTGTGTTTGCTAGAGTAAAACAGATGGTTGTTGGGGAGAAACAGGTGCTAGTTACGATGTACTGTAGTAGGCAGCTGCAGGGTGTAAAAGATAGTTGCTGTGGTAAAACAGGTGGTTACTAGCATGTAGTAATCGGCTGCTCAGGGGTTGGTAGCATAAAATAGGTAGTAGTTATGGTGTAATCGGCAATTACTATGGAATTAATAGATTGTAATTTGTGGTTGCTATGGCATTGCCAGGGTTTGAATGGGTGCGATTGCGAGGAAGGCTGTAGTATTTGATTTTAATGTAATATAAAAGCTTATATTAACTGAGTGTAAAAAGCATAACAGCATAATATGTCATTAGAGTGTGATGGAACATGGGTTCAAAGGAACGGTCGTAACTCAAAAAGTATAAATCTCTGAGATTAACATTTAGCAGGAATCAGTGGAAACACCTAAACCAAGGGTCTTCAACAGGGGGTCCGGGACCCCTAGGTGGTCCTCAGAGTTACTTCAGGGGGTCCGCCAAATCTTTGTGTGAAATGATTTTTTTTAAATCTTAACCACTTGAACCCTAGCATCCCTTTTTCTGAGGAAAACTTTAGCCAAAAAATAGCAGATCTACAAGCTCACAACGCCTCGCAGCGCGAGGCGTTGTGAGCTTGTAGATCTGCTATTTTTTGGCAAAGAGGCTTGGTGTAGAGCGAAAAAAGAGCAGACCAAGTAAACCAAAAAAGTTTAATCTGAAACACAATTTTATACAATATAGAGGGGGTCCCTGCTTCATCTCTCACTCAGCTAGGGGGTCCTTGGCCTGAAAACGTTGAAGACCCCTGGTCTAGTATGTGAAGAGTCTAACTTGGCTATTGACTCATTTTGGATTAAAAAAAAATTCTTCCTGACTTTTTCTGCTTTTATGAATGGCTTTTTGAGAAACGGTCACATATGTCCACCTGTTTCTCACCTGCCTTTTTTTTTTCCTTCAGGAGACAGAAGAAATTCTGCCAAGTCATTCTGCCTCATTCCTTCTGAAGGAAATTGTGTCTAGGTGTGTAGCAGGTCCCTGCTTCATCTCTCACTCAACTAGGGGGTCCTTGGCCTGAAAACGTTGAAGACCCCTGGCCTAAACATTTAGATGTCTATATTTTGTCTGTAGTCTAAGAAGACAAGGTCTAATATCAGCATGACACCCATGGATCTCAGACTTCATGTGGCTAGTCTTAGCAGTCTATCTATCATGTCACACAAAACTCCTTTTACACTGAGGACAAAACCTTGAACAGAACTTGGCAATGCTACAGACAGGTGCCAACCAAGGATGCACATACATTTAGCAAATGTGTTACACGACTGACAAAATCACAAGGTCACCAGCACTCACTTCAGCGTCTGACGCTGATGAAAGCTCACACGTGTGCCGTGTGTGGTTGTTGCCAGTGCCAAATGATAAAACGGAAGGATTTCAAGCTGGTGGTTTTGTTTCAACTATTTTCAACACTGTTCAGTTTTTTTTCTTTTTCTTTTCTTTTTACGAGTGCTTGCATTTGCTTTGCACTACTTGGAACAGTGGCGTACGCACTGTAGAGGCAGGACAGGCGGATGATATAGGTTTTTAAATGCAGGCACCCCCCTTATGGTTTATCTGTCATATTGATATTGATGTTTCCGTGCTGGTGAAAATGTGAATTAATCATCTTCATATCTAGGAGAACTATACAACACTGTTTTCAGTCGTGATATGACCAGTTGTTGTTAATTAAACATTTTCAAGTCAAGGACCCCCAGATTGATATGTGTTAGGCCCCCATTTGAAGATATTTTGTACCAGGGATCCCAATAAGAGACTTTTGATTTTTGATGTTACAGTATATTCGGTACAGCATTCTACTGCTGTATACTGTACTGTAGGTCAGTGGTTCTCAACCTGTGCGACGGGACCCCCAGGGGGGTCCCCATATGATTTTTCTTTTTTTTGGGGGGGGGGGTCCTCAGATGACAGTGAAGTGACAATTTAAGGACTTTTAAGACCTTGTTTATACCTCAAAAGAAAGAAAAAGAAAGAAAATAAAAAGTAAATTACTGCATCAAAAGTAATCAACAAACTACTATAAAAACTGGTCAAACATTGGCTAAATTGTCAAATAATATAAGACAGATGCAAAATGTGTACAAATATTTTCACAATATTTATCTGTGGCAAAAAATCTAAGTGAAGGTGCTCGGGTGGCGCAGTGGTAAAGTCCCTGCCCACCACCATGGAGGTTGTGGGTTTAAATCCACCGTGGTGCATCCGGCTGTGTCGAGCGTCTACACGAACACAATTGGCCAGTGGTGGAAAAAGTACTCAAATGTTTTACTTAAGTAAAAGTATCAATACTGCACTATAGAAATACTCTGTTACAAGTATAAGTCCGGAAATCAAAATGTACTTGAGTAAAAGTACAAAAGTATTGGCATCAAAATATACTTAAAGTACCAAAAGTAAAAGTAGTCACTATGCAGTTTTCAAATGTATAAAAATCTTTAGAAAATAGCCTATCTACAAGCTCACAATGCGTCGCATCTTGAGATGTAGTGGAGCAGAAGCAAAAGTGCTGAAAAATGGAAATACTCCAGTTTTCAAGGCATTGCTTCAAAGATTTTGTTTTGTAGATTACACAAGGAAGAGAACATGATGTTAATAAATGCAAATATTCCATTAAAAAATACCTTATTTTCTGAGTAAACTATCACATTAAGTTATCAATTTTGGCCGCTTTCAGGTTTCATGCCACTATTTCTGAAAATGTTTTTAACAGGGCATTGCTCCTTGGCACAAGCCACCTTGAAAGTTTTGGGTTAAATTATAGTATAACCACTACACCGCTGCCTTTGTGTAGATGCGTTGGTTAACCATTGTAGCTTCCTCTCTCTTTCATTACCTCCACGCTGCTCTTGTGCTGTGTTCTGCGGCACGGCATCCTGCTGTGTCCCAGGGCGGAGGTCATCTGCGGTGACGTAGATGTCCACTATCCTCTCCTCCCTCTCTCCCCTGTCTTCATCCTCTCCTCTCTCCTCCACCTCTACTTCCCTCTCTCCTCGACTATATCTGACTTTCTGCGTCAGGTCAGGCCTGGCGACGGCATACACATGCTCCTCAGACATTCTAGTTCATCTTCAAACTACGCTTGTTGTACAACTCGATGGAAGACACAACCTCTCGTTTGGTAAATGGCTGCAGAGCAGCCTATTGTTAACTTCTTTAAAGAGGGCAGGCGTAGCCAGAAAATGTCACAGGAAATGCCCACCTCTGCTGTGGCGTGAATTTCCTCAGCTACAATATGACTTTAGTGAATTCACAGTTATCAATAGGACAGACTGTGAATGACGACTTTGTCTTTGTTCATGTCATAAATCCACGTGTTTTCTCTCCCCAGTGAGTTGTAACTAGTGTTGCCATTTGAATACCAATAGGACCTCAATGGAAACGGACTTTCCATTGAGGTCAAAGTGTTTTAACTGTACTTTCTGCCTAATAAAATCTTCAATCAATCAATCAATCAATCAATACTGTAAGCGTGAACGCATCGCTTTTTTCATAGATTTTCTTGTTAATACCTGGCAACCCCCCCCTTCTCTCTCTCTCTCTCTCTCTCTCTCTCTCTCTCTCTCTCTCTCTCTCTCTGATCAGATGCGCTGTATTGCGCTAGTGACACACACACACACACACACACACACACACACACACACACACACACACACACACACAAAGTCACACAGACACGTCGCAACGCAGCGCGCAGTTCCACCAGTCCACCACCACACAAATATAAATTAAATTAATTCTTAAGAAGTTTACGACATCTCTGTTCCGGCGGGTTAGGGTTTGGCGGGGATGAAGGGTACAGTTGTCCCCCCCCCCCCCCCAAATGTACCCTTCATCCCCGCCTGTCGGCGGGCCTGTTCAAAGTACATATCACTGTTTGGAATCATTTTTACACAGGGCACTGTTCCTTTATGAATTACATTATAGCCACTTCTCCAGAGAGCACTAAACCACTGCTCTGGCATAATATCCATAGATGTGTTACAGTAGTTAACCAGTTTAGCGTTATATTATTATAATTTTTTACCTCCATGCTGTGGTGCAGTCCTCTGTACAGCATTCTGCTGGGTCCCACGGTCAGGGTGATGAACTCTGAGTCTGTCATATATGTTGTTTGTCGGGTATGGCCTGGTGTACACGTCCTCAGACATTCTAGTTCATCTTCAAACTACGCTTGTTGTACAACTCGATGGAAGACACAACCTCTCGTTTGGTAAATGGCTGCAGAGCAGCCTATTGTTAACTTCTTTAAAGAGGGCAGGCGTAGCCAGCAAATGTCACAGGAAATGCCCACCTCTGCTGTGGCGTGCATTTCCTCAGCTACAATATGACTTTAGTGAATTCACTGTTATCAATAGGACAGACTGTGAATGATGACTTTGTCTTTGTTCATGTCCTTGCAGATGGTATGGCATTAGGCCTCATTGTAAATATGATACATGCTCCACTCTGGAGGGATTTCCATGAATGAAAGCTACCCAGAACTCAGAAGCTTAGGGAGTGGTTGATCATAGTTTTTACAGACAGACATCATGGGTGATATTCTGATATTAAAGAGGATTTACGGCTGTGGCTAAGGCCGAAAGTATCATCAGGGACATTTACCACCCCAGCCATGGTCTGTTCAAACCGCTGCGGCATCCACGGCCAGGCAAACGATACAGGAGCATCGGGAGCAGTACCACCAGACTCATGAACAGTTTCTATCTAGCAGCAATTAGACTGCTGAATAAGAGCTAAGCCTGTGGCCACTGCACACAGACTGAACTGAACTGTGTTTTTAATGCACAGACTGAACTGATCTGTGTTTTTAATGGACTGTCCTTTACATACATTCATTATTAAATTATTATGCACATTAGCCACTTTTTTCATGCACTTTATTCTACCTCTATTCTCCATATCTTTTAACTGCATTGATGGGCCTGCACAATTAAGAATTTCACCCATGTTACTTACGTAATGTGATGTGACAATAAAGTTTGATTCTGATTCTTGCAGTAAATGTTAGCACAGTGTGATGTTGGTATAGAAAACAACTCACTAGAATACTTTGCAATAGCTGTTGAAATGATTTAGACAATAGCACCTGAGGAAACAGAAGGACCAACAAAGACAGGCATTGTCAGAACTCACAACCATTTTGTTGCCTTGCCTGTATGTAGAACATACATATAGGAAATGTTTTTTGGTTGCAGTGCAACAACATTAACGCATCCAATGTGTCTGCCTTACATAGGCCTACTGTAAACATTTATTAACTCAAATTAGTTGCATGTGGGGTCAACTGGAATCCTAGCATCCCTATTGTGGCGTGAACTCTTTGCGAAAATAGCCGATATACAAGCTCATAATCCATCGCAATGTGACGCATTGTGAGCTTGTAGATTGGTTATTTTCAGCGATATGTATTTGCTGTAGAGGGAAATAAGGAGGGGGCCTAGTATAGACCTATGGGAGACTCCGGTCAATGAAGTATAATCAGGTTTAAGTGGTTTAGTGCAGCAGAGGAGGTAGGCTATCACCTACAGTACAGTATCTGAAAACATCTATGCCGTCTCCCAAAACCTTCTCTTGTCCTCCTCACTAAACCCAACATATGTGTTTTTGTCATTCTTGTAACACATCATTTGAGTGGCTAGGCCTGTCTCAATTATTACATAATTGCCTAATCGTAATTATCTGAGATAATCACAATTATTTTGCATAACCGTTATAATCGTCATAATCGTTTCCATGTTGAAAAATGTAAATACATTTTCAAATATAAAAAAAAAATTTGCGGAAATAGTTGATCTACAAGCATACAACGTGTCACATGCTTGTAGATCAACAATTTCTATTCTTTCTATTAAACTATTACATTTTCAAAAGTATAAAGTTATTAAATATGTCAGTCATTTATTTCTTATAGTGATTTTTCATATGTGAAATGTGTTTACAAAGCCTAAAAGCAAAACAGAAATGTAATATTTATATGTTCCAACGTTCAATGTCAAAAACACAATTAAATCCTTAATCGCAATTATTTGTGTGACAATTAATCGTCAAGTAAAATGTCATGAATGTGACAACCCTATGAGTGGCACATATCTTTCCTTCTGAAAAACAAAGAACTGTGGTTACGCTCAACTCAAGTATGTTTGTGACAGGAAGTCACACCTCTCTCTCTCTGTGCTGCTCAGCTCAATTCTGCAGCAAAGAACTTTCACACAGAATTAGCTAGTTAGCAAATAGTAGTAGCAAAAAGTTTGTTGTGAAGAACAACACGCAAAATCTACGGAAAATCTAGCCTGGCACAAATGGGCATATAGGTTGCATCATGATACTATAGGGGAATCTAGAGGGACAAAATGTTGATTGTACAACGGTGCAAGAGTTATGGGCCAAAACGTGAAGCTGCCAGTTATAGCGCCACCATGAGGCTGAATAAAGAAATTGGTGTAAAGATTCTACTTTGGGCTACTGGGAGTGTGTGTGTGCAAAGTGTCATGCTGATCAGTCCAGTGGTGCCAGTCTGCCAGACCAATCGGCAATGAAGGGGTTAAGTGCAGTGCAGCGGGTACTGTAGGTGATAGTGTAGAATCTATGCTATCACCTCTCTGGATCTATGCCGTCTCCCAAAACCTTTTCTAAACATCTCTTGTCCACTCCTCACTAAACCCAACGCATCTATGTGTCATTCTTTTCACATCATATAAGCGTCATATATCTTTCCACCTGAAAAACAAAGAACTGTGGTTACGCTCAAGCATGCTTGTGAAAGGAAGTCACACCTCTCTCTCGTTGGACGCAACGTGCTGTGCTGCTCAGCTCAATTCTGCAGCAAAGAGCCTTTGCACAGAATTAGTTACAGTATATGGCTTGACATGCAGAAAGTCCTAGATTCTAACAAGTTGCTCAGAAGAAGGCAGAATCCCACCTTAGGAGCTGTGGTGTAAAGTAACAAAGTTCTTCTCTCTCTCAGGTTTAATGTTATTATTCTACCAGTGTATAGCTTAATTTAAGTCAATTTAAGTGAACAGTAGCCATTGTGACAGCATTAGAATGTTACGTTCCCAAGATTTCTAATTCCATATGTGACAGCACTTGAAAGAATGGTACTGGACAAATGATCCAGTCTTTATGGCTTTATTTCATGTATTCAAGCAAACAAGCAAACAAGCAACAAAAAAAGTTCAAAACACAGTTAATGAACCTTGAAGAAAAACAGCTGACTGGCTGTTTTGTTACGAAATGCACTTTGAACCTTTACTTTAACTTTTACTGAAGGTGTCCTCCCCGACACCAGGGTCTAAATGTCTCAATGGCAGAGTAGGGAGACCACCTACAACCACTGCAGATGTACTAGTTATATTGTATTACTAACATGTACCATGTACGGATTTGTTAAAATAATGTTTTATTCATTAACTTGAGTCCCGGATTGTAGCTTTAAGGAACTGATTTGGACCAAACCCAGTTCAGAATACATTACACAGAATGCAACACACTTCATTGATCTATATGAACATGGTAATACAATTGAACAGATGACTGTTGTTATTCACATTCTATAGGCTCTCCTTTAACTAAATAATACATATATTTAAATTGTAATGTACATGTATGTGCATATTGAGTAGAATTGCAAGGCAGGCAAACCAAAGCAAACACACAAACTGCCACATGCAAACACACCCATCATGTACAGTAGCACCAACGCACCAGCTAACTAATACATGGAAAAAATAATGGTTTCAGTAGATAACTCTTTCACAGATCCAGTGGTTAAGTGCATCACATGATCTGTCGTTCCATCCTTTATGTTCTTTAACCTCAGGGTTAGGGTTAAAAAACTCAGCACAGTCTTCTTCAGTATTAGGAGGGTTTCCTTTGTTATTAGGCTCAGGATGTCTCCAGTACCTGGAGAAAAGTAGGAACATTTAGTCAATTACCTTACCTGTACAAGGATGGGTTTTCACTCTAAGTATTGTTTTTAATTATTACCTCAAATTATATTCTAGATATTAGTTTCAAATTAACTGGATTATGAAATAAACAACTTATTATTATAATATAATTGTTGTAGTGATTGTCACGATGGGAGGTTTGTATTTTATTATAATACTACTCGGAGCCTTGCATGTCGGCAGTGGTGGAAAGTAACTAAGTACATTTACTTAAGTACTGTACTTAAGTACAATTTTGAGATATTTGTACTTTACTTGAGCATTTCCAATTTCCAATACTTTTACTTCTACTCCACTACATCTCGGAGACAAATATTGAACTTCTACTCCACTACAATCATGTAAAAACTTTAGTTACTAGTTACTTTTCAGATATAAATTATGATATTATGAAACATACATTAACCACTTTAGCCCTATTTTATACATAGGCTATTTGAAAATAGCAGATCTACAAGCTCACAACGCGTCACATCGCGACGCGTTGTGAGCTTGTAGATCTGCTTTTTTCAAACATTTTAGTACTTTTACTTTTGGTACTTTAAGTATATTTTGATCCCAAAACTTTTGTACTTTTAATTAAGTAGATTTAGAATTCTGGAGTTTTACTTGTAACAGAGTATTTCTATGTTGCAGTATTGATACTTTTACTTAAGTAAAGAATTTGAGTACTTTTTCCACCACTGCATGTCGGGAACGATGCAAGTCAGGAATACTTGCCCCACGCATTGTGCAATACCCCTGTTATCTGATGTACACCCGCATCACATTTGTTTCGTGCTGCCGCTTTCGTTCTCTTCCTTCAACTCAACAGCTCTTGTAATTTCTGTTTCTTCTTTTTCTTTATAGGGTTTTATGGTGGTTGGCATCCTTATTTGCTACATTAACCCACAAACTTGTTTATTATATAAATGTCTCCTCTGCTGCTGGATTATATTTTGTATAAGTCACCTCTTCAACTTCCACTTTCCTCAGCTCATCCACCATGCTATCCCTTTCCCTTTGGTAGTGACTACAGTCTATAATAGCATATTCCACAGACTCCTCTTCCTGGCAATGATCACATAAACCTATTTGCCAATCAAATACGATGTTTTATTTAATAAACTGTTTCCCAGTCTTAAACCCTTATTTAACCCTGTAATGATGACCTCCTCTCTCTACTTCTCATTCTGTTTTTACCCATTTTTCTTTGAATGTTATAAAAATACCTTCCTTCTCCTCCTCCATCCCAACATTACTGCCATTCTTCTACCACATTGTTCCATATTACATTGCATTATATTGGCTGTGTGACACAAAGCTTGGCCAATCAGTTAAGCCGACGAGTCGGGTTGGTCCAATACTGGCTAGATGGCACAAACGTGGCATGACGCTCCACCAATCTGTGACGCCTTGGAGTCATATAAGGCACACAGGTTTGGTCGTACGCTTTCCAAGTTACACCCGTGTCAGTCTGGCAGACTTACAGACAGACACACAGATTTGGTGAATTTAATAGAAGGATTTAACACCATTTAGAAGAATCTAGTAAAGAGGGAATATGTGAATTTTATTAAATATGAAATAAATGGAGTAGAAAGAAGGTAAAGTTTTACGTTGGTGTGGTCAGTGGCGTTCCATCGACCCACTTCCAGGTTTTTTCTTCCTCTCTGTCAGTCAAACCCAGCCACACTCTCCAGTTTAGACGAACAACAAAGTCCTGGACAGAAAAGCTGCTGGTTACTGAAGCGCACACACACACACACACACACACACACACACACACACACACACACACACACACACACACACACACACACACACACACACGCACATTATACCTGTTTTTCTTTGCTGTTTATGACCATCAGGTCTGATTGGTTGTCTTTACAGTATTGTCTGCTGTCCTCCCAGTTCTTCGTTTCAGTAGAGATGTAATAATAACTGCTGGCAAGTTTCTTCCATCCAGGTAATTCTAACAACACATAAACATCGACACTGTTCTTTAATCTGCTCAGATTAATGACAAATGATGAACAACATGACGTAACAATGAAGGAAAATAGTTAGTGATGTTTCACTGACCACGGAGCCTCTTCTTCTGGTCATCTCTCTCTTCAGTCAGGTTGATATTTCTGGTCTGTAATTCATCCAAACTGGTCTGGAACTCATCCAAACTGGTCTGGAATTTGGCTTTCTCTTCATCCAGGTTATGTCTTGTCTCAGTGGTCTGTAACTCTAACTGGTCAAGGCGTTTGACCAGGTTGCTGTCTGCGAGAAGGACAATCAACAAACTGATTTGTTTTACATACAACTATGTTCTGTTAGTAAATCTTCATTTGACAATGAGACAAAGGGCCAAGTTTTGGGTAAACAGGCTAACCGGCGTGACGTGCAGTCAACAGTGGTGGGAAGTGGTGACAGACTTTCTGTGTAAAGAAGGCTTTCATATCATACTTGCTAGTCCTAGTCGTTATGGATACCACCGCGAGTTAGCCCGCGTCACAGGATGCCTGGAATTCCATATATGGCGCTAACTGACATATCCAAGTCTGACATCATAGACTCCATCTTTGGGCATGACTGACCGACATTGGGACTCCATATATGGATATGACTCACTCATAGTGACATAACCGGGATGACACAAGCACCATAGCCAACGATATAAAAGGCAAGGGAATCTCAGAGACAGATTCATATCTTACGATGACCCCCAGAGTAGATCCTCAAACCTCTCACCAGGAGCGTACCATGTACTAGCCAGGGTATCTGCCCCAAAATATGGCCCAATGTATTTGAAGCAACAGACGTCAACACAATTTCTGACTCAAATATAGCATGTAAAGATACTTTTATATGTTTATAGAATGACACTCACTGTGTATGACCAGGCCTATGATGGCAGCCAATAGGAGAAGGCACAGCGTTCCCAGACAACCAGCAGCAGCTCTGGAACGATTGTTCTTTGGCTCATCAGAACCTGAAAAACATAAGATAAACCTACAGTATGAGGTTACTTCAGAGGATTTAGAGTTTTGTTTCAAAAGTATGCGGTTGCTAAGGTGTAAAAGGTGGTTGCTAGTAGGGATGTCCGATATTATCGGCCTCCCGATATTAGCATAAAAAATTAATATCGGAAAATATCGGTATCGTTTTTTTTTGTTTAGTTTTTTATAAGTTACAGGAGTTCTTACTGTATGGTGTGTGTGATATGAAATGTGAGCTTACCATAATCACAGTAATCCTTAATCATATTCCATCATATTCAATCAGAGAAATGAGACAGACTCCAGTCCCTTTCAAATTAGAGCACTGCAGAGGGCAGGTGTGTGTGTCTGGGTCCAGCTGACGCTCGTTGACACTCGTTAATGTTATACTGTAGGTATCAAAGCAATTATGCTTCTGCACTGTCAAATAGACCAATTATTTGTTTACCAACATTGAGACTGGATGCACAGGTGATTGTTTCGTGCAATCAATTCCCAACCTGTTGTTTCGGGGTGCGCTGGTTTCAGCACACCCCAACCCCCTCTTGTGTGTTGGCTAGTGAGGCGTGTCCTAGCGAGACCTGACAGAATGGGTTTCATTGCGCGCATATTGGTTGCACGCATACTGGTTCTTATCAGTGTGACGTCGTCTGTTAATGGTTCTATAGGCCAACATCTAATCTAAGATTAGTGGGACTCATTCAAATGACCACCAGTGAGTCCCGGGACTCACTTTATTGAAAATCTAACAACATCACTGTATTATATTAGATTAATTAGATATTATATTGATATTATAGCTATTTTATTTTATTAGATATGTGATGTTTTTACCTAACAATTAGTTCACTTTTGGTGAAAAAGCCTGCATATATCGGTATTGGTTGATATCGGTATCGGAAATTAGGAGATGGACAATATCGATAAAAAAGGCAATATCGAACATCTCTTGCTAGGGTGAAACACGCAGTTGCAAGGCCATAGTAGGCGGTTGATGGGGTGTCGCTAGGGTGAAATAGGTGGTTGCAATAATGTAACGGGCAGTTGCCAGCGTAAAACGGGTGGTTGCTAGGGTAAAGTAGTTGGTTGCAAGGTGTACTCTATGGTAAAACAACAGGTTACCAGGGTGAGGTGGAGATTGCTATAGGGTAGTAGGCAGGGCAAAACGTGTGTTTGCTAGAGTAAAACAGATGGTTGTTGGGGAGAAACAGGTGCTAGTTACGATGTACTGTAGTAGGCAGCTGCAGGGTGTAAAAGATGGTTGCTGTGGTAAAACAGGTGGTTACTAGCATGTAGTAATCGGCTGCTCAGGGGTTGGTAGCATAAAATAGGTAGTAGTTATGGTGTAATCGGCAATTACTATGGAATTAATAGATTGTAATTTGTGGTTGCTATGGCATTGCCAGGGTTTGAATGGGTGCGATTGCGAGGAAGGCTGTAGTATTTGATTTTAATGTAATATAAAAGCTTATATTAACTGAGTGTAAAAAGCATAACAGCATAATATGTCATTAGAGTGTGATGGAACATGGGTTCAAAGGAACGGTCGTAACTCAAAAAGTATAAATCTCTGAGATTAACATTTAGCAGGAATCAGTGGAAACACCTAAACCAAGGGTCTTCAACAGGGGGTCCGGGACCCCTAGGTGGTCCTCAGAGTTACTTCAGGGGGTCCGCCAAATCTTTGTGTGAAATGATTTTTTTTAAATCTTAACCACTTGAACCCTAGCATCCCTTTTTCTGAGGAAAACTTTAGCCAAAAAATAGCAGATCTACAAGCTCACAACGCCTCGCAGCGCGAGGCGTTGTGAGCTTGTAGATCTGCTATTTTTTGGCAAAGAGGCTTGGTGTAGAGCGAAAAAAGAGCAGACCAAGTAAACCAAAAAAGTTTAATCTGAAACACAATTTTATACAATATAGAGGGGGTCCCTGCTTCATCTCTCACTCAGCTAGGGGGTCCTTGGCCTGAAAACGTTGAAGACCCCTGGTCTAGTATGTGAAGAGTCTAACTTGGCTATTGACTCATTTTGGATTAAAAAAAAATTCTTCCTGACTTTTTCTGCTTTTATGAATGGCTTTTTGAGAAACGGTCAAATATGTCCACCTGTTTCTCACCTGCCTTTTTTTTTTCCTTCAGGAGACAGAAGAAATTCTGCCAAGTCATTCTGCCTCATTCCTTCTGAAGGAAATTGTGTCTAGGTGTGTAGCAGGTCCCTGCTTCATCTCTCACTCAACTAGGGGGTCCTTGGCCTGAAAACGTTGAAGACCCCTGGCCTAAACATTTAGATGTCTATATTTTGTCTGTAGTCTAAGAAGACAAGGTCTAATATCAGCATGACACCCATGGATCTCAGACTTCATGTGGCTAGTCTTAGCAGTCTATCTATCATGTCACACAAAACTCCTTTTACACTGAGGACAAAACCTTGAACAGAACTTGGCAATGCTACAGACAGGTGCCAACCAAGGATGCACATACATTTAGCAAATGTGTTACACGACTGACAAAATCACAAGGTCACCAGCACTCACTTCAGCGTCTGACGCTGATGAAAGCTCACACGTGTGCCGTGTGTGGTTGTTGCCAGTGCCAAATGATAAAACGGAAGGATTTCAAGCTGGTGGTTTTGTTTCAACTATTTTCAACACTGTGTTCAGTTTTTTTTCTTTTTCTTTTCTTTTTACGAGTGCTTGCATTTGCTTTGCACTACTTGGAACAGTGGCGTACGCACTGTAGAGGCAGGACAGGCGGTCGCCTGCCCAACTAAGATCTCGCCTCCCCTAGAAAACCCAAATAACCCGAAAATGTCAATGCGTGCTTAATGTCCTCAAAGTCACGCATCCAACAAGATTTGAACTGAGCAGATTGGACCTTCCGTTCCAGAGATAATGGCCAAAACATCTTGAAAAAGGCCACTTTCGCCGGTTTTCGATCGCCGATTTTCGAGGGGGGGACCAAAAAAAATCTCGCCTGCCCTAAATGTAATTCCTGTGGACGCTACTGACTTGGAACCAGGAGTATGATGATGATATAGGTTTTTAAATGCAGGCACCCCCCTTATGGTTTATCTGTCATATTGATATTGATGTTTCCGTGCTGGTGAAAATGTGAATTAATCATCTTCATATCTAGGAGAACTATACAACACTGTTTTCAGTCGTGATATGACCAGTTGTTGTTAATTAAACATTTTCAAGTCAAGGACCCCCAGATTGATATGTGTTAGGCCCCCATTTGAAGATATTTTGTACCAGGGATCCCAATAAGAGACTTTTGATTTTTGATGTTACAGTATATTCGGTACAGCATTCTACTGCTGTATACTGTACTGTAGGTCAGTGGTTCTCAACCTGTGCGACGGGACCCCCAGGGGGGTCCCCATATGATTTTTCTTTTTTTTTGGGGGGGGGGGTCCTCAGATGACAGTGAAGTGACAATTTAAGGACTTTTAAGACCTTGTTTATACCTCAAAAGAAAGAAAAAGAAAGAAAATAAAAAGTAAATTACTGCATCAAAAGTAATCAACAAACTACTATAAAAACTGGTCAAACATTGGCTAAATTGTCAAATAATATAAGACAGATGCAAAATGTGTACAAATATTTTCACAATATTTATCTGTGGCAAAAAATCTAAGTGAAGGTGCTCGGGTGGCGCAGTGGTAAAGTCCCTGCCCACCACCATGGAGGTTGTGGGTTTAAATCCACCGTGGTGCATCCGGCTGTGTCGAGCGTCTACACGAACACAATTGGCCAGTGGTGGAAAAAGTACTCAAATGTTTTACTTAAGTAAAAGTATCAATACTGCACTATAGAAATACTCTGTTACAAGTATAAGTCCGGAAATCAAAATGTACTTGAGTAAAAGTACAAAAGTATTGGCATCAAAATATACTTAAAGTACCAAAAGTAAAAGTAGTCACTATGCAGTTTTCAAATGTATAAAAATCTTTAGAAAATAGCCTATCTACAAGCTCACAATGCGTCGCATCTTGAGATGTAGTGGAGCAGAAGCAAAAGTGCTGAAAAATGGAAATACTCCAGTTTTCAAGGCATTGCTTCAAAGATTTTGTTTTGTAGATTACACAAGGAAGAGAACATGATGTTAATAAATGCAAATATTCCATTAAAAAATACCTTATTTTCTGAGTAAACTATCACATTAAGTTATCAATTTTGGCCGCTTTCAGGTTTCATGCCACTATTTCTGAAAATGTTTTTAACAGGGCATTGCTCCTTGGCACAAGCCACCTTGAAAGTTTTGGGTTAAATTATAGTATAACCACTACACCGCTGCCTTTGTGTAGATGCGTTGGTTAACCATTGTAGCTTCCTCTCTCTTTCATTACCTCCACGCTGCTCTTGTGCTGTGTTCTGCGGCACGGCATCCTGCTGTGTCCCAGGGCGGAGGTCATCTGCGGTGACGTAGATGTCCACTATCCTCTCCTCCCTCTCTCCCCTGTCTTCATCCTCTCCTCTCTCCTCCACCTCTACTTCCCTCTCTCCTCGACTATATCTGACTTTCTGCGTCAGGTCAGGCCTGGCGACGGCATACACATGCTCCTCAGACATTCTAGTTCATCTTCAAACTACGCTTGTTGTACAACTCGATGGAAGACACAACCTCTCGTTTGGTAAATGGCTGCAGAGCAGCCTATTGTTAACTTCTTTAAAGAGGGCAGGCGTAGCCAGAAAATGTCACAGGAAATGCCCACCTCTGCTGTGGCGTGAATTTCCTCAGCTACAATATGACTTTAGTGAATTCACAGTTATCAATAGGACAGACTGTGAATGACGACTTTGTCTTTGTTCATGTCATAAATCCACGTGTTTTCTCTCCCCAGTGAGTTGTAACTAGTGTTGCCATTTGAATACCAATAGGACCTCAATGGAAACGGACTTTCCATTGAGGTCAAAGTGTTTTAACTGTACTTTCTGCCTAATAAAATCTTCAATCAATCAATCAATCAATCAATACTGTAAGCGTGAACGCATCGCTTTTTTCATAGATTTTCTTGTTAATACCTGGCAACCCCCCCCTTCTCTCTCTCTCTCTCTCTCTCTCTCTCTCTCTCTCTCTCTCTGATCAGATGCGCTGTATTGCGCTAGTGACACACACACACACACACACACACACACACACACACACACACACACACACAAAGTCACACAGACACGTCGCAACGCAGCGCGCAGTTCCACCAGTCCACCACCACACAAATATAAATTAAATTAATTCTTAAGAAGTTTACGACATCTCTGTTCCGGCGGGTTAGGGTTTGGCGGGGATGAAGGGTACAGTTGTCCCCCCCCCCCCCCCCAAATGTACCCTTCATCCCCGCCTGTCGGCGGGCCTGTTCAAAGTACATATCACTGTTTGGAATCATTTTTACACAGGGCACTGTTCCTTTATGAATTACATTATAGCCACTTCTCCAGAGAGCACTAAACCACTGCTCTGGCATAATATCCATAGATGTGTTACAGTAGTTAACCAGTTTAGCGTTATATTATTATAATTTTTTACCTCCATGCTGTGGTGCAGTCCTCTGTACAGCATTCTGCTGGGTCCCACGGTCAGGGTGATGAACTCTGAGTCTGTCATATATGTTGTTTGTCGGGTATGGCCTGGTGTACACGTCCTCAGACATTCTAGTTCATCTTCAAACTACGCTTGTTGTACAACTCGATGGAAGACACAACCTCTCGTTTGGTAAATGGCTGCAGAGCAGCCTATTGTTAACTTCTTTAAAGAGGGCAGGCGTAGCCAGCAAATGTCACAGGAAATGCCCACCTCTGCTGTGGCGTGCATTTCCTCAGCTACAATATGACTTTAGTGAATTCACTGTTATCAATAGGACAGACTGTGAATGATGACTTTGTCTTTGTTCATGTCCTTGCAGATGGTATGGCATTAGGCCTCATTGTAAATATGATACATGCTCCACTCTGGAGGGATTTCCATGAATG
The DNA here is from genome assembly GCF_963280865.1 of Gymnoscopelus braueri. NCBI lineage: Eukaryota > Metazoa > Chordata > Actinopteri > Myctophiformes > Myctophidae > Gymnoscopelus > Gymnoscopelus braueri. The sequence continues at coordinate 6,419,169 of NC_137609.1, forward strand.
AAAGCTACCCAGAACTCAGAAGCTTAGGGAGTGGTTGATCATAGTTTTTACAGACAGACATCATGGGTGATATTCTGATATTAAAGAGGATTTACGGCTGTGGCTAAGGCCGAAAGTATCATCAGGGACATTTACCACCCCAGCCATGGTCTGTTCAAACCGCTGCGGCATCCACGGCCAGGCAAACGATACAGGAGCATCGGGAGCAGTACCACCAGACTCATGAACAGTTTCTATCTAGCAGCAATTAGACTGCTGAATAAGAGCTAAGCCTGTGGCCACTGCACAGACTGAACTGAACTGTGTTTTTAATGCACAGACTGAACTGATCTGTGTTTTTAATGGACTGTCCTTTACATACATTCATTATTAAATTATTATGCACATTAGCCACTTTTTTCATGCACTTTATTCTACCTCTATTCTCCATATCTTTTAACTGCATTGATGGGCCTGCACAATTAAGAATTTCACCCATGTTACTTACGTAATGTGATGTGACAATAAAGTTTGATTCTGATTCTTGCAGTAAATGTTAGCACAGTGTGATGTTGGTATAGAAAACAACTCACTAGAATACTTTGCAATAGCTGTTGAAATGATTTAGACAATAGCACCTGAGGAAACAGAAGGACCAACAAAGACAGGCATTGTCAGAACTCACAACCATTTTGTTGCCTTGCCTGTATGTAGAACATACATATAGGAAATGTTTTTTGGTTGCAGTGCAACAACATTAACGCATCCAATGTGTCTGCCTTACATAGGCCTACTGTAAACATTTATTAACTCAAATTAGTTGCATGTGGGGTCAACTGGAATCCTAGCATCCCTATTGTGGCGTGAACTCTTTGCGAAAATAGCCGATATACAAGCTCATAATCCATCGCAATGTGACGCATTGTGAGCTTGTAGATTGGTTATTTTCAGCGATATGTATTTGCTGTAGAGGGAAATAAGGAGGGGGCCTAGTATAGACCTATGGGAGACTCCGGTCAATGAAGTATAATCAGGTTTAAGTGGTTTAGTGCAGCAGAGGAGGTAGGCTATCACCTACAGTACAGTATCTGAAAACATCTATGCCGTCTCCCAAAACCTTCTCTTGTCCTCCTCACTAAACCCAACATATGTGTTTTTGTCATTCTTGTAACACATCATTTGAGTGGCTAGGCCTGTCTCAATTATTACATAATTGCCTAATCGTAATTATCTGAGATAATCACAATTATTTTGCATAACCGTTATAATCGTCATAATCGTTTCCATGTTGAAAAATGTAAATACATTTTCAAATATAAAAAAAGAATTTGCGGAAATAGTTGATCTACAAGCATACAACGTGTCACATGCTTGTAGATCAACAATTTCTATTCTTTCTATTAAACTATTACATTTTCAAAAGTATAAAGTTATTAAATATGTCAGTCATTTATTTCTTATAGTGATTTTTCATATGTGAAATGTGTTTACAAAGCCTAAAAGCAAAACAGAAATGTAATATTTATATGTTCCAACGTTCAATGTCAAAAACACAATTAAATCCTTAATCGCAATTATTTGTGTGACAATTAATCGTCAAGTAAAATGTCATGAATGTGACAACCCTATGAGTGGCACATATCTTTCCTTCTGAAAAACAAAGAACTGTGGTTACGCTCAACTCAAGTATGTTTGTGACAGGAAGTCACACCTCTCTCTCTCTGTGCTGCTCAGCTCAATTCTGCAGCAAAGAACTTTCACACAGAATTAGCTAGTTAGCAAATAGTAGTAGCAAAAAGTTTGTTGTGAAGAACAACACGCAAAATCTACGGAAAATCTAGCCTGGCACAAATGGGCATATAGGTTGCATCATGATACTATAGGGGAATCTAGAGGGACAAAATGTTGATTGTACAACGGTGCAAGAGTTATGGGCCAAAACGTGAAGCTGCCAGTTATAGCGCCACCATGAGGCTGAATAAAGAAATTGGTGTAAAGATTCTACTTTGGGCTACTGGGAGTGTGTGTGTGCAAAGTGTCATGCTGATCAGTCCAGTGGTGCCAGTCTGCCAGACCAATCGGCAATGAAGGGGTTAAGTGCAGTGCAGCGGGTACTGTAGGTGATAGTGTAGAATCTATGCTATCACCTCTCTGGATCTATGCCGTCTCCCAAAACCTTTTCTAAACATCTCTTGTCCACTCCTCACTAAACCCAACGCATCTATGTGTCATTCTTTTCACATCATATAAGCGTCATATATCTTTCCACCTGAAAAACAAAGAACTGTGGTTACGCTCAAGCATGCTTGTGAAAGGAAGTCACACCTCTCTCTCGTTGGACGCAACGTGCTGTGCTGCTCAGCTCAATTCTGCAGCAAAGAGCCTTTGCACAGAATTAGTTACAGTATATGGCTTGACATGCAGAAAGTCCTAGATTCTAACAAGTTGCTCAGAAGAAGGCAGAATCCCACCTTAGGAGCTGTGGTGTAAAGTAACAAAGTTCTTCTCTCTCTCAGGTTTAATGTTATTATTCTACCAGTGTATAGCTTAATTTAAGTCAATTTAAGTGAACAGTAGCCATTGTGACAGCATTAGAATGTTACGTTCCCAAGATTTCTAATTCCATATGTGACAGCACTTGAAAGAATGGTACTGGACAAATGATCCAGTCTTTATGGCTTTATTTCATGTATTCAAGCAAACAAGCAAACAAGCAACAAAAAAAGTTCAAAACACAGTTAATGAACCTTGAAGAAAAACAGCTGACTGGCTGTTTTGTTACGAAATGCACTTTGAACCTTTACTTTAACTTTTACTGAAGGTGTCCTCCCCGACACCAGGGTCTAAATGTCTCAATGGCAGAGTAGGGAGACCACCTACAACCACTGCAGATGTACTAGTTATATTGTATTACTAACATGTACCATGTACGGATTTGTTAAAATAATGTTTTATTCATTAACTTGAGTCCCGGATTGTAGCTTTAAGGAACTGATTTGGACCAAACCCAGTTCAGAATACATTACACAGAATGCAACACACTTCATTGATCTATATGAACATGGTAATACAATTGAACAGATGACTGTTGTTATTCACATTCTATAGGCTCTCCTTTAACTAAATAATACATATATTTAAATTGTAATGTACATGTATGTGCATATTGAGTAGAATTGCAAGGCAGGCAAACCAAAGCAAACACACAAACTGCCACATGCAAACACACCCATCATGTACAGTAGCACCAACGCACCAGCTAACTAATACATGGAAAAAATAATGGTTTCAGTAGATAACTCTTTCACAGATCCAGTGGTTAAGTGCATCACATGATCTGTCGTTCCATCCTTTATGTTCTTTAACCTCAGGGTTAGGGTTAAAAAACTCAGCACAGTCTTCTTCAGTATTAGGAGGGTTTCCTTTGTTATTAGGCTCAGGATGTCTCCAGTACCTGGAGAAAAGTAGGAACATTTAGTCAATTACCTTACCTGTACAAGGATGGGTTTTCACTCTAAGTATTGTTTTTAATTATTACCTCAAATTATATTCTAGATATTAGTTTCAAATTAACTGGATTATGAAATAAGCAACTTATTATTATAATATAATTGTTGTAGTGATTGTCACGATGGGAGGTTTGTATTTTATTATAATACTACTCGGAGCCTTGCATGTCGGCAGTGGTGGAAAGTAACTAAGTACATTTACTTAAGTACTGTACTTAAGTACAATTTTGAGATATTTGTACTTTACTTGAGCATTTCCAATTTCCAATACTTTTACTTCTACTCCACTACATCTCGGAGACAAATATTGAACTTCTACTCCACTACAATCATGTAAAAACTTTAGTTACTAGTTACTTTTCAGATATAAATTATGATATTATGAAACATACATTAACCACTTTAGCCCTATTTTATACATAGGCTATTTGAAAATAGCAGATCTACAAGCTCACAACGCGTCACATCGCGACGCGTTGTGAGCTTGTAGATCTGCTTTTTTCAAACATTTTAGTACTTTTACTTTTGGTACTTTAAGTATATTTTGATCCCAAAACTTTTGTACTTTTAATTAAGTAGATTTAGAATTCTGGAGTTTTACTTGTAACAGAGTATTTCTATGTTGCAGTATTGATACTTTTACTTAAGTAAAGAATTTGAGTACTTTTTCCACCACTGCATGTCGGGAACGATGCAAGTCAGGAATACTTGCCCCACGCATTGTGCAATACCCCTGTTATCTGATGTACACCCGCATCACATTTGTTTCGTGCTGCCGCTTTCGTTCTCTTCCTTCAACTCAACAGCTCTTGTAATTTCTGTTTCTTCTTTTTCTTTATAGGGTTTTATGGTGGTTGGCATCCTTATTTGCTACATTAACCCACAAACTTGTTTATTATATAAATGTCTCCTCTGCTGCTGGATTATATTTTGTATAAGTCACCTCTTCAACTTCCACTTTCCTCAGCTCATCCACCATGCTATCCCTTTCCCTTTGGTAGTGACTACAGTCTATAATAGCATATTCCACAGACTCCTCTTCCTGGCAATGATCACATAAACCTATTTGCCAATCAAATACGATGTTTTATTTAATAAACTGTTTCCCAGTCTTAAACCCTTATTTAACCCTGTAATGATGACCTCCTCTCTCTACTTCTCATTCTGTTTTTACCCATTTTTCTTTGAATGTTATAAAAATACCTTCCTTCTCCTCCTCCATCCCAACATTACTGCCATTCTTCTACCACATTGTTCCATATTACATTGCATTATATTGGCTGTGTGACACAAAGCTTGGCCAATCAGTTAAGCCGACGAGTCGGGTTGGTCCAATACTGGCTAGATGGCACAAACGTGGCATGACGCTCCACCAATCTGTGACGCCTTGGAGTCATATAAGGCACACAGGTTTGGTCGTACGCTTTCCAAGTTACACCCGTGTCAGTCTGGCAGACTTACAGACAGACACACAGATTTGGTGAATTTAATAGAAGGATTTAACACCATTTAGAAGAATCTAGTAAAGAGGGAATATGTGAATTTTATTAAATATGAAATAAATGGAGTAGAAAGAAGGTAAAGTTTTACGTTGGTGTGGTCAGTGGCGTTCCATCGACCCACTTCCAGGTTTTTTCTTCCTCTCTGTCAGTCAAACCCAGCCACACTCTCCAGTTTAGACGAACAACAAAGTCCTGGACAGAAAAGCTGCTGGTTACTGAAGCGCACACACACACACACACACACACACACACACACACACACACACACACACACACACACACACACACACACACACACACGCACATTATACCTGTTTTTCTTTGCTGTTTATGACCATCAGGTCTGATTGGTTGTCTTTACAGTATTGTCTGCTGTCCTCCCAGTTCTTCGTTTCAGTAGAGATGTAATAATAACTGCTGGCAAGTTTCTTCCATCCAGGTAATTCTAACAACACATAAACATCGACACTGTTCTTTAATCTGCTCAGATTAATGACAAATGATGAACAACATGACGTAACAATGAAGGAAAATAGTTAGTGATGTTTCACTGACCACGGAGCCTCTTCTTCTGGTCATCTCTCTCTTCAGTCAGGTTGATATTTCTGGTCTGTAATTCATCCAAACTGGTCTGGAACTCATCCAAACTGGTCTGGAATTTGGCTTTCTCTTCATCCAGGTTATGTCTTGTCTCAGTGGTCTGTAACTCTAACTGGTCAAGGCGTTTGACCAGGTTGCTGTCTGCGAGAAGGACAATCAACAAACTGATTTGTTTTACATACAACTATGTTCTGTTAGTAAATCTTCATTTGACAATGAGACAAAGGGCCAAGTTTTGGGTAAACAGGCTAACCGGCGTGACGTGCAGTCAACAGTGGTGGGAAGTGGTGACAGACTTTCTGTGTAAAGAAGGCTTTCATATCATACTTGCTAGTCCTAGTCGTTATGGATACCACCGCGAGTTAGCCCGCGTCACAGGATGCCTGGAATTCCATATATGGCGCTAACTGACATATCCAAGTCTGACATCATAGACTCCATCTTTGGGCATGACTGACCGACATTGGGACTCCATATATGGATATGACTCACTCATAGTGACATAACCGGGATGACACAAGCACCATAGCCAACGATATAAAAGGCAAGGGAATCTCAGAGACAGATTCATATCTTACGATGACCCCCAGAGTAGATCCTCAAACCTCTCACCAGGAGCGTACCATGTACTAGCCAGGGTATCTGCCCCAAAATATGGCCCAATGTATTTGAAGCAACAGACGTCAACACAATTTCTGACTCAAATATAGCATGTAAAGATACTTTTATATGTTTATAGAATGACACTCACTGTGTATGACCAGGCCTATGATGGCAGCCAATAGGAGAAGGCACAGCGTTCCCAGACAACCAGCAGCAGCTCTGGAACGATTGTTCTTTGGCTCATCAGAACCTGAAAAACATAAGATAAACCTACAGTATGAGGTTACTTCAGAGGATTTAGAGTTTTGTTTCAAAAGTATGCGGTTGCTAAGGTGTAAAAGGTGGTTGCTAGTAGGGATGTCCGATATTATCGGCCTCCCGATATTAGCATAAAAAATTAATATCGGAAAATATCGGTATCGTTTTTTTTTGTTTAGTTTTTTATAAGTTACAGGAGTTCTTACTGTATGGTGTGTGTGATATGAAATGTGAGCTTACCATAATCACAGTAATCCTTAATCATATTCCATCATATTCAATCAGAGAAATGAGACAGACTCCAGTCCCTTTCAAATTAGAGCACTGCAGAGGGCAGGTGTGTGTGTCTGGGTCCAGCTGACGCTCGTTGACACTCGTTAATGTTATACTGTAGGTATCAAAGCAATTATGCTTCTGCACTGTCAAATAGACCAATTATTTGTTTACCAACATTGAGACTGGATGCACAGGTGATTGTTTCGTGCAATCAATTCCCAACCTGTTGTTTCGGGGTGCGCTGGTTTCAGCACACCCCAACCCCCTCTTGTGTGTTGGCTAGTGAGGCGTGTCCTAGCGAGACCTGACAGAATGGGTTTCATTGCGCGCATATTGGTTGCACGCATACTGGTTCTTATCAGTGTGACGTCGTCTGTTAATGGTTCTATAGGCCAACATCTAATCTAAGATTAGTGGGACTCATTCAAATGACCACCAGTGAGTCCCGGGACTCACTTTATTGAAAATCTAACAACATCACTGTATTATATTAGATTAATTAGATATTATATTGATATTATAGCTATTTTATTTTATTAGATATGTGATGTTTTTACCTAACAATTAGTTCACTTTTGGTGAAAAAGCCTGCATATATCGGTATTGGTTGATATCGGTATCGGAAATTAGGAGATGGACAATATCGATAAAAAAGGCAATATCGAACATCTCTTGCTAGGGTGAAACACGCAGTTGCAAGGCCATAGTAGGCGGTTGATGGGGTGTCGCTAGGGTGAAATAGGTGGTTGCAATAATGTAACGGGCAGTTGCCAGCGTAAAACGGGTGGTTGCTAGGGTAAAGTAGTTGGTTGCAAGGTGTACTCTATGGTAAAACAACAGGTTACCAGGGTGAGGTGGAGATTGCTATAGGGTAGTAGGCAGGGCAAAACGTGTGTTTGCTAGAGTAAAACAGATGGTTGTTGGGGAGAAACAGGTGCTAGTTACGATGTACTGTAGTAGGCAGCTGCAGGGTGTAAAAGATGGTTGCTGTGGTAAAACAGGTGGTTACTAGCATGTAGTAATCGGCTGCTCAGGGGTTGGTAGCATAAAATAGGTAGTAGTTATGGTGTAATCGGCAATTACTATGGAATTAATAGATTGTAATTTGTGGTTGCTATGGCATTGCCAGGGTTTGAATGGGTGCGATTGCGAGGAAGGCTGTAGTATTTGATTTTAATGTAATATAAAAGCTTATATTAACTGAGTGTAAAAAGCATAACAGCATAATATGTCATTAGAGTGTGATGGAACATGGGTTCAAAGGAACGGTCGTAACTCAAAAAGTATAAATCTCTGAGATTAACATTTAGCAGGAATCAGTGGAAACACCTAAACCAAGGGTCTTCAACAGGGGGTCCGGGACCCCTAGGTGGTCCTCAGAGTTACTTCAGGGGGTCCGCCAAATCTTTGTGTGAAATGATTTTTTTTAAATCTTAACCACTTGAACCCTAGCATCCCTTTTTCTGAGGAAAACTTTAGCCAAAAAATAGCAGATCTACAAGCTCACAACGCCTCGCAGCGCGAGGCGTTGTGAGCTTGTAGATCTGCTATTTTTTGGCAAAGAGGCTTGGTGTAGAGCGAAAAAAGAGCAGACCAAGTAAACCAAAAAAGTTTAATCTGAAACACAATTTTATACAATATAGAGGGGGTCCCTGCTTCATCTCTCACTCAGCTAGGGGGTCCTTGGCCTGAAAACGTTGAAGACCCCTGGTCTAGTATGTGAAGAGTCTAACTTGGCTATTGACTCATTTTGGATTAAAAAAAAATTCTTCCTGACTTTTTCTGCTTTTATGAATGGCTTTTTGAGAAACGGTCAAATATGTCCACCTGTTTCTCACCTGCCTTTTTTTTTTCCTTCAGGAGACAGAAGAAATTCTGCCAAGTCATTCTGCCTCATTCCTTCTGAAGGAAATTGTGTCTAGGTGTGTAGCAGGTCCCTGCTTCATCTCTCACTCAACTAGGGGGTCCTTGGCCTGAAAACGTTGAAGACCCCTGGCCTAAACATTTAGATGTCTATATTTTGTCTGTAGTCTAAGAAGACAAGGTCTAATATCAGCATGACACCCATGGATCTCAGACTTCATGTGGCTAGTCTTAGCAGTCTATCTATCATGTCACACAAAACTCCTTTTACACTGAGGACAAAACCTTGAACAGAACTTGGCAATGCTACAGACAGGTGCCAACCAAGGATGCACATACATTTAGCAAATGTGTTACACGACTGACAAAATCACAAGGTCACCAGCACTCACTTCAGCGTCTGACGCTGATGAAAGCTCACACGTGTGCCGTGTGTGGTTGTTGCCAGTGCCAAATGATAAAACGGAAGGATTTCAAGCTGGTGGTTTTGTTTCAACTATTTTCAACACTGTGTTCAGTTTTTTTTCTTTTTCTTTTCTTTTTACGAGTGCTTGCATTTGCTTTGCACTACTTGGAACAGTGGCGTACGCACTGTAGAGGCAGGACAGGCGGTCGCCTGCCCAACTAAGATCTCGCCTCCCCTAGAAAACCCAAATAACCCGAAAATGTCAATGCGTGCTTAATGTCCTCAAAGTCACGCATCCAACAAGATTTGAACTGAGCAGATTGGACCTTCCGTTCCAGAGATAATGGCCAAAACATCTTGAAAAAGGCCACTTTCGCCGGTTTTCGATCGCCGATTTTCGAGGGGGGGACCAAAAAAAATCTCGCCTGCCCTAAATGTAATTCCTGTGGACGCTACTGACTTGGAACCAGGAGTATGATGATGATATAGGTTTTTAAATGCAGGCACCCCCCTTATGGTTTATCTGTCATATTGATATTGATGTTTCCGTGCTGGTGAAAATGTGAATTAATCATCTTCATATCTAGGAGAACTATACAACACTGTTTTCAGTCGTGATATGACCAGTTGTTGTTAATTAAACATTTTCAAGTCAAGGACCCCCAGATTGATATGTGTTAGGCCCCCATTTGAAGATATTTTGTACCAGGGATCCCAATAAGAGACTTTTGATTTTTGATGTTACAGTATATTCGGTACAGCATTCTACTGCTGTATACTGTACTGTAGGTCAGTGGTTCTCAACCTGTGCGACGGGACCCCCAGGGGGGTCCCCATATGATTTTTCTTTTTTTTTGGGGGGGGGGTCCTCAGATGACAGTGAAGTGACAATTTAAGGACTTTTAAGACCTTGTTTATACCTCAAAAGAAAGAAAAAGAAAGAAAATAAAAAGTAAATTACTGCATCAAAAGTAATCAACAAACTACTATAAAAACTGGTCAAACATTGGCTAAATTGTCAAATAATATAAGACAGATGCAAAATGTGTACAAATATTTTCACAATATTTATCTGTGGCAAAAAATCTAAGTGAAGGTGCTCGGGTGGCGCAGTGGTAAAGTCCCTGCCCACCACCATGGAGGTTGTGGGTTTAAATCCACCGTGGTGCATCCGGCTGTGTCGAGCGTCTACACGAACACAATTGGCCAGTGGTGGAAAAAGTACTCAAATGTTTTACTTAAGTAAAAGTATCAATACTGCACTATAGAAATACTCTGTTACAAGTATAAGTCCGGAAATCAAAATGTACTTGAGTAAAAGTACAAAAGTATTGGCATCAAAATATACTTAAAGTACCAAAAGTAAAAGTAGTCACTATGCAGTTTTCAAATGTATAAAAATCTTTAGAAAATAGCCTATCTACAAGCTCGCATCTTGAGATGTAGTGGAGCAGAAGTAAAAGTGCTGAAAAATGGAAATACTCCAGTTTTCAAGGCATTGCTTCAAAGATTTTGTTTTGTAGATTACACAAGGAAGAGAACATGATGTTAATAAATGCAAATATTCCATTAAAAAATACCTTATTTTCTGAGTAAACTATCACATTAAGTTATCAATTTTGGCCGCTTTCAGGTTTCATGCCACTATTTCTGAAAATGTTTTTAACAGGGCATTGCTCCTTGGCACAAGCCACCTTGAAAGTTTTGGGTTAAATTATAGTATAACCACTACACCGCTGCCTTTGTGTAGATGCGTTGGTTAACCATTGTAGCTTCCTCTCTCTTTCATTACCTCCACGCTGCTCTTGTGCTGTGTTCTGCGGCACGGCATCCTGCTGTGTCCCAGGGCGGAGGTCATCTGCGGTGACGTAGATGTCCACTATCCTCTCCTCCCTCTCTCCCCTGTCTTCATCCTCTCCTCTCTCCTCCACCTCTACTTCCCTCTCTCCTCGACTATATCTGACTTTCTGCGTCAGGTCAGGCCTGGCGACGGCATACACATGCTCCTCAGACATTCTAGTTCATCTTCAAACTACGCTTGTTGTACAACTCGATGGAAGACACAACCTCTCGTTTGGTAAATGGCTGCAGAGCAGCCTATTGTTAACTTCTTTAAAGAGGGCAGGCGTAGCCAGAAAATGTCACAGGAAATGCCCACCTCTGCTGTGGCGTGAATTTCCTCAGCTACAATATGACTTTAGTGAATTCACAGTTATCAATAGGACAGACTGTGAATGACGACTTTGTCTTTGTTCATGTCATAAATCCACGTGTTTTCTCTCCCCAGTGAGTTGTAACTAGTGTTGCCATTTGAATACCAATAGGACCTCAATGGAAACGGACTTTCCATTGAGGTCAAAGTGTTTTAACTGTACTTTCTGCCTAATAAAATCTTCAATCAATCAATCAATCAATCAATACTGTAAGCGTGAACGCATCGCTTTTTTCATAGATTTTCTTGTTAATACCTGGCAACCCCCCCCTTCTCTCTCTCTCTCTCTCTCTCTCTCTCTCTCTCTCTCTCTCTGATCAGATGCGCTGTATTGCGCTAGTGACACACACACACACACACACACACACACACACACACACACACACACACACACACACACACACACACAAAGTCACACAGACACGTCGCAACGCAGCGCGCAGTTCCACCAGTCCACCACCACACAAATATAAATTAAATTAATTCTTAAGAAGTTTACGACATCTCTGTTCCGGCGGGTTAGGGTTTGGCGGGGATGAAGGGTACAGTTGTCCCCCCCCCCCCCCAAATGTACCCTTCATCCCCGCCTGTCGGCGGGCCTGTTCAAAGTACATATCACTGTTTGGAATCATTTTTACACAGGGCACTGTTCCTTTATGAATTACATTATAGCCACTTCTCCAGAGAGCACTAAACCACTGCTCTGGCATAATATCCATAGATGTGTTACAGTAGTTAACCAGTTTAGCGTTATATTATTATAATTTTTTACCTCCATGCTGTGGTGCAGTCCTCTGTACAGCATTCTGCTGGGTCCCACGGTCAGGGTGATGAACTCTGAGTCTGTCATATATGTTGTTTGTCGGGTATGGCCTGGTGTACACGTCCTCAGACATTCTAGTTCATCTTCAAACTACGCTTGTTGTACAACTCGATGGAAGACACAACCTCTCGTTTGGTAAATGGCTGCAGAGCAGCCTATTGTTAACTTCTTTAAAGAGGGCAGGCGTAGCCAGCAAATGTCACAGGAAATGCCCACCTCTGCTGTGGCGTGCATTTCCTCAGCTACAATATGACTTTAGTGAATTCACTGTTATCAATAGGACAGACTGTGAATGATGACTTTGTCTTTGTTCATGTCCTTGCAGATGGTATGGCATTAGGCCTCATTGTAAATATGATACATGCTCCACTCTGGAGGGATTTCCATGAATGAAAGCTACCCAGAACTCAGAAGCTTAGGGAGTGGTTGATCATAGTTTTTACAGACAGACATCATGGGTGATATTCTGATATTAAAGAGGATTTACGGCTGTGGCTAAGGCCGAAAGTATCATCAGGGACATTTACCACCCCAGCCATGGTCTGTTCAAACCGCTGCGGCATCCACGGCCAGGCAAACGATACAGGAGCATCGGGAGCAGTACCACCAGACTCATGAACAGTTTCTATCTAGCAGCAATTAGACTGCTGAATAAGAGCTAAGCCTGTGGCCACTGCACACAGACTGAACTGAACTGTGTTTTTAATGCACAGACTGAACTGATCTGTGTTTTTAATGGACTGTCCTTTACATACATTCATTATTAAATTATTATGCACATTAGCCACTTTTTTCATGCACTTTATTCTACCTCTATTCTCCATATCTTTTAACTGCATTGATGGGCCTGCACAATTAAGAATTTCACCCATGTTACTTACGTAATGTGATGTGACAATAAAGTTTGATTCTGATTCTTGCAGTAAATGTTAGCACAGTGTGATGTTGGTATAGAAAACAACTCACTAGAATACTTTGCAATAGCTGTTGAAATGATTTAGACAATAGCACCTGAGGAAACAGAAGGACCAACAAAGACAGGCATTGTCAGAACTCACAACCATTTTGTTGCCTTGCCTGTATGTAGAACATACATATAGGAAATGTTTTTTGGTTGCAGTGCAACAACATTAACGCATCCAATGTGTCTGCCTTACATAGGCCTACTGTAAACATTTATTAACTCAAATTAGTTGCATGTGGGGTCAACTGGAATCCTAGCATCCCTATTGTGGCGTGAACTCTTTGCGAAAATAGCCGATATACAAGCTCATAATCCATCGCAATGTGACGCATTGTGAGCTTGTAGATTGGTTATTTTCAGCGATATGTATTTGCTGTAGAGGGAAATAAGGAGGGGGCCTAGTATAGACCTATGGGAGACTCCGGTCAATGAAGTATAATCAGGTTTAAGTGGTTTAGTGCAGCAGAGGAGGTAGGCTATCACCTACAGTACAGTATCTGAAAACATCTATGCCGTCTCCCAAAACCTTCTCTTGTCCTCCTCACTAAACCCAACATATGTGTTTTTGTCATTCTTGTAACACATCATTTGAGTGGCTAGGCCTGTCTCAATTATTACATAATTGCCTAATCGTAATTATCTGAGATAATCACAATTATTTTGCATAACCGTTATAATCGTCATAATCGTTTCCATGTTGAAAAATGTAAATACATTTTCAAATATAAAAAAAGAATTTGCGGAAATAGTTGATCTACAAGCATACAACGTGTCACATGCTTGTAGATCAACAATTTCTATTCTTTCTATTAAACTATTACATTTTCAAAAGTATAAAGTTATTAAATATGTCAGTCATTTATTTCTTATAGTGATTTTTCATATGTGAAATGTGTTTACAAAGCCTAAAAGCAAAACAGAAATGTAATATTTATATGTTCCAACGTTCAATGTCAAAAACACAATTAAATCCTTAATCGCAATTATTTGTGTGACAATTAATCGTCAAGTAAAATGTCATGAATGTGACAACCCTATGAGTGGCACATATCTTTCCTTCTGAAAAACAAAGAACTGTGGTTACGCTCAACTCAAGTATGTTTGTGACAGGAAGTCACACCTCTCTCTCTCTGTGCTGCTCAGCTCAATTCTGCAGCAAAGAACTTTCACACAGAATTAGCTAGTTAGCAAATAGTAGTAGCAAAAAGTTTGTTGTGAAGAACAACACGCAAAATCTACGGAAAATCTAGCCTGGCACAAATGGGCATATAGGTTGCATCATGATACTATAGGGGAATCTAGAGGGACAAAATGTTGATTGTACAACGGTGCAAGAGTTATGGGCCAAAACGTGAAGCTGCCAGTTATAGCGCCACCATGAGGCTGAATAAAGAAATTGGTGTAAAGATTCTACTTTGGGCTACTGGGAGTGTGTGTGTGCAAAGTGTCATGCTGATCAGTCCAGTGGTGCCAGTCTGCCAGACCAATCGGCAATGAAGGGGTTAAGTGCAGTGCAGCGGGTACTGTAGGTGATAGTGTAGAATCTATGCTATCACCTCTCTGGATCTATGCCGTCTCCCAAAACCTTTTCTAAACATCTCTTGTCCACTCCTCACTAAACCCAACGCATCTATGTGTCATTCTTTTCACATCATATAAGCGTCATATATCTTTCCACCTGAAAAACAAAGAACTGTGGTTACGCTCAAGCATGCTTGTGAAAGGAAGTCACACCTCTCTCTCGTTGGACGCAACGTGCTGTGCTGCTCAGCTCAATTCTGCAGCAAAGAGCCTTTGCACAGAATTAGTTACAGTATATGGCTTGACATGCAGAAAGTCCTAGATTCTAACAAGTTGCTCAGAAGAAGGCAGAATCCCACCTTAGGAGCTGTGGTGTAAAGTAACAAAGTTCTTCTCTCTCTCAGGTTTAATGTTATTATTCTACCAGTGTATAGCTTAATTTAAGTCAATTTAAGTGAACAGTAGCCATTGTGACAGCATTAGAATGTTACGTTCCCAAGATTTCTAATTCCATATGTGACAGCACTTGAAAGAATGGTACTGGACAAATGATCCAGTCTTTATGGCTTTATTTCATGTATTCAAGCAAACAAGCAAACAAGCAACAAAAAAAGTTCAAAACACAGTTAATGAACCTTGAAGAAAAACAGCTGACTGGCTGTTTTGTTACGAAATGCACTTTGAACCTTTACTTTAACTTTTACTGAAGGTGTCCTCCCCGACACCAGGGTCTAAATGTCTCAATGGCAGAGTAGGGAGACCACCTACAACCACTGCAGATGTACTAGTTATATTGTATTACTAACATGTACCATGTACGGATTTGTTAAAATAATGTTTTATTCATTAACTTGAGTCCCGGATTGTAGCTTTAAGGAACTGATTTGGACCAAACCCAGTTCAGAATACATTACACAGAATGCAACACACTTCATTGATCTATATGAACATGGTAATACAATTGAACAGATGACTGTTGTTATTCACATTCTATAGGCTCTCCTTTAACTAAATAATACATATATTTAAATTGTAATGTACATGTATGTGCATATTGAGTAGAATTGCAAGGCAGGCAAACCAAAGCAAACACACAAACTGCCACATGCAAACACACCCATCATGTACAGTAGCACCAACGCACCAGCTAACTAATACATGGAAAAAATAATGGTTTCAGTAGATAACTCTTTCACAGATCCAGTGGTTAAGTGCATCACATGATCTGTCGTTCCATCCTTTATGTTCTTTAACCTCAGGGTTAGGGTTAAAAAACTCAGCACAGTCTTCTTCAGTATTAGGAGGGTTTCCTTTGTTATTAGGCTCAGGATGTCTCCAGTACCTGGAGAAAAGTAGGAACATTTAGTCAATTACCTTACCTGTACAAGGATGGGTTTTCACTCTAAGTATTGTTTTTAATTATTACCTCAAATTATATTCTAGATATTAGTTTCAAATTAACTGGATTATGAAATAAACAACTTATTATTATAATATAATTGTTGTAGTGATTGTCACGATGGGAGGTTTGTATTTTATTATAATACTACTCGGAGCCTTGCATGTCGGCAGTGGTGGAAAGTAACTAAGTACATTTACTTAAGTACTGTACTTAAGTACAATTTTGAGATATTTGTACTTTACTTGAGCATTTCCAATTTCCAATACTTTTACTTCTACTCCACTACATCTCGGAGACAAATATTGAACTTCTACTCCACTACAATCATGTAAAAACTTTAGTTACTAGTTACTTTTCAGATATAAATTATGATATTATGAAACATACATTAACCACTTTAGCCCTATTTTATACATAGGCTATTTGAAAATAGCAGATCTACAAGCTCACAACGCGTCACATCGCGACGCGTTGTGAGCTTGTAGATCTGCTTTTTTCAAACATTTTAGTACTTTTACTTTTGGTACTTTAAGTATATTTTGATCCCAAAACTTTTGTACTTTTAATTAAGTAGATTTAGAATTCTGGAGTTTTACTTGTAACAGAGTATTTCTATGTTGCAGTATTGATACTTTTACTTAAGTAAAGAATTTGAGTACTTTTTCCACCACTGCATGTCGGGAACGATGCAAGTCAGGAATACTTGCCCCACGCATTGTGCAATACCCCTGTTATCTGATGTACACCCGCATCACATTTGTTTCGTGCTGCCGCTTTCGTTCTCTTCCTTCAACTCAACAGCTCTTGTAATTTCTGTTTCTTCTTTTTCTTTATAGGGTTTTATGGTGGTTGGCATCCTTATTTGCTACATTAACCCACAAACTTGTTTATTATATAAATGTCTCCTCTGCTGCTGGATTATATTTTGTATAAGTCACCTCTTCAACTTCCACTTTCCTCAGCTCATCCACCATGCTATCCCTTTCCCTTTGGTAGTGACTACAGTCTATAATAGCATATTCCACAGACTCCTCTTCCTGGCAATGATCACATAAACCTATTTGCCAATCAAATACGATGTTTTATTTAATAAACTGTTTCCCAGTCTTAAACCCTTATTTAACCCTGTAATGATGACCTCCTCTCTCTACTTCTCATTCTGTTTTTACCCATTTTTCTTTGAATGTTATAAAAATACCTTCCTTCTCCTCCTCCATCCCAACATTACTGCCATTCTTCTACCACATTGTTCCATATTACATTGCATTATATTGGCTGTGTGACACAAAGCTTGGCCAATCAGTTAAGCCGACGAGTCGGGTTGGTCCAATACTGGCTAGATGGCACAAACGTGGCATGACGCTCCACCAATCTGTGACGCCTTGGAGTCATATAAGGCACACAGGTTTGGTCGTACGCTTTCCAAGTTACACCCGTGTCAGTCTGGCAGACTTACAGACAGACACACAGATTTGGTGAATTTAATAGAAGGATTTAACACCATTTAGAAGAATCTAGTAAAGAGGGAATATGTGAATTTTATTAAATATGAAATAAATGTAGAAAAGAGAAAGAAGGTAAAGTTTTACGTTGGTGTGGTCAGTGGCGTTCCATCGACCCACTTCCAGGTTTTTTCTTCCTCTCTGTCAGTCAAACCCAGCCACACTCTCCAGTTTAGACGAACAACAAAGTCCTGGACAGAAAAGCTGCTGGTTACTGAAGCGCACACACACACACACACACACACACACACACACACACACACACACACACACACACACACACACACACACACACACACACACACACACACACACACGCACATTATACCTGTTTTTCTTTGCTGTTTATGACCATCAGGTCTGATTGGTTGTCTTTACAGTATTGTCTGCTGTCCTCCCAGTTCTTCGTTTCAGTAGAGATGTAATAATAACTGCTGGCAAGTTTCTTCCATCCAGGTAATTCTAACAACACATAAACATCGACACTGTTCTTTAATCTGCTCAGATTAATGACAAATGATGAACAACATGACGTAACAATGAAGGAAAATAGTTAGTGATGTTTCACTGACCACGGAGCCTCTTCTTCTGGTCATCTCTCTCTTCAGTCAGGTTGATATTTCTGGTCTGTAATTCATCCAAACTGGTCTGGAACTCATCCAAACTGGTCTGGAATTTGGCTTTCTCTTCATCCAGGTTATGTCTTGTCTCAGTGGTCTGTAACTCTAACTGGTCAAGGCGTTTGACCAGGTTGCTGTCTGCGAGAAGGACAATCAACAAACTGATTTGTTTTACATACAACTATGTTCTGTTAGTAAATCTTCATTTGACAATGAGACAAAGGGCCAAGTTTTGGGTAAACAGGCTAACCGGCGTGACGTGCAGTCAACAGTGGTGGGAAGTGGTGACAGACTTTCTGTGTAAAGAAGGCTTTCATAGCATACTTGCTAGTTCTAGTCGTTAGTTAGCCGCGAGTTAGACCGCGTCACAGGATGCCTGGAATTTCATATATGGCGCTAACTGACATATCCAAGTCTGACATCATAGACTCCATCTTTGGGCATGACCGACATTGGGACTCCATATATGGATATGACTGACTCATAGTGACATAACCGGGATGACACAAGCACCATATAGCCAACGATATAAAAGGCAAGGGAATCTCAGAGACAGATTCAGATCTAACGATGACCCCCAGAGTAGATCCTCAAACCTCTCACCGGGAGCGTACCATGTACTAGCCAGGGTATCTGGCCTTGCAACCAGATACTCCGGGGACTACAGAGCCCTTCCCACTGATTCTCTTTCACCCTCTAGAACATCTCGGTTTAAGTTCTGCTTGGACACCATTGCAGCGGGTCTTGGCTCAGGTTTAGATAACCAGTCGAGCCTTTGGTCTTTTTGATCCTGTATTTTCAAGACTTGAGAAAGGTGGAGAACCAGTGATGAAGTAGACTGAAATTATCATTATTGAGTGTGTTGCAGGTGGATTAAGTCATGACCAATCAAATCATCGCTTTTCATCACCTTTAACAGAGTATTTTCATAATGTACTCAGTACCAGCGATTTTCGTGTTTTATAACCTTTTCAACCTTTCACAGAATTGTTATATCCATTCTAATCGTTTGTCTGGCTGTGTTTATAAACAAACATGACAGATCGACCAGCCCTCAAAGAGTTAAGTTTTCTCTCTCTCTCTCCGTTCTCTCGCTCTGCCCCCCCAAACAGGCTGCAAACGTCATATCCGTTTTCTGTAGTCGTATTTCCGCCCCCCTTCCGCAGGGCATCTTAGCTTAGCTTAGCTTATGACCGGGTTTCAGATCGTTGGTAAACACAACGACGATAACTGTTCGTCGCCCAGAAAAAAGAAAATGTAGCCGGAGCTCTCCGTTTGTTTTTTATATCGTGTGAAAAAACATGTTTTGCCCTATTTTGGCCTAAAAATCACATTTTTCTAGACAAAACCGAGAACCGGAAACAGAACCCGCTGAATCTGCCTGGCGATGCACGCTTATGAGAAACTAATCTCTCAAGAACAGATTCTGCTCTCCGCTTGAATCTTTCGGGGGGGGGTTCGTCATATCGCGTACGCAATGGCCTACAAGTGGGCGTACCTTCAGATCAGGAAGCAGGCCGCGCTTTACCCAATCAAATGTAGTGGGCGGAATATACGTGTCTGCCGATCCTTCCCCACTAGAAACAAACCGAAACTCATTTAACAATAGCGTCCTCGGAGCAGACAAAACCACGGAAAGATATTCACATTTTAACTTGCTCTTTCATCATAGAAACAAGTGGGCTTATAACCAAAACGATCCATGTTCTCTGGGAGAAGTGGTGTTAGTGTTCCGTGTAGAAATATTGTTAGTGGGAATGAAAACATAGTCGCACCACCGGAAGTGAAAGGCTGAAGGCAGACCAAAACCCCGGTTTCCTGGCGCACGGGTGCTCCATTTTACTCCCCCCAGAGCTAAGTGAAATAGTAAAAAACAGCAGAGGGTGCTGTTTTTCCTTTTTTATTTGGCGATGGGTTCCCAGATTGATGAGAAACAACAAAAATAAAACCTGGCGAAACAGTTGCGTGCATTAGCGCAAGATGAGGATAAAGGAAACATTCAGTCTAAATGTCCAATTTGCTAATTCACAACTACTACTACTACTTTTGTATTTGAAACTTTAAATCTCTCTAAATATTATAAACTTTCACGACAGCACAAATATCATTTATGAAAAGGCTACTTTAGGCTACAGTGAAGTCGGACTGAATTTTTTTTACTCTCTTGGTGTTTTGTTGTAGGGGATTATCTGGCACATGTATCTGTTATAAAAGAGAAATTGTATCATGAGTGGAACGGCTATAGTCCTTGGGAAACCATAAAGCTACCTAGGCATCTAAATGAGTTGCCATATTTACATTTCCTTACATTACAAATCCTTATAAGCTCTATATTTCTGGGATGTATAGTAGCTGAAACTCCCCCCCCCCCCCCCCTCGCTCGCAAGAGCGGACATCTGCAGAATAACGGCTCAGGGTCCGCATGGACGCAATGGACACATAGTGCAAATCGCTGTCCCAAAAAATTGCAGTGCGCTGCTGATTTGCAGATGACACACCCCCTACTGCACCTCTCCTCCCACACTGGTGCACGACAAGTCCACAAAACACCAAACACACGCAGGTGGGAGAAAACATGGCACATATTCGAATTTGCCTGTCCACTGCACATCACACAAATTTACCTGCCCCAAAATATGGCCCAATGTATTTCAAGCAACAGACGTCAACACAATTTCTGACTCAAATATAACATGTAAAGATACTTTTATATGTTTATAGAATGACACTCACTGTGTATGACCAGGCCAATGATGGCAGCCAATAGGAGAAGACACAGCGTTCCCAGAATACCTGCAGCAGCTCTGGAACGATAGTTCTTTGGCTCATCAGAACCTGAAAAACATAAGGTAAACCTACAGTATGAGGTTACTTCAGAGGATTTAGAGTTTTGTTTCAAAAGTATGCGGTTGCTAAGGTGTAAAAGGTGTTTGCTAGTAGGGATGTCCGATATTATCGGCCTCCCGATATTAGCTTAAAAAATTAATATCGGAAAATATCGGCATCGTTTTTTAAATGTTTTTATTATAAGTTACAGGAGTTCTTACTGTATGGTTGGTGTGTGTGATATATATAATCCTTAATCATATTCCATCATATTCAAGGGCAGATTCCATCATTCTCTTTTGCAGAGAAATGAGACAGACTCCAGTCACTTTCAAATTAGAGCACTGCAGAGGGCAGGTGTGTGTGTGTGTGTGTGTGTGTCAGGGTCCAGCTGATGCTCGTTGACACTCTTTAATGTTATAGGCATCAAAGCAATTATGTTTCTGCACTGTCAAATAGGCCAACATCTGATCTAAGATTAGTGGGACTCATTTAAATGACCACCAGATTTTCAATAAAGTGAGTCCCGGGACTCACTTTATTGAAAATCTAACAACATCACTGTATTATATTAGATTCATTAGATATTATATTGATATTATAGCTATTTTGTTTTATTAGATATGTGATGTTGTTACCTGACAATTAGTTGACTTTTGGTGAAAAAGCCAGCATATATCGGTATTGGTTGATATCGGTATCGGAAATTAGGAGATGGACAATATCGGTATATCGGTTATCGGTAAAAAAGTCAATATCGAGCATCTCTTGCTAGGGTGAAACACGCAGTTGCAAGGCCATAGTAGGCGGTTGATGGGGTGTTGCTAGGGTGAAATAGGTGGTTGCAATAATGTAACGGGCAGTTGCCAGCGTAAAACAGGTGGTTGCTAGGGTAAAGTAGTTGGTTGCAAGGTGTACTCTACGGTAAAACAACAGGTTACCAGGGTGAGGTGGAGATTGCTATAGGGTAGTAGGCAGGGCAAAACGTATGTTTACTAGAGTAAAACAGATGGTTGTTGGGGAGAAACAGGTGCTAGTTACGATGTACTGTAGTAGGCAGCTGCATGGTGTAAAAGATGGTTGCTGTGGTAAAACAGGTGGTTACTAGCATGTAGTAATCAGTTGCTCAGGGGTTAGTAGCATAAAATAGGTAGTTATTATGGTGTAGTCGGCAATTACTATGGAATTAATAGATTGTAATTTGTGGTTGCTAGCTTTAAGACCTTATTAATACCTCAAAAGAATTAAAAAGAAAGAAAATAAAAAGTAAATTACTGCACCAAAAGTAATCAACAAACTACTATAAAAACTGGTCAAACATTGGCTAAATTGTCAAATGATATAAGACAGATGCAAAATGTTCACAATATTTATCTGTGGCACCGAGTCAAACTAGATAATGTCTCAACTCTTGCATTCCAAGTGCTTGTCGGGGGGGGGGTCCCCAGTTCAAATATGATTATTTTAGGGGGTCTTGGGCTGAAAAGGTTGAGAACCACTGCTGTAGGTGAGGGGATAACAGTGAACTCTGACTGATATCTGGCCAGTTAAACAAAAGTGAAATTAAATGTTCCTTAGTTATAGTTTAAATGTTCCTCATTTTGCTGGGGACCCACTGGAACCCCCTCAAGGACCCCTTGAGGTCCCCGAACCCCACTTTGAGAACCACTGATATAGACTATATCATACATTACAGTTATGTTTATCTTTTATAAAAAATCTAAATGAAGGTGCTCGGGTGGCGCAGTGGTAAAGTCACTGCCCACCACCACGGAAGTTGTGGGTTCAAATCCATCGTGGTGCATCCGGCTTTGTCGAGCGTCTACACAATTGTAGACGCTCGACACAATTGGCCAGTGGTGGAAAAAGTACTCACATTTTTTACTTAAGTAAAAGTATCAATACTGCACACTAGAAATACTCTGTTACAAGTAAAAGTCCGGAAATCAAAATGTGCTGGAGTAAAAGTACAAAAGTATTGGCATCAAAATGTGCTTAAAAGTACCAAAAGTAAAAGTACTCATTATGCAGAATGTCCCATTTCAACCTTTCAAATGTATAAAAATCTTTCGAAAATAGCACAAATCTAAAAAGCGAAAAGCAAAAATAGCACAAATCTACAAGCTCACAATGTGAGCTTGTAGATTTGTGCTATTTTTGCTTTCGGGCTGAAGTGGTTACTGTATGTTTTGTAATAATAATCAAAATCTACAAAGTAACTAGTAACTAGAGTTTTCAAATAATTGTAGAGGAGTAAAAGTACAATATTTGCCCTTGAGATGTAGTGGCGCAGAAGTAAAAGTGCTGAAAAATGGAAATACTCGAGTCCAGTTTAGTAAAAGTACCTAAGTACAGTACTTAAGTAAATGTACTTAGCTACTTTACACCACTGCAATTGGCCCTGTTCGGGTGTTTGGGGGAGGGAAGCCGGGCGGGCAAAAAAATAATTGGCTACTCTAAATAAAATAAAATAAAAATAATAATCTAAATGCATTTTAGTGTCATTTAGTGTTTTCCTCACGATCCTATTGAATATCTACAATTTTCAAGGCATTGCTTCAAAGATTTTGTTTTGTAGATTACACAAGGAAGAGCACATGATGTGAATAAATGCAAATATTCCATAAAATAATACAGTATTTTCTCACACATTAAGTTATCAATTTTGGCCTTATTCAGGTTTCATGCCACTATTTCTGACAATGTTTTGCACAGGGCATTGTTCCTTGGCTCAAGCCACCTTGAAAGTTTTGGGTTAAATTATAGTATAACCACTACACCGCTGCCTTTGTGTAGATGTGTTGGTTAACCATTGTAGCTTCCTCTGTCTTTCATTACCTCCACGCTGCTCTTGTGCTGTGTTCGGCGGTACGACATCCTGCTGCGTCCCAGGGCGGACGTCATCTGCGGTGACGTAGATGTCCACTATCCTCTCCTCCCTCTCTCCCCTGTCTTCATCCTCTCCTCTCTCCTCCATCTCTACTTCCCTCTCTCCTCGAACATATCTGACCTTCTGCGTCAGGTCTGGCCTGGCGACGGCATACACTTGCTCCTCAGTCATTCTAGTTCATCTTCAAACTAACAACTGGAAAGCAGAAGTCAGAAAAAAGAGGAAGTTAGCAAGGTAATTTCCTGTCAACATCTCTCTTGGTACATATATTGCAGCCTAACATTAACAGCAAATGTCACAGCGTTAGGAACTTTCACAGGAAGTGCCCTCCTCTCTGCTGTGGTGTGCATTTCCTCAGCTATGATGCTTGGTGAAATCGACAGCTATCAATAGTAGGCCTACAGACTGTGAATGATGACTATGGGCCCTATTTTGACTCTGCAACTTTGCAGAAGGCAGGTCTTTCTTCATTTAGTTGCAGGTTGTAGGGCATTAGGCGGCCTATACAACACAACATATCACGCTTTAGATGCTAAGCGCTGGACTGGAAGTTTGCTGACATCTGTTGACAAAGTAGGTTATCTACTGCTGGTGTGTTTAGATGAGAGGAAACGGGGAGCTTGAGGTCAAGTACTGTAAGTTGTTTATTAACCAGGCAGTGAAGCAGCAGGAGTCAGAGGGTTATTATATACATAACCAAAATACATGCTCCTTCCGTTTCAGACAGGCTTTTTGAACTACTATAGTTCGGAGAGTCAGGACACCTGGGGGTGTACGAATTCTGAGAAAAAAGTTTTGAGACCGGCCATCAGAAGTTCGGAATGACGTCAATTTGTAGTTATGTCCCTTCCCTTTCTGAAGAAACGTTATGACGTCGGAGTATGTACTGGGCTTTAAGGGTGCAGGTAGAGAAACATTTGTCAGACTGTCTCAGGTGCAGTGGGTTCTCAAGCCTTAATATGTCAAGGATGTATTTGACCACAGACCCCCATCTGAAAATATTTCGTGCCAGGGACCCCCCCATACAAGATTCATCTTGTTAAAATGTTAAAAAAATATTATATATTATAGATTTGTTGAAAATAGCAGATCTACAAGCTCACGACGCGTTGTGAGCTTGTAGATCGGCTATCTTCAAATAGCCAATGTATAGCCTATACTTTAAGGTTACATTTTCAAGGTAATTTTCAACACCTGTCCACAGGAGGCTTTTCTAAATAGAATAACATAGTCTAAAACCCAATCAAGTACAAAAATATATATATATATTTGTAATAGTAATTATTATTATCAAAAATCTAAATCAGACCCAATACATTAACTTGTGAAACAAAAGTAGACATAATCATTCCAATGACCAGTCAGAAACTATTCATGCGAGCACAGTGGATTTGATTTCAACCATAGTTTGAGTCCTTTGTAAAACACATTACCATCCGTCCTTGGTTTTAGAACCGTAGGCAAAGAGTTCCAAAGTTTTGCCCCCTTTACTGAGAAGGCAGACTGTCCAAATGAGTTCTTGCACATGGGAACAATACACTCACCATTTTGTTGAAGCTCGTGTAGCTGCTGTAACAAGTGTCCTTGAGCAAGACACTGAACCCTGTACTAAAGAGACATTGAGACGTGATATATTCACATTGGAAATACAGTGCACTTTAATCGTACCAATATCAGTTTATGTGGAATGTTATTGGACTCTAGGGTTTCATGTGGTGTTGAATAGGGATATACGTGTAATAGGTCAAGTCAATTTAAATATTTTAAATGGTTTGGACAATTATTTATAATGTTGGTTATAATATTGATTTTAATCTTTACTTAGAGTCTATTCTATTTCAATTGAGGTCATGAATTGTGGTGTTTTTTTTAACTGAGCCATTGCAACATAATTTCATCCTGCTGTGCATCTCTGATGTAAAGTCATGAATGACAATAAATAGGAACTTGAACTTTACTATTCCAGATGAGCAACCTTCCATTGTTTCATCTTTTGTGTGTGTGTGTGTGTGTGTGTGTGTGTGTGTGTGTGTGTGTGTGTGTGTGTGTGTGTGTGTGTGTGTGTGTGTGTGTGTGTGTGTGTGTGTGTGTGTGTGTGTGTGTGTGTGTGTGTGTGTGTGTGTGTGTGCGCGCGTGCGCGGAGAGAGAATGGGTGGGTGTAATGCACATTATAAAGCACTTTGGACATAGGTACTCTAGAGATGTAGATCATTTATCTGCATTCATTTTGTTTCTCCACTCAGTTATAATTTTTTTCTTTAATTTGTCACCAGTGTTAAAGATTTTATGGGTTGATCTTTTTTTCTTTTCTTTTCTTATTTTTCTTCCAGAAACAAATGCTGTCAAAATCCATCACCACCACACTGCCCAACCTAATGAACTGTGTCCTTAAACACCTGATGAGCTGCATGCCCCAAACCTACCACAGGTAGATACAAATACAATAGAATATACATATTATACAAAATATAGGAAAATATGTGTATGAGACCTTTGCTATTTACATAATAGGTTTTATATATAAGCCATTCAAAATGTGTCCAAATTAACTTTGACCTGCAATAAAGACACTGCAGTTACGTAGTTTGCCCAGAGGGTGTCACTATATAAATGGTAATCATAGCATAAAGCCTATCTCTATCTAATAACACTATTGCTATCAATCATATCTTACTACATGAGACTTATTTCTCATTTGTCATTCACCAATATAATAATTGGAAGGTTGGAGTAGATACTAATGCTTTACTTCTTTGCCATCCTTCCAAATGTGTCTGCAAACATATTGAATATAAAACATTGTTCTGTCTGTGAGCAGTTGATCTATTTGTTTGCGGCCATCAATCATTTTCACTCTGTTAAAGCCTCATCTCTTATCTTCATACTAATTGTGTGGTTCTCAAAGTGGGGTCAGGGGCCCCCTGTGGTCCTTGGGGTGATTCCAGGCATCCTTGAGGGGGTTCCAGGGGTCCTTGAGGGGGTTCCAGGGGTCCTTGCAGGGGGTCCCCAATATAACACCATTACAACATCCTGAACATACTGTAGCAGGAAGTGGATGCAAGTTTCACATGTATTCCAACTTTGGCATAGGTTATATTATTGCTTTTTAACTACTTAAACCCTAAATGCTTGTTATATGTCACCAATTTATATTTTTCTCTGAATGTTCACCAGTTTTTACAGTATTATAACATGCCTAGATTAGGGGTGCTAGGGCTCATGCAGGGGTGGAAGAACTACTCAGATTTTCTTAATTAAGTTAAATTACAAAATGATTACAATATAAAAATACTCTGTTACAAGTAAAAGTCCTGTATTAAAAAATGTACTTGTGTAAAAGTATTGGCATCAAAATATACTTAAAGGTATTTTCAAACCTTTTTGAAAATAGCAGAGCTACAAGCTCACAATGTGTCACATTGCGACGTAATAATAATACAAATTTACAAAGTCACTAAAGCTGTCAAATAATTGCAGTGGAGTAAAAAGTACAAAATGTGCCTCTGAGATGTAGTGAAGTGGAAGTATAAAGTTCTAAAATTGTACTTAGAGTAAGTACAGCACTTCAGTAGATGTACTTAATTACTTTCCACCGCCAGGTTCATGTGGTTAAAATGTAAGATACAAATCTCGACAATGTCTGCTAAAATCCCACATGAACCATCCCAGGATTTCCTTTTAATCTTTTTGCATTCGTGATCCGAGTTTAAAACAAACAAAATAAAAACCTGCACAGATCTCTCTCTGCTGACATTGTTTTGTAGCACGCGGCAGAGGGGCTAACCTCTGAATACCTATAGCTGTTTTTAATCCAAATAAAATCAAGCCTAATGCTTCATTACCCGGGCATTTTTACATAATGATTCTCACACTGCCGCGGCTAATTTTTTTATTAGCGCAATTATGTGTCTCTTAGTGTCCGGGGTCGCGGAGGTCTAATTGCCGCTGCGTGGAAGGCTGGTAAATAGCCTGGGAGGTGTCTGCCGAGCAGGTGGCCCCGGAGGTAAGAGGGAGACAGGGAGGCCACGCAGAGGCGGGCAATTACAGGATGAATTTCACTTTAATAAATGTTGAGCTACGTTTGGAAATTCAGATAACAGAGCTTTTTGCCTAATGGGTGCCTGCACCGACGCCACTTGAGCGAGAAAATGATCTCAAAGAGGCTTTAATTAACACCAGCTCCATGATCCAGCGAGAGCGTGACAGAATGTTACCGTGAGTGGGAGAGAACACAGGTATAATATGAAAATTAGTGAGGAGGAGGAGGAGGCTTCGGGGTGGATGGAGGGATGGGTGGATGGGTGGAGGGAGGGAGAGAAACGGGTTGAGGTGCAGCAGCAACATTTTCACGATGACAACTTTGTTTTCACAGGTTTTTCAAATGTGTGAGACTATTTTGACAGTGTTGCCACATTGACGAGATAATAGTTATTTTGTGTTCTACAGTAGATGTAATGTACTGGCACGTGTGCACGCACGCACACACACACACATGCTGCGCACACACACACACACACACACACACACACACACACACACACACACACACACACACACACACACACACACACACACATACACACACACACGTACACACGTACACGCACACACACGTATACACACGTATACACACGTATACACACATGCACACAGAGCCTACTAAAAATCCTGTATCTTTAATTATGTTAAAACCAAAATATATATATACTGTTTTATTTATTTATTTGTTTGTTTGCTATTGCCTTTAGAAGCCCAATGTTCATTCTTTAAGATACAGTATTTGTAGATATAGCATTTGTAACTTTATACTGCATCATAAATCAAAATATAGGTATGTTTTACTCCAGTGTTTACAAACCTTTACTAGTTTATACAAACCTTTACCAATGTTTGCAAATCTATTGCAGCCCTGAAAAGCATGGTTTGAAAATTATTCATCTATTGTCAGTAATTTATCATCATAAGCTACAGTAAGCCTTGTAAAAGCATGTCTTCACTGCTATTTTGTGTTTGGTGGTGAGGCTAACCATTTTGTTTAACTTTATCAATGATTGGGCCTTTAAACATGGAAAATGCTAGAGAGCAACGCATCGCAACACAACTCGAGCTTGTAGATCTGTTTTTTTTGCTATCCTTTTATTTAAGTTTTCGTACATTTAGGATACCAGGGTTAAAGGTAGGGTAAGTGATATTTTTTGGTTAAAACAAAAAGTATTTTGTTAAAAGGTTAAAATACTATATTCTGATAGTAATCATTGCTATAGAGTGTTTGTTCAGTAACAGATGTCTCCCTGTCTCTCCAGCTCTTTAATAAACAGAAAATACATTTTTCGGTAGGTGTCAAAATCTCAGCCAATCAGGAGAAAGTACCAATTTTTAAGCTTAATTTGTATAGTGTTCCAGTTAAAATTTTGTCTGCTCATTTCTTAGTGTCATCACTTCCAATTTCACTTGTTTAATCTATATCCTGATTGAGTTCTCTGTCCTGGTTGGATAAAATTGGAAATGAAACTAAAAAAAAATAAATAAAAATACAAAATACATTTTCTGTTTTATAAAGAGCTGGAGAGACATGGAGACTCTTTATATGGACAGGACACTCTATAGTAACGAGCACTATCAGAACATAGACCCATTTTGCAATTATTTGAATAATTGCAAATCACTTACCCTACCTTTTAAGTGATTATGGGTTTCCACGCTTGTCTTGTGTCTTAACTAATTTGATTATAAAGGGATTCTTTAATAAGACCAGACATTGTACAGCAGCATTCCTATCCAGCCAGACCCAACAATAATATTTTCAGCAGAATGTGAATAGTTCAGAAGTTAACAAAACTGCAAAAGTACACTGGACCAACGTCTAAGTTGGTCCCAGGTACTGGGCGACCCGATAGCCAAGTGGTTAGGGTGCATGCCATAGGCTATGGGGAGCAAATGCCCTGACCGGCAAGTCTCCGGTTTGATTCATCTAAACTTTTCTCTTGATAATAGTTGAGTAGAAGTGTGGTGTGGTACAAAAAGAGCAACATTACTTTGTGCACAAGACAAATCTGGAGTGTTAATTTAAATGTGAGTGTAAAAAATGGACCTGCAATTAACCCTCCAGATTTTCCACTACGGTGAGCAATCTAGTGTTGGAGGTGCACATGGTTTCGCCCTGGAAATGCTACTGACTCAATCATTTCATTTGTGTGTGTGTGTGTGTGTGTGTGTGTGTGTGTGTGTGTGTGTGTGTGTGTGTGTGTGTGTGTGTGTGTGTGTGTGTGTGTGTGTGTGTGTGTGTGTGTGTGTGTGTGTGTGTGTGTGTGTGTGTGTGCGCGCGTGTGTGTGGCCGCGCGCATGAGAGAATCAGAATCAATTATTTGTCAATCTCCCTATGTACTTACATACACAAAGAATATGAAATACTGTTCCCCCGAGAGAGAGAATTTAAATACATTAATTTTGACGACAAACCTTGTTTTTATACATAATGTAGTACTAGTCACTACAAAGTTTTTTGCACAAAACAGCTGGAAATTATGCTTCTTATGAATCTCCACAGATGATTGATCAAACTTGCTGCAGGTCAGTGACCTCTGCCCCCCTGTTATGTCTTTAGAGTTGGTCTGTTGCAGGTATAGCTCTCCTATTAACCGGTTATACCATATAGATCCTATGTTATGTAGGGTATAATGTGGCTCTTTTTTTGTTTTGGTTTTAACAGCATGGTTTTCATGTGTGGTGGTTTTTTGTGCATGCGAGGTCCTCGTGGCTGTGCGCGCCGCGGTCTCCCTCCACTCTGTCGGAGCTAAAAGCCTCGAAACGGAACAGTAATTGCCCAATTAGGGCCCTCGCTCGGTATGCGGCGCAGACCACTATGCGCCTCCGCATGCTCACAGAGTCACATAATTGAGCTGAAAGCAAATGAACGGATGGCAGACAAACAAGCTACTAGAAAATAATTACTTGGAGTGTTTCTTTTCAGCGCGCGTACAGCGAATTTCATTATTGTCAATAGCCTCTAAAGCTGCTCGAAATGCCGGTATTTGTCATTTTCATAGAGACTTGATAATGACATTAATTTGTCTTAATGGCTTGGCTCTATTGTTAAAAATAGTAAAATGAGTGGAAAGTGTCTTTTCCTCGGCAGGTAGAGAGGACTTCACCGCGCTCCCGTTAGGCACGAGGACATAATTTGGTGTGCTTGTCAAATTTCCAATCATTTGTTATATGGAACACGAGTAATGCTAATGCCATTAATGTCCATTTTCCTCAAAATTCATTACTGCCCTTTTTTGCCTTTTATATTTTTAATACCTCTGCCATTTTCCGGTGCTTTCAAGAGGTTACACAAGGACTGATTAAAAACATGTACATTTAGAATTTCCTAGTAGCCTGAACACGGGCGTACACACAGTAGGAACACATGCAAGTACCCAGAAAATACTTAACCACTTAAACCCTCTATTCTTAGTGAAAACAACGTACTTGGACCACTTCCTTTTCCAATCTAAACCAAATATCTTCGCCTTATAGATCTGCGATTTTTCGGGGGAATGTTCCCCCCAGAATAGGCATGTTGGGGTTGAAATACTTAACCCGTTAAGACCTGAGGCCGATTTTTCTAACTTTATCCTGCCGCGGACCCCCCCACCATCTGAAAATATTTGTGCCAGGGACCCTGAGAAGAGAAGATTTGTGTAAAAAAAAATCTCAATTATTCAAACGCTTTCAAGAATTAAAAAGAATGTTCAAAAATAGCAGTTGTACAAGCTTGTAGATCTGCTATTTTTGAGCAGCCAACGCTAAAATAAAAAATGGCACAGATGCTTTCCCGGGTTCTAATGGATTAAACGGCAAGTTTAAAGCAAGATGTGGCTATAGTGGCAAATCCATTCAGATGTCTGACCTGCTGCTTTAAACTGTGTGAATACATAATAATAATAATACATGCCAAGGTTTGAAATAAATACATGGTGATGATAATTGGTTATAACAAAATGGATAAAAGCATGTCTCCACTTGATGCTTTTAGTTGGTTTTGTTAGACTGATATCATTTAATGGTACTCTGCAGTCTGGGCAAATTCACCAGAAGGAATTGAGATATTGTATTATTATATTATTATACAATAATACATTGTATGTATTATTATCATCATCGAATATGTCACAACTCACAAGCTATAAAAACCCAGTTTTTAGGCACTTGTTTTTTCACAAACTGCAGGGGTCCCCAGACGTTTCCATGCCAAGGACCCTCAAATAAATATATAGCCTCTCTACGGCCCACGTATTGCGAAATGGCTGGAAAAATTGAAATAAAATAGCAGCATCTACAGGTTGCTGGCACAATAATGTTATGAATATTCATCGAAATTAAAACATAAGGCACCCGGGTGTCGCAGGTGTGTGTTAGGGTAAAACAGCAGTGGGAGGAATTAATTGGCAACGACTAAATTGGGGAGAAAAAGGGGGCAAAATATATTTATTAATGCATTCATTCATGTATTGATTTATGCATCTTAAAACTTATTTATCTTAAAGATTAGTAAAAAGCCTCATGTCATTCTGCAGAGTGAGAAAGGGGCGCTCGTGGTCGTGGCACACATATCTCTACCAGGCCGGGTGGCCTACCTAGGGCTATACTGTAATGGTATAAGTCATGGCCAATATTACTCCACTACAAGTGAAAGTTGCTCAGTCAAATTGTTGCTTAAGATGGAGTACTGGAGTATTTGCTCAGTACTCAATACTCAACCTACAATTTTCAAAAGTACATTTACTTTTTAATTATCGACACATTTTCACAATGCATTCACAGAACCTCATAACTCTCTGAACTATCTATCAAAACTTGCACCCACCATATACTTTGGACACCCACCCACCCCCCCCCCACACACACACACACGCACGCACACGCGCGCACACACACACACACACACACACACACACACACACACACACACACACACACACACACACACACACACACACACACACACACACACACACACACACACACTGTAACATGTAATTCATTTGCAATGAAGAAACTCGTCTAACATGGAGCTCACGATAGGGAGGTTACTTTTATTATTTACTGTAGTATTTTCCCCAGTAGTGCAACTTTTTACAATTGCCTAAACAGTAATATTAGTTATTAATCCAAGTAACTTTGAGTTACTAAGTTACAACGAGCGTGAGTTGTTTTGACTGAGACTATATTAAATGTAATTTATAGCATAGGAGGTTGCCACATGCGGGGGAACAACAAATCTACAAGCTCTCAACACATTGCAATTTGACAGTGTTAACTGGTAGATCTGTTCTTTTTGAGCATGCACCCTCTCGTGCAATTATGATGTAACGTGTTTGTGCAAAAGTAATATAACGTGTAATGTAACTAGTTACTCTTGATACCAAGTAATAGTAATGACTAACAGTGACTGTGACTGTGGCAGACTGTGACAGTGTGACAGGCATCTCAAATGAGGTGGGAAGGTGGGACTGGTGAGAATTACTAGCCTGATCAGATTATTCAAACTTGCAGTGGTGGACAGTCATGAAGTACACTTACTGTACATTGAACTACATTGAACTTGATTATTTGTCTTTGTCACAAGTTTCCAAAAAAAAAACGAAATACTCAAGTAAAGTACAGATATATTATGTATCAGGGGTCTTCAACAGGGGGTCCAGGACCCCTAGTGGGTCCTCAGAGTTACTACAGGGGGGTCGCTAAACATTTGTGTGATATTTTTTTTTACATGAACCATTTGAACCCTAGCATCCCTATTCTGAGGATAACTTTAGCCAAAAATAGCAGATCTACAAGCTAGATCGGCTATTTTTGGCAAAGAGATTTAGTGTAGACTAGAGGGAAAAAAGAGCAGTCAAAGTAAAACAAGATTGTATACAATAGGGGGTCGCTGCTTCATCTCTCTCCCAGCTAGGGGGTCATTGGCCTGAAAAACGTTGAAGACCCCTGCTGTATATCATTACTGACTATACATCAGCACATATACATTTGTCTTATCAGTGTATTGATCAAATATACCGTGTTCAGTTCATTTTTGTGGTGTAATTTTACTATAGACGTTAAAGGGGAGCGTGAATAAGAAGGTTTGATCTCAGTCTCTCTCTTTCTGTATAAATCAGTCCAATGAGACTCCAGAAGTGTCCCCACTCTGCAGATAAATGTGGATATTTGACGTCACCAACCAATGATACAATAACTGTTAAGAGGCTATACAGTCGGCACTATAAATGATCTAATTATTGTTTCTGTGGTATACAGTCTCTTTGGGTTGTTTAAAATTAACTTTTTGAGTGTGACTGAAAGATGCACTAGAGATCGTGAGTGGATGACCAATTTACAAGGCCTTGTTGGCAGTGTAGTGCTTCTTACGTAACGTAACACCTGATTGGATCATTCTTTATAAACACACCCCCTTAACCAGCGGCGGACTGGCCATTTTGCGTACCGGGCAAATGCCCGGTGGGCAGCTGAGCCGCTGGGCCACTGTGCCACATTTTTTTTTTTTTTTTTTTTTTTTTTTTTTCCGCTCCCATTTTAGGATTATTACGGTCATTTCCGGGTTGCGCGGCCCAATTACTAGTTACTTTAATGTTTGGGCTGGGATGCTTTCCAGCAGGGGCCTCAGTGCGGCTTCAGAGTTCATGTGCAGGACTGGTCTGAAACAGTGAAACCCCCCCCCCCACCCCCCCGTTGACAAAATGGCCCGGGGGGTGGTGGGCCGGTTCGGACCAAAATGCCAGGGCTGAATTTCGGTCCCAGTCCGGCCTGCCCTTAACCCATTCAGTCCAGGAACGCATCTGTGTCACTTTAAGATTTCTTTGGCTATTCAAAAATAGCAGATATACAAGCTCATATGAGCTTGTATATCTGCTATTTTTGAGGAAAGAAATCGTGAAAGTGTGTGCAAATCTTTGAATATATTATGTATACGTTTTTAACTCAAATCTTTGCTTCTGGGGTTAGGGTTATATTTTGAGATGGGGGGGTCCGCGAACAAATACATATCATTTTGGGGGTCCTTGACGTGAAAAGAAGTTTGAGAACCACTGATATTATAGCAACACAAGTTCTTTAAAACAAATCCCCAGAAGCAAAGATTTGAGTTAAAATGTTCGCTTTAAAAAACATATATATTCAAAGACTTACACAAATTTTCACTATTTAAAAAAGAAAATATCAGATCTACAAGCTCATAGCGCGGCACTATGAGCTTGTATATCTGCAATTTTTTAATAGCCAAAAGTATAAGATAATGGTTAAAGTGGTTCAAATCTAAAATGATACAGATGCATTCCCAGTCTTAGTGGGTTAAAGCACGTTTCTCAACGTCGGCTCTGGGACAGGACAGCTCATCAGCGATCAAGCTCCCACAGCCTCCTCCTGTTGCAGGATTTAAAGATCTCATTAAAGCGGCTCACAGTGTTCATTGATATGGTTTTATAACTGTATCGATATCATGTTAAAGGGATATTTCACTTTCCCAAAAACTTTTGGTCATTTTATCGTCTACTCAGGCTTTTGTGAGCCCCCCAGACTGTTTTTAAGTTGCTTGATTTAGTATTTAGATATTTGATAATCATTTTATCAGACACGCCCCCTTCCTATACAAACCCACTATAACTTCAAACTCAATTTTTAACATGTTAGATTAATCAAAAACACCCGTCCTTGGTTCTGGTGACTCACCCTGCCCTCTGTCTGATAAAATGAATATCAAATATCTAAATACTGAATCAAGCAACTTAAAAACGGTCTGGGGGGCTCACAAAAGCCTGAGTAGACGATAAAATGACCAAACGTTTTTTTGAAAGTGAAATATCCCTTTAAATATTAACTGTGTATCTGTCCAATCTTTTTCATGCTTGCACATGTGTTCTGGAGCCTCACAGGAGCAGAGCCGTACTGTCTGTCTTGACTAAACGTGCCTTTATTAAACCTCTTAGAACAGTGGTTCTCAAACGTTTTAACTTCAAGGACCCGTAAGGGTCCATTTGAAACTTGAAACGCTTTTACAAACCAATGCCTTAGAAGACAAGAGAAATCAGAATAAATACAAGCCTACACTTATTTTTTGCTTAATTGTCTCCGCCAGGCCGAAAGGCATGGCGAGAGAGTATGTTTTCCACCCCGTCCGTCCGTGTGTCCGTGTGTGTGTCCGTCCGTCCATCTGTCTGTGAACAGCTAATCTCCGGCACCGTTGGCCCGGTCGCAGCGAAACTGTGCACACACACTCCCTGGATGCCAATTCAATTTTTGACATGGGCCTGTTATAGCGCCACCAGGAGGACGATTTGTGCAAAACATATTTTTTGACAGTACTCCTACAGATTTTGTCCAAAAATCACGCAAATCGGTACACAGTATCTCTATAGTCATTAAACGAAACGGGTCTTTCAGATTTCTCATATTCCATCCTGATTGGCCAAAAATTGTCTTCCAAAGTTTGCAGGAGTGCTCCGTTTTGAACAAAATGCCTCAAATCATGAACACAGCATGCAATTTCCGTGAAATTTTGCACGCACATTCCCATTAGGCCGAGGAAGAACTACCATTTGACATTTTTCAAATCAGCCTCATGGTGGCGCTATAACAGGCCGATTCGTGTTTTTACCTATAATTGCACCGATCTGTGTAAAACTTTGTATGCACACTCCCTAGAGGTCAAAGAAAAACCTTTGCCCTGCATTTTTCACATCTGCCTCTTATAGCGCCACCAGGAGGCCAACTTATGTAAAACACATTATTTTATACTACTCCTTCCAATTTTATCCAAATTTCACGCAAATCGGTACACATGATCTCTATAGTCATGTGATCACGACGGATGACGGATGCTCCGAGGAGCACTTTTTCTAGTTCAAGTATGTGAGAAGAGGTTTAACCATAATCACTTAAAACCCTATATTTATAACCTCTAGCGGGGGGGGGGGGGGCTGAATGACCCTGGGAGGATGTCAGTGATGAGAATGTCCTTGTACACACACAAATTCACAAAAAACATATTCTGATTTTAAAGTTGGATGTGGCTGTTGCAATATAAATTACATGTGTGGACACTGACAGTGTCTTTTTTTTCTACCGCTTCTTGGACACTGCTTAGAAAAGAATTGCAGAAATATGTTGAGGGGGGGGGGTGTTGGCAGAGAATACAATGTACTTAATAATGCATAAAAGGATAGCGCTCGGGTGGCGGAGTGGTAAAAGTCCCCTGCCCACCACCATGGACGGAGGTTGTGGGTTCGAATCCACCGTGGTGCGTCCGGCTTTGTCGGGCGTCTATGCGAACACAATTGGCCCGTGTTCTGGAGAGGGAAGCCGGGCGGGGGGGTATTAGTCATTGCATGTACTACAGGCAGGGGTGGCACCTGTCAGCAGGGAGTGTTGGGCGGGACGAGTAGGACGAAGGCTCTACGTCTTCCGGGTGGGAGCTGCTCACTGGCAGGTGAGTCAGTAGGATACAACAGTAGTGACAACACAGAAATGTGTGTGGGGAGGAATTGGGGAGAAAAAGGAGGTAAAAAAGTATTAGCTCCTCTAAATTAAAAAATAATAATAAAATAAAGAAATAATGCATATAAGGAATTTGTCAGTTCAAATAAAATGACTCTCTGAATGATTCTGTCATGCAATTGATTTGTAGACCAGGGAGTGTGCAACATGCTGTGCCTTGAATCCAGCATGCAACATTGTCATAGGACACCGTCATACGACAAAGTATAAAATAGATCTTAGGTGTTTGTTAAAGCTGTCAGAAACGTTTCATTCCATAGAAATGAATAAATGCAACCTCTAGTAATTTGCAGAATGTGCCACTTTCACTTTGTGATATTATTGTATCAATAATAAGTGATATTATTAAGTATCGGAAACCATTTATTTACCTTCCAGCGTATCAGCTTATGAACCCACAGACGAGTCGATACACTCTAATGATACTGCATTGCTGTAGACTGGTAAATGGACTGCATTTACGACCAGGGCAGGAATTTCAGGGTGGCCATGAAGGCCATGGCCGTCGTTGCCCCTCAGTTTGGCCTTGTGCCCCTCGAAAAAATGGCTTGCCCTGAGGCCACAGTGGCCTTAATGCCCCAGCTGACTGTACCACTTTCTCCTCTGTCTCTTTCTTGTCAATATGTAGACACCAGTGTCTCTTTCTTGTCAATATGTAGACACCACACCAGTGTCTCTTTCTTGTCATGTAGACACCAGAGTCTTTTGTTGAGATTCTGAATTCTTAACTCCCCTGAGTCCCCATCTTTAAACTAATCCAGTGACTTTGATTGGTGCAGGCTGAGCATGGATCAGATTGTAAATACCATAATTTATTTATTTCACTGCAGATAGTCTACATATTACATTTAAAATTAACCCTTAAATTCAATTAATTGCACTTAATTGCAATTACAAAAAAACTAAAGTTAAATTATATATCTTTTGTGAGTGGCAAATGTTTCACAACACCCACTCCAGGAATTTCACCCCCGAAAGCCTTTTATAAACTATTTTATATTGAAACGGTGGCGGGCCGTCTTTCCCGCGAAAATGACGTCATCCAGCCGGGAAACGGAAACGGAAATGCACCGGTTTCCTGTTTGGCCAGGAACTACCGCACCGTTTTCCTGTTTGGCCAGGAACTACTGCGCTAATAACAAAAAGGAATCTCACGCTGTTTTTAAGACATTATAGGATTTGAAGATGGAAAAACAACAGCAAAAGAAAACACAGCTCACGGTAACTAAAGCTCCACTGGCTAAGAGAAACGATCCGCAGATAATGTAAAACAATTAAAAGAACGCTTTTTGAAACGCTTCCGTCTTCCTGTGAAAACAAATCGAATTCTGGGTAATGCAGGACTGCGCTAAATAATTGCAATGACGGTAGTGACCAGCATAGGTTGCTAAAAATCGTTATTTTTGGACCTGCCTTGTATTGCTTTAAATCTTGTTTTATTTGATGGCCTGCCTGCCCTAGCATTTGGCCTTTGTGCCCTCAAATGGACAACACCAAAGGCCAAGTGGCCTTGCCCCTCAAATGACAAAATTCCAGGCCTGTTTACGACCCTTCAAAATGCTTTGTAATATATTTGACATTCACCCGTTGGTTCACACACACTCACTCCAACAGCAGAGGTAACCGACTCATCTGGAGCAGTTAGGGGTTTGTGACTTGCTCAAGGACACAGTCAGGAAAGAGCCTGCATGGGGATTAAACCAGGAGGACCTTTCCGATTCTAAGACATCTACCTTAAGCATGAACCATCGTCCAACACCCATTAAAGTTACTTTCCAAAGGTAACACTAACACATATTGTCTCTGTCGGGTGGAAAATGTCCAAAACTGTTACTTTTCAGGATTCTAATAAAAAAATAGCAAAAGTAGCAGATCTAGTACTTTTGATACTTTTGTGTGACGCTGTCGTATGATCAAGTAGGGCAGTGGTTCTCAACCAGTGGTCCGGGGACCACCAGTGTTCCTTGAGGGGGTTCCAGGTGGTCCCCAGCTAAATGATGGAGAGTTGGTAACCAAATGGACCCTTATAGATCTTTAAAGGTGTCATGACATTCATTTTCACTTTTTTTATTTTCAATGTTTTATTTGGGGTTTTATGACCTCAATTACACCCAAAAAAACTGAACTTAGAACATTCAGTGGATTTTCTGTGGTCTGGGGTTTTCTGAATAATTAGGCTGAAAAGTAATCTGAGCTTGGCCCTTCGACAGTGAAGTCACAGTCGATTAATCCCGCCCACTCTCCTCCTCGCCCCTCCCCTCCCCTATCCTTTCCTTTGGGGGGGGCGGAGCAGAGGCGATGATTGACAGGCAAAATCCCTCACCAGCGACACCCGCAGGCAAAGATTTCTTTTTTCATTGCAGTTGAAAAGGCTTTAGAAATGTGAGAGAAAAACACCTGCCATGGATCACTGGAATGGAATTTTCACTTAAAACTTTTTGTACACTTTTGAAGGACCAGGACAAAGACTTTGAATGTGGTGTAAAAGTGAATGTCATTAAACCTTTAACTCTTGAGAGTGTAAAATGAAACCAAATGGACCCTTACGGGTCCATTTGGTTTCATTTTACGCTCTCAGGAGTTAAATTATTGTTAAACATCTGCATTACTTAATGAAAGAATTGTTATTTTGATCAATGTTTGCTTGTTATCTCTCCTATGGTACCAACATCAATACAGCATGGAATTGGGGACAAAATCTTATCCAACGATAACAAAATATATATATTTTTTTTTTGGGGTCTAAGAGTCTAAATCTCATCAAACGGTGCATGGACCGTGGCTCAAATGCCGAATAAAAAATGGACCTTGATATGAAAAGGGTTGAAAACCACTGAAGTAGGGTATTGATTTACGAAGAAACACAAAAAGTTAGAATATGGAAATAAGAGCTTTCTGCCCGACAGCAACGATATGTATGTGCAAACAGGACGACATCTGTAGGTTTCTGACCATGATGCAGCACACAGCCAGTGGTAATAATAACAGCAACAAAAAGCAGCTGACTTGAAATGTTGAGTCCATGTCTAACACATATATATATATACCCTGCCAAGTGATTGAGAAGGTTTCCCTGAAATGTAGCCTGGATGTCTCCACCTGCTTCTGCTGGCCGTATTATGCAAGAGTCCACTTTGTGTGTGTGAATGTAAGGGGTTGGCGAGGGCGGGGCGGCGGCAAGGGTTTTGAATAGTCATGTGTGACACACTCCAGATGAAAAATAACAGAGAGCCTTCAGAATCGACAACAACAGCTGACGGAGAATCGGTGACTTTTATTGGTGTCGTGGGATAAAAGGATGCGATGAAAGAGTGAAAGGGCCGCGGCGGAGAAAGAGAGGGATTCAGAGGGAGTGGCGAGAGGAGTGCAAAACAAGGCCCCATCCATCACGGGCGTTTTTTTGGAGGAAGACACATTCCACTGCCCTGAGCAAGGAGGATACATTCACTCAAGTGTCACAATGGAGAGAGGGGGTGTGTGTGGTGGGGGGTGTTCTGGGAGATGCTGGGAGGGGCATCCGTCAATGCAACAACCTCTCCCTCAGGCCCTGTCTCTCATAGTCTGTCCGTGGAAAAAACTCAAAGCCTCTTCCATGGGCCAATTCACTGGCGCTCTATAGGCATGACAAATGTACAATTTTGCTGCCAGTGAATTGCATTCATACGCCTTCCAAAAAGAAGAAGAAGAAAAAAAAACAGCACAACGGATCAAAAAACACAACAAAAACTTCACATCACAAACTTCAACGGTTTGAAAACTACTTTCTGTTTCTCTGTTTGCCCTTATTTATCTCTCTCTCTCCCTCTCTCTCCCCCCCCCTCTCTCTCTGAGTCCACCTCTCTGTGTCGCT
This sequence comes from Gymnoscopelus braueri, assembly GCF_963280865.1. Lineage (NCBI taxonomy): Eukaryota > Metazoa > Chordata > Actinopteri > Myctophiformes > Myctophidae > Gymnoscopelus > Gymnoscopelus braueri. The sequence continues at coordinate 6,460,314 of NC_137609.1, forward strand.
CTCCAGCTAATGAGAGTGGAGGAGAAATTAGTGCTGGCTCTGTTGCAGGAGCTCTCCGTCGGTCCATCCGTCCGTCCGTGTGGCAGGGGTTGTGGGTGGAGGAGGGAGAGCAGGTGATGGGCTCTCTCTCTCTGGAGTGTGTGTGTGTGTGTGTGTGTGTGTGTGTCTGTGCACCCTCGTTACACCCCTCCCTTTCTGTGGCTGAGCGGCGTGAAGAGGTGGGCTGAGACGAGGGGGCCGCCCTCCTCTCAACTCCTAGCGAGCTGCACCTGCCAAGGGGTGAGAGGGCCAATTGAGGACCTCATGACCCCGGTACCTTGCAGAACGGCTCGTTTATTACACCCATGTGCGTGTAATGCAGCACCCATGACCACAAACCCATTTTATCATATTCAACTGGTATAAATGCACAGATAATTGTAACAGTTTTTTATATACATTCTAAGCCTTTTAGCGGATGCTTATCCCAGAGTGAAACAGTTGTAAGAACCAGGAAGGGTCAGTAGCAGCTTGGTCTGACCCTAACAGGATGATCACACCATGAGAGAACTGGCTGGAAAATAAATGGGAGAAATAAGAGATGGAGATTAGTATGAATGTGAGATCTCATCATCTGCCTGTCTGTCTGATTGATTGAATACTTTATTAACAGTTTGCAAAGACAAGCACAGGGAAGTACAGTTTAATACATGGTCTGTTAAGAGGATTTTAAACCCAAGAAAGCACTATGGCTTGTTTCCATTGGGGTCCTTTGTACTCAATTCATCGAAACATTTAATGACAGACAAATATACACTAAAGACATCATAAAAACGGACAGACAGTCTAGTCTGTCTGTCCGTCTGTCTAGACCAGGTATGAGGACCTGCTGCTGGTTTTTACATTATGCATAATGAAGTGTTATATTTTTGGGAAGAAAACAAAATACTTCATGCAAGCACTAATTTCACAGTATCTGTTTCTCAAATCTCTCTGTTGTAATGAAATTCTTAGAATACTCTGAAAATATTTGTCTAGAAACGTTATTTACTTTTATTGTTTCATGGTTTATTGTTATCATCGTTATGTTTATTCATCATTACACTGCTGACACAGGAAGTTATGACAAGACCAGGAGTCAATGTATTTTATTTTTCTTACAATATATGCAGGGATGTGAGCATCTTTTCTAGATTTCAGAATGATTTCCCCCTGTAAAGGTCCAATCCTCAAGTCCCACCAACAGTAGCAGATAGACAGTTATAAATTTACAGCTTGATACTCCTGCTGACCACACAGCTTGCCCTGCCGAGACACTAAAGCTCCACAATTGAGTTTCTGTTTGAAATAAACATACAACGATACAAGACTGGGAGCGAGGCAGAATGGCGTAGTTTTTTTGGGCATTCGGGGGCCTTTTTTTAATTCATCTGTGTGTGTGCTGTCATCGCTAATGCTGGCAGCAGCTTGATTACGGTGAGAAACTAGATACAAACGGGTATTATTCCAGAGAGAGCTGAGATCTGTTTGGGGTTTTTGGAGAGTGGTTGTATAAGCCCTGGCCTAGAGCGTCTGAAAAGCCAGTTTGTTAAGTTTCTATGGTAATAGAGAAGTAGTAGCCACCTCCCCGCAGCGTCCCGCCGCGTGTCAGCTCCTCAATAGAGCGCATCTGCAGAAAACTGAGGGACCCTGTGAAATGAGCAGTGACCCGTCACCAATACACCACAACACACACACACACACACACACACACACACACACACACACACACACACACACACACACACACACACACACACACACACACACACACACACACACACAGAAAGACTATATCGTTGCTGTCGGCCAGAAACCTCTTATCTCCATATTTTAACTTTTTTGTGTTTTTTCGTAAAATAACGCCCTACTTGATCACACTACAGCGTCACTCAAAAGTGAAATATCGGCAAGCTGGAAACGCAGAGTGCAGTGGTGGGTATCGAGCTTGCAGATCTGCTACTGCTGCTGTTTTTTATTTGAATCCTGAAAAGTAACAGTTTTGGACATATGAGGTTTCCTCCCGACAGAGACGATATTGTATATATTAAAACAAATATTTAAATATAGATGTATACAGTATATAGCCCTAATCCTTTTTTTTCCCTCGCTCTGCTTACATCACGACTCTGAGAAAAGTTTGGACGGTTCTGCCACTGTCAAATGCGGAATGGAAGAGAAACACGCGCGCGTCTCGTGCATGTGTGTGTGCGCGAGTGCGTGTGTGCACGTGCTTGAGTGCGTGCGTATGTGTGTGTATGGTTGGTTGGGTGGGTGGGTGTAAAAGGCAAAAAAGAGGGGGAAGACAAAAAAATCAAACAAACAAAAGGCGACTCCAAAACACAATGCCCGCAATGGAGATTTGAGAAGAAAAGGGGGGATATTGGGATATGAAAATCATACAGGGGGCTATTCTTACTTATGCAAATGTCTCAAAAATTCTCATTCATTGCCATGAAACGTGTTGCCCTTGCCTAGGCAACGGCTGTGCGCCCTCCAAGAGAGAGAGGGAGCTGCGATTGCAGAAAGATGTAGGTTAACCCAATCCTGGACTTCGTACGTTTGCACGTTAAAAGCGGTAACGGTTCTCAAAGTAGGCTCCGGGGACCCCCAGGGACCCCCAAGGATTATAACATCAAAATCATGCAGTTTAACCGTATACATTGGCTATTTGAAAATAGCAGATCTACAAGCTCACAACACGTCACATCGTGACACCTTGTGAGCGTGTGCTGTTTTCAAGACATTTTGAAAACATTTGGAATATTTGGGGGGTCCCTGGCACAAAATATTTTCAGGTGGGGGTCCGTGGCCATGCACATTTGGGGGTCCTTGACATGAAAAAGGTTCGAGAACCACTGCGTTTAAGGATTCTAAAGCAATATGGACTCCTGAATAGAGTCTAATAGGAGATGAATGAGAAGGAAACAGAGCAAACTGCAGGGGGTTGCTGGTTAGAAACCCCTATGTCCTAGGGGGAGGTTAAAGAGTCGTGGTTGACTCTGGGTTCATTCCTGCACACAGAAAAGTAATGGTTCTTAAATAATTCTTTAAAAGGCAATGTTTCCACAAAGAACCAGCACCTACTAAAGAAGCATTTTACTTAGTGAATGGTTCTTCATGTTACTCATTATTGTTCTAGAGCACCTGTTATTTTCACAATTTCTTTGAGGAACTAGAAATGCTGCCTCAAAGAACCGTTTTCGATGGTTATTTGAGGCACCTTTAAATCACTTAAACCCTAGCATCCCAATTCTGGGCATGTTCCCTAATTCACCGAAAATAGCCGATCTACTTGTAGATTGGGTATTTTTGGCAATGACATTTGGGACCAATTACAGACACCCTGGGAGAGACCAGTCAATGAAGGGTTTAAGTGGTCAAGGGTTCTTTATAGAATAAGTAATAAATAACCTTTCTATAATTCTTTATAGAAAGGTTGTATCTGGAACCAAAACTGGTTCTTCCATGGCACCACTCTGAAGAACGAGATTTGGCTTATTGTTATTTCTCTGTGTGTAGGATAATACGATACGTATGAGTTGGAGTCATTACTCAAATGCGTCATTCTGTAGTTTGAGTTCCAAAGTGTGAGAAAAGTAATCAGGAGTTGTAAATAAAGTGGAGTAATAGTTACATGAGTAGGTTTGGGAGGGGTGGGTGGGGGGGCTGCTCCCTCTTTATTCTACTCTGGGAGCCCCCCCACCACATCCCCCCCATCCCCAGCCCTGACCCCCCTCGGTGGTTTCCCATGGTCCTCCAATTGATTCAATTAAGCGGACACACATACACCATATGACTGAAGATGCTGTTTTCTCAGCCGGTCAAAAACAAAAAGGGGAAGAAAAAAGAAAACCGCTTTAAGGCAGCTGCATTGCACAAGAAAGAAAACACAACTTTGCCACTTTACCACCAAAAATTATTCTGCTCGTGAAAGTTGGACGACGGGGGAATCAAGCGAGCTCTCAGACCGCTCTCTCTCTCTCTTTTTTTAAAAGGACTTCCCCTCCTCCGTCCCCTCCTTGTCCTTTCCACCCATTACAGCCATATCCTCACCAATTCGTCTTTCTCCGCATGAACCGCCACAGAAAGCCGCAGTGAGACATCACAGAGAGCCCAAGACAGAGAGTCCAGAAGAAAACAGTAGACAAAGAATGAGGCGCAGGAACTGAATGAAGGAAGGGGACGGAGGGGAGGATCGGAAAAGTAAAACGGTCAAATGGAAGGGAGGGGTCGAGGGTTACCGACCGATTCGTCAGAACTTTTCGAAGACCATAATTTCCGTAATATTTTCTGTCGCAAACAAAGTTCTTCCCCTATACGACTATACCGTTAATGAGAAAGGTAGACAGCGAATGTTGAGAAACGGAGCTCGCATTCTTTTTCTCCACCATTGTCTCTTGGAAGTGTTTGTGAATGAGCGGGGAACAAAGGGGGCACCGTGGAAGAAGGCGCTATTTACTGACATCCACCAAGACTTTGAACAACTTGTCAAGGCAGACAACTGAAGTGGCTGCATTCTGTCACATTTGTGTACAAACCCCTTGAAAGGGCTTGCTGACCTGCCCATATCCCTTTATCTGGGTTCAAATGGCAAGAGGCATTCATTGTGTCTGGGAGAGTTCATTAAATTCATTGGTTTGACCTGTTATTTCGAGACCAAAAGTCTGCTGATTTGGGAAAAATGTGAGTCAGCCATACATAAATGGCATAATGACCTCCGTAGGGCTAGCAAACCCCTTTGAAGAGCATTTCAAGGCTTTTTATATGAATGGCGCCGAAAGGAGAGGTTGGAGACATATCTATACCATAACAAATGGATTCACATCAAAAGGAAATTTAAAGTCATCCAAATGATATTTAGTCCCTCAAGGATTTTGTGGAACAAGTATTGTAGAGTTAAGAAAAGTCGTTGTTTTATTCCTTTTAGGTTTCGCACATTTTGTCGGAGGATATGTGATGATGATTGATGAAACTTGAGTCAACAGAAGACAACGTTGCACGATTTGCTTGTTGACAATGTTGTTTGAACAACTTCCCACAGTCAGCTAGTGCTCTATACTTGGACTATTTTTGGACTGAAGAGCATTGGGTGTATGAATGTGTGTGTGAATGGGTAAATGTAATGCACAATCTATATAAAGCACTTTGGATAAAAGTGCTATATAAATGCACCATTTACCATTTATTGGGTCTCAAAGTTGGGTCCGGGGAGAACCCAGGGGTCGACATATCATTTCGATTTTTTTTAACACAAAACCTTTTCAGATCGGGGTCTGCGGCCAAATACAAATACATTTGGGGGTCCTTGGCACAATTTTTTTTTTGAGAACTACTGCTGTAGAGTGTACACCAAATCTCTTCGCCGCTTAGGGGTTCATGTAAAATCTATTGGCGGGTAATCCACTGAATTCTTAGTTCTGAAGAGAAAAAGGTTCGGAAGAAAGATATTATTAGGATAAACTATTGGGATGTTCTTAGTTCAGATAATTACTGACAATACATGTTAATTTGGGGGGTGATTGACATGAAAACGTTTGAAAACCACTCCTTTAGAACATTGACTCCATAGCAACGGCCATTATTTTGTGATTTTGCCTTGTCTTTAATGACCTTTACAATTATGTTAGCCTCATTAAACTTTACGACCACAAGAACCGGACAATTCACCATGTGCAAGGTAGAGGAGGGGTCTTTTGAAACTTGGTGTTGAAAGGAGTATTCGCCATGCACCCAAGTGACAATATGAACGAGTTCTAAGAGGTTCAATGAATAAGATTATTGTTATCAAATCATTAAAAGAAATGAAGTTTCTAAGTTTCTAAGTAAGTAATTATAAAAAAGGGTTAAAGGGTTTCAAGTTACTTTCGGAGATGTATTAGGAGGCCAAGCATGTAGTGCAATGGTCCCCTCTTGTTTCTCTACTTATTATTCTTCCGCCGTTTTCTGGCCTAACCCTGCATGAGTCGGTTTTTACGAAACTTTGTGTAATGGTAGAGGGTCATGGTAAATGGTCAAGAAATGAAACTCACAGTTATTCGTCAAAGGGTGGCGCTATAACACTCAATTGAAAATACAAACTTTGAACAAGTATAACTCGTGCCCTGTTTGAGGTATTGCCATGTTACTTCAATACACATATGCGTCTCCTCATGACGAACAACTTTCACATACTAACTTTTGACCTCTGACCTTTAGATCTCCCACCATCCCAACAGTTAAAATCTATATCCTCCCGGGATGTTTTGAGCAATTTGTGTGAAACGTTCTACACACACTCTGTGGACCATTATCTAAAATCCCAGTTGAAGAGAAGTTTGTATGTAATAAAATGAAGCCTTCATGAGCCAAAGAATATTGTAAAGGTTATGGCTTCATTCAAAAAAGAAGAAAAATCGTCTTTGTGAGCTCCTTTCTCACGAACTTAAGTCTGTGGATCGAATAGCTCAGTCTGCAAAGTGTCCCCGGTCCGAGCCTCATACAGGCTTCATTTAAATTGCATTGCACAAAACATGACCAAACATGAACATGACAAAACATGATTTTTTTTCAAAGATAACATGAAATGCTTTTTTTGAGAGTAGTTATTTTCAATGTATGACATACTTCGTTGTGAAAATAGCTGATCTACAATCTCACAACATTTTGGATAGAAACACGTTGTGAGCTTGTAGATCGGCTATATTCACTAGTTTGGGTACTTACAAGGGAGACATCACATTTTTCTTTTGGGTCTCGAGCTAAAAGGTTTGGGAACCAGTGATCTAAAGTGGTGTTAGTGAAACAGGTGCTTGGTTCATAACGGAAGGAAATACTTAATACTCATCAACAGACACCAAGAGGTTGGCCATAGCTCTGGCTCAATGGGAAGAGTGGCAGCCTGCGAGTCTGAAAGTCAATGGTTCGATCCCTGTGCCCGACAATGTGTTGAGGTGTACATGGAACGGCATTCTTATCCCGTAGTTGCTCTCCTGCATGCTAGATATGACCGCCTCAGCTGGGTAAAGCTGAAACCTAGTTTCCCCTGTAGGAATTATATATGGTCTTTATTATTATAGAAGGCAAAACTTGGCCTTTACCCTGTATTGTTGCTTATTTGTAATTAATAACATAAATGTATTAATAAAGGTTTCTACAAACGGTAACAACAACAAAGTAACCAATTTGTGTAATTGCTCATATCAACCCAACAACTTATGACTTATACATGAGTGGGTTTTATGAATGCATGTGCAGAGGTTCTGTTCACTTTGCTTTTAAAATATATATCTATAATTTGTGGTGCTAATTCATATTTCAATAACTTCCGTTCAATCTTTGCTTATGAGTAATTATCATTCCAGAAGAAAAAGAAAAACCTCAGTTGATGTAATCAAATCATTTTTAGTTTAGGCAACGCCATGTTTAAAATGATATGTATGCAGCAGTGTCACAAACTATTTTGTTCTGGGCCATGATGCTTGGTATTGATTTCTTGAAAGCAGTCTGCAATAGTCAAATGATCTTTCTACGGTTACCATCGTTGTGATTACAGCACTTACAATAACACTCTGCTATGTGCACATGACCATGTGAGTTGAATAAGCAGTTGTCTCATCCAGTCCTGCACCTGAAAAGTGTTGCATTTGAATTGGATGCGTTTTCGGGTTTATTATATTAAATAGTGCATTTACACCAAAGGAGTGACACAACACAACACAACACAACATCAAACACTTTAATCTCACGCCTATAATCTCAATCTACACACACATGGAGAGACACACTCAACGTTAATCTTCCGGTCACAGAACCACCGAAAATGATATCACTTGGTCACTGGTACTTTCTCGCACACAAATTTGTCAGGCCACTCAATAAATGTTTGTATTCATTTTGGGGCAATCCTTAGTGTTGATAACGCAGAAGAGTGTATAAATGGAACCAAATTGACCCGTAAGGTTCCACTTGGTTCAGAGGGGGTTAAATTGGTTTGGAGTCAAATTTGTCACTTACTTTTTGTGACTGTAAATACTGTACCTTCCCATACATTTGATGTATATTTAATAGCTGTTGTTATTTTCTATGTTGCACAAGAGACTGTGGAACACTGTCACACACTTTATGTATATTTGATCATTTTGATTTGATATATTTGATGTGTGGGTGTATGTCCGTCCGTCTGTGTACAGCTAATCACTGTTGGCCCGATCGGCGTGAAACTGTGCACACACACTTCCTGAATGCCAGAGCAGAACCTCTGCCGTAAATTTTTCACATCGGCCTGTTATAGCACCACCAGGAGGCAGATATTTGCTAAACACATTTTTTATATTACTCCTATAGATTTTGTCCAAACACAAATCTGTACACAGTATCTCTATAATCATGTGATCAAGACGGGTCTGTCTGATTTTTCATATCCATCCAGATTGGCTAAGATTGCCTTCCAAAGTTTGCAGGAGTGGTCCTTTTCGAACAAAATGCCTCAAATCATGAACGCAGCGTCCGATTGCCGTGAAACTTTGCGCGCACATTCCCACATGGCCGAGGAAGAAATGCCACCCTTTTCACATTGTCCTGTTGTAGCGCCACCAGGAGGTTGATTTTTGCAAAACAAACGTTTTGATATCACTCCTACTTTAATATCTGGTATAAACTTGTGATGTTGTTCTTGGATTTACTCATTGGAGGAAGCATTCTGCTACCTGTGTCACAAATAGGCTTGCTTCGTAGCCTATCTGTGTCTAGCTCTATTCTATTATAGCTCTATCATTTAATGATAGAGCTATATATTAAATGCCATAGACCAGGGGTCCACAGTCCTTTTGGCCCCAAGGACCCCATCCAATATTGTCAATGCCCTCCCCTTCAACTATTACATGACATATTTTTTTTATTATTAACCATCCACACAGTATATAAAATGTTGCTGTTGTTATACTTACATAATACACAATTTTTTTTACTTGCATAATGGGCGTATTTGATATTTCAAATCTATTTGATATTCAAAATCTCTTAATCGAAAATGGCTCGTTGTGAGCTTGTAGATCTGCTATTTTCTGCAAATATTCGCCTATTAAAACATGCCGACCCCCAGGGGTCCTTGAGGGGGTTCCAGGGGGTTCCAGGGGGTCCCAAGTAACATTGGTTAATATAGCATCAAAATTAACCACTTTAATCCCTATATACAATGCATCACGATGTGTTGTGAGCTTATACGTATAGATCTGCTATTTTCAACAACAACAAAAAAATTACAAACATTTTAACAAAAGTCTTATATGGGGATTCCTGGCACATCATATTTTCAGATGGGGGTCCTTGGGCCAAATACGTATTCATTTGGGGGTCCTTGACCTGAAAAGGTTTGAGAACCACTGGACTGATAATGTTTTCACCTGTCCTACTGACATGGTGGAATGATGACAGGGTTAAAAAGCTCTTCCATCAGTTGAATGATCTCAGCAATGACTTTGACATAATGAAGCCTAGCTGCAGTGACGGACATTTATTTGAGTACTGTACTTAAGTACATTTTGTGAATATCTGTACTTTACTTGAGTATTTGTATTTTCGGATACTTGATTTGACTTTCACTCCACTATACATTTGAAAGACAGATACAGTACTTTTGACTACACTACATTTCTAGGAAGAGAAAAAAAGGACATTATTAACCCCTTAAAGGGGTAGTTCACCCCCAAAATAACTTTTTTTCTATTGATTACTGACCATCTGGAGCCTTGAATTCATAGATTTTTTTTTTGTTTTTGTCACATTCCTAAGCCAATAATTTGATTATAATAAATGTGTCCCCATTGATTCCGGTAGGAGACACAAATGCATTTGTGTCTCCTACCGGAATCAATGGGGCTAAAATTATTATAATCAAATAATAAAGGAAGGAATGCGACAAAAACAAATAAATATCCATGAATTCAAGGCTCCATGGGGTGAGTAATCAATAGAAAAAAAGTTATTTGGGGGGTGAACTACCCCTTTAAGCTCTATAATATAGTGAAAATAGAAGATCTACAAGCTCACAAGGTGTTGTGATGCGACGCGTATTTTCACTATTATTGATATTTTTTGTTTTACAATGTGCATGCATTGATATTAAAATAATTTGTAATATTTACTTTTGAATATATTTGAAGTATTTTGAAAATCAAGTACTCCAGTACTTTAACTCAAGTACAAATTTGACTGAGCAACTTTCACTTGTAGTTGAGTAATATTTGACCATGAGTATTTATACTTTGACTCAAGTATACTGGGGTTGAGAACTTTATCCAGCACTGCCTAGCTGTTGACATGACAATGTTTCAGTACCCAGTGTCATTTCTTTCTTTCAAGCAGCAAATGTTAACAGATAAATAATATTCTAAATAGTAGTCTAATATTCCAAGTAATCTGACCTATAAATCATAAAGGCATGGCAGGATAGCAATCATTATGTGCCCAGATATTTACCCAGACAACTCTTATAACAATATTTAATTGTGAGTACCCATTATGTACAATTTTACATATGTAAATCTATCAGCTTATACATTTGACTCACACTAAGTGAAATGTAAATTTAACACAAACGCCTGAAGTGAAAAAGAGAGAAGATTGAGGATCACTTATGATTGATATTTGTCCTGTATCAATACATAAGGATATAGTTTGTGATGTCCTTTGGATAATCTCTACACACGTTGAGAATGACCTGACACAAGTGCAGGGACTATAATTTAATAGTACGAGAGTGTTTTATTTGGGTGTACAGAAATACATCTGAATTCTGAAAAAATAGATATATTATCAGTGAAATTCAGATCAAGTATATTGATAATATTATTCAGCCTATATGATTTCTGACTTTGAGTAACAACAAAAGAAACTGGTTAACATAATACAGTACACTGTTACAGATCTATTTTCTATATATTAGGCCTGTACATATTAATGTATTTCTCCTTTAAAAGGAAGAAAAGATTACACTCCCCTATGTGGTATTTCTGTAACAGACAATTAAGAAGAAGAAGAGGGGAAATATTTCAGCATTCAGCATCTAGTACACATTTAGATCTACAATAAATAGTAGTCTATCACATTTTCCGAAATAATAACCCATATGACAAACAATACATATTTAAATAACATATCCATAGGCTAACAATAGCCTACACATAATTATGAAAGTGCACTTCAATTGTATAGCCTATAGCCCATAGGCTACATTTCCAGATATGCAGCACTCACTTGCATCATCCCAAATTCATGATTGAAAAGGAGTCATTCAGCCACAAGTAGATCTCCATCTTTAGCAGCCAGCTTGTTTCTGTCAAGTCAAGTGACAGCGACTCTCTCTCCCTGTGTCTCGCTTAAGGATTCATTAGGTCCCTATAGCCCCAACATATTGCACCATTCAGCTGGTACTTATGTGTCAGCTGTTATCTGTTGGACTGGTGTTGCTGTGCCGGGCATATGAATGATAATCAGCCCTTTGTGTCGCCCATAGAGGTGCAGCCATGATCTTTCTCGGGGTCTGTTGGAAGTTGCCTCAGGGGCAGATTAGCGGCTCTGGCAGCCGGTCCTCTGTGTCACCACGACGGTCACAGCGCCCATCCATCCCGCGGGCCGCAGAGGGACCTTAAATCCTGTTACACTGTCAGACTTAAAAAAAACATCATTTGTATTAGAAATGTGTGGGTGTTTAAGTAGTGCGTGTACATATTAAGTGCGGCGGGAGGGACAGTGTCTTTAAAACGATGAATTATTCATACTATATAAAAGAAAAAAGGAGATATTGACTACATCTCCATAAACCGAACTGCTGTTCTCCGTTTTTTTTTGTCATCAAGGCACGAGATCTATTGGGTATAATTACACATACAAGCCCATGAAAATGTGCTTCTCAAATGGCAGCAGGCTCTGGTCAGTGTTATCATCTGAAGGCTTTGGATTTGAGTGACTGACGGCAATTGTTCGGTACTTAATATCTTATAAATAATTTACTAGTTCGGTTGGAGTGTTATTTTCTCCCCTGTCGTGGTTTTGAAATAGGGTTTAACAACCCGCACCTGCAACGTGTTGACAAATTACAGGCAGAATGCATGTATATGCTTGTAAGTAGCCTGGTATTTGTTACAGCTTATACCTGAGCACACAATTGATGGGGGAATAAGGTCTATATTATGGCCTATATATAAACCCGTGTTGGAAAAATGTTGTTTTCTTGTAGCCCTAAGTACATTAGTAACTAAGTACATTTACTCAAGTACTGTACTTGAGTACAATTTTGAGGTATTTTTACTTTACTGGCTTTACTGCCAGTTTTCAGTACTTTTACTTCTACTCCACTACATCTCAGAGGCAAATGTTATACTCCACTACAATTATTTGAAAACTTTAGTTAGGCTACTAGTTACTTTGTAGATTTAGATTATTATATGAAAATAGCCGATCTACAAGCTCACAATCTGCTATTTTCAAAAGATTTTATTTCTTTTTTTTTACCAATACTTTTGTACTTTTACTCAAGTCAATTTTGAATTCAGGACTTTTACTTGTAACCGAGTATTTCTACATTGCAGTATTGATTTTACTTAAGTAAAAGATGTGAATACTTTTTTCCACCACTGCCTATAAACTTCAAACTCTCTCTGTATCATTGTGGTATAAGTGGGCTATTTCCCATGGATTATTTAGCTCGGTAACAAGTCATTATTGGGGGAATGAGATTCTTTGCACTTCTGCCCCGCGCCTCCAGAGGGAGGTCAAAACTATTTGTCAGTCTCCAGTCGGGTTTGCAAATTAGGATGAGCCTCCCCGCGTGACGACCCACCCGTGGAACCTCTATTCCTACCCGCGGGGTGGACTCTGCTGCACATCACTGGGAAATTAGGGCCTTTGATAATAGGCCTACCTTTATGTTATTCTATTGAATACACATCAGGACCCCAATGGAAGCAAGCCATAGTGCTTTCTGTGGTTTAATCCTTTTGTATTGAACTGTACTTTCTGTGCTTTTTTTTGCAAACTGTTGATAAAGTATTCAATCAATCAATCAATCAATCAATTAATATTAAGCAATACTTCAAGACCAGTCAGAGGTGTTGCCATGCCCGCTTATTATAAGTGACTTTGGGCTTCTTTTTAAAAGTGTATAGTTGCTTCCAATTTTTCTTTTATTATTATTATTTGAACCAGTGGTTCATATTTTCATGTCATGGACACCCAAATTAATGTATTCGTCCCTAACCCCCCATCGGAAAATGTTTTGTGCCAGGGAGAGCCCTGTATAGGCTTGTGGTGTTAGAATGTTTAAAGAATCTTCCAAATATTCCACATTTTATTTCAAGATTTCTTTTAAAATAGCAGATCTACAAGCTCACAACATGTGGCATTGTGAGCTTGTAGATTGGCTATTTTCAAATAGCCGTTGTAGGCCTCAGTAGGTATTCTGGTCGGTGTGTGAAGTAAATCTGGCAACACTGTCAGAGACCATGACCGGTTGACGCATGTATATTTACCAAATAATCCCTTTCTATTTTGCACCGAAATTCAGCATCCATCCAGTGTTATCTCGCTTTTTTTATTTTACTGAAGTGTTATTTCATACACCCCAAAAACAATTTGTTTTGTAAGCACATCAACAACCAATTAGGCCTAGACCTATCTATCTATCTTCCCTAATTATGATCAGAATAAAACATATAGGCCTAATACAGCGGTGAATCACAAGATTGGCCTATTAGTTATAGTCTGATGGTGGCCTGGTGTGAAATGAAAAGGACGAATAGAATTACTATGAAAATCACTGTCGACTGATGATAACAGGCTTCTGTCCATGATGTACCACTAATACACCCACAGCCTTTTAATGGTTTAACTGATCATAATGTCTACATAATGGCTTGCCCTAATTGCAGGTCTACCTTTTATGCAAGATTAGTGGTATGAAGCTGAGTCCATAGTCATCTTTATGAGGTATAAACAGCTCCCCATCATTCACGCCATTATGTTGGCATAATTTTGGGGTCTGAAGAGCCACTTCGCTGGTGGGCGCCAGGACTGCTGGTTCTGGGGAAATGACGCTTATTGGAGAAGCTGCAGATGGTTAGGAATAGGCAGGCTTAATTGTCACTGCATGTATAAAAGGGAACAACGATGAACATGAGCAAAAAAATGTGCCTTGTTGTTTTTATGGACCTGTGGTGCATGCAACCTCCAAGAGAATGAAATCATGCATTTTTCAAAAAAGAGGAATGCTGTACAATAATGTAAAACACTGCATGCGAATTAGAATCAGGCCTATATATATTTGGAGACGCCTTTTCTATTTCATATAGCCATACCCTTTAAGTTTTCAGTAAGTGATGAATATATATATGTTTTGCCTATACAGACATAACAAATAACCATATAATATATATATAATAATGTGAAATTCATTGTATATCAATATGTCTTAACATTTGGACTAATAGATATGGCTATATATGGGTCTATTTATGATATGAAGGTATTTTGTTTGTTCAACACTTGTTACATAGATTTATTTTCCGTTTTTCTTTCTTTCTTTTTTATTACATATGCCTGTTTGAGTTTTTTTTTTGTGCATTAACGCCAGTCGGATTTCAATGAACACACACACACACACACACACACACACACACACACACACACACACACACACACACACACACACACACACACACACACACACACACACTCTCACACTCACACACACAGACAAAACCTATAGAGAGAGGAAGAGAAATGGACATTCCACTATATTTACTCACATATTATGGATCGCGTCCCCCCCTTTGAAGGTGTTGTTTAGCAGAGTCTAAAGTGAAAGAAAATGTTTTCCTATTACTTAATTCAATCAGAGCGAGGAGAGAGGGGGCTTCACGCGCCGCGCGCACTGGGCTCCCTCCATGACAGAGTGGCCTTTGTGTGCGTCTATCCTCCGCTGTCACACACTTTAATTCGAGTCTCTTTCTCTCTCATTGAAACCCCTCCACAATGACATTCAATACGGGCCGCCGAGTGAAAACCTGGTTATTTTTACATATTCTTTCCCCGGACTCGGCAGGGGCCCGAGCAAAGGAATTAATCACCGGTCTTTAACAGCGTTGCCTTCAGGCAATGACTTGTCCTTTTTTGTGCACCAGAAATGACACATTAACCTTAAAATGAATATACATTCATACTCAAAGCTTTTTGTTAAAAAAAAAAGGAAAAAAGAAATTCAGCTGGCATTTTTAAGCCTCTATAGGAAAATAAAACGGCTCCCTTTTTTTGGTCAATGTTGAGCATAGATAATATCCCACATTGTGTAATTTTAAAATACATATTTGCGAATAAGTTATTAGAAAAACACTTGTTAATTGAAGATTTCTGAAGAATCACACACCCGAGCCTTATAGGTTTCCCATAACTTTATCATATCTCATAACCACATTACATATGTCACTGAATAATAAACTGAATGAATGAAGTGAACATTATTAAAGACCTTGTCAACGATATACAATTTCTGTGTAGCACCTGTGGTTTTATGGCAAAACTAAAAAACTAGATGAAAGTTGTAGCAGTTTTAGCTCACCGCCTCTAACCAGTTTATCCAGACCCGCTTATGCCTGCATGCATGCCTACAACAAGTGAATCGGGGACTTCTCAAAAAGTGACAGAAATGTTTTCTTTGCCAAATCGAGGCTATATGATAAAATAAGTGATGATAAAAGGGAGAATGGGGCTAGTGCCGCCTCTTGCGGCGTGGGTGGGGCCGACAAGAATAGAGTACATTATGCAGTTCATTTAGTTAACAAGTGAAATAATGGGGAAGCGTGCAGTGGGAATGCCAAGAGAAAAGGCACAAAACCCTATTGAAGAGAAGAGCTCTCACAGGCTCAGCGTAACCGTCACATGGACGAACCGGGTCCTCCCGGCGAACTATTTAAAGGGGGGCCGGACCAGTGTGGCTTCAGCACCACAGCGCTGTCCACCCTGCAGGCGACAACACTAATAGACTGAAGCACTCCTCTCCATCCATCCGTCTATCGCTCCATCCATTCACACACACCGCTGCAGACTCTCCAAGACTTTAGAGCAACAAGTCTGCAAAGATGCCGAGGTCATTTCTCGTGGATTCCTTGATTTTACGCGAGGCGAGCGACAAGGGCGGCGACAGCAGCCCGCCTCTGTTCCCGTACGCCGTGCACTCGGCGCATCACCACCACCACCACCACCCGGCGCACCACGGGCTGCAGCCCGGCGGCTCCTCATGCCACTCCAGGAAAGCGGGGCTGCTGTGCTTCTGTCCGCTGTGCATGGCCGCGTCGCAGCTCCACGCCGCGGCGCACCCGGCCTCCTCGCCTCATCCGGGCCTGCCGCCGCTGCTCAAGGCGTCGTTCCCGGCCTTCGGCTCGCAGTACTGCCACTCCGCGGCGGCTCTGTCGCGGCAGCACCACGCCACCGCGAACGCTGTCAACCTCGCGCACCACCACCATCACCACGGCCCGGCGTCCATCTACCAAGCCGCGTATTCGGTGCCGGACCCGCGGCAGTTCCACTGCATCTCCATCGGTGAGTTGACGTTTCGCTTGGATTGAATTAGAACTGTGCTTTTCTGTGCTTTTTTTTGTTGCAAACTGCTAAATAAAGTATTCAATCAATCAATCAATTAATCCATCAATTAGGAGTAATTTAACTCCGAATGGTAATTTGGACCTTTTGGTCCAAGGGTCCAAAATGGCAAACGTCTATATCTGGAAAGCTTAAGTAATCTGATATATCTGATTATTTACGGATGACAATATTAATTAACCCATTCTCTCCCCCCCCCATTTGTTTACAGAAAACAGTAACAGCAAACTTCAGAGCAGCAAGCGCATGCGCACGGCCTTCACCAGCACGCAGCTGCTGGAGCTGGAGCGAGAGTTCACGTCCAACATGTACCTGTCCAGACTGCGGCGCATCGAGATCGCCACGTACCTCAACCTGTCCGAGAAGCAGGTCAAGATCTGGTTCCAGAACCGCCGGGTCAAGCACAAAAAGGAGGGCAAGGGCAGCGGCAACGGCCACCACAGGACTGGCAACAACAACAACAACACGCACAACTGCAAGTGCTCCTCGTCGTCGCTGTCGTCCGCGCGGTGCTCGGAGGAAGAGGAGGACGACATTCCGGTGTCGCCTTCCTCCTCGTCCGAAAAGGAAGACGTGGACCTGTCCGTGTCCCCTTGAATTCACCATCATCACCACCCCCCAAGCCCAAAAGAGAGACACCCCAAAGAACTGTTTTCTGGTCGGTGTGTGAAGTTATAATGAATACAGCCAAAAACAAAAAAGGACAGTCCCGACTCCAAACTGTGTTCTGTTCAGATCAGATCTTGTACATAAGGAAGAGAATATATCAAATCTGGGGATTTTGCCCCCTGAAAAGTATTTGTATACATGTTGTACGTTTTTGTATGTAGTTTTTTCTGAAAACGCTCCACTTAATTGTTGTTGCCGATCCAAATTATGGTAGTCTGGTATTTACGAACCCAAATATGAATAGCAACATTTGTTTATTAGTATTATCTTGGGGGAAAGACGGCAGTATTTTGTATACATTGTGAATACATGGTTAGATTCACTTCTATTACTGTGACGAAAATATGGAAAGAGTAATTTCACTGAGGTTTAATCTGAAATTATATCGTCAGTTGTAATGGGTGAGAAAAACATATTTATTTATTTAAAAATGTTGATACTTAAATAAAAAATATTTCTGAGCGGCAGGTCACGTTGTCTGAGTCGCACGTTTTACTCTTGCGCACCACTGGGAGCGCACACACTGTCTGGAATATGAAAACATTATAGTAGGCCTATACAGGCCTATACATTATGTATACAGCCTATACATATTTATAGGCCTATTTGATAATCAAATCAGGTATTCATGAGTAACAGTGGCTAAGTAGCTGAGTGGCCTTTTGATAAAATAGTGTGTAGATTTATGTACATTTTCATCGCATCGCACATTTGAACGGCGCTGAGCTGCGCTCTCTTTCTCTTGCAACAAGTGAAAAATAAAATACATTTTAAACCATGTCAAAAACACATTTATCAGTTACTTTCAGACACCCAGAATAAATAAAGATACGTCAGACTTATTTACATTTTAAGAAATAAGCACTATCTTGTAATCATGTTGGATGGATGGAGAGGAGTTGCTGCATGTGCGCACGTATATACGGGTGGTTTGATATGTTTTATTTAGGCATTTACCAGATATATTAAGGCTAGTCGAGGGCTGACAAGGTCAAGGTCTTTTTTATTCTCTCTCCACGGGGCAGAAAGGTGTTCGTTCGGGGGTGTTTCGTGGACGCACTAAAGCAATATATAGGCTATAGTGCACAGTTTCGTCCATCGATGTTTAGCTCACTCAACATTACGCACAGACTCCTTCGCCAAGTGATGTGGAGATAGGATTCACCAAATAAACACCCTGACTCTCAATGAGTAAATGAAATGCTTGGTAATCTCTAAAGTGCATAGTATTTAAGTGACAGGATCATGATCATCTCAGCCTGGTAATGTTTGGTCTTTGGAGTGTCCCCCCCGGGACCAGGTCCCTGGTCCCGAGGGACACTCCAAAGTCCAAACATTATAGGCTATATTATGGTGGGGCCCTCAGTGGGACTTTTCCCATGCCGGCTAGGGAGCTGCTGTCACAATCTTTATCTGATCTAGCCCTGATCCGTCTCGTGTGACTGACTCAATAAACACTGTGGGGTGTGTATTGGTTCTCAAGTGCACACAGACTATAGCCTAATACATTTATCTGTGAACTGATGAGAGAAAGAAAAGGCTGGTTCGGTGTCCATAACCCCGCATTGTTCTACTGTCAACATTAACCGGCTGCTTTCACTTTCATGACTTCCAGGTGTGATCTAACCATGCTTTAAGCCCTATTCAATGCCGTTCAATTCATTGCAGATCATAAATGTGTTGATTTGATTGAGTTTTTTTTATTATGTAAAGTATTATGCTTTAATGGCTAAACGCAAATCTGACGCATACGACACAATTACGCCATGATTTGAAATAGTAGCACAACGTGTTTTTATATTTTTAATGTTTTAGCAATGGACTTGACCATTGTGGTTGTATAGCCAATGATATCTGGTTAAGATGAGACAAAAAATATGAGATTTGTGGCTGTATAGTTAAAACAAAAATGCATGCACTTGTGATCATAAAACATTTTAGAAAAGGACCCTGGTTTTAAAAGGATAATATAGCCTCGAGGTCCTGTTTTGGCTTGCGTATTTTACGCACTGCTGCTGCTGGTCTCTGAATCAACCATGGCTGAACAAAATTACATTTATTGTGTGGAATAGAGTTTAAATGGTATTTATACTTCCTTTAAAACGTACCATCAGACCTCACAGACAACAAAAAAGCACTCCTTAAATAGGCAGTTGGCATATTATGCACATAGGTTACATTGTAACTTCGGGGATGTGAAGTTTCTCATGTAAACTTTAATTTAATTGTTCACTTAACCATCTTAACAAAACCCAAACATTTGCATTTGTTAAGATATGGGATTAGACTATTTTGTTAATTGCACCATAGAGCCCCATTTTGCTCACTATACTCCTCTTGCAAAAAAAGAAAAAGAAAAAAGCGCCCTTTATCCATTCAATAGCCCGGGGGTATGCGCCCTGGGGGAGCTTATACGCTCTCTGCTCCAAATGCTCAATTTATTTATTCTTAATTTTGTGCCGATCAATTCATTGAAGCCAAAAAGGAGCACGGTGTCTTTTTAGAGCAGAAGAAAGGAGGGTTGTTGACGTAACCCTGACGGAGCCGAGCAGAGAGCTGTGGAGAGCCGCTTGAGTCAACAGGCGCCCATCTAGCAGACTCGCCCTTGTCTTTATTCCGGCTAATTTTTTATTTACGGCCTTTTCTTTGACATGTCTCTTATCTATCAGATTAAAAGAACAGCTTGTAACAAATCAGTCTGCACGATTTACAACAGCATTACAAGGGGACAAAGGGAGCAGGCCGTCGGTACCTGAGAGTCTGGTAGACGGGCGCAGCGCAGCAGCTGATTCGATGGTTTGAAAAATACGCACGAAACAAAATACTTGAATCCTTGAAAAAGAGCCCCTTTGTACGTTTCTTTAGAAATCAAGCAATTCTGCATGACAAAGGACAATTAATAAGCCGTCTTTTCACGACCAGCAGCTGGTTTCCCCGTCAAGGAAAGTTGGAAAAAAATTCAGACTGAATGCGCGCAAAAGCCCCTTTTGCGCGCAGACAGCAACCCAAGGTGACCCATTTGGCACCGTTAAAATAACCAAGCCGAGGTAAAAGCGAGGGAACTGTCAAAAACATTTAAGCTGAAATATCTTGAAGTTGCAAATCCCTTTATGTGGAGGGACGCTGCCGATGTGGGTTAGACGTTACAAAGGAGCTGGTTAAGTTGGAGAGCCTTTGGAAACGGACACGTGGCTTCTCAATGAGGGCTCTCTGCGGCAACGCGCATTAAACGACGGTTTAAACTTACTCAAGTCCCAATAGAAGTACTAGTGCAAACAGCACCTATATAAAACGTTGACCACAACTTTAGACAAAGTAGCCTTTGAAAACATGTTAATACTTTTAGACATTTAGGGCGCATTTTTACGCAAATTCCAGGAGAATTTGTGTATTTTTTTATTTTCTTTTTTTTTGCGTGTTACTCGGCAGTTGGTTATTGTTATAGGGAGCTGTTTTCAACAAGAACTGTTTGGAGCTATAAAGTTACACTGTTAAGCATTTTGCCCTCACAAAAATGTGTGGATATAAATATGAATATGGACATATTATATCTTATAAAATATCAGATGGAGTTATTTGTTATTTGTGTGGATTTTAAACGGTCACATCGTGTACCTTTTCATTATAATATATCATAATGGCATTTTACACATATAGCCAATTTTTTAAAAGAAAAATGCTGAAGTTTACAGAATGTGCAACAAACAACACGACCAATTCACGAGTGGCGTCACTTTACATTCAATTTGGTCACATTTCCATTTTTTTGTGTGTGGAAAGCAGCATCACCCTGATGCCGAGGTATAGCTAATAACTTCTCTCAAGGACATCATGGAGCCATTGAACTTTTTCAAATGTATAATACGGTTTCACTTTGGTTAATGGCGTGAACGACAGCACAGCAAAGGACATCAGTCAGTCAGTCACTGATGATGATCATGACCTTGGAAACTTCCAAGCTCCTCTTTGTTCAAGTCTCGTTCTGTTTGAACCGTGCTGTGGATAAATAACCACAACACCAGTGGTCATTAATATTTTAGAGTTTTTACACACTATTATAATGTTCTTATTTTGACCATAAGACCCAATTACTGAATGTCTCCAGTCTCCAGGTTTATTCAGAATATTTATGACTGATTTATGACACCATGTATGGCACGTTAGGGGTCCAGCAGGACAGTGGTTCTAAAACGTTTCATTTTCAAGCACCCCCATAACTCTGAGAGTGTACAAATGTAACCAAATGGTCCATTTGGTTACATTTGTACACTCTCAGAGTTACAGACCTGTAATGGTCATACCTAGGCTCTTTGTGTTTGTCTCATTTTGTATGTCTGTGGCAAAAACTGAATTTTGACAAAAAATATCCACTGCAAGCCATGGCATGGCGATGATGAACACAACACAACACAACACAACACAACACAACACAACACAACACCGCAGCAACAAGTTGACTAATCATCACTGACATGGAGCTAAACGTCGGCCCTGGCTTGGCACCTGTTTTTAACATCGTACATTACCCCCCCCCCCTCGCTCTCTCGCTCTCTCTCTCTCTCTCTCTCTCTCTCTCTCTCTCTCTCTCTCTCTCTCTCTCTCTCTCTAATTGAATATGCATACCATGGGGGCCGAGTGTTTGCCCAGGGGAGAAAGAGAATCGAGCTATTTAACTCTATACACCGGCGGTGTCAAAGGTCGACAAATAATGAACTGCACTGACTTGGAACTGACTTTTGTATAAGAGCCACGTTTCGGTGTCAAAAGAAAACGGGGCACGTCTCCACTCGCAACGCGCACTGATCGTTGATTGGATGGCTGCTGAAAATTAGATTTGCCATTTGTTGGCCCAAAGATGCCTTGCATGCACGCAGTGGATTCTTTTTTACTCATATTCCCAGGCTTTCTGAAATCCACAGTGGTGGAAAAAGAATTCAAAATGTACTTGAGTAAGAGTACAAAAGTATATCAAAATGTACTTAAAGTACCAAATGTAGAAAGTACTCATTATGCAGAAAGTCCCATTTCACAAGTTCAAAATATATACAAATCTTTTTTAAATAGCAAATCTACAAGCTCATAATGCATGACGCATTGTGAGCTTGTAGATCTGCTATTTTCAAATGGCCTCTGAAATGTATATAGGGCTGAAGACAAGTGGGTAATGTACTGTATTGTGTATATGTTTTGTAATAATAATCAAAATCTACAAAGTAACTAAAGTTCTCAAATGATTGTAGAATATGTAAAATAACAATATTTGACTCTGAGATTGTAGTGGAGTAAAAACAAGAGTATAGACAATTTAAAATACTCCAGTAAAGAAAAAGTAGGCTACCTCAACATTTTACTCAAGTACAGTACTTGAGTAAATGTACTTAGTTACTTTACACCACTGCATATTCCCAGGCTTTCTGAAATCCATACAAAGCACATGAGTGGAATACATTGGTTTATAGGCTATTCAGGAGTCTAGAATGCAGATTTGTTACATTTTCTTGATACTGATATAACTATCAGTAAGTATCATGATGGTCTCCTTTATGTTTAGGTCAAAGTGAAATAGTTGACCAACCCATGGTGTGCCACCTGTTGTCTATCAGTGGTTCTCAAACTTTTTCGTGCCCAAAATGTATTTGGCCACGGACCCCCCATGAAAATATGTTGTGCCAGGGACCTCTAGAAGCAAAGATTCGTGTTAAAATGTTCGCCTTTAAAAAGAAAAGATTTGCACACATTTTTGAGATTTTTCAAAAATAGCAGATCTACAAGCTCGGCACTCTGTGTTGCACTATGAGCTTGTAGATCTGCTATTTTTGAATAGCCAAAGTGTAAAATATTGATAAAGGGGTTAAAGATTTTATGAAGCTTTGTTAACACATTTTGCTGGGGACCCTCTGGTAGGCTAGCCTACCCCCCAACTGCCCCAAGGACCCCTGGGGGTCCCCGGACCCCACTTTGAGAACCAATGGACTGACACAACCTCATATGGAATGACTGGTCTGATACTTTTAGTTACTGTGTATCCTGACTTGTCCACCCTAAATCATTCGATATATATCCACGTTTCATTTTTAATTAATGCAATTAGGAAGACCTACTATTCCCCCTTTATATTATAAAGTAAAGTAGCTACCTGGTATATTTACCCTATAGGCTCACTGACTCCGCGTTTAAAGCCTGTTTTAAATTGTAAATACAATAATAATACAACAAGTAGAAGCCAGAAAGGCGATGAAAAGGCCTGTAAATCAAACAAGCTCGCACGCCCACGCGCACATAGAGTTAACAAAACAGATGGTAAACAAAACATGATGTAACTATCATAATATCACCAACACACTTTCTGTGCCAAAATTATTTTGAGGATACAATACATAGCCTACAAGTAGCCTATCTATCCAGTCAAAGACAATCTCTGTGTCAAGTTGAACTGGGTTTGCACCGAGGGAAAATGCTGGGCAGTAGCGCCATCTGGTGGAAATGACAAGAAATGAAAGATGTTTTCGAAGTAGGCAACTCCAACTGATAAGCTGTTGACAGACAGGAGGACGCCATTGAAAATTTAAAACTGTACAACTTTAAATCTTCTAAACTGCCCATTCAACTTGTAAACTTCCACAAGCAAGCCCTGTACTCTTGGAAGATGACCCCCACCAAGAGCTTTCCACAATAGGAGAGTCTTCTTTCCTGCTTTAAATGTATCCCTTGGTTATTCCAGTTATTCCCAAGTTCAATGGCTTATTTTTTATTTAGTTTACATGTAGGCTGGTACTGAGCATATCTGAAAGACATGGTCCTGTTTCTATAGTAACAGTGGAAACCAACTTACAGATGATTCAATCAAATGTGTATGGTTAATAGTTACATTTCACAGCCATAACTCAACAATAACTCAAACCAAACATAAGCATATTTGTATTTGTATAGATCGGCTATTTTCACTATTTTAGAACATTTTTAAAGTAAAAAAATAAGGCTTAAGAAGTAATTGAAACCAGTAAAATACAAAAAAAAAATCACTTTTATCACAATATTACAATATCTAAAACCACATATTATGATATATTGATATGATATCGATATATTGCCCAGCCCTAATTTGTACCACTGTTCACACACCCTATTCTTACTGTGTTGTAACTGACCTATTACAGGTATACTCGACACTGTAAAAGTGCTCTTTAGAACAGTGGTTCTCAACCTTTTCAGGCCGTGACCCCCCAAAATAATCATATTTGAACTGGGGACCCCCCCAACTGGGGACCCCCCCTCACACCCTGACAAGCACTTGGAATGTAGGAGTTTTTTTGTTTGACTTGGTTCCACAGATAAATATTGTGAAAATAGCCGAGCTACAAGCTCCCCAAAATCATGTGGGGTCCCGAACCACAGGTTGAGAACCACTGCTTCAGAATGACAGAGAGCCACACTTTGAGACAAAGGCAAGGCAACCGTGTCCTCTGCGCTCTCTGTGGTGAACGATATTGATTATGAATATGCATACTTACATCTCAGGCATTTGGCTGATGCTTGAAATGAGTGCAACTCTGCAATATTAGACCTAAAGGTATTTATTTTAATTTTCGGGTGTTGCTCTATCCAGGATAATAAAGAGACAGGAAACTGAGGACCGAGAGAGGAAGGACATCATGATGCAACACAAGTCTCCAGAATCGAACCTGGGACGCACCATCCGGTCAGTGAGTCCTATACCGCACCTAACTTTTGATCTTTTTGTAGATTAGCTCCTGAGAAATGGTCAATGTTATCTATTCAGGAATGAATGTCAGCATTTGGAGTTAGTTCAAGTTGTACCATTCCACATAACAAGTACACAATGAATATACGACTTTATGATAATATATCATCTCATTTTTTATTACCAATGTCAGGAAAATATGTCCATGGAATTGGCTAATACACAATTTTTCATTCAAAAAACAACAACAACTTGACTGATAAAGGTAATACTGCAGTGGAAAAATATGTAAACCATGTTCTAGCTCTTAATTTGTTGTCATTTAAATTTGTTTGATTCAGACAAAATTCATTATTTACGGTGTAGTCTGAGCCGAGCTCGGCTGATGCTTTACAACCGTGGATATACGGTGTGCTTTAGTTATCCTCTTGTTGTTACAGTATAAATCAGGCTAGATAGAATGTCCACAAAACACAGCATGCCTTCCTTGCTCTACTTGTTGCTCTGTCAGTTCTCGGTGAACTTGGTGAAGTGTTTTATATAAACTTGGAGATGTTCTTCAGAAAAGAGATTTAAACCATCACAATCTAGTCTCCTTCAGAAAATGGTCAACTACTGTATATTGATATGCACTGATGAGATTGAGAAATTAAGTGATCCCCTTGTAAGGTTATATGTGAACAAACAAAAATACTTATATAAAAAAAAGAAAAAGGTCAGTTTTGTGACATTTAATACTGATATTATGCTGCTGTTGCTTATACATTATACACATAATGTCTTTATAATACATCTGTGGGAGCCGTTTCACTATGATGCTACTCTTCCTCACAACAATCTGGTGTGACAGCGATTTGACTGTTGACCCAAGGGGTGGAAAACATCTGAGAAACCAATGAACAAAGTCTCTGTTTTCTAAACACTGGTCTATAAAGGAAACAGCAATATACTGTAAATGATCCCTTTTTTTCTTTATCTTCATAATTCTCCATAATGTAGTCATTGTTTGACTGTATGGCTTACGCAGGATTTGCTATATCATACTATTCTTGTCTTCTCTATCATAACTTTGTGATTGTAACAGCAGTACTGAACTATCTTATGTACATTACTTCTTAGACTACAATACAAATGCAAAACATAAAATAAAAAATACAATAAAATAGAGATCGGACAACCAAGATTGCAATCCCTGGTTGTCACGAGACAAAACCAGGAAATGATTACCTCGCTGGCTTGAACCTAGTTGACTATTTGAATGCACCTTGATATTTAATGAAACCATCATAGTGCTACCAGTTACAGAATACATCAAGTCAACAGCAAATCACATTGGAGGCAGGGTGTCATTCTCCCATTTACTGTCAATGGATTCATTAACCACTTAAACCCTTCAAATACTTCATTGACTGGAGTCCCCCAGAGGTGTACACTAGGTCCCCTCCTTTTCCCCCTCGAAAATAGTCTCGTGTAGCCAGATGATGAGAGATTTCCACGCATTGACTTCTAAAGTCATGGGCTAGAACAGGGTGGCTCAGGAGGTAGAGCGGCTGCTTGGGAAACAGAAGGTAAACCCTAATTGCTCCCGATGAGCAGGTTGGTGCCTTGCATGGTTTCACATGTGTGTGTGTGAATGGGTGAATGTAAGGCGCTATATAAATGCACCATTTACCATGTAACAGCGGTGAGAATGGCTGCTGACAAACCTACCTCTGATGCTTTGAAAACCAATCCTGATGCTGTCCCAATATGAACGACTGCCCGATAGTCTTTGCAATGGTTCTGCGATGCAGTTATATTTAACATTTCTGAATTGTTTCCACCCAGTTTAAGCCCATATACACTGAATTTAGATTTTCCCAGACATATCAGTATAGGTGGAGGTCTCTGATTGTCTGGCTACGCGAGACTACCTCTAAACTAGATCTCTACGCAGAATATAGCCAGTCTACAAGCTCACAATGTGTCGTGACACAACTTACAGTAAAGAAGAAATAGAATAAATGAAAACAATGATACATGTTAATTAGAATCTCGTGTAGAATACTATTAGTTCCACAACTGAAACAAGTAAAACAAAAATAGCACAACATCCTTTCATTTTAAACAGTGGATAGCACCACTTCTAGATCACAGTGCCAATGCATACATTGTATGGTAAGAGTCAAGTTCACGTCATATAACATGTCAGTTATTAAAAGAATAAATAAAGACAACTTCAGCAAAATGCAAACTCCATGATGGAATTCACGACATTCCATAAAAAGATGAAGTCTGACATTGCCATAATTCTCGTCTTGGATCTTTGATGTCTTTTCGATATTTTTTTAAAAGTGATTTAAAAAAGAAATGTCATTTTCTGATTTGTAAAACGTGCAACATATCATCCACGCTATTCTTTCAATTCACCGGTTCCACTATACATGTATTTACACTTGCACATTCCCATTGTCAGCTCTGATCTCCTGGTCCGTTCACTCAATCTGCCTGTGGCTCCTACTGTCAAATATCATGGATCTTCTTTGTGGCTGGTAGAAGCAGCTAGTTGACGTTTCAAGCCTCTGTCCACTTTTTGGAATAGTCATTTTGTCCTTTGGGGTCCTGAGATTCTCCGCCATCTCTTTGGAGAAGACGCCCAGTGCTGACGAGTCAGGCAGGCTCTTGATGGGAGAGAGGGGCAGCTTGCCATGATCGTCCCCGACCGATGGGTAGTCCATGATGGGGAACGGTGGACTGAGCAGAATGAGACTCTGAGGCCTCTGCCTGTTCCTGAAGGACGGTCTTTGCAAGACGTTCGTTCTGTTCGCTCTCGGGCAGTCGACAAACACGTCAACGTTGGGGGTGTTTTTCCTCCTCATCACTGGGAGTTCTGGAGCAGGAGACGTCTTCACAGCCTCCACGGTTTTCTCCGTACTTGCCTGCCGTTGGTGTTTGGCGGGCACGGGCTCTTTATTCTCCAGCTCCTCCTTCAGGTCTGCAATGGTCTGAGGCGGCGCAGCGTTGAGTTTCTTCTCTGCACTTGTTTTCGGGTGTTCCTTCTCTTGTCCCTTTACTGCATCCCCATCCTTCTCGTGTCTGGAGTGAGGTATCTGACTGTACTGCACCTTGGGAGGTATGACCGGCACAGCTTTGGCCTGGCATGTCTTTATCATGTACGCCGTCCTCACTGATGACACGCTGACTGGCGCAGAGTTCCGGCGCAGCGGGGCCTGCCGGTCGCCGAGGAACAACTCCAACTCCAGGGGCAGGCCGCTGCTGGCAGTCCCAGATGGGGTCAGCGACCCTCGCTGGCAGGAGGTAAAGTTGGAGGAATTGTGGTTTTGTTGGTTGGAAATGTCTCTGATGCATCGATGGCCCAAATCCAAGTTCAGGGAAGTTGGCCTGTGTTTGACCGGGCAGTTCTCTGGTCTTCTCTCGGAGGGAGATGCCTCGTGAGATGCCTGCCTGTGGAACCTCTGCGATGACGGCGTAGGTTTCAGTTTGGCTGTGGTGTAGTTGCCTGTATGTGTCTGTGTCGTGTTACTGGCGGCCGAACCAAGTCTGGTGGGTAAGGGCTGCAAATGGGTCCCTTTAATTTCTGTTTTGCCACTGGAAGCCAGCGACTTGCTTCCTGACACCAGTTCTGTACCCTTTGCGGGACATGATCTATAAGGTTCTTTGTTGCATTTCAACGAGGGGAATGAAGCGTTTCCCTCCTTTGAGCTCAAACTTTCCACCGCAAGCACATTAGCGAACAATTCACTTATTGTAGGTTCGTGGAGGGGACTGGTGACCCACTGTTTGGTGGAGCTGAAATCCTCCCAGGACTCCACAAAGTCCAACTCTTCCATGTGCCCCACACATCCGTCTTCATCGTCAAGGTTGGGTAGCAATAAGGTCTTGGGTCTGTCCTTCAAACGCAGTGATAGCCTCTGAACTCCAACCACAATCTCGGGAGTCACATCTTTCATTAGCGCCTCGCCAGGGGACTTTTTGTCAGTCTGAGGAACTTCACATTTCCCTGGTTCCTCCGTGCTTGTGTCTGCGGTTGACAGCACTGTATCTGCGGTAGTATTTCCCGTCGGCAAAGCTTCCACGCCGTGACTTTGTGAAGGAAGGTCTAAACTGGTGCGTGCAGGAACATCTTGCCAGTGTTTAATATCGACAGGTTTGTCAACGTTCGGAGGTTGAATTTTTGGAGAATCGTGATGCAGTTTGTCCTCTTTCTTATCACTTAAATCAAGGGGATAAGGGTGAGGATTCTTTGTGTTTTCATCAAGCGGGAAGTCAAAGTCTTTGTCAAATGAAAACAGAATATCGGACTCTGAGTGCTGTTTTCTGGTAGGGTGCGATCCAGCGGACAGAAAATTATCAGCAGTAGTCGAACTTGAAGCCTGTTCTCTGTAAAACAAAGAGAGAGTTGGAGAGCTGCACCTTCTCTTGGGGTGGACATTTGGCTTTAGCCTGACGTCCTCCCAAGTGCTCTTGGAACAGAAAACAGGCTTAAATGTCTCTTCCAGTATGTCAAGTTCAGGTTCAGTGATTTTCAGTTCTTGGTGGGGATCAGACCATAATTCATTCCCGCTATGGGATGATCCCTTGTCCTGGGAGGGAAAAAAAATACAGTACATATTTATTATACATTATTTAATCATAACAATAAATCAATGTTATTATCAACAGTTATTCTAAAAAGGAAAGTGCCATTGAGGGGCTTACCAGTTGTGTTTCCATGGGCTGGTTATGCAGCTGTTTCCCAGGAGATGGCGCTGTATCTTTGTCTTCTCTTGGACTTGGAATGGAAGACTGTTCCAGTTCAGCAGCACAATCCGTCCGCCCTCCTGGAGCCTCCTGCACGTCTACACTCCAATCTAAGCAAAGAGACACAAACTGGATGTTATATCTTGCACTTTGCAGAATTGGGTTAAAGGGAAATACCACTCATTTTCAACATTGAACTATGTCAAACAGTGCAACGTGTAGTAGTTTACAATGGCATTATGGTTATATATCACATTTCACAAGACATAGTACTTGTAGATACTAGAGATCAATTGGCTGAAAATGTTCTAATAAGTCTTAACTTTATATTCAAGTCGCACTGTTTCAGCTGGGAGTGAGATTCCCCATTCTAGTGAATGCAGCAGCCTAGAGGGCGGAGCCGAAAGTACACCCTACGTATGTCACTGATCACATGACCTCAGCAATCAATTCTCCAGTTCTAGGCAACATAGAGGGGGGGGGGGGCTTTTTTCTTGTTTCCACACAACAGCTCTAAGGTGTATT
This sequence comes from Gymnoscopelus braueri, assembly GCF_963280865.1. Taxonomy (NCBI): domain Eukaryota; kingdom Metazoa; phylum Chordata; class Actinopteri; order Myctophiformes; family Myctophidae; genus Gymnoscopelus; species Gymnoscopelus braueri. The sequence goes on from NC_137609.1 coordinate 6,490,600, forward strand.
AAAGACATAGTTCAATGTTGAAAATGAGTGGTATTTCCCTTTGATGTTTTTTAACTGTAATCAAAGAACATTGCCATACCCTCCTGCCTGCCTCTCGTGGCGGTCTCCACTGTGCTCTTCTCCTCGGACGTTCCTTGGCCCTCTTTCCCCGGCGGGGGGCTTGAGCCGTGTCCCGCGGCGCCATCGTTGTGCTCTGAGAGCGCGGCGGCTTCCCTGCTGGGTTTCAGTGCAGCTGCGACCGGCTTGTCCTTCCCTGGCCCCCTGCAGGGGGTGCTGTTGGAGCTGATGACCGCAGACACGCGGAGGGGCACGGACACTGCGAACGGCTCCGATATGTTGACGGCCTTCCGCTGATGCCTGGGGGAGGACTCCAGTGGGAAGAAGCTTCCCGGAAAGGAAGGCCTGGATGAGCTGTGGTGTCGGGAGCAAAAATAAAATGGTTAACAAAATAATTTTCTTTTTGTTAAGGAAAAGAAAAAGATAAATGAGGCTTTACAAAAAAAAACGATTACTAACTGAAACTTGTGTGTTGTGTGTGTGTGTGTGTGTGTGTACACAACTAACTAAAACAAACTTATAGAGAACTTAGTTTTAGTCTTTGTAAATATTTGATACATGAGCAATAATATTTTAGGTGGACAGGTGCCAGTTTTAAGCCCATCAAAAATAGTGAAAATAGACGATCTACAAGCGTTGTGAGCTTATGCTATTTTTCTCAGATTTTTGAATCTATCCCCTGACTAGCCCATATCACAATAAAAAATCTGAAACACTAAAACAAATCAAAACTAAACAAAAACTAAGCCTTTTCAGAAAATATTAACTAAACCAGCAACCCCCCTTTAAATCTAAATCTAAATTCAAATCCCTTTGAATCAAAAACTAAAATGAAACAAAAAAAACAAAAAAACAACAACAACAACAATAAAACCGCCAATGAAAAGTGCAAAACTATAATAACCTCGGCTGGTGGGAGGAGGAGCCGGAGTACAGCATTCTCCGGCTTTTAGGGGAAGTGGGCTTGTAGCCGCGGAGGTCGTCGCCCTTGAAAACCTTGAGTTGTTCCGGAAGTGCTTTTTGGGGCGGAGACGACGAGGCACCGCCGGCGGGCCCACCCCTCTGACTCACGTCGGGGCTGCAACCACCTGTCGCGCCCCCCACGCTCTTCCCTTTGAAATCCCACTCCTGCTCCTGCTCGCTCAGGTCATACAGTGAGTCAGAGCCCAGCGTTCTGGACTTCTTGTCTGGCACCAAACCACCGTTGGCTCCGCTGGACGGACTCGCGCTTCCTGTTCTGTCATCATCTGTGTGTGTGTGGGAAAGTCAAAGGAGAGGCAAAATCATGTTGAAGCGAGGTGACACTTTGGTAGAGCTTTGAGTTGTGTAGTTACCTTGTCATGATGCAATTGGCGAGTCTAACGGTGTCGTTAGTTTTGCTTACATTGCATGGTGAAACAGGTCTCAAAGTCACTCTAAACTCTAAAGTCGCGACATAAACAAATGCAACACAGCTGATATTTCCAATACACTGACTGTATGACACCACAAAACCCAAAATGGCATAAAATGTCAACTTCATGATGATTTAGCTATTTGCATTAGGAAGACGACTGACTGGATATTCAAATGGTAAAATCAACAAGAAGTTTACTTTTTTCTCTATAGCCTATATAATGGTGTACTGGGTTTTGTGATGTTATACAGTTAAATGGCAGTCAACTTTGTTTGTGTTTGATTTTGTGCTAAAAGATTGACTTTGAGAGCTGTTCACTATGCAATGTAAGTCAATGTAACTACGCAACCCAAACTGCTACCAAAGTGTCATTGCACTTTAACATAGACATGATTTACATGTCCATCCTCAAATGCAACAGAGAAATTAGATTGGCAATATTTGTGTGGAGATTATTAAAAAATGTTAGATTGGGTTGGTTTGGTGTTGGAACAGAGCCCAGTGTTCTTATTTCAATATATTTCATTTTCAGTTGTACCTGTCGGTAGAGAGCACAGGGACTCCATACTTCTGGATGGTCGAAGAGATGCCTTTTCTGTGGGAAAAGGACATTATAATGACTTTAAATCCAATACAGCATGTTTCATCAGAGGCCTGTCAATCATCTGCTGATCAATACCATTAATCTTTCTAATTTAATTAGGAACACAAGTGAAGTTAAGAATTCCTGATTTATATTCATATGATCAAAAAATTTACGGCCAAACTTGCGATGTAACTGTATAATGAATGGAAGACTGAATGTGTTTTTCTTTTTTACCAAGCAAGCACAGATTCTGTACAGCAGTGGTTCTCAAAGTGGGGTCTGGGGACCCCCAGGGGTCCTTGAGGGGGTTCCAATGGTCCCAGCAAAATGAGTTAATATAGCATCAAAATCAGGGTTAGACAACTTTAACCTTATAGCCGATTGACAAGCTCACAACACGTGAGCTTTATATGCTATTTTCAAACAAATCTAGAATGTGAAAACCGTTTGAATATTTTTGAAACATTTTGACAAAACAAATCTTGTATGGGGGTCTCTGGCACAAAACTTCAGACGGGGGTCTGTGGGCCAAATACATGTTAATTTGGTGGTCCTTGACATGAACAAGTTTGAGAACCACTGCTATACAGGTTGACAGCGCCATAATAGTTGTGAATGAAGTTAGTTATATGGAGGTGGTGGAGCACTGGAGCTCTTAGGAGGATTAGGAGACAAACTGGGCCCCTGGGCATGGACTTGAAAAGGCCCCCCACACTGTCTGGTAAACACTGACTTGCAGCCAACAGCACAATAACTACACTCAACAGAACGTCATGCACACACAGATAACTGCAAAAGCATTTTAACTGATGTCTTATTTATGATCTTCGAAAATAGCTGATCTAAAAGCTCTGTGCATGTGACATGTTGTGACACTGTGGTGTTGCGTCACTGTCGTATGACGTATAAATCAGGCTTAAGCCTTATGACAGTGGTTCACAAATTGGGGTTCGGGAACCCCAGGGGTCCTTGGGTGTCACCTCAAAAATGAGTTGATATAACCTCAATATCAGTTTTAACCACTTTAACCCTATATACGTCAGCTAATCTTGAAAACGTGAAAATATTTTATGGGGGTCGCTGGCCAAATACATTTGGAGGGCCTTGGTTTTAGGCTATTCCTTCAGGTTTCAGTATAGACCTTTGGGGCTCTGTTATTGACATGAATGACTACGTTCTTTGACAAGAAATGCAAATGTAATAATAACTGCGACAGTTTATGCAAAGGCACTGGTTTAGGGGCCCCTGGGCTGAGGCCCCAGTATGCCTGCCTGTTCGCTAATCCACTCCTGGTGGAGCTATTGCTGAGTTCATTTGAAAAGATAATATAGATATAAATAGACATAAATATTTATATAAATATATTCAGAAATCTCTATGGGGGAAATGAATGGGTTTTCTATCTGTGGCACCACAAAATGGACGCCACTCCTTTGACTTATGAGCAATATTATTTAGTAGTGTGTCAAAATTGTAACTTAGGTTTCACTTTTACAGTAAAAGTGAAATGTTTTTTTGAGGGAATTGATCTATTTATTTAGGCATTTCTAATGGTATTGTTTATTTTCTTAAATGAGACACATCTGATGTATTAGATAATAGTCTCCACCTGCTGCCCCGGTATCATTTAGCCTAAAGGATTAACATTCGAAACAAAAACCAGACTGCTGTGGGCTGTGGCGTGTTTGGAGAGCAAGGGAATGTGCATGATGTCATCACCCGATGGTGATTTTTGTTATTCACAAGGAAACATAGATTAGAAGCCACGACTACATGGTGGTTTAATCATCCATTTGACATGTGCCCTGCTCAGCTCATGCAACACATGAATGTGGGTTCACTTAACTTGCAAATTAATTCCTCTCTTGTTATTTAAACACCACAAGCTAGGTAACATTACCTAAACAAGTGGAAGACATGCAATGTCTGTCTGCAGATGCAGCCAAAGGCGCCCTCTTGTGGCCATGCCTCCCTGCTTACTTGACCTGAATATATGTCATGAAGGCCCCATGATACTCGGCTGTACTATTGGACGCATTGTGAGCTTGTAGATCGGCTATTATCAAATAGGGTTAATGTGTGTTTTGTAATAATAATTAAAATTAGTAACTACAAGTTTTCAAGTAATTGTAGTGGAGTAAAAAGTACAATATTTGCCTGTGAGATGTAGTGGAGTAGAAGTAAAAGTATTGAAAATTGGAAATGTACTTAGTTACTTTCCACCACTGGAGGTTTACCTGTGATGTTCAGTCCTCGTATGAACACACTGCCATTCCGGCTCAGTTTGCCGCCCTTAGACTCTCCAACAGACTTGCCCAGGTTGAAGATGGATTTCCACTTTGATTTCCCAGAGAACTTTCTCCTATAACAGATAAAGAGAGATTAACTCCCTTTACGTAGACGGAGGCACAGACGCATTAAAACGTGCACTTGTATTGCAATAACAATTTATGTTGAAATAATTCTTATCTTGAAATCTAGAAGTAGGTCAAATACCTGAGTTCATGATTTATTTTTTACTGGATCCGGGTAATCAAGACTTTACATGCAATGGATGCCAGAGGCAAGTCGATAACTTACACACAGAGTTCCTGCCTGAGTATTTATTACGTTTTATCTTTTATTTATCTCTCTAAAATTACTTCCATAGAGAGTTATCCTTGTACAATGCTGCCAAATTAGTGTAATGTGATAGCAGTATTTCTCTAAAGTGTCAAACATTGAAAAGAGAGATCAGTGCTTCATCATTTTAACCCTATAGCATCCCTGTTATGGGCATGTCAAAACAGGTGAACATTCGACAAAAATAGCTTATCTTCAAGCTGTGTTGCAGATCTATTTTCACTGAAGAGATTTGGTGTACAGCTTGTAGATCGGCTGTTTTCACCATGCAACACCATTAATAATTTTTTTTAAATGGTAAAAAAAAAGCTCTATATTCTGGTAGTAATTATTGCTATATAGAGTGTTTGTTCAGTAACAGGGGTTTCCCCGTTTCTCCTGCTCTTTAGTAGACAGAAAATACATTTTCAGGTGGGGCACTCTTTAGCAATGATAAAAAAAATCATTTACCAGTGGTGGAAAGTAAGTATTACATTTACTCAAGAAGTATTTCCAAATTTCAGTACTTTTACTTCTACTCCACTACATCTCAGAGGCAAATATTGTACTTTTACTCCACTACAATTATTTGAAAACTTTAGTTATAGTTACTTTATAGATTTAAATTATTATATTTTAAAACATACATTAACCACTTCAGCCCTATTTTATACCTAGGCTATTTGAAAATAGCCGATCTACAAGCTCACGACGCGTTGTGAGCTTGTAGATCTGCTATTTTCAAAGATTTTAGTGCTTTTACTTTAGCTACTTTAAGTATATTTTGATATAAATACTTTTGTACTTTTACTCAAGTAACATTTGGAACACAGGCCTTTTACTTGTAACAGAGCATTTATATATTGTGGTATTGCAACTTTTACTTAAGAAAAATATCTGAGTACTTCTTCCACCACTGATAGCAATGATAAAAAAGTATCACTTACACACTTACTGCACTTTTAACCGTATAACCCCAGGAATCCATAAACCCGTCTTACTTGCTGTCCGCTATGTCGATGACAGTGTGGTAGAGGATGGCCTTGCTGGTGTCGGGCAGACTGTTCTCTCTCTGGCGCTCCCTATGCACCGGGTGGTTGGGGCTCAAGCTGCGGGCCTGGGCCTCCTCCAGGCTCATCAGCTTCATGGGTCCACACTGGCCCACCGTGGTGATGGGCAGGGTGGCGTACTTCTCCCCACACACCACACCACCCGCCGGTCCTATAGTGGAAGGATCAGTGAACACATTCATTCATACTTTCGGAAAAAATCAGCTCCTGTAATGGGTGTACAGTAAATTATATATTTTTGTTAAAAAGTTAAAGGTAGGGTAAGTGATATTTTTTGGTTAAAACAAAAAGTTTTGTATTCAAAGGTTAAAGCTCTATAATCTGATAGTAATCATTGCTATAGAGTGTTTGTTCAGTCACAGGGGTCTCTGTCTCTCCAGCTCTTTAATAAACAGAAAATACATTTTCAGATACAGTAGGTGACAACATTTCAGCCAATCAGGAGAGAGTACCCATTTTATCAGCTTTATTTTAGGGCTGCGTTCGGATATTGCGCACCGGAGCGCACTCGCCTATTAGTTTGTATTGGCCAGTGCGCTCCGTGCTGTATTTCCGAACGCACCCAATAGCGTTGCAGTTCCAATTTGTTCTGCTCATTTCTTTGTGTCACCACTTCCAATTTCACTTATTTAATCTGTATCCTGATTGGATAAAATTGGTACAGTATCCTGACAGGAAAATGCATTTTGTGTTTATTGAAGAGCTGGAGAGACATGGAGACTCCTGTTACTGAACAACTCTATATCAATGAGTACTATCAGAATATAAAGCTATTTAACACTTATTTTGACCAAAGAAAATCACTTACCCTACCTTTAAAGCTCTATTTTTCTGAACATCTCTCTACAGTAGCCTGGTAAAGCCCCTCCCTCCGGAAAATCTAATTTCCATTTGATGGAAATGAGATTTTCCGGAGGGAGGGGCTTTACCAGGCTATCTCTACAGCTCTTTAGTGAACGGAAAATCAGTTTTCAGGTTGGGGAAACCAATTTTACCCAAATAGGAGTGAGATCCCCACAAAGATCATTTATCAGCTTCAATTCTATAGAGTTCCAATTCCAGTTTTGTGAGCTCTCTCTTCTGATTGGATAAAATTTATATCCTGACCTGATTTTTTTTTTCTTCTGTTTTTACTAAAGGGCTGGAGAGATTGGGAGACCCCTGTTATTGAACAACCACTCTATAGCAACGATTACTATGGGAATATTCAGAGATACAGTATATTTAACACTTATCTTAAAGGATCTACACCATGAATTTAAAAAAAATATTTGATATTTAATATCATATGGTGTATGTCCCTCAAACCTTTTTCAAAAGGTTTGAGCCTAAATCATCACTCAGATATACTCATCCCAAGTCAATTGTCTCTGGCTTATACAGCACTTTCAGCTGCAATACCAAAACGTCCTCTTGGGCAGGGGGGGGCTACTGAGCAATTCTGTCTGTTAATTAAAAACATTATTTAAAAAAAATATTAAAAAAAAATAAAAAAAAATCGAAAAAAAAACACTTTGAACATTTTTGAACAATTCCACCAAGTGTTTGAGGTGCCTGTTTCACCCACTTCCGGGGGGCGGAGCCAAAATCCGAGCCCGAAGTATTTGTTCGTAGACCCCCACTTAGGGGGGGTAGAAAAAGTTTCGGAGCGATTCGGGCACTTTTCATTTAACATTGGGTTTGCCATCATTAATGTTTGTGACACCATAAACATTTCCATTCTGAGATCGCCTGTTCAGACACGCCCATTCTGGAAATCCATGAAATGAGAAGGAATGACTGAATAAAAAAAAAACACATTTTTTGGGGTACAAGAGACACTGGGGACCCCAAAAAATACAAAAAACCAAGAAAAAAGTGATTTTCATGGTGTAGACCCTTTAACAAAGAAATACCAGACTAAACTAAGAACTTGCAGTTTCAAGGACATTTCTTTGAGCAACTTATAAATGTATTTCCAAGCAGGAAATAAGTACTTGAATGGAAAAGCAGTGTCTAGAAGTTGTTCCAAAAACAGCTTCTGATTAGTTGTGTTTGGCACCCAATGTTTGCATATTTCGTCTCTGCAGGGTGGAAACCTGGGTGTCCAAAACTGTTACTTTTCAGGATTCAAATAAAAAAATAGCACAAGTAGCAAATCTACAAGCTCAAAACACGTCGCTTCGTGCAGCTTGAGAATCTGCTACCTTTGATGCTTTCGTGTGACGTTGTAGTATGATCAAGCAGGGCGTTAATTTACGAAAAAACACAAAACGTTAGAATGGAGATACGAGGTTTCTGCCCGACAGCAAAGATTTAACCCATTCAATCCGGGAACGCATCTGTGTCATTTTAGATTTTTTTGCTATATAACCATTATTTTATACTTTGGCTATTCAAAAATAACAGGTATACAAGCTCATAGCGCGGCACTCGGTGCCGCGCTATGAGCTTGCCCTTAATGCGAACATTTTGAACTCAAATCTTTGCTTCTGGGGAGGTCCCTAGAACAACATATTTTGAGATGGGGGTCCGCGGCCAAATACATATCATTTTGGGTATGATAGTTTTACACACACACTCAGTGCCACGCCTGTAGATCTGCTATTTTTGAATAGCCAAAGTATAAAATAGGACTAAAATCTATGACACAGATGTGTTCCCAGATTCAATGGGTTAATAGTATGTCTGAGGATGTAAGCGCTTTTTCTCAAGGCAGTGCATTGTGGTGACACTCTGAGTCTGCACAGATGGACATGATAATGTTTTACCTTCTTTGGGTTTGGGTTGCATGATGGCATGGTTGAAGATCTGCTCTGTGTGGTTCAGGATGAACTCCACCACAGACTGTTGTATTCGTACTTCCTGGAAAGCCATGTCTCCATTGCAGGACGAAACCTCTATATTTTTAGATCTGCAAAAGGAAAAGAAAAACATGATGAGGGTGAAGAGATGGTATTCTTTTTAAATGAGAGGAATGCTGAGTATAATGTGTGATCTGTCTTAGTCTTTTGTATGGTCTATAGTGGTTCTCAACCTTTTTTTGGAGTCTGGACCACTAGCATGTTTTGAACAATTCTCTAGGGCAGGGGTCTTCAACGTTTTTCAGCCCAAGGACCCCCTAGCCGAGAGGAAAATGAAACAGGGACCCCCACTACATATTGTATAAAACTGTGTTGCAGATTAAACTTTTTCTTAGATAGTTGGATTCATGCTAATGAGTATTTTCAGAAGACCCCTGCTCTAGGGCCTCCCCACCCCACAGCAATGTATATTTAGTATACTGTATAAGAATGCATAACACAGTCATTTCTACTTTATTTACAACAAACTAAACAAAAAAACTAAACACAAATGATCTTAAAGCCCGATTTATACATGATTGATCTTAAAGCTGATCTACAAGCTCACATCACTGCGGCGCGTTGTGAGCTTGTATAGCGGCTATGTCCGGTGCATGGCACCACACGCAACCACGTAAATATATCAAGTCATAACAGTAAATATTTGATTTAAGCTTTTTTCCCCACATGCCAACTAGTTTACATTTGATGGACTTATAAAATATTTTTAAAACATGTTTGATACAATTAACAAAGGTACAATATATTTTTTTTTAACATTTTAAAACATTTTCCCATGGAGCACCTGTAATAATACAGTGGACCACTGGTTGATAAACAGAGGTCTATTATAATGCCCTGCCTTCTCACATTGAATGTGAGCTGCTATTGTTCTGCTGTTCCTGTGCAGTTTGTTAGTGCTTGTGTGTTAAAGTGTGTTATGTTCTCCTACGCCCACGTCACCAAGACACATTCCTGTTTATCTGTTGTACATTTGTGCAATCACTAACAAATGCTGCAACTGCAATTAATAATCTGTTAATGATTTACTGTACTGTGAATATTTTCAGTACAAAGTGGATGTTTAAATGTAGGTGTGCAAGCTCTGATGTAATGAAAAACACTCGAGACTTAACAGTACAACATTAACTACAAACTGGTGTCTTATGCTGCATGTGATAATGGTATTTAAAGAGAAGTTTTAAAGAATTATTTGTACTCTTGGACATGCAACTAATTATGTGTAAAAATAGGTTCCGTTAAACATTCGGTGAATCCACAGAATACATTTTCAATGTATTAATTACCACTACAGCAGCTCCCAAAACATTTATTGAAATCTTTATGTTTTCCTTTTGCCTAGAATCTAGCTTTTGTCTTATTAAAAGCTAGAAATTGAATATTGATTGACTGACTGAACCGTCTCATAATTTCATGAAGGAATGGTATTTGTAACGATTTGGCATCTGATGTGTTTGTTCAGTGTTGCATAATGCAGTGGTTCTCACATTTTGATAGATTTTGTGCCAGGGAACCCTAGATATTTCATAATCTTTCAAGATTTCCCCCCCCCCCAAAAAAAAATAAGCTCACAACCAGTCGTGTCGCACAGAGTTGTGAGCTTAGATTGGCTATTTCCAAATAGGCTTAGTATAAAATAGTGTTGAAGTGGTTAAACTTTTGCTGGTTAACCCCTGGAACCCCCTCAAGGACCACTGGGGGTCCCCAGACCCCACTTTGAGAAGCGGTGGTATAATTTACTAACCTCAGCAGGTTGGGCGCCCACACCAGTGCCAGGTTGCGTGTGTGCATGTTAGTCTGGGAGCTTAAGGTGGCCAGGTGAGCCAGATGTTTGGCCAGGACCTCCAGAGTCCTGGGAAGAATTCATAAACATTTTGGTAAAGTTTCTCTGTCAAAGGAGTCATCGATTCATTACATTTTTCTGTGGCGTGCAAGTCTTTCACCTCTCTAGTACAATTTACGACCACAATATCTTTAACCGAGCATAAGCAAGGGTTAAGCATGACTTATGCTTTGCCGACAAAGCGTTGGCTAAACAAAAATACATAGGAGGGAGAGAGCCTATTTCATTTAATTAAGTACATTTACTCAAGTGCTGTACTTAAGTACAATTTTGAGGTATGTTCAATACTTTTACTTCTACTCCGCTACATCTCAGAGGCAAATATTGTGCTTTTTACTCCACAGCAATTATTTGAAAACTTTAGTTACTTTGTAGATTTGGATTATTATTACAAAACACACATTAACCATTTCATTTCCATTTGGATTACCAGACTTTTACTTGTAACAATGCATTGCAGTATTGATACGTTTTTTTTCCTCCCACCACTGATAATAATGCAATATTTTCAGCTTTTCATGCAATATTTTCAACACTTTTCTCTCAGTTGAAAATGCATTTTGTTTGTCACCACTACACTTTGTTTTGCCGGAAGCATGAATGAGAGTTGAGGTGTTCACCTGAAGTGGGGAACAGGTAACTCCTTGATGGCTCCTTGAATACGTAGCAGCTTCTCATGATCATCCTGGATTGTCACAGATTCCTGTGTGGAAAGAATTAGAAATTGAAGATGATGATGATGAGGATGATGGAAAGGAAGAGGAAATTATGACTATGAACACTCAACTGTGCTTTATTGTGCCAGTGAGAATACTATTTGTTTAATTTTACACTAGTAAAAAGTACAGTACTTGACATATGTTAATACATAAGTTATACCATGTTAATAAAATATAACTAGTACATGTGCAGTGGTTGGAGGTGTCTGGTGTCAGGTAGGACACAGTTGACAATGTCAATAAAGATATTTGAAGCAGACCATTGGACACTAGATACACTAGATCTTTATTGTCGTTTGGACATCATTGCATTTACCTCTCTCGGTAGGGAGACATAAAACGTATGCATTGTACAGTATCTTTATAGGTTTAAAAATAGTTACTTTGTACTGATACAAGAATGGCTTAGCTCATCTACAACCTTAGTACTGTTGTCTTGTGTTGCAGGACCTTCATCTTCTGTGTTATAGTCGCACTGCCTAACCTTTTCACGTCAAGGGCCCCCAAAATGATGTGTATTTGTTCGCGGACCCCCATCTCAAAATATGTTGTTCCAGGGACCCCCAGAAGTAAAGATTTGAGTTAGGAAATTTAGCTTAAAACGATATATATTCAAAGATTTGTATGAATTTTCATGATTTAAAAAAATAGCAGATCTACAAGTTCATAGCCCCACACTCGGTGCCGTGTTATGAGCTTGTATATCTGCTATTATTGAATAGCCAAAGTATAAAATAATGGTTAAAGTGGTTACATAGATGCGTAACATTTTCAGCAGAATGTACTCGCGGTGAATCTGTCGTAGAGCTCATTACGTGAGCAGGTAGTGTAAATGTGCTCACGATTCATTTGTTGTAGATCAGTGATTCTCGACCTGTTTTAGGCTACGGATACCCATATGATAGCAATCTTTTTACGTCCCTGGACGTGACGTTGAGAGCCAGTGTTGTAGATCTTGTATGTGGGCAGAGTATATGAAAGCACTGTTTTATTAGCCTCTACGGGACATACAACGGACGCGTTTTGACTCGGTCAGCAACTTGCAATGGGCCTGGTCTTCAAGATACTCAAGGGACCAGTTTCCATGTACCTGTCTAACTACTTCAAAAAGAGTGAGTAACGCCCACGGGCACAACACCAGAGGGAGCTCCACTGATCTCATTCCCCCCAGATTCGGCACAAACATGGGGATGAATTCATTCTATTATTATGCCACCAAAATGAGGAATGCCCTACCAACAGCCATCAAAAAGTACGACTCCCTCCCTACCCTCCTTCAAAACCACCATAAAAGAGCACCTGTCTGCTATTTCCTACTGGAACCTAGACAAGTCTTCTACCTTGACAAACAAAATGACCCCCCACTGTTTACCTGTAAATATAACTTCACTGCTCCTAGTATTGATGATTTCTTGTATAGTATTGTATGTCTTGATGAATTGAATACACAGGACCACAATGTAAACAAGCCCTCAGGGCTTTCTGTGTGATCCGATTCCTTTTAGCATTATTGTATAACTACCTCTGTACTTTTTGCAAACTGTTAAAGGACGACTTCACCCATTTTCAACCTATCTTCGTATAATTGGTCCTCACTGATGCTCATGATAATATGTCTACCAGTGACATCATCGATGGGGAATCCAAGCTAATAGAAACTGCAGGCTTTCTATTCCTGGAAAGTTATGTGCTATAATGGAAGCCATCGTTCTCGCGTTAATAAAAATCTAAATTTAAAAAATAAAATCGGCCTAACGATGATGTCACTAGTAGGCGGGTGTCTGAAGTGTCCACAGCCCTCCTATGAGACACAGGCAGAGTAGAAATAAATGGTACCATTTTATCATGAACATTATTGAGGACCAATTATATGAAGATACGTTGAAAATGGGTGAAGTCGTCCTTCAAATAAAATAAAGTATTCAATCAATCAATCAATCAATCAATTAGTATTCATCAGCTGATGAAGACTGAGTCAAAATGCGTCTGTTGTCCCGGTGAGGCTAATTAAAACAGTGAAAGGACATTTCTGAGTGCGGGGCTTCTCTCTTTTCTGTCTCTTTTCCTCATTGTATACTCTTTAGGCCGTTGCACCTTAAACTAAAGCCTCTGAATGGTGGTGAAGTGTTGCAGGCGTTTTGGTGTCTCTATATAAAACGTACTCACAGTGAATTTGTTGTACAGCTCGTATGTGAGCAGGGGGATGGGCAGCTCTCTGAAGTACAGCTTGCACAAGGAGCCCACACAGTGGATGTCCTGGAGGTACACTTCCTTTGTAAGGTCAAGGCTCGCCTCGGAGCTAAATTCCTGCCTGTTTATAGACATAAGCACGCGCACACACACATACACACACACACACACACACACACACACACGCACACACACACACACACACACACACACACACACACACACACACACACACACATACACACACACACACACACACGCACACGCACACGCACGCACACAGTTGAATGCATTGATTGTTTAAAGGCTTGTTTACCGTACACTTCGTTGTACTATGGTGTGTAAATTAAGCATAACTTTCCTCCATGCTTTACTTAGTGCCGTATGTCACTTCTACTCAGTTGAACGATGTTACACTATAGTATACCAACAAAGCAAACACATCAAACATGCAAGACAAGTAGTGGTGGAAAAGTAACAAATTACATTTATTCAAGTACTGTACATTTCTTTTATGCTTTATATTTATGCTGTGTTCACACCGGCAGATACAAAGATATACAGCACATTTGTATCTTTGTATCTGAAGTTGGAACCAGCTCAACGTTTGTGTAGGTTTTGCAGCAGCTCTGCAAACGTCGGATGTATCTTTGTGTCTTCATGTCACTGCATGGCTTTGAGTGGCTTCCATTGAAAAAGAATGGTAGCCTGTATCTTTGTCGCTGCCGGTGTGAACGCAGCATTTTACATAAAGGACGCCATCACCCACTTTCAACCTGTCTTCATATAATAGGTCCTCACTAATGCTCATGATATTATGGTAAAAACTCGGTCCAGGAGAGCTGTGGACTCCCGCCTACCAGTGACATCATCATTAGGCAGGTTTTTTTTATTAACGCGAGAACAATGGCTTCCATTGTAGCATGCTAACTTTCCAGGAAAAGAAAGCCTGCAGTTTCTATTAGCTTGGATTCACCATCGATGATGTCACTGGTAGGCGGGTTTCTGAACTGTCCACAGCCCTACTCTGAGACACAGAGTGAGGACCAATCATATGAAGACGGCTGAAGTCGTCCTTTAATATTGTACTTTTTACTCCACTATAAGAACGTGATAGCTTTAGGTGCTAGTTACTTTACATATTTGGATTATTAATACACAACATAGATTATAAAGTGATAAATGATGATGCATTATCATACTGTAGGTTAAGTTCCCAGCAGCACATATCAGCCCCACTTTTACCAGCTGTAACATTAAAGTAATGAACACATTAACGCATAACTAATAACTAATCCGATAATATGATTGTGTACTTTTATGTTTGGTACCATCAGCATATCGCTGTGTCTTGTTCGTAAATTAACGCCCTACTTGATCATACTACAGCGTCACTCAAAAGCATCAAGAGTAGCAGATCTGCAAGCTTGGAACGCGGCGCGAAACGACGCGTTTTGAGCTTGTTGATATATTTTTATTTGAATCCTGAAACGTAACAGTTTTGGACATATGAGGTTTCCACCCAAAAGAAGATATTTTAAAGATATATTTTTGGCATTTTCTGCCTTTATTGGTATACAGTAGACTGACAGGAAATGGGAAGAGAGAGATGGGGAGTGACACGCATGCATATGTCGTTGGGATCGGGATTCGAACCTGTGACACGCATTAGCGGCCTAGGTGCCCGGACCGCTACGCCAGCTGTCCGGGCCAATACCTGTGTACTTTTAAGTTAAATTGTGTGAATGCGGGACACTTCCTTGTTACTTGAGTATTTCTACATTGTGGTGCTGCTACTTGTAAAAGTAGCAGCACCACAATGTAGAAATACTCAGTACTCACTGAGTTAAAGCCCAGCATTCACAATATTGTGAATCCTTTTTCCTATAAAAGGAGTTCAAGCATCATATTCCAGTTGCACAGATTATGGCTGGTTGAAGCCTGCGGTGTTGCTATTAATACACTGTAATGCACTATACTTCCATGGACAGATCATACTAATCCTCCTAATACAGTGTTTGATTCACTGAAGCGTGACCTTATCTAATTTAGATTTCACAGAAATAAATTAAAAAATGCTGACAAGCCTATCATTCTCTCCCTCATGGCTTCAACACACATTGACCTATTTATGGAAAGCACTTAAAGTATGTTTTTGCATGTGTGGTGACTGAGTCCCTAATCCTGACAGGGTCAGAGCCAAACCCCAGCTGTTGATGTGCACACAGCACACAGTACTGTACTTCAGTAAAATGTTGAGATATTTGTACTTTACTTGAGTATTTCCAATTTCCAATACTTTTACTTCTACTCCACTGCATCTCGGATCAAAATATTGTACTTTTACTCCACTACATTTATTTGAAAACTTCAGTTACTATAGTTACTTTGTAGATTTTGATTATTATTGCAAAACATACATTAATCACTTCAGCCCAATTTCGGCCATTTTAAAATAGCCGATCTACAAGCTCACAATGCGTCGCATCGCTTGTAGATCTGCTGTTTAAAAAGAAATATATATATATATACAGTATATACATTTGAAAACTTGAAATGGGACATTTTGCATAATGAGTACTTTTACTTTTGGTACTTTAAGTACATTTTGATGCCAATAGCTTTGTGCTTTTACTCAAATACATTTTGAATACTGACTTTTATTTGTAACAATTGCAGTACTGATACTTTTACTTATGTAAAAAAAATCAGTACTTTTTGCACCACTGATCTCCACTGAGCTGCACACAAATAGAATCTCTGGTGGATAAACACTCATTTATGCACTGTTGAAAAAGTGACTGCCACAGCATAAATTAGCCTTAACTGCATAGTTCTGCTTTCAACTGACCTACACAGTAAATATAACTGTTTAACCACTAAAGCAAAGCCCTACATTGGCTATTCGATAATAGCCAATCCAAAAGCTCACCGCAATGAGTTAGAATCTGCAAGCTCTCAATGTGTCACTTTGCTCACAATACAATTTACTAAATTGGTATTTATTTAATCTCACTTTACTTTCAGACCTTTTTTTTCAGTGACTGGTTTTTGATGTCACACAAAACAAGACAAACTGCAGGTTGATTTCAGGGTTTCACAGGAACTTTGAATAACTCCCCCTCTAACTATACGTTAGAGGGAGTGTTATAATAATATATGTGGGGTTCTCTCTCCTGATTGGATAACATTGGTATCACAACATAAACAAATATTTGTTTACTAAAAGAGCTGGAGAAACGGGGGAGACCCCAGCTACTGAACAAACACTCAAAAGTAATGATCTTTCTTTCTTTCTTTCTTTCTTTCTTTCTTTCTTTTATTATCACTTACACTACATTTAATGTAGGCTATGACCAGTGGTGGAAAAAGTACTCGCATCTTTTACTTAAGTAAAAGTATCAATACTGCAGTGTAGAAATACTCTGTTACAAGTAAAAGTCCGGTAATCAATATTTACTCGAGTAAAAGTACAAAAGTATTGGCATCAAAATGTACTTAATGTACCAAAAGTAAAAGTAAGCATTGTGCAGAATGTCCCATTTCACAAGTTCATAATGTATACAAATCTTTTGTAAATAGCAGATCTACAAGCTCACAATGCGTCGCATCGCGACGCATTGTGAGCTTGTAGATCGGCTATTTTCAAATGGCCGAAATATGTATAGGGCTGAAGTGGTTAATGTATGTTTTGTGATAATAATCTGCAAAGTAACTAGTAACTAAAGCTGTCAAATAATTGTAGTTGAGTAAAAGTACAATATTTGCCTCTGAGAAGTAGTGGAGTAGAAGTAAAAGTATTGAAAATGGGAAAGAGAGTAAATGTACTTAGTTACTTTACACCACTGGCTATGACAAATGACCTTTTAGGAAATAAACATGTTACATTAAATTGAATAACAGTGATAGGTCAGTGAACTAATTACCTGAGGCGCTGGATGTTTGAGGTGACCCCAGACAGTCGGTATATCCCGTCCACAACTCCATGCTGTTCAATAAACTCTGCACATTTCTTCAGAACCTGAGGGACTAGAATGTAATAAGCGTGTTATCAGCCAGCATCAGCTTCTTTACAGCCACAATATATACACAGTGTTTCATTACTAAAATGCAATATATACCACATTATTTTTGCTAAAAATAACATAAAAAATAAGAATAACATGAACCAGGCAGCCTCCATAATATCACTGAAATATCAAGGATCTAGATCTTTCAAAAAACAAATTGTCAGAATTTATTGAAAAAGATACAGTAGGCCCTTCAGATGTAGCCTCTCATTTTCGAGGGGGTCTTATATTTTGACACACAGTACATCCCATAAAAACCTTGAAGAGAAAAATGGCGCAGTGGTAAAGTCCCTGCCCACCACCACAGAGGTTGTGGGTTCGAATCCACCGTGGTGCATCTGGCTTTGTCGGGCGTATGCGAACAGAATTGTGTTCTGGGGAGGGGAGCCGGGCGGGGAGGGTGATATTGGTCTCTATGTACTCCTACGAGCTGGGATGGAGCCTGTCAGCAGGGAGTGTTGGGCAGGTTTTGATGTGAATATAGCCTATGGAATGAAAGCCTTCAATGAAAGCCTTCATCTACACAGCAATGGAACATAATATCGTCTCTGTCAGGTGGAAACCTGTCCAAAACTGTTACTTTTCAGGATTTAAAAAACAGCAAAAAGTTGCAGATCTACAAGCTCAAACCCTTGTGGATCTGCTACTTTGGTGCTTTTGTGTGATGCTGTAGTATGATAAAGTAGGGCATTAATTTATGAAAAAACACAAAAAGTGAGAATATGGAGATAAGAGGTTTCTGTCCGACAGCAACGATATCATTGAATTAACACGATGATATAACAAATATGTCCATGATAATGTGCTTACGACAATAACAATGTACAGGAAAAAAGAACTGGCCTTGTTGCTGTTTCAGGAAGCCTGTTTCAGCAAGAGCAACCTTTACACAAATCAAAATAGGAGTGTGCAACAATGTTGTGTGATAGGATTATTATATAATCTTTTTCAATGAACCACTTGAACCCTAGCATCCCTATTCTGAGTGGAGCATTAGCTGAAAATAGCAGATCTACTGCGAGGCGTTGTGAGCTTGTAGATCGGCTATTTCCAGCAAAGTAGTTTGGTGTAGAGGGAAAAAGGAGCAAACCAAGTACAGAGCCAAGGGTTTACTAAGTATTGCGTGTGTAATGGTTGAATGTCTGAATCTCTGAAATAAACAAAAAAACATTCATTCACACCGCACTGATAGTCAATGAAGCTATCTATGCAATCTATGAGAAAGTTTCATCTGCAACACAATTATATGTAGTTTGGGGTTTCCCTGCTCTCTCTGTCTCTGTCTCTCTCTCTCTCTCTCTCTCTCTCTCTCTCTCTCTCTCTCTCTCTCTCTCTCTCTCTCTCTCTCTCTCGCTCTCTGTCTCTCTCTCTCTCTCTCTCTCAGCTAAGGGGTCCTTGGCCTGAAAAACGTCAAAGACCCCCTGCTGTACACTGTTAACTCAAGCTAAAAACTAAATGCTGAAATGTTAGTCTTTATCTAAATAAATGTGTGTGTCAGTCGGACAGTGTTGATTTCGTCGACTAAAACTGTGATGAAAAATGTCCGTCGACCAACTTTTTTCACTGACGAAAACGAAATAAAAACGAAATAAAAACTAAGTTATGATGACTAAAACTAAGACTAAATATATTGACAATTTCGTCAACAAATAAAAACAAGACTATAATGTTAGGGAGGTTCTAGTGGAGAAGAGATCCAGTAGAACTAAAAGACAAGTCAGTTTTATGTCCGGATGCGCTCGGTGTTGCGCTCTGAAAATAGCAGATCTACAAGATCGCTGCGACGCATTGTGAGCTTGTAGATCGGCTATTTTCAGCATGCAACCAAGTGTAAAATCAGCCATTATATGACGCCATCAAGGCACCGCCAAATATTTTGTTGACTAAATCAACTGTAGATTTAGGCGACTATAATCTTATGATATTTAGTCGACTAAAACTAGACAAAAACTAAAGCATTTCAGATGACTAAAATATGACTAAAACTAAATGGAATTTTATTCAAAAGACTATGACTAAAACTAAATAAAAAATGTGCTGTAAAAATCAACACTGCTGTCGGAACTACAGCATGAGTGTGAGCTACAACTCTCTTTGTGCTGCACACAGTAACACAATATGAGTGCGGCGGCTGTGCTTTGTATTCCGCTGGGTTACTGAGAAGGTGGAATTTGACAGGAAGTTAAAAATGGTTTGTTTGTTTCAGAGGAAGGCTGACACACCCAGTCCTTGTAGTGGGGTATTACTTGCAACATTTCCTCTAATAGAAAAAGTCTCATGAAATGTGACCACCCAGACTATACACAAGCTGCTGCTGCGTCTGGCTAGGCCCTCCACAAGCTGTATGTTTTCTTCTGCTTTGTATATTGACTGCTAAAAGACACGCTACCTGCTAATCTGTCTTTGAAAAGGCCCCGTAAAAATGTCTTGAGATAAGTTGAACCACATGAACCCTATGGCGTCCCTACTGAAGAAACATTATAGCATATAGAGCTATAGCCAGTGGTGGAAAGTAACTAAGAACATTTACTCAAGTACTGTACTTAAGTACCATTTTGAGGTATTTGTACTTTACTTGAGTATTTCCAATTTCCGATACTTTTACTTCTACTCCACTATAGCCTCGCGTGGCCAGACAATATCACACGACACACTAGGGCTAAAGTGCAATGCAATTTTGCAAAGGCAGATTCGTCTGGAACCAGGCTAACTCCACTACATATCGGATCCAAATGTACTTTTACTCCACTACAATTATTTGACAGCTTTAGTTACTAGTTACTTTGTAGATTTGGATTATTATTACAAAACATACATTACCCACTTCAGCCCTATATACATTTCGGCCATTTCATTCAGCCGATCATTGTGAGCTTGTAGATCTGCTATTTTCAAAAGATTTTGGGAAACAATGGGACATTCTGCATAATGAGTACTTTTACTTTTGGTTTTGAATTCCAGACTTTTACTTCTACTTTGCACTGATACTTTTACGTAAGTAAAACATTTGTACTTTTTCCACCACTGGATATAGTATATTCAACACTTGTTTTAACAAAGAACTATCACTTACACCTCCTTTAAGGGTACAAATGATCACAAGCTGAATTACTAAGAACTAGCAGTTTCATGGACAGGGTTTTTGAGCAATTGAATAGTTTATTTTCAAGTAGAGAAGAGTTACTTTGATACTTTGATGTTGATATGTACAGTTAGTGTTTAGAAGTTGTTCCAAAAACAACTTCTAAATAGTTGTTTTGGGAAATCCAATGTTTGCATATTTAAACCACCACATGATGCCATAGCGTTGCCATTCTGGGGGCAAACGCTCTGTGGAAATATTTGATCTACAGTGCAAGCTCACAACACGTGGCAACGTGATGTGTGAGCTTGTAGATCAGATATTTTCAGCGCAGATATGTGGTGGGGAAAAAATAGTGTGGGCCTAGTATAGAGACTTGGGGTACTCCGGTCAAGTATATATGTGGTTGATTAATCTGGAAACCCTATCTTTTGACGTTTAGTGCACACTGTTGCATTATGATACAAGTGTTATTTCACATGTACAAAACAACAATGAACAGTAAGGCTTTCACATACTGTATGTGGTTAATCAAACTTGTTAAACCACATAAGTGAATAAAACACAATATAAGCTGGTTGCAGAAATCACATACTTTACAAATCAAAGGACAAATGTCAGAGACTTTAACGTTGCTTTGTGTTGTGTGTGCTGGAGGCGTGTGAATACATCCACGTTTGATGGATACGGTATAAGAATCCCTTTCACTGGCATTCCAAAGCACCACAACCCTGGCTGTGTCTGAGTGACTATTGTTTTAGTCTGTTAGACCAATTATACGCAAGTGTAAAGGAATTATTATGGGTATAATATGTTATATAATATATTATTATATATTATAGATATATACTATTATTTATAAAATGAACTTACAGAGCTTTCTAAATCTAAGTCCATAGAGAGTTGATAGAGCACAGTATGTCAAAAGATTTAAAAAAGTTTAAACATAAAAAATCACAACTTTTCATCAATTAAAAACAATTCCAAGTATTTCATAAATGAAATGGAAAAAAAAACTAATAATAATTCATAAATAAGTAGAAGTAGTTGAAAATAGTAGATCTAACAAGCTCACAACGGGTCGCGAAGCGACTTGTGGTGGTGAGCTTGTAGATCTGCTATTTTCACTACCCGGGCAAATGTCTAATTTCTCTTTTGGGTCTGGAGCTAAACAAGTTTGGAAACCACTGTCAGCAGGGTGCAAATGTCTCAATGGAAGAGTAAGGAGACCAGTGACCAGCTCAACCGCTGCAAGATGTACTAGTTATATTGTATTAACATATATATGTTATATATATACACTGTTTCTCAAGATGTACTAGAGTGGTGTTTTGGTCGTTGGACGGGACACCACGGCGTGTGGCCAGTATTTTTTCACGCGCATGTACGGCACGGTACGCGCGTGCACGCCACTGCCGTACCGCCGTACTGTTCCGCCGGAAAAAAAACTCACTGACTACTTATATTTACAATTTACAATTTAGGCATTTACTGTAGCAGAGAGATTTACAGTAAGCAAGGACAACACAAGATAATACATGAAATGCATAGAAATGGTAATCTAATAATAAAGTAATACATAAGTAAACCAAGAATCTAATAATAAACTAATACATAAGTAAAGTTAGTAAACCAAGAACCTATCATCAGCCTGTACATGAAACTATACACACTATAGGACGCCAGGTCAACAATGACCTGGCATCTGTCTACATAACATGCTATCTAAGTTACATTTTAGCCTTTGCATAATCCTGCAAGGTCATCAAGGCTAGGGCAATGCTACAGGCTGAGGTGGAGTCTGAAGAGGTGAGTCTTCAGATTATGGTGGAAGATTGGGAGTGAGTGAGTCTGCAGTTCTAATTGCAATGGGGAGTTCATTCCATAGTTTGGGAGCCAGAAGGGAGAAGAGTCTGGGACGTGTGGAGCGTTGTCCCGGATGTTATATATATTGTATTAACATATATTCTACCACACCGTTTCTCAAGATGTACTTGTTATATTGTTAACATATACTCTACCACACTGTTTCTCAACAGGGGTCCAAATGGACCCTTACGGGCCTGTAACTCTGAGAGTATACATGAATTAAATTACCCAGTGTAGATTGGGGTCCTAAACATAAAGTTAGATTTTACAGTGTAGATTGGGGTCCTAAAGATAAAAATAAAAAAAAGATGGTGGAGGTCCATGGCCTATAAATGCATATCAAACTGGGGTACTTGAAATCAAAGGATCCCCCAAACTCGAGCACAAATTTGACTGAGCAACTTTCACTTGTATTTGAGTATTTTTTTAACAGGAGTATCTCTGCTTTGACTTTGGCACTGGAGTTGAGTTCTTTATCCACCACTGGCTTATTAGTATAGAGGCCTTTGAGAAGGTATTTGCCCCCGAAAACAGCTCCAGGGAGCCACTGCATTGACAGTGACCCTACCCTCCAACCTGTCTGGTGACGTGCAGTCGTGCACGTGTACAGGACATGCTGTGTGTGTGTGTGTGAGTGTGTGAGTGTGAGTGTGTTTATTCAGCAAAGGTCCGGTTTTCGACTGCCTCTTAGTCTGCATATCTTGACAATAATGTCATGTTATGGCACGGTGGAGCTTGCTGGCAGGGAAACGCAGGCGTCAAGGTTTGTTCTGCACGTGCCAAAGATGAGGTCGTTTTCACCCAAGTAAACAAACAACTTGTGTGTTTTTGTTATTGTTTCTGACGGCATTTTTAAATGACCCCAGTGGCACCGAAGAAATGGTGAAATTTGAACAAATTGGCTATTTAAGCACGTCCAACCTGGCATCCCTATTTTTGGGTATGTCATGCCAATTTTCTAAAAAACGTTCCTAAATATTCCAGAATGAAAAAATGCAAACCGTCTTACAATTTATTTTACAAATGTCTAAACCAATTCGAGAATTTTCCAAAATAGTAAAAAACTGATCCAAGACAAAACTATATGATATTTCTTAATAATTTCACCCAAAACGTTTATAACAAATTATGACTATTAACATAAAATAACACTGTCTGTCAGTTATGTAACATAAGAGATTTGAATAGGTTTAAATAGGATTAAACCTGACTTACGCCAAATGATTTACTGATTTACTCCAGACGTAGGCATTTTTTTGGGCCTAAGTCACAAAAACATGAGTAGCTATTTGGCAAAAAAAGGCATATTTTGGCCCAAGTCACTCTAGGGAGATAAGCCATTATACTAAAAGAGGAAGGAAGAGCATGAACCTTTTTAATTAGGAGATAGGCGATTTTACTAGAGGTGGCCAGTGTCATGAGGAGCTGACTAGGCAAAAATATAATTTTCCTCAAAAAATGACTTAGGCCATAAGTTTAAGAAGGTGATGATATGCAAGAGCTCTACAACAGCTATTTTCACTATTTCTGAAAGATTCCTGAAAAACTTCCTATGAAATAGGGCTTGCGTGGTTAAAGGCGTTTACTTTAAAACAGACAAATCATTATGCTGTATAATGAGATGTATGAAATGCTGCTTCACACAGATGGTTTGTTCACATTCCCATTGGTTCTCATGCATGAGGCTTGGTTGGACCTTCTAGCAGCATGCATGCCTGTGGTGAGGTGCTGGAGCGCAGACAGGAGTTCAAACCACCACCAGCACTCACTAGTTTACTTTGAACCCAAGGAACGCGTCTGTGTAACCACTTTATCCATATTTTATACTTTGGCTATTCAAAAATAGCAGATATACAAGCTCTGTAGACTTGTAGATCTGCTATATATATTTTTGACTCAAATCTTTGATTTCTGGGGGTCCCTATTACAAAATGTTTTGAGATGGGGGTCCGTGGCCAAATACATATAATTTTGGGGGTCCTTGACATGAAAAAGTTTGAGCACCACTGATATAGCAACATACGTTTTTTTTTTAACGGTTAGGATTTAGAAGATATTTGTAGAATAGGCTATGTATTCAAATATTTGCGCAAATTTTCACGATTTTTCAAAAATAGCAGATCTACAAGCTCGTAGGGCGGGACTCAGTGCCGCGCTATGAGCTTGTATATCTGCTATTTTTGAATAGCCACAGAAATCTAAAATGACAGAGATGCATTCCCGGATTGAATGGGTTAACCACCATGTACTGTATATATGTATATTTATTTTTTAAGCATTCAACATCATCAATGGACGATGTGTTCAGAAGAAAAGTTAAAGTATTAGTCAGCAATTACATGGTGGACTTGTAGGATGTGGAAGAGAGATGTTTGGTTTACAGAAGTCATAGAACAAAGTGGGATCTAGTGGGGACCCACCAGGGGGTCACCTCAGGGGGTGAATACGTATCATTCTGTATGGAGGACCTTGAGAACCACTCATTTGTTGTTGTTCTTACACAACAAAATCCTTAGTGTTAGTTTAACTCTGAAAGTGTACAAATGGACAAGAAAACCTTTAGAAAGCAAAACCGCAATAAATTCTTCTTGTGTGTTTCACTGCTGGCCAAAGTTTTAGACTCCATGTGAGCGCATTTATCTAAATGCTACATTATTAACCTCACTTTACTTTACTAGTTTCTGTTTCACAACCTAGACAGTTACTGTTCCTTATTTCAGTGGTTCTCAACCTTTTCAGGCCGTGACCCCCAAAATAATCATATTTGAACTAGATAAATATTGTAAAAATAGCAGATCTACAAGCTCACAACGTCTCGCGTTGCGAGGCGTTGTGAGCTTGTAGATCGGCTATTTTCAAATGTTTTACCTCTTTCTTATAATTTGACAATTTGGCCAATGTTTGACCAGTTTTTATAGTATAATTTGTTGATTACTTTTGGTAATTATTTTTAGGTATTGAAAAGGTCTTAAAAGTCCTTAAATTGTCACTTCACTGTCATCATGGGGACCCCCACAAAAATCATGGGGGGACCCCGATGATATAACAGAAATATTAGAGTATCATACTGTATGTTGCATGGTTAACTTCTATCACAATACCACTCAACATGCTCTCTGGCTGTTTTCAAACCAGGGTGGATTTGAGTGGCTGGATTAGATCAGTGGTTCTCAACCTGAGGTGGTCCGGGGACCCCCAGGAGGCCCCAGCTAAATGACTGATAGTTAGGAACCAAATGGACTCTTTACAGGGCTGTAACTCTGAGCTAAATTAACCCTGACGCTAGGCCTGTCATAACTATTACATAATCTTCTAATCAAATTTTTATTTTATTTTAGTTGTATTCTGCTGTGATGATTCCCCAAGAACTTACAGGCAAGATAGAAACTCAAGGATCTAATGCCTAGGAATGCACAGCACTGTTTGTACTCGAGGCTCGAGTCTAACATGATGCGTTGTGGTCTTGTATATCTGATATTTTCTGTATTTTAGAATTTTTAAATTCTAAAATACCCTCAAAGCTGCTCCATGGGTTGTTAGAGAGGCAGCCCCTGCCTGAAGCCCAGAGGATTCATATCTCCCCTTGGCCACAGGGGAGGATTTCCCTTTGGGGTCCCCAATGCAGATAGGAGACCCCGGGTTTGAATCCAGGTGGTAAAATTGGGGGCTCGCCTGGACCGGGTTATTCCCATTGAGGGATCAGAAGGGGGTGACTGTGACAGGGCTGAGATGTTTGGTTTCTCATGCAGGGGACTCAGGGGTTATGTAGCGCTATATTGGATCACTCCAATATGATATGATATATCCCTCCGCTGTGTGTAGGGATATATCATATCATATTGGAGTGATCCCATTCGCTCACATAACCGTGGTTACCTATGTAACCTTCGTTTAATCCAGGTGGAAACTTTAATAACGTGTGTGTGTGTGTGTGTGTGTGTGTGTGTGTGTGTGTGTGTGTGTGTGTGTGTGTGTGTGTGTGTGTGTGTGTGTGTGTGTGTGTGTGTGTGTGTGTGCGCACACGTGCACGTGCACGTGCACGTGTGTGTGTGTGTGTGTGTGGGAGGGATATGCAAAGGCAAACAAAATGTGTTTCTCTTGGCTTGACAGTATGTTTAGAATGTTGAGGCGCACATACTTGGGTTTTTTCCCCCAACTGGATATAAATGGCAGAATATGAATAATTAGATGTTTAAGCCATGCGTTACTAAAGCCATTGGGGCTTGTACCTAGTGCTTGACAACCAAGTATGGTTGTATTAACATTCCTCCAATGATCTAAACCTGCAATATGTCTCCTGGACATTTATGAGTGAAGCATTAAACCTGCCTGTTCCTTCAAGTACTCAGGCTTTTTACTTAAGTAAAAGTAGCAACACCTGTACAAATACTCTGTTACAAGTACAAGTTCTATATTCAAACTTTTACTTGATCAAAAGTTTAAAAGTTTTGGTCATCAAAATATACTTAAAGTATAAAGTATCAAAAAAAAAGTACTCATTGTGCAGAATGTCTCATTTGTTTCACACATAACAAAGTGTAAGTATTTTAAAAAAATCAATCTACAAGCTCACAACACGCTGCATCACTTTGTTTGTAGCTTGGCCATGTTGTAATAGCCAAAAAATAAAAGAAGGGCTAGTATGTTTTGTAATAATAATCTAAATCTCCTAGTAACTAAAGCTGTCAAATGATTATAGTGGAGGGAAAAAAATGCAATATTTGCCTCTGAGATGTAGTGTAGTAGAAGTATAAAATTATCGTAAAAGTAAAGCAAAAGTACCTCTAAATTGCACTTAAGTGCAGTACTTGAGTAAATGTAATTAGTTACTTTCCACCACTGCACCTATAACTACATGTATAGGGCCTTCCCTCAAGCTGTCCATAATCTCAACCTTCACACATAGCTATTTGGGATGCCCACATCAGTTCCGCATGTGGTAGAATGATGTTCTATCTTGTCAGTATATTGTAGGGAGAAGGAACGAGAATAAACGAAAGAAACATAAACAGGGAGGAACAGAAAAAGAACAAAACCCTCTATTGTGTTCGTTTCACAACTTTTACATGTAAACACTGACTTCTAAACATTTCTCCTTTTTACGAGAGAGTGCCACTCATTATAGTGTCTGTTCTGTTCTCATCTCGCATGCAGCACCGCCCATCCTTTCCTCTTGAGAAGAAAAAAAGTAGTTACAGGCAACTATAGTGACCAAGGGAAATTGACCAGAAAAAAGTCTACGAGCCACACCCTGAGTCACAATTCCCTCTTTTATACAGGCAATGGAACAATGACTTGTTTTACTTCATGCAACAACAACAAAAACATGTAGGCTATCAGCACCCCATTCCACGGTAGATGTTATATGGGAGTTAAAGCCTTTGCAATACTAACTGTTTATCATCTGTGATATTTTCATCACGTTTGTTTACGTTACCAGGTCAAATTATGTAGGCCTGTGGGTATTCTGGGAAATTAACCACTTAAGAACCATAGCGTGATTAGCGGCTCTATTCTGAGGGTGAACATTAGGCAGAAATAGCCCAATCTACAAGCTCTTAACGCCCTCACAAGGCGACATGTTGTGAGCTTGTAGATTTGGCTATTTTCAGCTACGCTTTTTGGGGACCGCGAAAACAGTAGGGGGCCTAGTACAGAGCCCTGGGGGATTCCGGTCAATTGAGTTTATAGGGTTTAAGTGGTTAAATCTTCAACGTAAATGAACGACTGTGTGAGTGTGTGTGTGTGTGTGTGTGTGTGTGTGTGTGAGTGAGTCCAGCCGTGAATACAGGATATAAGCCGGTGTAGTTTCAGGATGAGAGCTACTTTAACAGGAGGGTTACATGGGAGGGAAAGCAGTGTTTTATTTGAAGAAAAAAGCATAACAATACATTTACCATCTTGTCCTGAATTCTGAAGATGTTCTGTCAGGTCACAGCCAAACACATTCTCGCTTCCTTTCTTCTTGGCCCTCTGCTTGTTGCTTTTATTCTTCATGTGGATCCAGTTAATATTCCAGGCGGCGAAAACAGGCAAATCCTTGAAAAAGGCAGCGATCGATCCATATGACCCCTGAGAAGGAGGAAGGCGGTCAGATCACAGATCATACAGCAGCAACAGAGCAGGCCAAAGAGCAACCAACAACACAGAGACTCCCAAAAAAAACCTGCATCCGCTCACATCTTGACGAACCCCCACACTGACGCACGGGGCGAAGGAAAGAAATGCCCGAGTAAAAAGAGCAAGAAATGACGTCACTATAAATAAAAAAATACAAGAAGGGAAAAAATCTTTCAGTCTTTCAAAGAGATGCCAAGTTATCAAGTGACGATCAAAGAAGGGGACAATGGCATAGCCTGTGTTTCTAAGTGTCCCTAACAGCTGAAACGCAGAGTGTCCTCCACACACACAGCAGCAGCAGCAGAACAGACCCACTGGCGTGTTATCTCTCTCCAGGCTTGTGCAGAAACAGCATCAGCATTGCCTGGTTTCCTGTTTTTTTTTTTTTTTTCAACCCCAGCCCGTCTCCCGGTGCCTTTTTTTTCTTCTCCCTCCTCCTCCTCCTCCTCCTACAGCACAGAGTCCACACAGACAGTCACCCCTTTCACTGACTCCTTAACTGGGTTTTTTCCTTTCCTTTGAGAAAACACGCATGCATCAAGTGAAGCACATTATCTCAGGGCCATAACTTATTTTTTTGGGCTGTGGGAGGATGGCCTGAAGGGCACAGATGGGAAGTGGGGGGATGGGGGGGGGGGGATTTGACACATGGTTCTTGTTACTAACTGCTTGCAGAGTTTCTATCCCTCTCTGCTCTGCTTTAAGCCGGACCACATACCACGACACGACACTAAACACTGGCCAAACATTGGTTCGCGTCGGTTCATTTGACGGAGGAAGTGTCCGCCCGCCGCGGCGGCAGGACGTTGAGAGATTGATAGTTTGTAGTATTTGACGTCGGCCTGCGATGTTCCTTGAATTCACTCACTTCTCCCACACTGTACTCTCTTGAGTATTTAACCACTTAAAACCTATAGACCGGGGTCCCCCAGGGGACAGTGCTTGGGAGGGCCCCCCTCCTTTTTTCCGAAGACATCAAATGTCTTAAACCACTTTAACCTTGGTGATGTGCTTATTTTGGGCATGTCATTAATAGTCGAAAGAAATTATCATTGTTTTCCAGCAAAAATAGCAGATCTACAAGCTCACACTGCATCGTGTTGAAACATTTGGATCCTGTGCCTACCAGGTTGGACACAACCTTTGATACGATCCTGTTTCTGGTTCGACCTGAAGATCAAAAATGTATTTCTCCCCAGAGCAAGCAGGCAGACGATTAGCTCAGTGGTAAAAAATAATAATATTCAGCACCGCCACCTGCGCAGGAAACTAGGGTTAAAATCTGAACAGGAAAGTTACATAGTGCAGCTTTAATTATATTGTTAATAACATCTTTAATGTTTTGCCAATTATTGGGGGGGCCGCTTACAATATCCTCGCGGCCCACAGGTTGAGAACCACTGCATTATGTGTTCATGTGTTCAAGCATGACATTTATCAGACCAGAATATTGTTGCTGTCGGGCAGAAACCTCTTATATCCATATTCTTAACTTGTGTTTTGTCGTAAATGAACGCCCTACTTGATCATACTACAGCGTCACACAAAAGCATAAAAATTAGCAGATCCATGGCCCGGATCGCTGTCGTAGCGGTCCGGGCACCTAGGCTACAATGTAGCCTGACAGCGCGTCGCGGGTTCGAGTTCCGATCCCGACGTCCTTTGCTGCGTGTCACTCCCCATCTATTGTCCTATCTATATATAAAGGCATAAAAAGCCCAAAAATATATTTTTGTAAAAGGAAAAAAAAGTAGCAGATCCACAAGCTTGTAGATCTGCTACTTTTGCTATTTTTTTATTCTGGAATCCTGAAAAGTAACAGTTTTGGACATTTCCACCCCGACAAGTGTGGACAATTGCAGCGACAGAACGTCTCCTTCTACTGAATTCACACGGAAATCTAACAATGTATATATATCCTGAAATCCATACGTCCTGGAGACATTTTGCCTCGTTTCCCCTGCACGGTGACACACACATTCTATGATGTCAGCGTGACTCCTCCCATCACTTCTGAGACACTTTGTGAACCATGCATGCGTTGCCATTGTTTTGCATGTTGATTTATTGCCAGGGAGGGCGTTTCTGCGGCCCATCATGGGCTAACGGCATGCGACAACAAGACGCATGCCGGGTCAGTACGTCATTTGTTTATCCTTTGTATTGTCTCTCTGCGCTATTGAGACAACGACAGTAAAGAGCGCAGCAACAGCAACGCATGTCCTGTGGTTGTGGTCATGCAGATATTCTGAGATGCAGCTCAAAATGACCTAATGATCTGATTGATTGATTGATTGATTGAATACTTTATTAACAGTTTGCAAAGACAAGCACAGGGAAGCACAGTTCAGTACAAGGTCTGTTAAGAGGGTTGCAAACCCACTGCGGCTTGTTTCCATTGGGGTCCTTTGTACTCAATTCATTCAACATTTAATGACAGAAATATCCACTAGGCCTACTATGCAACCAGTTCCGAATTGCAGCCACCTGTAAGTGCTCTTTTAGAGCGGTTTTGAAGGAGTATAAGGATTCACATGTTTTTATAACTGTTGGTAGGGCATTCCATATTTTGGTGGCATACTGTAGCAGTAGAACGCTAGCCTGGTAAACCCTCCCTCCAGAAATCTCATTTGTATTTTATTTCAGGAGTGAGTCTGGCCTGCAGACCTATATGGGCAATTTGGCTGTGGGCTGGAGCTGGGCGGGAGTAATGTAGCTATGATGTCCAAGTGGCCCTTTGATGTCCAATTAAGCCACTTTAGGCTGCAGTGATTATCACCAGGAGTAATTGGTTTGTCTTTGATGTTAATGAGCAGCTTGTATGAAAGGTGTATTGATTAATGATGTGTGAACCACTCGGGTTCCACCTGATTGGCCTACCTCCGCTGTCAATCACAAAACAATGAGCGAGGATGCTGATTGGAGAGTCCATTTGGTGGACGAGCAAGAAACGCCCAGATAAGCCTTCAGGCCAGACTCACTCCTGAAATCAAATGGAAACGAGAATTCCGGAGGGAGGGGCTTTACCAGGCTAGTAGAACGCATTTAACCCCTTGTTAGAGCCAAATCTAGGTTGAACGTGATTCGTGGAGCTCCCTCTGGTAATGCCACACATCACTGTTAAGTGGTCTCATAGGCCAGTTGTTCTCTGGCCAGCTGTTCTCATGTCAAGGACCCCCACATTAATATGTATTTCGCCACGGACCCACATCTGAAATTATTACCAAATTATTAGTACCAACAGTATTGGGTCTGAGAGTCTAAATGTCATCAGATGGTGATGAATCCATAGCTCAAATGACGAATAAATAATGGACCTTGATGTGAAAAAGGTTGAAAACCACTGCTGTAGTGTATTGACAGTACTTTGTAAGTTTGTATGATATTGGCCTATAAACGTACACGGTAAATAACTAGCATTCAAAACAAGCTATATTTCATCTCTGTCGGGTGGAAACCTCATGTCCAAAACAGGTACTTTTCGGGATTCAAATTCAAATATAGCAAAAGTAGCAGATCGACATGCTCAAAACGTCTCGCTTCGCGTGCTTGTAGATCTGCTGCTGTTGATGCTTTCGTGTAACGCTGTAATATGACCAAGAAGGCTGTTAATTTACGAAAAAACACAAAAAGTTAGAAAGTGGAGATAAGAGGTTTCTGCCCCAACAACAGCGATTTGCAATGCTCGGGAAGCCTCTCTACTCTTAACAACGTAATTAAATGTGTATTGATGATATAACTGCCCTTGTATTTGTTTGTATGGGGCTTTGCATGGGGGAGTTTACACATCACAGCCTTGAGTATGGGAAATGTGGGGGCGGGGTGGATTTAGCTGTTCAAGAACGGATGTCCAAAATGTATACATCATATTTATCATCTATGAGAATACCAAAGTATAACATAGATATGTTTTTTTTTCACATGATTTGAATGTCCGGTGTTTAAAATGATCTAATGCCCTCCCCTGCCTTTAATATGCTTTCCATTTCCTTACCGTATAGATTTTCTTCAAAATATATATTTTTTTGAGCAGAAAAGGCAAAAATAAATTCCTGTTTTTATTTTCCTGTTAACAGCCGTGTTAGTTCTTATAGTTCTTATATTTAATTGTTCTCTCCACTAGCTTTTCACCTCACGTTTACAAGCTTCTAGGCATGTAGCAATTTATCATAAATCGATTAAAATCGATTCAAACTGGCGACAATTTAAATCGGTTTAATACAAATTTCATCTCGATGCAAAAAATTGCCAAAAAAATAAGAAAATACAGGACCTTTGTCAGAGAATTGATAAAAAATAAAGAGTTTTCAGTCATTTGCTACTGTATTGAAAAGAGGATAAGAAAAAACACAGTATTACTGTGTATTACAATACTAGATTTGTGTAAGAGAAATAATTTAAAAAATATATTTTTCGGTCATTTGTCTGGAGAATAATTATTTGTTTAAAAGATCGTGAAAAATCGTATCGTGAACCTAGTACCGTGTCGTGCATTGAGTGAATCGTTACATGCCTACAAGCTTCTAAACTATAATTCTCATCTGAACTACTCAGTAAGGTAATATACAGTACATACAAATTATGAACTCAAAGACTTGTTGTCACTGTAAAAACATTAAAGGTTTTGATATGTCCAAATGAGTTTCAGTGGCATCCAACTGGTATTGGTGGATCAGGTCATATTTAACCACTTTAACCTTGGTGTGCTTATTTTGGGCATGTCATTAACAGTCGAAAATGTTCAAAACAATGTTCAAAGAAATTATCATTGTTTTCCAGCAAAAATAGCAATCTCCAAACACACATCCTGTCGCATCTCGCTGTGTTGTGAGCTTGTAGATCTGCAATTTTAACTAACTATTCATCGTACATTGAAGTAATTATGGGCTTAACTTACAGGTCATGTCATTAAAATGTTCCACTGTCTCCTCGATTACTTCCGTGGTCATTTGAAGTCATGCACTATACATGATACTACGTATACTCATGTGTATACTACAGTGGCTTAATTGTGATAAGTGTGTTTATGATGAGCTACAGGCTGACTTATTTCTCCTGTTCTCGATGTGAACTGTCTTTAAACAGGGTGACCATTTTCTCCTGCTGGAAAAAAAAAAGACTTGTTCAAATGTCACAAGTTGAACATGATGACCAGACCAGGGCATCCTGGCCTGCAGCTCCAAACAAAGGTCTCTTTCTGCACCATAGGAAAAGGACATGACATCACTGTGTCCATACAAAGCATCACCCGACCCCCCCCACCCCCCACCCCCCACCCCAACCCAACCCAACCCTTCACCCTCCTGCATTCTTTACACCAGTGGTTCTCAAACTTTTCCAAGTCACGGATAGGCCTGTCGCAATTATTACATAATCGTCTAATCCAATAATTTTTTTGCATAAACATCATAATCGTTTCCATGTTGAAAATGTGTCAACACATTTTCAAATATAAAAAAAAAAGCAGAAATAGCATACAACGCATCAGACACGTTGTAAGATTGTACATCAGCTATTTCTGCTAATTTTTTTTACATGTACAGTATAACATTATTAAATATGCCAATATTTTTTTTTATATTTAAGTTATTTGTCATATCTGCCCTGTGCAATTTTAGATTTTAGTTTTTCATAAGTTCCAATGTCCAATGCCAAACACACAATTAAATCGTTAATCGCAATTAGTTTAGTGACAATTAATCGTCAACTTAAATTTGTAATCGTGACAGCTCTAGTCAAGGACCCCCAAATTGATATGTATTTGGCCGCAGACCCCCATCTGAAAAATATTTTTGTGCCAGAAACCCCCAGAAGAGAAGATTTATGTAAAAAAAAAAAAGTTTCCAAATATTCTCGATATTTTCCTAAAATCTTAAAAATGATGTACAAGCTCATGACACGCTGCGAGCTTGTGAATCTGCTATTTTTGAATAGCCAATGTGTAAATGGATAAAGTGGTTAAAATGATTGTGACGCTACCTCCTGGAACCGTATTAATAGCAACTCACTGTTAGTGATAGTTGGGATGGGTTAACCCATTCAATCCGGGAAACGCATCAACAAAGGTCTTCTAAATCCTAACAGTTTTCTGAAAAACGTATGTTGCTATATTATCAGTGGTTCTCAAACTTTTTCATGTCAAGGACCCCCAAAATGATATCTATTTGGTCATCTCAAAATATTTAGTTCCAGGGACCCCCAGAACCAACATTTTAGTTACAAATGTTCACTTAAAAAATATATATACATACAAAGATTGTGAATGAAAGCGCGCCGCGAGCCGCAGTCCCTATAGAAGAAACAACAACATATAACTAATAAATATGAAAACAACATGTGAATGTGTGCCTTGTGAGTGTGTTGCTGTGCTCAGGGGCCGTGCAGTGACCTACAGAAGGAAATGCACAGAAATAGCATCTGACCCTGGACTGCACAGCTGGAGCGTTCAGTGTGTACTACTACGCCCTATAGATATGAGTTCATCTGTGGCTCTGTGGTGAAACAATATATCTGTGTCTATGAATTAGAAAAATCAGGGAGTATTAACATTCCCTAAGGCAGTGGTTCTCAAACCTTTTCAGGTCAAGGACCCCCAAATTTATATGTATTTGGCCACGGACCCCCATCTCAAAATATTTTGTTCCAGGGACCCCCAGAAGCAAAGATTTGAGTACAAATGTTGGCTTTAAAATATATATATACTGTATATTCGATGTGTGCACATTTTCATTATTAAAAAAGAATAGCAGATCTACAAGCTCATATCGCGCGATATGAGCTTGTAGATGAGCTACCACACCAAGGACCCCTGGGGGTCCCCAGACCCCACTTTGAGAACCAATGCCGTAAGGAATGGTAATATTAACCACTTTCAACCTGCCATCTCTATTTTGGGCATGTCATTACAGGCAACAATTTGCAGAAGTTTTCCAAATTGAGCCAAACCACAGGGGGGCCTCGCCCATTGTTCCCACAGTTCCTTATCTTTGAAAAAAAGAAACGCAGAATAGAATAGGCCTTAAGAGGTTAAAATTCCCTACCTAGGCAATGTTAATATAAGCAAACTGACTATTTACAGCCCACCGCTGTGGTTGTACTGTACAGCTTCTTAATTAGAAATGTGTGTTAACTGTGGCATTTGCAGTGAGAACCTCAGTCAATATACTGTATATCGTCTCTGTCGGGTGGAAACCTCATATGTCCAAAACTCTTACTTTTCAGGATTAAAATTCAAAAACAGCAAAAAGTTGCAGATCCACAAGCTCGAAACGCGGTGCGACACGTTTTGAGCTTGTGGATCTGCTACTTTTGACGCTTTTGTGTAACGCTGTAGTATGATCAAGTAGGGCAGTGGTTCTCAACCAGTGGTCCGGGGACCACCAGTGGTCCTTGAGGGGGTTCCAGGGGGTCCCCAGCTAAATGATGGAGAGTTGCCAAATGGACCCCTTATAGATCTTTAACTCTTGAGAGTGTAAAATGAAACCACGCTCTCAAGAGTTAGATTATTGTTAAACATCTGCATTACTTAATTAAAGAATTGTTATTTTGATCAAGGTTTGCCTGTCATCTCTCCTATTGGTACCAACATCAATACAGCATGAAATTGTGGACAAAATCTTAGCCAACGATAACAAAATATTCTTCTAAAAAAAGTCTGGGGTCTGAGAGAAATCTCATCAAATGGCGGTTCCGTGGCTCAAATGCCGAATAAATAATGGACCTTGATATGGAAAAAGGTTGAAAACCACTGAAGTAGGGCATTTATTTATTTAGCATAGGTTTAAGGATAACGGCAAACAAACGCCAAACAGTCTACTATGGGTCTGACTGGGTTTTGTGTACAGGGTTAGGTGTTTTAGAATGCAGTCCATTTACCATAAAAGAGCAACAACAGTCCTACTGAAAAACTGAAGGAATAGCTTAAACATTCTGCACTTTGAAGATGTCACAACAAGAGAGAACCCATCATGATACTACTACCACTGAGATTAGTTTTTATCCCCTTATAGTTTCTAGATTGAGTGACTTCACCAACCCTGTCTACAATTCCGTATCAACCAATGGCTGATTACTACAGAGCAGCTCCCCAGCCAATCAGTGTCCTATAAAAAGAGGGCCATTAGGGAGTAATCAGTTAGTGGCTGTCTGTGGGAAAGAAGGTTACACCTGAACTTCTCAAGTGAGAAACAAACTGTGGTTTTCAGTTATACTAAGCGGGAAAAAACGACAAAATGGTGAGTGAGTCAGTCACTTCTGACTGTCTTTACTGATGTCCAAACGAATGCTGCATACTAGGCTATGCATCTATAGCCTATAGATCAAACAAGACTATTGTGTGTACCTGTGTGAACTAATGGAACCAGGCAGCACTTCTTTCTTCTGTTGTAGGGGGGGGGGGGTTTGCATGACCATATTTTCATACCCCCAAACCAAGACCCTTAACATAAATTGGCTGTACACACGCGCTATAGATGTTTTCATCATAATGGGGAACATTGCATTGCAGCCATATTGACGTAGCTAAATATTTCTATGTTACTTCCTTGACATGTGGTTTGTGTTGAGGTGGTTTGTGTCACCATTTTAGGCTAATGTGTAACAAAATAATATTGCAAAAATGGCTGATCTATAAGCTCGCAACACATCGTTGTGAGCTTGTATTTTGACCTACAAGCTATTGGCAATACCTTCACAGGCTCTGCTACACTAAATGGAACACAACCTTAATTTGTAGCATTGCTAACACCTGTGACTGTTGCCAATAGCTTGTAAGTCAAAATAGCCAAAATACAAGCTCGCAACGATTTTTTTTTGTGAGCTTATAGATCATTTTTACACATTAGCCCCAAATGGGGACACCATGGGTTAATGTACTGTACATTTCTAATTGAGTAAAAAAAAATGTATCGCTCATTAACAGTCCATAGCATATCATGTACCGTATACCTTTGTCTCACCTGATTGATCTCTCTCCCCCCTGCCCCCTCTTCCCCTTTTTTATGGAAATGACAAACGATAGGGCTTGCACAAACTATGCATTTGTTTTACACCTGTGAGGTGACAACTTTGATTCCAAATTGTGATTATTAGACGGTCTACTTTTCCCTAAAAGAAAATGTGCATCAATGTGGTTCCCCTCCAGCAAATCAAACCCAGCATTGGCCCACCTGTGTTGGTTAAGGTTGGGCCTTCGTCTCTACAACATTAGTTCCATCGCTTTCCAAAGGCACGCTGGATGTCCACAACAGCCTGTACTGTCCTGTAGATAAAATCGTCTTGCCCCTATTCAGAATTCTCATTCTCTTGCAGTGCAATTAACTCTCTGTCTCTCTCTCTGCAGCGTGAGTGTCTGTCCATTCATGTTGGCCAAGCCGGAGTCCAGATCGGTAACACTTGCTGGGAGCTTTACTGTCTGGAGCATGGCATCCAGCCTGATGGACAGATGCCCAGTGATAAGACTGTTGTAGGTGGTGACTCCTTCAGCACCTTCTTCAGTGAGACTGGATCAGGAAAGCATGTCCCCAGAGCTGTCTTTGTTGACCTGGAACCCACTGTCATTGGTCAGTTAAACCATTTACCAATCCCTTGCAACTTTAAAGGAATACTTTTCCTATAGATTACTCCCCATGAAGCCTAAATTCATTAGTTTTTTTGGCGCATTCCTGAGCCGATAATCCAATATTTGACTTGATAGGAGACCAATCTTAACAGAGCAAAAGTATATTTAAAACATTCTTTGAACCTGGCTCATAGGCCTCTCAGTGAGTTTATATAATTATTTTAATAGTTTTGCATTGGTCTCTTAGACTGCAGCGGACACCGCAAATATTTAATTATTGACTCAGGAATGCGACAAACTAAAGAATCATGAATTCAAGGCTTCATGGGATGAGTATTCCTTTAATAAAAGCTTTGAATAAAAACAAAGCATTTTATGATTGTCAACCATTTCCTTTAAACCTTCCATTGACAGATGAGATCCGTAAAGGACCGTATCGCCAGCTATTCCACCCTGAACAGATGATCACAGGAAAGGAGGATGCAGCCAACAACTATGCCCGCGGACACTACACCATCGGCAAGGAGGTCATTGACCTGGTGCTGGAGCGAATTCGGAAGCTGGTGAGGGCCTTAATGAATTGAATTTTATTAGCAAAGTGCTTAAATTCAGCTTTAACTGATTAAAGGCAACTTTTTTTTCCCCTTTTTTCTTCTCCAGGCTGACCAGTGCACTGGCCTCCAAGGGTTTCTCATCTTCCACAGCTTTGGTGGTGGCACCGGCTCTGGTTTTGCTGCCCTGCTGATGGAGAGGCTCTCTGTTGATTATGGGAAAAAGTCCAAACTTGAGTTTGCCGTCTACCCGGCTCCCCAGGTGTCCACAGCTGTAGTGGAGCCCTACAACGCCATCCTGACCACCCACACCACCCTGGAGCACTCAGACTGTGCCTTCATGGTGGACAACGAGGCCATCTTTGACATCTGCCGCAAGAACCTGGACGTCGAGAGGCCGTCCTACATCAACCTCAACAGGCTCGTCAGTCAAACTGTGTCTTCGATCACCGCCTCCCTTCGCTTTGACGGAGCTCTGAACGTCGACCTGACGGAGTTCCAGACCAACTTGGTGCCTTACCCTCGTATCCACTTCCCTCTGACCACCTATGCCCCAGTCATCTCTGCCGAGAAGGCGTATCACGAGCAGATGTCGGTTGCCCAGATCACCAACGCCTGCTTCGAGCCGGCCAATCAGATGGTGAAGTGCGATCCCCGTCATGGTAAATACATGGCCTGCTGTCTGCTGTACCGTGGCGATGTGGTGCCCAAAGATGTTAACTCTGCCATTGCAGAAATTAAGACCAGACGCAGCATACAGTTTGTAGACTGGTGCCCCACAGGCTTCAAGGTGGGCATCAACTACCAGCCTCCCACCGTGGTTCCTGGAGGAGACTTGGCCAAGGTCCAGAGGGCTGTGTGCATGCTCAGCAACACCACAGCCATCGCAGAGGCCTGGGCCCGCCTTGACCACAAGTTTGACCTGATGTACGCCAAAAGGGCCTTTGTCCACTGGTATGTCGGCGAGGGGATGGAGGAGGGAGAGTTCTCCGAGGCTAGGGAGGACATGGCTGCCCTAGAGAAGGATTACGAAGAGGTGGGTGCTGACAGTGCTGGGGCAGAGGATGAGGAGGAAGTAATGGAATGGGGGGGGAACTGGCCCAAGTGAGATCCTCCTCTCTTGTTTTTCTATCATTCCTTGACTTGTAACTTATTAAATTCACCCAATGGGTATGAGCAGTTAATTTGTCTTGTTTATGCTTCATTTGACTTATAAAGGTTTTGTGTGTTTTCCCTTTTTGAGACCCAGCTGAGCTTCAACAAAACTCAATGAGTCACTGGTACTCATCTCTTGAAAAATATTCTCAGTGAAACCTGGTTAAGTCTTGTTAAAAACCTCATTATGGTTGGATATTATACATTTTAATTGTAATGCTTTCAATTTCTACAGCTAATTCAACTTGGTAGTTAATTAAAAAATTGGGTGAAATGCAAAATGTTTGTGTTGTAGGCTACAGCTGTGACTAAGATGCGAGAGCTTTTTGGGTTCTATACCGTATCTGTGGCCAAGTTTGTAGAGGACTCGGGCTGCAAAGCCCCTCCGTTCAATATGCAAATGTAACAAGAAGGGGTCAAATAAAGCATTGTGTCGAAGTGTACTGACACTTAACCCCTATAACTGCTCCCCGTGATGTTGGGTCGTGTGGAGTGTTATGGCAGACTGTTGTTAATGTATTTGATGTTATAGCTTGGTGTTGCAACAGATAAGATTCCATTATCATGTTGTCACTGTGTGGTATGCCAGCGTTGAAACACCCACCACAGCTATGTGTGCTGATAAAGCTGCAGTACTTTATATCGTTACTGCAGTGTATAGCCTACTGACTGTAGCCTACTCCAGTGGTACGCAATCTTACCCTGTATACACTTATACTGTATGTTGGTTTGTTTACTGTTGATAAAACAATGTTCCACATTAAGCAAATCATCCAAGTAGTCCAATGAGAGAATGTACTGCATTAGAATGACTATTGAAATCATTCTTCCTCTGATACACATGGAGTCAACAAAATGCTTCAGTTGCTGACAGTTGGGATAGATAGCTTCACACTCTCTCTCCCAGTCAGTGAGCGCTGCTCCCAGTTCCCCCACCAACCAGTAAGAGTCGCTATAATGTTTCTACAAGGACATAACAGACAAATTTACTCCAATCAGTCTTGCCACGTCCGCTTATTAGAAGCGACTTTGGGCTTGTTTTTCTGTGAAGTCGCTTGTAATTATTGGTGCAGGTTGCGTTTTTTTGGGGGGCGTTTCTAAAGTGTAGTTGCTCATTTGGGCTTGTGGTTCTCAAACATTTTCATGTCAAGGAGCCCCAAATTAGTCTAAGGGCAGACACTCATACCATATTGACATTAAATAGTTGGGTAAACAGTAAACATAGGTGTTATGTGGGTTAAATGAGCATTTTACAGCGTAATCTCTCAATTGTAGACAAGACGGTTACATGAAATCCTGTGCAAGGATTACTTTAAAAAAACTCAGCTCATGAGAAAAGCAATATTTACTATAATTTTTGCTTTAAAAAGAACATCTCATTAGTCTTGAAATGCATAGTCCCATACTCGGTCATCATTTTTGTCTCTCCTACAAATACAATCAAAATATCTAAGACAATTGGAAATAAACTTAATACAAAATAAACTACAGATTCACATTATGAATGCTACATGATGGCTCACACTGTAGATATGGCATTCCCTTTGAATGTACAGTATTTCTACTAATGAATCATTTGGGTACAACAGAAATTCAAAAGGAAAATGTCTCCACTGGAAACCACATCACAAAAGATATTTGTTGTAACAGTACAAGGTTATGCAAATCAAATGTTATGCAATTCAACCCATAACAGGCAGGCCGTGAATAATCATACATTCAATCAAGAGTGGAAGTACCATAATTAAAGGGGGCGTAAGTGATATCCTTTTGTTATCAAATTAAAGCTCTATATTCCGATATTAGTAAGCATTGCTATAGAGTGTTTGTCTCCCCATCTCTCCAGCATTTTATTAAACAGGAAAAAAAAATTACCAATTTCATCCAATTAAGAAAGAGAACCCCACAACGATAATTGATCAGCTTCAGTTTTGTTACCAGTTTTGTTATTGTTCCAGTTCCAATTGTGTCTGCTCATTTGTATTGGTTTTTAGCTTTGGTTTCATAATTTCCATTTCTACTTGTTTATCCTGCACGAGTTCTCTCTACTTTATAGCAATAGCGTCGAAACGTCAGCCATGATTTCTTTTGTACATGGCACCTTTTAATAAAAGAGGCCAATTGTCCAAGTGTCAATTGCTCCGGTGTCTTCTCTACATTATGGAATATAGAGCTATTTAACACTTAAAAACACACAAAAAAGGCCCGGACGGCTAACGCAGCGGTCCGGGCACCTAGGCTCCGATGTAGCCTGACAGCGCATCGCGGGTTCGAGTCTCGTTCTCGGCGATCCTTGCCTCGTCATGTCTCTCCCCATCTCGCTCACCCTGTTT
The DNA here is from genome assembly GCF_963280865.1 of Gymnoscopelus braueri. Taxonomy (NCBI): domain Eukaryota; kingdom Metazoa; phylum Chordata; class Actinopteri; order Myctophiformes; family Myctophidae; genus Gymnoscopelus; species Gymnoscopelus braueri. Next base: position 6,532,644 of record NC_137609.1, read on the forward strand.
CCTGTCTATCTCTACTGAAAACTATAAATAAAGGCCAAAAAGCCCCCAAAAATATATTTAAAAAAAAGCCCACACATAATACCACTACTAATCATCATCATCATCATCATCATTATCATCACTTACACCTCCTTTAAATCAATGTATAGGCCCTTACGCCATTCACAACACAAAGGACCAGCAAATAAAATATATGATAATTACAGCAATTAGATAATTATAACAAAACAATTAAGTAAGTCATCAATTATCTAGAATAATAGTCTGGATTGCAATTATGTCCACAAAAAAAAATAAACTACTTTGACCATATTACGGTCTACTCAGTGGTAGGTAAGTGTCACATCTGTCTGTTGCTTGACAAAAATAATTGATCTACAAGCTAACAACGATGCGACACCATGTGAGCTTGTAGATCCGTTATTTTCATCGAGCGACACTGTGTTGACCTATGGAGTTTAGAAATTAAGCTTCAACTTCTTTGAGGGCTTCATAAATAAACGGCACATTTATGAATTATTGCATCACTGCTGAGACCATTCAGATGTATGTACTGATACACCTAATAATAATAATAATGATAGATTATGGACAGATTATGGACAGGGGGACAGGTAGGGCTGGGCAATATATCGATACTATATTGTTGCTGTCGGGTAGAAACCTCCTATCTCCATATTGTAACTTTTTGTGTTTTTTCGTAAATTAACGACCTGTTTGTTCACAGCGTCACACAAAAGCATCAACAGTAGCAGATCTGCAAGTTGGAAACCGCGGCGCAACGCGACGCGTTGAGTTGTCGATCTGCTACTTTCGGTGTTTTGGAATTTGAATCCTGAAAATGTACAGTTTTGGACATATGAGGTCACTTTCCACCCAAACAGAGACGATATCGATGTCGTGATATGAGACTACAGTAGATATGGTCTGGAATTTTGGATATCCTAATATCATGATATGGCATAAGAGTTGTCTTTTCCTGGTTTTAACCATTTCTGCCTTATTTTATACTAAAGGCTAGAAATTGGTTGTCTAGGTCCACACAGACCAAGCAGACCAAAAAAAAGTAGCTGATCTACAAGATCACGTGTTGTGAGTTTGTAAATATAGAATCAATATAAAAGTAAAATGGTATTATCAGCACAATAGTAATTGTAATAGTAATAATTGTCATTATTTCGGTGATATGGTGATATTTGATTTTGTCCATGTATCGCCCAGCCCTGGGAACAAGTCATAATCGTTTGTGGTTTATCAGTGATGTTCAAGCACATTAGTAGAGCATGGAACCGACATTGCCAAAGGTTTGGGTTTCAATTCCCCCTGGGGTCACAAACATGCTCAAATGATATACATACCGTACATGATATTGTAAGGGCATACAGGCATACAGTATGACAAAGAAATGTAAAACCACAAATTCAGTCTCATGTCTGTTATGAGGTTCAGTAGGTTTGAATATTACATACCGTACATGATATTGTAAGGGCGTACAGGCATACAGTATGTCAAAGAAATGTAAAACCACAAATTCAGTCTCATGTCTGTTATGAGGTTCAGTAGGTTTGAATATGTTAGAGTCAGGGGCTCAAGTAATTAAAGCTTAAAACATGTCTTGACTACAGCCCGACTGATGCCACATTTTGGGGTCTGAAGCTTGATTCCGATTTTGGAGAGTCCAAGACCACCGATTGGAACATCCACCGTGGTGCATTCGGCTTTGTTTAGCGTCTATAGTATATAGACACTCAACAAAGTCTGGATGCACCACGTTGGTAAAGACTAATAGATGGACTCTATACGAACACAACTGGCCCGTGTTCGGGGGAGGGTGATATTGCATGTACTCCTAATATCAGTCAGGCTCTAGTCTTGACAGTATCCTTTAATATTGCTTGAGAAAGGCTTGAGGAAATCTCATTTACTGATCAGATCAAACAAAAGATCATATTTAGCACTAACATAAGTAGGTACACCTGTAAAAAAAAAAGAAAAAAGAAAAAATCTCGACACGATAAAAAAAGAAAAGAAAGATATGCAGGTATTTCTGTAAAGTAAAACTTGGCCACTTGAAATAAAACAAAAAGTTAAAACGCCTGATCTCAAATTGATGATTTCAATTTGTTGCAATTGCTGAATGTCAGAATAAGGAACAATCCCTATTCCTGTATTTATACTTCCAGAAGTCTAAGGCATCATAAGATGACACAAAGAAAACGTTCCAAATCCCAGTAACACCGTAAAATGGAATGGAGTGGATTTACAGTAACAAGTTTGGAAAGCATTGTAATCGATATAAACACATGAATATTACTACTGTACTTGTGAAATGTAATAAAAGTTGTGCATGACAGGCTTGTACTAAATATTATTGCACTATGCTTTTCCATCAGCCTAACACACACCCAGCTTTAGTACAAGGGAATAAGGCCTTTGTGAAACGTAAGTTAGATAAATGACACCTTATCACTGGGCACATGCTTCAAAAAACAAACTGCTCTTCAAGAACAATTGCTTGTTCATGTCGTGTGTGTGTGTGTGTGTGTGTGTGTGTGTGTGTGTGTGTGTGTGTGTGTGTGCGTGTGTGCGTGTGTGTGTGTGGAGCACTTCTTCTGAATAAGGTTAGGGTTTAGTTTGAATAGTTTGAAATGAAGACTGCTGTGCTCTCTCCTTGACCTCGTCTTGTATTTAAACCCTATATACTTAAGTCAACTACTTACGTACTTGACCGGGGTGCCCCAGGGCTCTGTACTAGGTCCGCTAGTATTTCCCTCTACATCCAATCTCTTTGGGCGAAAATAATTGATCTTGTAGATCGGCTATTTTCACAGAATGTTCGCCCCCCAGAGTAGGGACGCACAGGTTCAAGTTTAACGCCTTTTTTTCGGTAAAAGGAACCCAGCGATGGATTTGTTCTTCTTTTGGAGAACAAAATGAAATGACTTAACCGATAACAACATTTCTCACACATGCAGAATAATACCTTATCCTAGCTTGTGTGTGAAGCATAGAGTGCTTGTGGTCACACAATCATACACAAAAAAAACAACCACAACAAAAACATAACTTTAGCAACTGTATGAAATCATTGTGAAAAGAAGCCGCGTCCAAAATCACTCACCACTCACTATATAGTCCACTGTGGACCACTAGTGGCGTCCGAGTGTATAGCGGCGGGAATTATTATGAAAATTGAGGTACAACCGACGGTCACTAATCAAGCACTACAGTGTATACCGTCATGCACGTATCACATTAAATAAGGCTCTAGTCTTTCCTACAGCTGGCTCAGGTTCGAATCCAACCCAAGGCTTTTTCGAAACGCAAGTCGATCACCCACCTTTCCTGTCCCTCTGCTCACTGTCTCTGTCCGACAGAAAGCATGAAATGAAATGCCAAATAAATAAATAGAAAAGAGGAGAGAGAGCAGCACAACCTGACGCTGATCTGGCATGTTTTAAATTGTGCTACAGCAATGACGTAATTAACCCTTTTTAGATCGGGGAAAGATCTGTGTCATTTTAGATTTCTTTGGCTATTCAAAAATAGCAGATTTACAAGCTCATAGCGCTACGAGCTTGTAGATTTTGCATGGGAAAATCGTGAAAATGTGTGCAAATCTTTGAATATATATGGTGGGGGGGGGGACAAAATATATGTCCCTGGAACAAAATATTTTGAGACGGGGGACATGAAAAAAGTTTGAGAACCACTGATTATAGCTACATATGTTTTAAAAACAAAAACTGTTAGGATTTAGAAGACATTTGTATTATCCCCAGAAGCAAAGATTTGAGTAAGAAATGTTTGCTTTAAAAAATATATATATATATATTCAAAGATTTGCACACATTTTCACGATTTTTAAAAATACAAATTTCAAGGACCCCCAGTTTGATATGCATTAGGCCATGGACCCCCCCCCCCCATTTGATATGTGTCTCATCTCTGGGACCCCAATCTGCACCTCAGTGTTAATGTAGTTCATTTGGTTCCCGTCCCGACTATCAATCGTTTACATGGGGACCCGCTGGAACTATACCCTCAAGGACCACTTGGGGTCCCTGGACCTCACGTTCAGAAGAAACCACTGCCCTATACAAAGTTAGAGAGTAGTTAATGACTGAATGATTTTGGACACAGACGTTCTGTATACGGTGCCGTTATGGCCGCTAGGTAATAATAGAAAAGAGTTGTTCTTATTGGACTCACAGCCTCTCTGAGGTCTTCACTCAAGTCTCTTCAGTTCAGTCACCATCCGTTCCCATGCATTCTGGATATCTGTGGTTAGCGGTTGGTGGTCCTGGACCACTCAATCTGCCCCCCATGTCCATAAGAGTTTGTTTGTTTTGAAATGATACTTTGGCCATTCATTAAAAAAAATGACACATCCCAGGAGTCTTGGACGGAACACAAGGATGATGCAAGGAGGCGTACTTGATAAAAGCGGTAGCCATTGTTCGTCGTCAAAGCGGGGGGGCTCTCTCTCTCTCTCTATGGTGAGACCCTCAGTGCGGTTTGCCGATGTCCACGGTGACGTTGACGTACAGAGGGGGTCTCTCCACCGACAGAGTCTTATAGGAACAGGAGTTTAGGCCGTCCTTTTTCCACACTTGGGGCGTCCGCCCGAGCAACCGCATCCTGTGAAAACATCAGCGTTTATATATCTGTCAAAATTAGCCATATTTTGCTGCATGACTCGGCTGCATATACCTTTAACATCTGTGTCATTTGGGATTTATTTGGCTATTAAAAAAATATCGGATCTACAAGCTCATAGCCCGGCACCAGGTGCCGCACTATGAGCTTGTATCTCTGCTATTTTTGAAAAATCGTGAAAATGTGTGCAAATCTTTGAATATATATATTTTTAAAGCGAACATTTGTAACTCAAATCTTTGCTTCTCAAGTCACTAATGGTCGCTTAAAAAATATATATATATTCAAAGATTTGCACACATTTTCATGATTTTTTTTTTTTTTGCAGATCTACAAGCTCATAGAGCGGCACTCAGTGGTCCGCTATGACCTTGTATATCTGCTATTTTTGAATTGCCTAAAGTATAAAATAATGGTTAAAGTGGTTAAAATCGTAATTTAAAAAGTCTTAATGGGTTAACAACAATACACACGTATGGATATGAAGTTGTAGTAAAACAGACTGACCTGTCTTTATTAATTTCGTTGCCGCTGTCGCGTTTATGAAACACCATGGTGTAGCGGGCGATGTCGGCCGGCGGCCTGATGATCTTCATCTTCTGCAGCTCCACCCTGTCAGAGAGGAGAGAGAGCAGGAGAAACCTCTTTATCTCCATATTTTAAACTTTTTGTGTTTTTTTCCGTATATATTAATGCTCTACTTGATCATACTCAATTTGTTTTACTAGAGTAAGTATCAATACTGCAATGCAGAAACACTACTGTTAAAAGTCCCGGTAATCCAAATTTACTTGAGTGAAAGTACAAAAGTATTGGCATCAAAATATACTTAGAGTACCAAAAGTAAAAGTACTCATTATGCAGACTGTACTGTTTCACAAGTTATATAAGTGTAACATTTTAAAGAATATATATATTTTGCAGATCTACAAGCTCAAGAGACGTGCTGTGAACAAAAAACTACATTAACATATTTTGTTTTACAGTCATGCCCAGTCATACAATAATCTTGTAATAATGTAGATCATACATGGGAAATTTATTTCTGGTGTCTTAGACGTCCAGTGGCACAGGGCTTATGATACAACGGACGTCTTAGACGTCCAGTGGCACTGAATGAGTTAATGACTAGTATAAAAATGCAATTGTCTTTTTTATTATGTCCAATGTTTTTGTATTTAACCCATTGAGACCTGAGAAGATTCTAGAAATGTCTTCTAAATCCTAATTTTTTTTTAAAAAAAAAACCCAATTTTTTTTTTCCTCGATTTTTCAAAAATAGCAGATCTACAAGTTCATAGCGCGGCACTCGGTGCCGCGCTATGAGCTTGTATATCTGCTATTTTTGAATAGCCTAAAGAAATCTAAAGTGACACAGATGCGTTCCAGGTATCAATGGGTTAAGTTCATAAAGTTAACATAAACAAATAGCAAAAAAAAAATCAGGATTCCAATAAAAAAATAGCAAAAATAGCAGATCTACACGCTCAAAACGTGTCGCAGTGCGATGCGTTTTGAGCTTGTAGATCGGCTATTTTTGTGTGACATAGAATGGCTTAATGACTAGTATTAAAATTCTATTGTCTTTTTTATGTGCAATGTATTTGTATTTAAGTTCATAAAGTTAACATAAGTACTAAATGCATTTGAAATTAAATGAAAATGTTACTTTTCAGGATTCCAATAAAACAATAGCAAAAAAAAAAATCAGTATTCCAATTAAAAAATAGCAGATCTACAAGCACAAAACGCGTCACACTGCGACACGTTTTGAGCTTGTAGATCGGCTATTTTTGCTACTTTTGTGTGACATAGAATGGCGAAGTACGGCATTCATTTACGAAAAAAAGTTAAAATACGTAGATAAGGTGTCTGCCCGACAGTATAGCAATGTGGCCCTCTGCAGTGAGAGTGGAAATATAGCGGCCCTCTCCATCATCAAAGTTGCCCACAGCTGATATAGATAGTGTCATGTGTCATGTTTTTTTGTGAGGTGGTAGTTTGGAATGAAACTCCCATCAGGTCAGCTAGGGTTAGGGTCTCACCTGATGCGGAGGTCGTCGTCCTCTCCTCCCCAGCCCCAGTAAGCGTTGGAGAATCCGTTCACTTTATGAAACTGCTCTTTTGTCATCGCTGTGACTCCACCGAAGTAGCCTTTGTAACGCAGCCTGGAAAACAGACAAGAGGAAATACAAATAAATACACAGCATGTTCATTCACGTCACTGGAGACTCACACTAGTGCAACAACCCCAAACCTGCATAAGAAAAGGGATTTGGTCCATTCCAAATACAGAGTATAAACTGCTCCAGTCATATGTCCTTACGTTAAGCCATTCAATCCGGGAACGCATCTGTGTCATTTTAGATTTTAGCTATACTAACCATTATTTTATACTTTGGCTATTCAAAAATAGCAGATCTACAAGCTCATAGCGCGGCACTCGAGCCTGTAGATCTGCTATTTTTTGAAAAATCCTGAATATTTTTGCAAATATTATATTTATTTATTTTTAAGCGAACATTTGTAACTCAAATCTTTGCTTCTGGGGGGGGGGTCCGAGGAACAAAACATTTTGGGATGGGGGTCCGCGGCCAAATACATATCTAAAAATGTTTTCTAAATCCTAACAGTATGTTGCTACTATATCAGTGGTGATCCAACTTGTCCATGTCAAGGACCCCCAAAATGATTTTATGTATTTGGCCGCGGACCCCCATCTCAAATACGTTGTTCCAGGGACCCCCAGGAGCACAGATCGGAGTTAAAAATGTTCGCTTTATTCAAAGATTAGCAAAAGAAATCCACGATAAGAATAATATAATTGCAGATCTACAAACTCATAGCGCAGCACTCGGTGCCGCGCTATGAGCTTGTAGATCTGCTATTTTTGAATAGCCAAAGAAATCTTAAAATGACACAGATGCGTTCCCGGTCTTAATGGATTAACTAGATTAACCGTAGCTGTAATCAGAGCCGTCTGGGAGAAATGCGGGGCCCTGTGCGAAGTCGCGTGCGCGCGGTTTTGGGCGGATATTTCCGAGTTTTTGGTGGTTATTTGCGGTTATTTCTTTTTATAACTCTTAATAAATGTGATTTTTTTTTTTGCAGGGCCCCCCCAAGTGTGGGGCCCGGTGCGGCCGCACCGCTCGCACCACCCTTCCTGCGGCCCTGGCTGTAATAGGCCTGTGATAAACACAGGTCTGACATATATTCATGCAATGTCTAACAACATTCTACAAGGACACTCAAATATTATGTTCAGCGCCAGTTTCCCAGACATGGATTAACCACTTAAACCCTATACACTTTGTCTTATGAGTGACGGATAGCGAGAATAGCCGATCTACAAGCTCCCACATCGCGTTTTGAGCTTATAGAGTAGTATGCAGTATAAGTGTCATGATATTTCTTTGGTTAAAACAACATTTTTATGGTAGTTTTTATTGTTAAAGCTCTATATTCTAATAGTAATCACTACCATAGATCAGGGGTGTAAAACTCATTTCAGGTCGTGGTGCCAGATTGGTTGGGTTGGATCAAATTGGTATCTCAACCTGAAAATGTACTTTCTGTTTACTAAAGAGCGGGAGAGACCCCTGTTACTAAACAAACACTCTATACAGCAATGATTACTATGAGACTATTGTATTGTATTGTATTGGTCGTATTATATTATATGTATTATTGATGAATTGAGTACAATGGACCACAATGGAAACAAGCCCCCTAGCTGCTGGGGCTTTTTGTGTTATCCTTTTGTGCATAACCTTTGACTGTACTGTATTCAATCAAAGAGTGTTCTGTTTGTATACACTGCAGTATCAAGAGTAAATTGAAACTCAAGCCTTTTATGAGTGGAGTCAGGTGTTTGCTTACTTGTAGCCTGTGGCGTTTCGTCCGACCACTAAGTGTTTGGGCTCTTTGTCGCAGGTGTAGAGGTTGTAATCGTTCTCAGGCACCAGGTCCACATCGTGGAAGATGAAGCACTGCCAGTCGTAGTCCTTCAGGGCCTCCAGGTAGCCCACGTTCAGTAACTTGGCACGGTTAAATGTTGCATCACCAGCCTTTCAAAATAAAACCATGTTGATGACGTCAGATCCACTGATTGATTGAATGCTTTATTAACAGTTTGCAAAGACAAGCACAGGGAAGTACAGTTCAATACAAGGTCTGTTAAGAGGATTTTAAACCCAAGAAAGTAGTACCTTTGGCTTGTTTCCATTGGGGTGCTTTGTACTAAATTCATCGCGTCAGAGAGATGTCTTCTCTCTACTAAGCTCAGTATATTGCAAACGTTGTGACAAATTTCCACAAGTGACACAAATATCGTCTCTGTCGGTGTGGAAACCTCATATGTCCAAAACTGTTACTTTTCAGGATTCAAATTCAAAAATATCAAAAGTAGCAGATCTACAAGCTCGAAACCGTCGGTTTGCGCTTGCAGATCTGTTACTTTTGATACTTTTGTGTGACGCTGTAGGATGATCAATTAGTGCATTAATTTACAAAGAAACACAAAGTTAGGATACGGAGATAAGAGGTTTCTGCCTGACACAGCGATGATATTCACTATTGGTTGCACCAGTAGTTAAAGCTGCAAACGAGCACTGACAGCTTGTTTGGGTCGAGGACTTATTGTACTTTGACCTTCATGTAATAGCACTTGGCAACAAGTAGGTGTCCTACCCGACCACATGATCTCAATGTCTCAATAGAAGAGCAGGTAGACCAACTACGACCACAACTCTTAAGTTACCTTGTATTAACACATTCCACGCCAGAGTTTAATATCATAATGTACTCACCAGTGCCAGCGATTTATTGTTGTTTTTTTCACGTCGCCACAGACCTCGCTAAATACCTTAAGATCGCGCGTTAAACTGTTTGTAGACACACAGGGTAGCTGTGTGAGTGGCCCAGAGAAGACCGTTTCAATCGGCGACATTCCATTTTGCAGTAGTCGCGGTTTCTGTTAAACAGCGTTCAGCGAGGAGAAAAAAGAACTCTGAGATAATGGCGGATTAGGGGAAGCTTTAGAGCGGCGGCGGATGGGAACGAAAATCTCCGGATACGGATATTTCCGTATCCGGGTGTGCTACAATGAAATGTGTCACTGCGAGGGAGGCCTACAATGAAATGTGTCACTGCGAGGGAGGCCTACAATGAAATGTGTCACTGCGAGAAAAAAAAAGAAAAATAATACCACTTCGCGTAGAACTACGCGACTGGCACGCTGCGCAATTATTTAAGTTAGCGTAGAACTATGCGATTGGCACGTAATGTGTTAACATAACTACCACACAGTTGTGTTGAAATAACATAGTTGTTTTTAGGACCACAATGGGCAAACAAGTCAACTTTTATTGTGTTATCCTTTTAGCCTAAATGTTAGGGGTTTTTTTTTACTAAAAAGAAAGTATTCAAGCAATCAATCAATTCCACAAAAAAAAGTTATGGATTGCAGCTTTAATTCAATGACACCGATATTCCCACTCCCACTGAGGCTGAGACATGGACCCTTCACAGCAAACACAGGAAAGGGCCCTGGATGGAGTCTATATACACGAATGCTACGAATGGCACTATAGGTGTCACATGGACGGACCACAGCAGAAATGAGGACCTCCATGGGGACCTACCACAGGTCACAGACAAGGTCAGAGAGAGACGGATGAGGCTGGCAGGGCACTGCAGCGTCAGGGAAGCAAACCGACACTATGGGAGCCAACCCAGGGCAAAGCCAGGAAAGGCAAGAAGCTGCAGGACAGCTTAACTAACCCATTCAATCTGGGAACGCATCCGTGTCACTTTAGATTTCTTTGGCTATTCAAAAATAGCAGATCTACAAGCTCATAGTGTGGCACCGAGTGCCGTGCTATGAGCTTATAGATGTGCTATTTTTTTGAAAAATCGTGAAAATGTGTGCTCAAATCTTTCAAACTCAAATCTTTGCTTCTGGGGGGGGGGTCCCTGGAACAAAATATTTTGAGATGGGGGGGGGGGGGGGTCTGCGGAAAAATACATATCATTTTGGGGGTCTTTGACATGAAAAAAGTTTGAGAACCACTGATATTATAGCGACAAACTGTTCGGATTTAGAAGACAATATTGTAGAATCCCCAGAAGCAAAGATTTGAGCTAAAAATGGTACTGTACATAAAGCCTATACTAAAGTTTTCACGTTTTTTCAAAAAAAAACATAGCAGATCTACAAGCTTGTATGAGGTTGTATATCTGCTATTTTTGAATAGTCCAAAGTATAAAATAATTGTTATAGCTAAAAAATCAGTATGCGTTCCCGGATTGAATAGGTTAACTAACAACAAACACTGTAGAGGTCAAGACCCTGATGTTAGATAGGAGAGTGTGGAGGGCAGCGATTCAGGAGTCCCGAGTTGGTGTTGGTTAGACCGCACTCTCGCATCATATCGCATTCCCACTCCACACATTTATGTGAAATGTGAATGTATTTGTATTAATTTTTTATTCAGTGGCATTGTTTGAGTAATGCATGTCATATTTAATCCATGGGAAAGACTGCCCATGACCGCTGCAGACAGCTACAGTGTCCTCCTGTGAGGACTTAATTTTCCGTACGCCATACTGTAAATTAAACACAGCTGTTTAAAAGGCTTAAAAAAAAAGCTCTATACCGTCACAACCCAAATCATGGCCGACAGGATTTGGGCCGACATGCCCAAATCATGGCCGACATTCAGTGGCACCTCCAGCGGATTTTTATTGGGGGTGCTGTGGTGGAGCTTGACTATTAATTGGGGATTTGGGGCCGCTCAGAACTGTGTCTATAACCTACCAACGTACGCAGCACGCACACACACACATGACTAAATGCATCACGCTTGGTTACTTGTTCTCATGTTGCTGTTTTTTTTTTATTAGAATTGTTGAACACAAAATGTTAAGAATGTCATTTAGATAGCATGTTGTCTAGACAGATGCTAGTTTGATGTCTATCTGGTATCCTAGTTTCTTTGAGGCACTACATTGTTCTATTTGCAGCACTCTACTTATGTGAATTTTTACCCTGTTTGTTTGTTGACTAGAGTTCATACTGGCTCTGCTCACTCTGATCTCGCACTTGTAAGTCGCTCTGAATAAGAGCGTCTACTAAATGTCCTAAATTGATATTTATTACAAAGCAGCCCAAGCCTCCTGTAACTGTGCACAGTGGGCCATCGTGTGAAGATTCTTGCTAGTGTCTGCTTGTAAAGTTTACAATGTTTGAAGAGCTGGGGGGGTGGGGGGGGGATAAACAGAACAAGTACAGTCAAACACTTGGTCTAAAAGGATAACACCAAAAAAGTCCTTGCGGGTCTTGTTTCCGTATGTATTCAATAGTTCAATCACCAAAATTCAATATCATCACAAATATAAAACAATATATGTACAGAGAAGGGGGGTTGGTCGCCTGTCTAAGGGAGAAGTGATAACAACCTCCCCCTTTGGCCTCTTGAAAGGTGAATTTTCAGGGCTGTTTTAAAGGAAGCCAGTGAACCACATGTTTTAAGGGATGGGGTACGGTACCTGCTGGATGACGTAGATGGCGTAGTGTAGCTGCTGCCTCTGGAGGAAGGGGTGCAGGTGATGGAGGAGATAGCGGAGGTGTTTCTCGCGGCTGCGGTGTGGAAGGAGGATGGCCACGCTCTGCCTCGGTATGCAGTCCGCAGGACGGTACTGGCCCTCCCTCACCACAACGTTGTCACTCTCCACCTCGTTGAGCGTCAGCGAGGGCTCAAAGGACAGCTTCATGGCTCCCTCTACAGAGACAAAGACAAGAGTTAAAAAAACAAAAAAAAACAAGACGATACTTTTTACTTGGTAAATGGTGCTTTTACTGTATATAGCGCCTTTATCCAAAGCAGTGGTGTAAAGTAACTAAGTATATTTACTCAAGTACTGTTCTTAAGTACACTTTTGAGAAATTATTACTTTACTGGAGTATTTCCCATTTTCAATACTTTTACTCCACTACATGTCAGAGGCAAATATTATACTTTTACTCCACTAGAAGTATTTGAAAACTTTAGTTACTAGTTACTTTGTAGATTTTGATTATTATTACAAAACATACATTAACTGCCCTATATTCATTTCGTCCATTTGAAAATAGCCGATCTACAAGCAACGCATTGTGAGCTTGTAGATCTGCTTTTTTCTAAAGATTTGTATACATTTGAAAACTTGTGAAATGGGGCATTCTGCATAGTGAATACTTTTACTTTTGTACTTTTAAGTATATTTTGATACAATTAATTAATTTTGTACTTTTACTCAAGTAGATTTTAGAATTCCGGACTGTTACTTGTAACAGAGTATTTCTACATTGCAGTATTGATACTTTTACTTAAGTAAAAAATGTGAGTACTTTTTACACCACTGATCCAAAGTGCTTTAGAATGTGTTCACCCATTCAAAAACACACATTCATACACCGATGGCAGAGGAAACATGCAAGGAAGGCACCAACCTGCTCATTGCAGTGTCTTACTTCACAAGTACCGTGTGTGTGTGTGTGTGTGTGTGTGTGTGTGTGTGTGTGTGTGTGTGTGTGTGTGTGTGTGTGTGTGTGTGTGTGTGTGTGTGTGTGTGTGTGTGTGTGTGTGTGTACTTACGAAGCAGTGGTGATTTCTCGGGACATTCAATGGGATCTATGGGTGACTGGTCGTCGGTGATGACACCCTGTGTGGGTGACGATATCCCTGGGTTCGCCTCCACCCTGCTTACAACCAGCCCTCTGCTAACAGTCTGCACTACAGCCAGGGGTAAGTCCTGAGCAGTCCTCACCGTTTCACCTGCGAAGGCAGCGATCCATGCCAACACGCTCAGCGAGAGCACGAACAGAATGACGTACTTTCCACGTCGTAGGCATTTGGACATGGGAGGACAGACTCCCATGGCTGCAGGACTGCAGTGATGATGACAATTTTTATTTTTAAGTATAGCCTGTTAGCAGAAATTACTAGTTTTGGTTTATTATGATATTTCTTCTATGGAGGCGGTTGCGTTAAAAACGGAGAGGGTCGCGGGTCCGCTGTCGAGTCGTCCCATTGCAGCAAAGCATATGATATGTTTGGGCTTCATGTCAACAACATCACTGCTTTGTAAAGGTTTGTCGCTTCGGAACGATGAACCATCGAAACCCAGTTCCAGGCACAAGAGATGTGGCAAAAAAACTCCTTTATTTCTCTGATAACTGTAATGAGAGTTAAAGAAAAAATATATTAATTAGAGCTGTCAGTTACGATCATGATATTTTAGCCTTTCAGGCTTGGAAACAAAAACTGGAAAGGGCAGATATGGCAAATAACAAAGATATAGAAGAAAATAACTGACAATGACCGGTACCAATAATCAAAATAAATGATGTACTATGAACAAAACAGGCCATGTATAGTAATAATTGTATACTTTAAAAAATAACAAAAATAGCCCATCTACAAGCTCACAACATGACGCATTGCGACACATTGTATGAACATTTTTAAGCATTGTTTAATTTCTTTGCCCTAAAAATGCCCGAAATCGGGAGAAAGCCAGGCTGAAAGTTATACTACAGTAAAGTAAAGATTCCTAAAAATGTGTACTTATTAAGTACAGTACTTGAGTACATGTACTTTTACACCACTGCGATCAGGAGATTATGTAATAATTGTGACGGGGTCAGGCCCTACCATTGGCAGCGTATCCACTCACACCCTGACCCACACCCCACTACTTCTGCTATTACATTACAAGCTCAATACAAGATCATTTGTACTGTACAACATTACACCTCAACACCTGGGTGTATAGTAATACTAATACCCCATGATCAATACCTTGTATACTCTTTGGAAGGAAGTGAGACTACTGTCTTTTGTTTAAATGTCACCTGTTTTCCCTGTCGACACAGTTCCAATCTATTTATTTTCACACACTCTCCATACAATGGTGTCCTGATGGTAATCTGCAGCTGTAACAGTATACTGTATACCTGGTGTTTTGTGAGCACCTCGGCAGATATAATGCATATCCTGTTGACACGCTGCTTTTGTTTCACTTTTTCTCCTCGGTTGCACAACCATCAGGGTCTCAAGTATCCCATCCTGAGACAATTAACATATCTTTGCTGTCGGGTGAAATCCTCGTAATGTCCCAAAAAAAAACTGTAGCAAAAGATTGCCAATCTACAAGCTCAAAGCGCGTCCATTGCGCCGCGTTGAGCTTGTAGATCGGTTATTTTTGCTACTTTTGTGTGACGCTGCAGTATGACGAAGTGGGGGTACTTATTTACGACAAAGTAAAAAATATGGAGATAGGAGGTTTCTGCTCGACAGCAACAATATTATATCCTGACTATTAAACAGTATATACACTGGCCAGTATGGGGAAGTATTAAAGCGGAATATGAATAAAATGTCATCTTGACAAAATCTGTATGGTAGAGTATGTTAATAAAAAAACGTATACAATTGGGGTGGTTGTATTTGGTCTCCCTGCTCTTCTGTTTGACATTTAGAATCTAGATCGTGTCAAAGGTCATGACTCACCTAGACACAGGATCTGACAACGAATTTTGATCTGATGGTCAAGATTCAATTTATCTCCTGAGCAAGCAGGTAGGCTCTATAGGGCATAGCAGTGGCGGACATTTTCTGGTTCCACTTCAAAATACTCAATGCATTTTTCCCATTGACATTTCCAAAAATATTTATATCAATTCATTTAAGCCTAGAATCAAGCCATCCAGGGTCCTGGTGAATCATGACCATTAAAAGAAAAATTCTGTGATTTTATTTTATTTTATATTTAATTATATGATATACTATATTTAATAAATACCCTTTGTTTTGCCGTTTTCCAAAAAGTTTTTTCACAGAATCAAACGTTTTATGGTCATGATTCACCAGGACCCTGGATGGCTTGATTCTAGGCTTAAAATAATTGATATAAATATTTTTGGAAATGTCAATGGGAAAAATGCATTGACTATTTTGAAGTGGAACCAGAAAATGGCCGCCACTGCTATGCCCTATTGAGTATATTAGCTCAATGGTAAAATAAAATCAGGACTTAACATGAAACCTGGTTCAAATCCGGGGTATAAGAGGACAGTTACATAGTGCTGCTTTAACGGTGCAACCAACGCTCTCCCAAAGCTATAGAAACCAGAGATCTGCTAGTGGTATCTGTTCTGTCATCAGAACCAAGCCTGATGCTTGCTGATGTTAATGATTAATTGAAGACAGACTTGAAAAGCTCCACTTTTAACACCAACTTAATGGAGGTTGAACTACCAGACAGCTACCATTTGGGTTGGTTCCCTGACTCTGGGTCAATTCAACCATGTCCAGGACTTTACCCCCTCTTCACATAATATATATAATATATATATTTCCTTGTTTCTAGTGAGGAAGTACATTTTGGGTAACAATGAAAAGAAACTATCCCACTAGACAGAGTGTGGTACATATAGATGGTTGCTCTTGAGATAAAAATAGGAAAAAAAACAATGGAAAAAATGATGGAATCTGGGAAGAATGCATGTTGTGTGAACCGCGCTCACCTTAGAATTATGTTCTGCCAATCTGAATATTATATAATCACAATTCCATATGGCGTGCAGGCCTGGCATGTATTGCTTTCATAGTGTACACAGCATGGTCCTATAGCACCAACCCCCCACCTCCCCCCATTATGTTTGTATAGCTTTTTTGACTGATTGAATACGCTATTAGTCAGAAATGTAAACAGCACAAGGTACAACAATACATTAAAGGACAACTTTGTTTTTTTACAACCAAGGTTTATGTTTTAGATTGTAATTAAAGTAAATAAAAGATGAGTGTTAAAACATTTAAATGTACTGCTTTCTATAGTTTTAGCCATTTTCGTGTTCTTTTTTACAGTGGGCGGGGGCATTCTGTCCGGTGGCTAAATATGTATTTTTTTACACAATAACCCGGCGTTTTCTTTATTATTATTTACAGTAGCTCTTCTAGCCCCCAATAACTCACATCTGGCCATCAAAGACCACAGGACCTTTTTTATTGTGTAAAAAAGGCATATTTAGCCACCGGACAGAATGCCCCCGCCCACTGTAAAGAAATATCGCTAAAATTGCTAAAACTATAGAAAAAAAAAAGAACACTCATCTTTTATTTACTTTAATTACAAGCTAAAATATAAACCTTGGTTGTAAAAAAACTAAGTTGTCCTTTAAAACAGGATAGTTCACCCCCTATCGATTACACACCCCATGGAGCCTTGAATTCATCAAAATCTCCATGAATTCAAGGCTTCCTGGGGTGTGTGTAAGCGATAGGAAAAAAGTCATTTTGGGGGTGAACTATCCCTTAAAGACTAAAAGGACAATACAAAAAAGTCCTGGACTTGTTTCCATTGCGGTCCTATGTATTCAATTCATCAACTTATTATGCTGTTATCCCCTTTTTTCACCACCAGAGAATTACTTGAACATCAATCAAATCAACCTGATTATTTAATGTACTTTTTTGTCCCATCATGATCAGTGGTGGAAAAAGTACTCAAATTTTTTACTTAAGTAAAGGTATCAATACTGCCATGTAGAAATACTCTGTTACAAGTAAAAGTAAGGTATTCAAAATTTACTTGAGTAAAAGTACAAAAGTATTGCTATCAAAATGTGCTTAAAGTACCAAAAGTAGAAAGTACTCATTATGCAGAATGTCCCATTTCACAAGTTCAAAATGCATACAAATCTTTTGAAAATAGCAGATCTACAAGCTCACAATGCGTCGCATCGCGAAGCATTGTGAGCTTGTAGATCTGCTATTTTCAAATGGCCGAAATGTATATAGGGCTGAAGTGGATAATGTATGTTTTGTGATAATAATCTAAATCTACAAAGTAACTAGTAACTAAAGCTGTCAAATCATTATAGTGGAGTAAAAGTACAATATTTGCCTCTGAGATGTAGTGGAGTAGAAGTAAAAGTATTGAAAATGGGAAATACTCCAGTAAAGTAAAAATTCCTCAAAAGTGTACTTAAGTACAGTGCTTAAGTAAATGCACTTAGTTACTTTATACCACTGATAATAATAAACTGGTAATAAACTTCTATCTTGTGATACAACGTGTCTCCACCTCTGTTTGCCTCAACAATCCTGCATTGATCCAGGATTCCTGGACACACTGTAGCAGAAGCTATAAAACAGTTACAAACATGTTGAGGAGAAAAAAGCCCTGAAGCTCATTGTACCAGCTCATTATTATCAGTGCTGAGTCACTCTTTTAGAAGGACTGACTGACCCCAGACCCCCACCCCCTTGTTGCTAAGTAACCAATACACATGTTCCAGGTGTAGGCTACAGCTTTTGTAGCAAATTGTAGCAATTGTAGAAATATCAGACCTTAATTGTCCAATGTTCAAGCATGTTCTAATCATGTATACTTTACATGATTGTTTCCCAATTTTATTTTATTTTTAGGAAAATAGCCAATTTTATCTTTAGAGAAATAGTATTAGCCTGGCTCTAAAAAAGTGTGTGAAATCCTTGTGGGACTGGTACTAATTAAAAACAGTTCAACTGCACACAATGTCCTCTAGTCTTTCTACTAAAAGATGATATGTAATGATGGACATACACATATATAGTCCCCCTCTATGGTGGGAATAATGTTGTTTTTATACCAAAAGCTATAATACCACGCATTGTGCTTTATAAATTAAAACATGTCAGCTTTGGATTCAAACATGCAAGTAAATAAACACAAGTACACAAACATCCCCTCCACGTTAAACACATAATATCCTAGTATGTATCTAAAACAAGTCAATCGGACATTTAACAGGAATCTAATTTGAGTAAAAAACAGAGGTTTTTGTGATCAACTCATTCTGTGAAGTTTGTAAATAGCAATTATCTTAAAAGAAACTAACTTTCTCTTATGATCCATGAACGTAAAGACACTTACATTGTGAGGAGCATCAGTCAGTCAGGAAGGACAGCAGCAAACAGAGATCATCATGAACACATCTTTCAATCACATCACAGATCTGTAAGCCCATCTGTGTTGATGTTGGTACCTGATCTGTGATGAGAACACAATACACGTCTGTCTGTTACTTCTGTCAGCTGGTGGCGCCAAATACTTCCGGGGCGGGGTCGCGTTTTCACAATAAAATCCCAGTGTAAAAGCCTCGACCACGATCAGTGTTGCCATGTCCGCTTATTATAAGCGACTTTGGGCTTGTTTTTTTTATGTAAAGTTGCTTGTAAATATTGGTAGTTGCGGGGGTAACAGGACAGGTGGGCACCAAAACTATCTGGGCACGAGGGACAACTGGGCACCAAAACCATCTGGGCACTAGGGACGTGTGGGCACCTGGACGAGTGGGCACCTGAATTAGGATTCGTGTCCACAAATGTTTTTGTTTTACTTTACATAGCAGCATGCTGCTTTGTTGTTGGTAAGTGATATTTACCCACTGTTCTTTAAACCAAATGTATTTTTGACCTCAATACTATTTTGGGAAATACACTCTTTATAATTTTGAGTTTTGACCTCGTTGTTGTGTTATGTTGTGGTTCTCTCTCAAACATTTTCAAGTCAAGGACCCCAAATGAAATTATGTATTTTTCCACGGACCCCCATCTGAAAACATTTTGTCCCGTGGAACCCCCATACAAGATTTGTGTTTTTGAAATAGCTATTAAAAAAAAATGCGCAGAGCTCGTAGATCGGCTATTTTCAAATAGCCTATTTGTTTAAAGGTCGAGGGCTCGCTTCTTTGGGCTTGTTTTCATAGACCTGCTTGCTTATTTCTCTCGCATAATCTGGCAACACCGGACACGATTGTCGTCGTACGTACGACGGTGTCGCGTGGTGAAAATAAGTTACGTTTTCAACGTATTCATAACATTTGGCATAAGATTAGACATATAGTGTTTCTTTTTAAATAAATGACAAAAGGTTGAAAGGAATCCTAAATAGTTTTGATATGTAGAACTATAAACCCGGGAAATATTGCAGACAGTTTTGTTCATGATTTCTATCATATCAACAAGGACAATTTCCTCCCTTTTTTTACATTTTAAAGACCAAAATACTGGTTCACATATTTTGCACTGGTCTGTATGGACGGTGAATTTGGATTTACAGAGAAAATCTTTGGAAGTAAAAGTATCATTCAGATTATATTTCTACAGTAGTTTTGTAGCTTGGGTCTCCACCTAGCGTCTTGATGTGGGAAGTGCGGGCAATAGACCATATTCACACGGCGGCCATATTGGAATTTAACATTGAAAGTGCCGCCACCCGGGGTGGCTACTTTCATTGACTTCATAGAAACATGGCCGCCGTGTGAATATGGTCTATGAAGCACTTTCAT
This sequence comes from Gymnoscopelus braueri, assembly GCF_963280865.1. Classification (NCBI taxonomy): domain Eukaryota; kingdom Metazoa; phylum Chordata; class Actinopteri; order Myctophiformes; family Myctophidae; genus Gymnoscopelus; species Gymnoscopelus braueri. Next base: position 6,552,682 of record NC_137609.1, read on the forward strand.
GACTCTAGTCCAGGGGTCATCAACAGGGGGTCCGGGACCCCTAGGGAGTCCTCAGAGTTACTACAGGGGGGTCTCCAAATCTTTGTGTGATAGGAACTTTTTTTGTTTTTTTTGCATTAACCACTTGAACCCTAGCGTCCCTATTCTAGTAGAATGTCTGTGATCTTACATACATTTAATGTATTCCAAATACACAGGCATAGATCGGTCCTATCCCTGCCAGGTTAGCAGCAGTGGTGGAAAAAGTACTAATATTTGTTACTTAAGTAGAAGTATCAATACTGCAATGTAGAAATACTCTGTTACAAGTAAAATGTACTTGAGTAAAAGTACAAAAGTATTGGTATCAAAATATACTTAAAGTACAAAAATAAAAGTAGGCCTACTCATTATGCAGAATGTCCCATTTCAAGTTTTCAAGTGTATAGAAATATTTTTGAAAATACGTATCCATCTTGAAATGTATAGGCTACACTTAAACAAACATTAATTATAGTTGGGAATGGAATAGGAAAATTTTTAAAATCCAATTTTCGTCTGTCATAGACAATCACCAAACATGTAATTTGTATGAGCCAAAGATAGTTTTCTTACCATCAAGGCAGGCAGGCACCACTTGGAGACTATTAGACTTGGTTTATTGAGTTTGTTTGGTAGCCTAATATCAACCTACTGTATATAAAGAGCACCTGTTCTGCATGTGAGCTATTTGCTTCCTTCTTCTGTTGTACACATACCGGTAAATGTTATTTGACTAAACAATTCTCTTTCTGATGTAACCAGACCCTACTACAGCCAGCACTTCAATGCAAATGTGTATGACAAATACAATGTGGCCCTGTTGGTGTACATGTGTGAAGGGAAGGACACTGACCATAGATTTCGGTAAGCCAAAACTATGCATTTAATGCAAACAGGTTCAAAAGACATGTCTTTATAATTCCTAACACACTCTTTATATATTGTATTGCTTTCTTTTAATAACACTGACAATACCGTATGATGTATGTTACAAGCAACAGGATCAATATGTTTGCAAAAGATTTAACACAAACTTGTGACTGCATTAATTGGAAAAATCAAAGATGAGTCATAAACTGGATCCTAAATGAATTTTTACATTTTATACAGCATGTTACCCAACATCTTCAGTTCTATGCAACTATGCCGTCCTCCACATCTCTGTTAGGGTACTCTAATGCACATAATTCAATGCATGGCAAGTCAGCTGCAAAACAAAGATATTTCTTCTGTTGGCAGCATTGTTTGTCTTTGCAGTAGATACGGTATGTTCTGTCTGAAATAACCACATTTTGGACCAACTACACCATACATGGGCAACTGGCGGCCCGGAGGCCACATCCGCATGTGGCCTCCGGGCCACACCTTCATTTAATGCAGCCCGCAGGTTAATATCGGAATACTGATATATTATTGATTTCAGCTGTTACAATTCCAAACATGCACACATGACCGGCCTTTATTACATCAGTCTATATTAGTAGCTTAATGACTAGTATTTAAGTTAATATTTGTATTTAATTTAATAAAGTTAACATAAGTACTAAAGGCATTTGAAATTAAATGAAAATGTTACTTTTCAGGATTCCAATAAAACAATAGCAAAAAAAAATCAGTATTCCAATTAAAAAATAGCAGATCTACAAGCTCAAAACGCGTAGAACTGCGACACGTTTTGAGCATGTAGATCGGCTATTTTGCTACTTTTGTGTGACATAGAATGGCGAAGTACGGCATTCATTATAACCATGTTATATACAGAGACAGAAGGTCTCCAACAAGCTAAACTCCAGAAGCTGTCATAGCTATTTACTACAGTGTGTTTGTGATCAGCGTTTAGCAAACAAAACAAGGGGTTGGGGGGAATTGAGCATTTTCTTAAGAACTTGTCTTCACAATTGTGATTTTTCTTTGGATAAATGTAACCTTTTGATTTTTATTTTAATGTTCCCTAAAATAGCGACACCATGGTTAATGTGGTTAACATATATATTTAATTATATTGTTAAAATTGTGATATTATCAAACATATATATTAGACAGTCTACATTTCCCAAAAGGAAATGAATATATATTTAATTCATTCCTACCAGAAGCATGGATAAAACATATCCCCACCAGCCTTAACAATGGATGACCAGAAGGCGTATCGAAAGCAAACATTTGTGATTGAACTGATTTGATCCAAGCAAAATGCTTGTTAAAAAATGTAAATAACAAAAAGCTATACTCGTGATAGAACTGTGGTACCTGACATTATTCAATGTGTTCTGTGTCTGAAACAAGTTATGGCTTTACTGTGTAGACTGAGTCATGCACTCTTAAGAGTCTGTCGCCTTAAGAGTTTCTTTCTGGGCCTGGACGACTGGCGTAGCGGTCCAGGCACCTATACTCAATGTAACCTGACAGCGCGTCGCGGGTTCGAGTCCCGAGCCCGATGACCTTTGCTGCGTGTCACTCTCCATCTCTCTCCCCATTTCGTGTCGGCCTACTGTCCTATCAATGAAGCCATAAAAGCCCCAAAATAAATCCCAAAAGAAGCGACTAGGCCACATGAGAACTTTAAACCTAGGCTATTTGGCTATTTTCAAAAGAATCTTGGGGGAAAAGTGAAAACATTTTAACAACACAAATCTTGTATGGGGGGGTCCCTGGCTTCAGATGGGGATAAGCGGATAATTACATATTAATTTGGTGGTCCTTGACATGAAAATGTTTGAGAGCCACTGGTTTAAACAACATTAGGAAGCAAGCCCAAATAAGCAACTACACTTTAGAAACAAGCCCCAAAAAACGCAACCCGCAACTACCAATATATTTACCAGCAACTTTACAGAAAAACAAGCCCAAAGCCGCTTATAATAAGCAGACATGGCATCACTGTTTCATGCCCCTCCTCTGTTCCTGACAGTGATGGGTGTGTGTGTGTGTGTGTGTGTGTGTGTGTGTGTGTGTGTGTGTGTGTGTGTGTGTGTGTGTGTGTGTGTGTGTGTGTGTGTGTGTGTGTGTGTGTGTGTGTGTGTGTGTGTGTGTGTGTGTGTGTGTGTGTGTGTGTGTGTGTGTGTGTGTGTGTGTGTGTGTGTGTGTGTGTGCGTGCGTGCGTGCGTGAGGGGGTCTCACATCAACATGTCAGACCAGCCTGTACTGTTTGCAGTTGTCAGACACTCGTTATGCGTGCGAGTGAATCAAATTCTTTGAAAAGTCTTTGCCAACAAGCTATAGTATAGAGAACCTCTTTGTCAATGGCTTGGTAGATTTTGTGATGAGTTTTTTTTTAGCATATATCCCTGATCCCTTTGGCATCTATTTGTTTTATATTCATATGATTCTATGGTAACTGTTTTGGACATATGAGGTTTCCACCCAACAGAGACAATATTATGTAACCAGCCCAAAGTATGCACTCTATAAGCCACTCTCCTTAGCTCCTGAATATTATGTAATTTCTCTGTAAGACCTGGCTGCATCGAACAATTTTCAAAGGTTTTGACATGATTTAAATCTTTTAGAACCATTCAATTGTGTCTTCATGGTTTGCCTGATATGTTCCACTTAAGAATACAAAAGCTTCTTGATTTGACATGACATGTAAAACACGAGCACAGATAATACATTTATTATAATGACTTTTATTGTAAAACATATATACATTTTATGATTTTATTTTTCTTTACAAAATTGTATAGACCAAAGCACTTAAACCCTATACACTTCATTGACCCATGTCTCCCAGGGGTCGAATGGTCCTCTACTTTTTCCCATCCACACCAAATCTCTTTACCAAAAAATAGCAGATCTACAAGCTCGGAATACGATGCGTTGTGAGCTTGTAGATCTGCTATTACCTCGGCTATTATGACATGCACATGCCCAGAATAGGGACGCTAGGCCGGGTTCAAGTGGTTAAGTGTGTTGGTACCAGGGTTAACATGTTAATGTTAACCCTGTCACCAACTTGGTAAAAAGAAAAACAACAGGATCTAAGTTCTTGGCTTTGACTGGTAGGCTTTCACTGCAGGGTTCCTATGGGGGCTGAGCCAGTTAGTGCACAATGTAACGCCCGGGATTTGAACCCGGGTCTCCCGTGCCGGATGGGATACTGAAGCCAAACATCTTATACATTAGCTAGGCTAAAGAGAAATCCCTGTTGGCCAGGGGAGATATTAAGGTTTTGGTCTTCAGGCAGAGGCTCTGAGCCACTCTGCTACTTACAGACCATAATATGGCCTGTGCACTAACTGGCTGACAGACAGGATACTGGCATATTATGCTACTTGCTAAGTGCATGGAGTGGAGGGCCCGGGTTTGAATACTTTTCTCACGTGTCTCCCCCCTTTGCTCTGCCCTTGTTTCCCCTTCTCTCGCTAGTCTCTACACTCTCCTGTCTGAAATAAAGCATAAAATACCAACAGTAAATCAAAAAAAGAACTGTTTCTACAAAAAATGGAAATAAAAAATGGAAATAGTAGGATAGGTCCAAATGTGTCTGTCTTCATGGAATGGCTATAATGTCTAAAATCTCTGTCGTTCGACGTTGTGACGCAGGCCACAAATAAACGATCTAAAAGCTCACGACACGCCCCACCACGACGTGTTGTGAGCTTGTAGATCAGCTACTTTTGGCCCATGACACCTTCGTACCGCAAAGTATAAACCAAGCTTACGTCGGGGACATTTTAAACACTCCCAAATGTCTCTTTAATAATCACATCAACGAATTCCTCCTCGACTCCTCGAAGCTCAAGGACAGAGTAACTGTTCCGCTGCCGAAGCTCACGCGCGGCTTATGGACGCCCCGCCTCCCCGAGGGCGTCTCGTGGTCGTTGCTGTTGGTCTTGAGGCTGATGGACGAGGAGGGCGTGGAGGCGGACGATCCGCCCGTGCTGCTGGAGCGCTTCCTGGAGGCCGAGCTGTGCTTCAGCGTGGCCTTGGCGGCCACCTTGAAGGCGTGGGCGGCCGTGCAGCAGCGCACCTCCTCTATGGTGTTCCTGGAGGGCTTGAAGAGGATGATGTACACCTTGTTGGAGAAGATGCAGGCCAGCAGCCCGAAACTGGACGACAGTATGGCGATGGCCTCCACGGCCGACACGAACTTGCCGTAAGTGCTGAAGTAGGCGGGGATGAAGGAGATCCACACGATGAAGAATATCAGCATGCTGAACGTGATGAACTTGGCCTCGGTGAAGTTCTCCGGCAGCTTCCGCGACTTGAACGCCACGAGGAAGCTGATGGCCGCCAGGAGGCACGTGTAGCCGATCAGGAAGCCCAGGGCCATCATGGAGCCCTCCTTGCAGGTGATGAAGATGATCTCGTCGATGTCGTGGTTCCTGTAGCTGGCGGGAGGCGCGTTGTACAGCCACACCACGCAGATCATCACCTGGACGAACGTGCACAGGAACACCAGCAGGAACTGGAGGTTCAGGCCCCACCACTTGCGGTGGAGGCTGGTGGGGATCTTCGCCTCGAACACCAGGAGCACCCGGTTGGTCTTCACCAGGATGCAGGAGATGCAGAGGACGAAGCTGATCCCGAAGGCGGGCTGGCGCAGGCGGCAGGTCCAGTCACCCGGCTCGCCGATGAAGACCAGGGAGCTGGAGAAGCAGCAGACGAGGGAGAAGAGCAGGAGGTAGGACAGCTCCCGGTTGGAGGCCTTCACTATCGGAGTGTTGCGGAACTTGACGAAGACCCCGAACACGAAGGTGGTCAGGACGACCCCCAGCACGGCGAATATGGCCAAGGCGATCCCGAACGGCTCCGTCCAGGAGAGGAACTCTATTTCTTTCAGGAAGCAGGACGTGTGGTTCCCGTGAGACCAGGAGTTATTTGGACACTTGGTGCAGACACTGGCATCTGTGTGAATGAGACAAACATCAGAATGAATATGTTGACATTAGCAAGGTGAACACAGAGGGCACACACCTGTGTTGATGATGTGCTGGCCACGGCAGGTAACAGTGTTGATGAGGCCGCACAGCTCTTAGCCACGATGCAAAAAGTTTATTAAAAAGAAACCAACGTTTCGACTGTAAAGTCTTCCTCAGGGTTTAACAGAGAATTAATGCAGCAGTGCACTCATCACTTATATAGGGACTGGGACAAAGGTGGACTCATTACATGGGAGTGTCCTCAATTAAATACAGTAAAACAAGTATCAATTTTTATAATATTACAAACAGTTGAGGGTGGGAAAAACCTTCTGGAGAAAATGTTTTAAAGAAGCAAAATTCCAATAATATTTTTCTAAAGAAAATGCAAAAAACATTAGCAAGGTGTTCATCACTCAATTAAGAGACTATTTTATTAGTTTTCAGCAAACTAATAATATTGTATTTTTATTGAGCAAGTAAAGACAGTGTGTGGGTGTTATTAATAAAAAAAGGATGTGATTGCTCCACCAATGCACCTGTCGCCAAAGTTATAATCAGGTGTGCAAAAGCCTTTGGAGTACATACTGTACTGTATGACATTAAATGTTATGGTTGGATTGGAGCTGCCCATTGGACCACATTAAAGTTCTCTGTATGAGGAAGACAACCCACTGCGATGCTAGGTTTTAGTTCGAAACATAATGTTTTTGGTTAAAATGATTGGTCAATATTGCTGCTAACCACTGGCAACCACGTTATAAAAGCAACAAGGCTGGGATATACAGCAGCATGTTATACAACAGCCTATGGTCATTTAAGGCACCTATAGCCGTGATATAATCATGACCATCAGTATTGCTGTAAGACAGGGGTCTTCAATGTTTTTCAGGCCAAGGACCCCCTAGCTGAGAGAGAGATGAAGCAGGGACCCCCACTACATATTGTATTCATGTTAAATGTGTTTTCAGACATTTAACCACTTAAACGCTCAATACTTTGTAAACTTGACCGTTGGCTCAGTACTTTGTCTGCTCTTTTTTTCCCCCTATACCAAACCTCTTTGCTGAAAATAGCCGATCTACAAGCTCACAACGCCTCGCAGCATGAGGCGTTGTGTGCTTGTAGATCTGCTATTTTCGGCTAATGTTCCCCTCAGAATAGGGATGGTAGGCCAGCTAGGGTTCAAGTGGTTAGTGTAAAAAAAAAAGTCCCTATCACACAAAGATTTAGTGGCCCCCCTGTAGTAACTCTGAGGACCCCCTAGGGGTCCTGGACCCCCCGTTGAAGACCCCTGGTGTAAGATGTAAGTTGCTCATACCTTTATGGTCACTGTATTCTCCATCTGAGCACTCAGTGCATTCAAAGCAACACGTGGGCATGCTGTCAATGATGCCCTTCCTGGTGCCAGGCTCACAGTCTTCACTGCAGTTAGAGAATGGAAGCTGTAAGGTGGTAGAACACACAACATCAAGAGGAAGTTTAGTCTTTGACATTTTCCTATAAAGAATGATGCACTATGACTATGTGGGACCTGATGCTGCTTCAATTTAAATACAGTAGGTTGTGTCTGTAAAATATATCAATGTAAATAGTCATAAATGATTGTTAGAATAATTGTGATAATATATTCTCTCCTTGAGCTTCATTCAATTAGCCTATTCTTTTCCCCCTACTGTATATGACACAAAACATATTTAACCTCTACTGGAATGGGTATCACTGCAATGGATCAAATTAATGCACAGAGTGGATTATGTTGGCTTTGGTTTGAAATGACAGCAATTCATCTTTACTGTTACAAGCACTCAAATTGACCTTCATAGGTATCATCAAGAATAAACGAGGAAGACAGACATAAAAGTATATTTAGGATGGGATCTGACTTGACCCTGGTGTCGGGAAGGACACCGACTTGTTGACACTGTCAATAAAGTTATTTGAAGCAGATATGGCACACTGGACTGGACGCGCCACCATCGTTATTGTAGTTTGGACATAATTGCAATGACCTCTTTCCGTCGGGGGAAAGAGAGACAACAGATATAAAGCAGATTGTACTGTATCTTCAATTCAAATACCTCAGTACTGTGTCCATTCCATAGAATCTTGGTCTTGTCGATGAAGAGTTTGGCTTCTTTTCTAGCTTGCATGCTGAAGAAGCCGACCTCCTCAAACACCACAGAGGCATCCTCCGTAGACCTCTGCCAGTTTATAAGGGTGTAGTTTCCCATCAATTCGGCGTTCTCGTGAAACCGCACCTTTTCCCCCATGCTGTTGGTGTAGTTCAAGTGTCTGAGCTGTTTCAGGACCTGAGCGAGAAAAATCCCAATTCTGATTATAGGACCTGATTTTTATTCTCCTAAATAAGATACTGGGCAGTCCATTCCACTTGTATTTGAAAGAGGGAGATATCATTCAGTACATGAATGTCAAGCACGGTATAAAGAGACAAATCACTAGTCTAGAAGTGGTAGATGTGATGTAAGTATGGGTTAAAAACCATAACCACATCAAGGAGTACAAATAGATAATATATTAATAAATGAATGAGTATGCACTGTATTTACTTTGTTTGTGTTGTAAGACACCTTCTACTACACAGTGTGCCAAGCCTAAGGACTAATATATATTTTGATTTATGACCGCATGGCAAAAATCTGTTATAATTAGTAGAGAGACATGTGGCGTGCGTGGAATTATGAATCGGGTTTTACCTGCCACGCTTCCATTTTCTTGAAATCTGCACAGGAGTTGTTTGCAAACAGACCACGTCCAGGTGTGCATGTGAGTATGTCCTGAAGCGCCTGCGCAATCGAGTGAACCGCCACGTACACGTTGTACGAGACGCGAAGATTATTAAAGTCCAGATATGGAGTCTCAACACTCATGATGTCTTCCTCGCCGGTACACAGTGGTCTGGAGCTGGTGCTGCCGTTCTCGCTCTCCTGCAGTCTCAGGCTGTCTTCCAGATAACAGTTGAAGGTTTCTTCCCAGAACTCCCTGACAAACTCATTAGGGTGGTTTTTCTTTGGCTGGACCTGTTGCAAGAACTCCTTGAATCCGGGGATGAGGCCGGCCCGCAGGGCAAAGCCGATCGTCCCGGCCATAACGTCAAGGTACTCTGGCCTGGCGATGAGGGAAGAGGTGGACCACGCCTCACTGGCGAGCCAGATACGATCTGTGATGTTTCTCCTGACCATCTCTTTGATTAAGGGCTCTATGTCGGGGCCACTGGCAAAAGCCACAATCACTTTGGCGGTAGAATTCTCAATGCGGTCGACCAAGGCTTGGATTTGGTGATCCTCAGAGTACTGGGAGATAAGTTCATTGAGGTCAATGCAAATGTCTCGCTCTTCCATCTCTTTCTCGAACTTTTCGATCCCCGGGCGTCCATAATCGTCGTCGGAGGCCACCGCGATGACCCAGTTCCACTGGAAGTGCTCAATGATGTCTGCCATGGCGGTGGCCTGGTACTCGTCTGTTGGAATGGTTCTCATGAAGGATTTATACTGCTTCTTGTTGCTCAGCAGGCGACTCGAGGAGGCGTAGCTGATCTGCAACAGCAACGATTAAAGGAATTAAACAACGTTGTACCCAATGCATTTGAAACCACCTGCAGTGTCATGCAACCTGAATCCAGATGGAAACAAAACATCAACTTTCTTTTTTGCCTTTATTTAACCTTTATTTAACCATGCGGGCAAGATCACAACTGTGGCCCGGAAGGCTGAATCTTTATGTAATTCATCCAGCATGCTTTAATATTGGTCAATTGGTCAATCAATTGGTCAATCCTCTGTGGATAGCTTTAAAGCACACCTCAAGACCTACTTCTTCACTCTTGCTTTTAATTGATTTTTTGGTTGATTTTTTAATCTCTGTGTTGTTATCCATGTCCTCACTGTATTGCCTGATTCACTGCCTTTTGCTATTATTTTAATGTTGTTTTATGCTTTTCTTTTTTGCTTTATTGTTAAATTAGTTGTAGTTGTAATTGTATTCTTGCTCTGTAAAGCACTTTGAGCTGCATTTCATGTCATGAAAGGTGCCATACAAATAAAGTTTATTATATTTTTAATAGTGGTGGACCATTGATTGATGATTGATCTCGGTTCTATAACTCACCTGAGGAATGTAGAACAGACCCAGCAAATTGGCGACGGCAGTTGAGACCGCCGATCCCGATGCTCCGACCACCGCGATGGTCGATGGGATGTGAGCGGTACAGTTACAGAACTCATCCAGGTTGAGGGAGTCGATCTTATTCTGAGCCACGAAGCTGAGGGTGGCCTCCAGGGCCTTTGACACTGTGTTGCAGGTGTCAAAGATCCTGTAGCCCAGAGTGATGTTGGGCAGCAGGGTGCTGCTGTTGTTGATCTCGTCGATCGCAAAGATCATCGCCTGGAGCCACCGGAATCCACGGAAATTGTACCTGCAAGGATGACATGAATTTAGCTGGATCTTTGTACTGTGTGGTTATAAATGTTGAACTTGAACAATTTTAAGAAAGGTCTACTTTAGAGAAAGAAAACATTTAACCACTTTCAACCAGGCATCGGGCAAGTCATTACAGGCGAAACTTTTCAAAATCATAAAAAAACTAAATAAAAATATAGCTGCAAGCAGCGATAATACGGGGCCAGCGATTGCAGAGAGAAGAAAGAAAGAAGCAATGATAAGTAATATGCACAATAAGCCATAGAAACATAGAAGACTGAACTTGAGAGAAAGAAACAAATGAGCATTTTAAACCCTCACTAACCCTAACCTCAGTAAAACTATGCCTACCCCTAACCTCAAGAAACACTACGCGTAAGCATACGAATGCCAAATCATGATCACCTCAATACATCGTCAGGGACAGGGATCGAACCAGTGACCTTCGGACTCATAGGCTGCCTTTCTTCTCATTGAGCTAGAGATATGATAGCCCTGGTAGTGTCTGTTGATATATATGTCTTTCCGTCCCTGATGGACCAAGCCTCTGTTTTGCTAACTACTCTAGATCTCTGGTTCCCTAACCATCTACCGATCAAAATTGTACATCTCCTCGGAACAGAAACCAGTGAAAGTAGCCGATCTACAAGCTCAGAAAACGTGAAAAGTTGTGAGATTGTAGATCAGCTATTTTCACAATGAAGTATGTCATACATTGAAAAAACATACTCTCGTTGCTATCTGAAAAGTTTTGAGATTGTAGATCAGCTATTTTTACAATGAAGTATGTCATACATTGACAGAAAATACTTTCGTTGCTATCTGAAAAGTTGTGAGATTGTAGGTCAGCTATTTTCACAATGAAGTATGTCATACATTGACAAAAAATACTCTCAAATAAGCATTTCATGTTATCTTTAACAATTGCACATGCATTAATTAACAAGGTCATGTTTTATGCAATGCCCCCACTCACCCACCCTAACCTCAGTAAACACTACATGTAAAACTAAGAATGCCAAATCATGATCATTTCAACACATTGTCAAGGACAGGGATCGAACCAGCAACCTTTGCCCTCACAGACTGCCTCTTTTCTCATTGAGCTAGTAATATGGCCTCCCTGACAATGTCTGTTGATATGTATTATTCTTTCCGTCCATTATGAACCAGGCCTCTGTTTCACTAACTACTCTAGATCACTGGTTCACAAACCATTTACCAATAGAGAAATTGTATGTCTCCTCGGAACCAAAACTTCCGAAAGTAGCCGCTCTACAAGCTCACAAAACGTTGCTATCAAAGTTGTGAGATTGTAGATAGGATTGTAGATAGGCTATTTTCACAATGAAGTATGTCGTACATTGAAAAAACATACTCTCAAATAAGCATTTCATGTTATCTTTAACAATTGCACATGTATTCATTGATACAGTCATGTTGTTTGCATTGCACTTTAAATGAAGTCTGCATGAACCAGCGACCTTGCGGTTGTCAGGCAGATTCTGTAGAGAGAAGCCATCGGACCGACAGACCTGAAGTGGTGAAAAAGGAGGTCACACAAATAATACAGTTTCACGCAAATAGCTGAAAAATCCTGGGTTTAAGTGTTTTTCAAACTGCTCAAAATTGCGGACAATCTAAGGGCGGAGCTTACTGGTCAAAGCGATAGATGTGTTCCTCATGAGTCAAGGCACAAGTGTAAGCAAGTTTCACGACTTTCGGCCAAACGAGGCATGACTTTTGCCTGTTTAACGTTTGCATGTTCAAAAAATTGCTATAGCGCCCCCCTTTGGCCAATTGGAGTAAGATTGGTTTCAGTGATATTTGAAATGTGAGTCTGCATGTGTGTGTTAGGGGCAGATGAATAATTTTCATAAAACTGCAATAGTTAAAACCTATCTCCTCCTGGGATTTTTGAGTACCTTTGCCGACAAAACGTTAGTGGCGGATTTTCCATAAGTGAAAAAATTCAGAAGTTAAGAGCCAATGAATGTTTTTCATATAATTCAAAATGGTGGGAGATATAAAGGTCAGAGGTCAAAAGTCAGAGTGTGAAAGTTGTTAGGCATGAGTAGACGCATGTGTGTATCGAAGTTTCTGGCTGTAGGTCAAACAGGGCTTGAGTTGTACCTGTTCAAAGTTGGCACTTTCAATTGAGTGCTATAGCACCACCTTTTGACGAATGACTGTGAGATTCATTTCTTGACCGTTTCTCATGACACACTACCATATGGCCGAGTTTCTTAAAAAGCGACAGCACTTTAGAAAAATAATGCCAATCTTAAAACGGAGCCCAGCTCAGTGCCTGAGCTCTGGCCCCGTAATAATAAAATGTCAGAAAATGTACTAAATGTCAAAACATTCAAGATTTAAAAAAAATTGCAGATCTAAGCTCACAACGCATGGTGAGCTTGTAGATTCACCACACAAAAAAGTATATAGCAAATACACTTTCAGAGTTAAACTAACCCTAACACTACCCGCACATTTTGCCTAAACGTTAACCGTACGCTCACATTACCTGACACACTCTGTGGATTCAGGACGCGCGGCCAGGTCTTGGTCTTTGGCGGTGACACCAAAGTGAATTGGGAAAAGCCCCCCAAGCAGGATGTCACCGGTCATCTGCGCTCTCTGGTGGGGTCCGTACGTGGAGATGACACACGTGCAGCCCATCAGCAGCACATAATGCAGGGTGAATTTCATCTCTCAATGCTCTCAGACAGGTTTCTTCTGTGTGAAGATGTCTTCAGCCGCAGGTCCTCCCATGAATCTGCTTGCGGTGTCGTTGTGTGTTAGTTGTGTTTGCTCTGATGGGAATGACTATAGAGGAACAGAAAACACATGTTTGGTTCAGTGTCACATCAAGAGCAGAAGATCTGATCTCACTGGCAAAATCTACTGTATATAAACTAGATTTTAGTGTCTGTCTGTGTTTCTGTACTCTGTATGTCTGTCCTGGGAGTAACCTGGGCGTCCTTCAACCGTACAAGCTCAAAGTTGGCATGTGTGCCGACGATGACCTGGGGGGGGTGCCTTTGCTGAATTCAGCTTCACTGATTGGCGGAGCTTTGTGTAATGTTCGTGCTAATGATATCAGGGATTCCCGTATCTCCAAATTCGGTCGTACGGTAGTGGGTATTGCAATGGCTACTGGTAACAGGTACAATGGGTACTCTGACATCAAGTACAACAATTGCAAGGGCATTGCATAAACTGCTGGTACACCCAATTTGCATCGTTCCCGAGTAGGCCAGTGCCCATTTCTAAATCGCTGATTGTGGTAACGGGTACCGCACAAAGGTACCCTAACAATGGGGTACAGTGAGTACTCTGGCAACAGGGCATGCATTCCCAACTTGTATTGTTCCCAACTTGTATTGTTCCCCGAGGAATAGGGCTGGTGCCCTATGTTTTCTAAAGTTTTTGAAAGATTTACCCTGATGTAATGACATGCCCAAAATAGGGAGTTGAAAAAGATAAATGAATGAAACGGTTGTTAAATGTGTCACAGTTACCTAACTGACTCGTCTAGCTCCTTAAAATAGCTCTCAAGAGAGAAGGGGGGGGGGGGGGGGTAGAAAGACCAGAAGGAGCATGAAACAGGAGTGGTCACACTCCACTGATCTTCCTTCCTGCTTAAGCCTCACGCTGTGGCCCACAGTCTCCATTACCATGGCGACGTGTGATAACGGCTCCGCCGCATCGGGCTAATAGTCCTGGAAAAATGCTGTGGCACTGCAGCACTGTGCTAATGAAGCAAGAGCTCAGCTCACATGGAGGAGCCACACCTTCACTAACTCAAACTTTATACACAGTTTTAGGCACTGTTTACAATGTAATGTCAACTTTCCTCTTGGAGTGAAGATTGTTTTTTTATTTTTTTATATTGATTGATGAAAGAGTGAAGATTTTAAGAAATACTGAAATTTAAATATAACTTTTTCAATGATGGATACCAGGGTTCCCAATATAGGACAAGACAACAAGAACAAAAAATAAGTCACAGTCTCAAAAAGCACATTAATTATTACACACTTTTAAAGCAGCACTATGTAACTTTCCTCTTACTACCCCGGATTTGAACCCGGTTTCCCGCTTAAATGCTGACATTTTTACCATTGAGCTAATAGAGCCAGCCTGCTTGCTCAGGGGATAAATTGAATCTTTGACCATCAGGTAAAAATTCGTGTCAGATCCTGTGTCTAGGTGAGACATGACCTTTGACACGATCTAAATGTCTCAATAGAAGAGCAGGGAGACAATACACAACCAGCCCAATTAATAAATTAATAATAACAATTAGTTGTACTGTATTAAAATACTCTACCAAACAGATTTTGCATTATATTCATTTAAAAAAGTTACATAGTGAGGTAAATTAATTATCACACACTTTAAATACTAATAGAAGCATTACTATATATGTAGTATTATGTATATGTCAGGACTACTGTATGTGTGTAGTGCATATTACATAATTCATACATCCACTAGGCTTTACCAAATGAATCACAGCAAATAATGAGAAATCTCTGTAGCTAGTTATAGCATAATATATAGTATTAACGGCTGTATCAATAATGACAAAATAATCACAAAGCCTTATCATCATCCGGTAAGTAACACCTAATAAATATCAAACTTACCCCCTGGGTTCTTGGAAATTATTCAGATATGCATCTGTAGTAAAAACACAGTTTGTCTGCATCTCTGCACTTTTTCTCAAGGATCTCTCCAGCCTCTCCAGTGTGTAGAATGGATTCCTCAGACAATAGGTTGCTGGACCTATTTCTCCATGTCAATCATTAACAGAGAGAGAGAGGGGGCAGGCCATTTCCTGCAGCTCATTTTCAGCCCATTCCTCCTTAACCACATTAACCCTGATGTCACTATTTTGGGCAAGTTTTAAACATCTTCAGAATAGCGAAAGATTTCATTATTTGATGTACAACAAAGTATATCGTTGCTGTCGGGCAGAAACCTCTTATCTCCAAATTCTAACTTTTTGTGTTTTTTGTAAATGAATGCCCTATTTGATCGTACTACAGCGTCACACAAAATATCAATAGTAGCAGATCTACAAGGCCGAGCTTGAGCTTGTAGATCTGCTACTTTTGCAAAATAATGTAATTGAATACTGAAAGGTAACAGTTTTGGACATTTTCCACCCGACAGAGACGATATAGTGTAACAAGAATGAGAAAGGTGTCATTAGTCTAAAACAGGGGTTTAGATTGAAATTATTCCCTTTTATCAACAGTGACATAATTATGTTCAGTTACTTTCCATCATCTACGACTATGTAGTTAAAGTTACTCAATGAACAAGGTGCAAATATGTGAATATGCTATCTTTCACTATTTTTGTACAATGATGCTTAATTGTGTATGTAATATAACAAAACTCTAATCTAATATAAAGACCTCCTTCCTTTAAACTTGTCCATCTCAGTAATGAAGCTCATCCATATTTTCCAGCATAAACATAATCAGATTTTTGTGCAACAGATTACATTGTTTGTAATACGATTAATCTTAACCCACTGCTTGCAATCCATTAGTAGAAATTAGTCTGATTAGAAACGCTTCCAATTAAAGAGGGAAATGTCTTGATTAGCAGATTGTATAAATTGTACTATGTAATGTTGCTCACATGCAATCTCAAAAGCATATCCATAAATGTTGTCCCCAAACGATTTTCCCTTTTATTAGGTCACTGTTTACTGGTTATTAGCTTGTCATCATGTAATTAAAGCCATAATGTGATTTCCTGGAGACAGTGGACTGCACCTTGCAGTTCATTTGTTTGTTCACTCGTTACCATCTAATGGACATCTCCTCAGTGTGTTGCTAGGCAGATGTCCACGGTGAAAACAATGACGATTTACAACGCGTCCCCTTCACATCACTGGTCCAAGGGGGTCTGTTCCAGTTTGGAGAGGAGAGTTGTAGAACGATGCTATGTCACACTCACGTCACATCAGTGGTGTGTTCTACCGTGTTATATATACGTAGTATGACGTGAAAAAAAAGCTTAGCCTCTAAACTAAGTACATTTACTCAAGTACTGTACTTATTTACTCAAGTACTTAAGTACAATGTTGAGGTATTTTTTACTTTACTGGAGTATTTCCAAATTTCAGTACTTTTTACTTCTACTCCACTGCATCTCAGAGTCAAATATTGTACGTTTTATTCCACTACAATTATTTGAAAACTGTAGTTACTAGTTACTTTGTAGATTTAGATTATTATTACAAAACATATATTAACCACTTCAGCACTATATACATTTTAACTCAAATCTTTGCTTCTGGGAGGTCTCTGGCACGAAATATTTTTGGATGGTATTCTGGGATAAAATATCTCCTCCAACTTATAGCAAATCCCTCCACAGCTCTGTCTGTCTGTCTCTCGCTCTCTCTCTCTCTCTCTCTCTCTCTCCGAGACTCTCTCTCTGTCTCTCTCAGTCCTCTGTTCATTGTCATTTGATATTCACCAATTACGTAACAATGGCTGTGCTGCTCCAGCACGGCTTAGGAGCCTTCCTGTGCCTCCCTTATGTCACTTCCTCTAATCATATATGTCAATAGAGAACATAATAGCAGGGAGAGTGTCATTTGAAACACGTATTGTTGCATATTCACAACTTGTAATCCTTGATAATGATTCAATATTAGATGATATACCTGCCTTGTCTCATGACAGCAAATACTGTTCACACAGATCATACTGTGCTCATCTGTGCACATACTGTGTATGCTCCATCAAATCACTGGCACCATTGGGAATTTAACTCAACTCAGAGAGTGTACAGATGGAACCAAATGAACCCATAACTCTCAGGGTTACAGCTCTGTAAGGGTCTGTTTGGTTCCTTGTTCCTAACTATCAATTTAGTAATCATACATCTGCTGCTATGCTCCACCACCTTATGTCTTACCTCAGGTACTTACTGTTACTGCACCGGATATAGCTATGTGTAGATATATGTATGATTATTTTGATCTCTGTCTTCCGCTTGCCACCCTTCTTCTTCTTCTTCTCTTTCTCTTTTATGGAAATAACAAAACCATGGAACTTGTAAACCTGTGATGTAACAATAAAGTTGATTCTGATTTAGCTGGCGATCCCCTGGAACCCCTTCATCCCCCTCTGGTGGACAAATCCACAGCTTAATAAGACAAAATATACATTAACTAGAATTTAAATTTAAACTTCATATATTTAGCTTTCTTTGTTATGGGCATTGGCTGGCAAAATATTTACCCGAAGTACAGTACTCAAGAAAATGTACTTTGATACATATCCACCACTAGAGATCAGTGACCGTTGTACTGCACTGATTTGTTCTTTAGTTTCCAATCTATGAACACAATACGTTGATGCAAGGCCACGTTTATAAACAAAACGCATTGTTCAGTTTTTAAAGTTTCCGCTTTTTCAACATTTCTTTCTCTGTCTCAACAGGAAAGTCAATGTACTGTAGTTTAAAGTGGCACTATGTAACTTCAGATCGTGTCAAAGGTCATGTCTCACCTAGACACAGGATCTGACACAGATTTTGACCTGATGCTCAAGATGCAATCTATCCTCTGAGCAAGCAGGCAGGCTCTATTAGCTCAATGGTAAAAAATGTCAGCACTTGCGGAGGAAACCGGGTGCAAATCCGAGGTAGAAGAGGAAAGTTACATAGTGCTACTTTAAATGCTGTTTATATTTTGTCTTATGTGCTGTTTTCTTTGTTATGGGCATATTGGCTTTACCTAATAACACCTAACCTCTTTTGAGGTCACATTCTTCTCGAGATAGTTGCGTTCTCCTCAGACTGAACTGGTCAGGGTTATTTGCTTAACCCATTAAGACCTGAGGCCGATTCTACAAATGTCTTCTACATCCTAACAGTTTTCTGAAAAACTTTGTTTCTAAACTTTCTACATCAGTGGTGCTCAAACTTCTTCAGGTCAAGAACCCCCAAAAGTATATGTATTTGGCTGCCGACCCGCATCTCAAAATATTTTGTTCCAGGGACTCCCAGAAGCAAAGATTCGAGTTAAAGATGTTCGCTTAAAAAAAATTATATACTGCACAAATTTTCACGATAATGGGTTAAATCTCCTGGGAAGAAGAGGTGACATAGGGACAACACTAATCTGCACACTCCTTCTATGAAAATTACTTATATTTCAAGTCAAATCTGTCAAATGTAAATGTTATATAATGTTTTGACATGTTTTGACATGTTTTGACATTTGACATTTGACATCACACATTCATGGTTGGGCACTTGGGCACAAAACAGCTTACAGTGCAGCTGCTGAGTTAAGTTTAAATTCCTGCATCACCAACATTACAGCCAATCAACATTGAACAAAAGTTGTGCCATTTCTCAGAAAAAATATTCTGATCCCGGAAGGATCACAAGTGCCACATGCAAACAAAGCTATAAGAACAAAGTCAGATGGGTTTTGAAATTAAATGAATACATAAATACTATAAAATCGTATAATATCCTGACCTCTAACAATGTATCCTCTGGTGGACATACTGTACACACAGAGACAAACAGACAAGCTCATTACAATTAAATTGCATTTTGATATTTAACCATGTGAATCCTAGCATCTGTATTGTGGGGCAAACATTTGGCAAAAACAGCAGATCTACAAGCTCACAAATGCGTTGCAACAGTCAGATTTTGAGCTTGCAGATCTGCTACTTTTGGCGAATATATTTAGTGTAGAGGGGGGGGAATATAGGGGCTCTAGGATAGACCCCTGGGGGACTCCGGTAAACTGTATGGGTTTTTAAGTAAAGTTAATGTCAGATCCTTTAAGACTTCTACTTTAATGTTCTATATTGGGTAATTTCTGGAATGCCTACAGTATGATACCGTCACTGTCAGGTGTCCAAAACGGTTGCTTTTCAGGAGGAAAAAAAAAAAATCTAGCTGATCTACAAGCTCAAAACTTATCACTTCGGGAAAAAAAGAATTGTTATATGGAGAAAAGAGGTTTCTGCTCGACAGCAATGATATGTTATTGCTTCAGATCACACTGTAGTACCTTTGTCAGATTTATGGGAAAGTTATCATTCTGATCCTGTCCTTTTCAGAAGTAGCACGTACGTCTGAAATGTAACATAATGTGTAAAAGATCAACACAGCGTAACCTGGAGCCTGGAGGCCGCTCACACAGGAGGACACGTCCAATGGCTTTATGTCCACAGAGAGAGAGGTCTGGGGCCTGGGAAAGAGGCACTCTGCAGGGTCCAGCCAACAAGGTAAGAGGGAATTACATACAGTAGCCTAATATATAACTATAACAATAATATATTGATTATTGTATCAATATATTATATGGATATTGTGATATGAGACTAGCTATTGTATGGGATTTCGGATGTTGTGATTTCGTGATATGGCATAAGTGCTGTATTGTCCTGGTTTTATTTACTTAAGCCCTATTTTATACAATTTATTTTTTGAAAATAACCAAATATGCCGATCTACAAGCTCACAATGTATCGCATTGTGACACGTTGTGAGCTTGTATTTTAGAAAAATAAATGTATGTTATCGTCACAATACAATATTATCCTCACAATATTGGGTCAAACATATTGTGATATTTAATGTTGTCCATAGGAGGATTAATATGCTTTAAAGTACATACAGTACTTAATTGCATAGCCTATATTAACATTCCCTTTGTCCACCTTTAACATAACAAATGTCTTGTGATGTCAATGATTAAGTTTATGCCTGTATGTGTGATAGTGGTTGGGTTGAATTGTCTTACCTCATCATTCTTTGCTCTAAAAACATTCAAAGTAGAAGATCTAGAGATCAGTGACCATTGTACCGCACTGATTTCCAGGAGATTTGTTCTATACGTGTTATTTAGTTCTATCAACACAAAAACACTTTGATCCAAGGCCATATTAGCACTATTCAGTTTTCAATGTTTGTTAGTTTTTTCTCTGTCTCGTCATATATTAAATTCAATGTAGTTTTATATTTGTATTTAGTCTTATGTACAGTTTTCTTTGTTATGGGCATTGGCTTTACTTAATAATACATACCATGTGTTCTCCTCAGACAGACTAAGCTGGTCAGGGTTATTTGCTTAAATCACCTGAGAAGAGGTGGTATAATGACGACATATCTATATCTACACACTCCTTCTAATTCATTGTATTCAAAGTCAATTTCAAACCTGCAGTTGATTAGATTTTCATTTAACATACCCAAAAGTAACGACATACTCAAATTCAAATGCAAAAGCCTGGTTTGTTTGTATTTCAATTTATAGACAATAAATAGTGACGTTTGGAACCTGCAATAAGAGGTGCATTGCTTAGAATAATAGATAACAACTACTACTTATAGTGACTGTAATCTTATTATAATCGCAGTGATTATTATGTATTATGAAATTATTATAATGTATTATAACTATAGATAGTAATATAATAGACATTGTATCCTGGTCAAAAGAAAAAGTCTGTGAATGTCCAGCAATTATGAAGTGATACTTGATGTTTTAAGTCATTATAAAATGCTTTATAATGTGATATGATTATTGTTATCAAACATTACGGAGCTTATGAGTACTTATAACTGTAATTATACAGTGTTATAAACAAATTATAACCATTCATACATTAATTTATAAGTCATTATACAAGGCTTTATAATATGTTATGATTATTGTTATAAAGCAGTATTTATTAGAGCTTATAACAATAATTATACATTGTTATCAGCATATGCATTATGTAATGCATTATACTGTAAGTATGTTCATAATACATTATAGATATGGGCTTCATAGAAAGTGTTACTGGTCATTTTAGTCATGCATATTATTCAGGTGTATAGGATTTATACACGATTTATTTCTTTGTGATTATTCTATCGATTACTTACCTGAATTGAATAATTGAGTAATAATAAATAGCAGATCTACAAGTTCACAACTTGTTGCGAGCTTGTAGAGCACAACAATTTCGATATTTATATTTGAAAAAAAAAATCAAATTGTTTTGTCTGTAATGACATGCCAAAAACATTGATCAAGTATTAATTCATTATTTGATTAAATTACCAATACATTTTCTAATAATCAATGAAATCGATGAGTTTGATTGAGTGTTATTTTTATGTGTGTTATGGTGTGTTGTGGTGCAGGATGTCCGGTGCCAAGGTACTGCTGCTGCTCCAGAGCCTGACCCGTAGGAAACCTCTGGAGCCGGAGGGGGAGGTGTCCAACTTCAAGCGATGTCTGACCACCCTGGACCTGGTGGCTCTGGGGGTGGGCAGCACCCTGGGGGCCGGGGTGTACGTGCTGTCGGGGGAAGTGGCCAGGGTGGTGGCGGGGCCCAGCATCATCATCTCTTTCCTCGTGGCGGCCATAGCGTCCGTCTTCGCGGGGCTGTGCTACGCCGAGTTCGGAGCTCGAGTCCCCAAGACGGGCTCCGCGTACCTGTACAGCTACGTGACGGTGGGCGAGATCTGGGCCTTCATCACGGGATGGAACCTGCTGCTGTCCTATGTCATAGGTAGGGAGTATAGAACCTGCTATTGTCCTATGTCATAGGTAGGGACAGAGCCATTTAAGCCGTGAGTTGCGTCACCTCCGTTCACTTCATCAGGCCAGTCAGAGGAGCCGAATAGTGACAAAGCCCTGAACCGGAAGTTTACGGAATGCACTGGAATCTATGAGTTAGTTTGTCACTATTTCGACGTGATGTTTTCTGCCCCCGAGGTGACGCAACTCTCTAATACAAGGCTCTGGGTAGGCAGTAGTAGAACCTGATGCTGTCCTATGTCATACTGTAGGTAGGGAGTAGTCCTACAGTATGTCATAGGTAGGGAGTAGGGATCATGCATTTTGCCTGTGTGATCTCCTACTGTATATCTCACCTGGAAAACTGCAGTTTCTCATGTCTTATGCACCTAAATTCTCCCATCACCTAACCTGCGAATACTTTCTTTAGTAGTGGATCCCTGTGGCCATTTGTGTCCAAGTCAAATCGCTCTCTCTCAAATCGCTCTCTCTCTCTCTCTAGATTATTGAGTCTCTCTCTCTCTCTGTCTCTCTTTCTCTCTCTCTCTCTCTCTCTCTCTCTCTCTGTCTGTCTCTCTCTCTGTCTCTCTGTCTCTCTCTGTGTCTGTCTCTCTCTCAGGGACATCCAGTGTAGCCAGGGCGTGGACAGGAACATTTGATGACCTCATTGGCAGTGTGATCGCCAACACCCTGGGCAGAACTGCTGCTATGGATCTACCAGGACTGGCACCTTACCCAGACTTCTTTGCAGCTGGACTCATAATGCTGCTGGCAGGCAAGTGCCACAATGTATATTCTTTAATTTATACTTCACACCTTATGGACATATAGTGATTGATTATTCAACAAAATGTTCAATTAAATAGTAATTTTGTTAGACTAGGCCTAGCTCGGCACAGATGTCTGACGCCAGACGCCATGCAAAATCCAGCACGAAGCCCAGCACAAATAGCATGTGAATCCCATAAACATTATGCGAAGCCCAGCACAATCAGTCTACACCCTGGCTACACTGGATGTCCCTGAGAGAGACAGAGAGAGGGTCAATTGCCTTTCGGCAGGTTCCATCATGGAATCTTATGAGACACACGCCCAACATCTGAAACCGTTTGGTCTATTGCCCTCAGAGTTATGTCCCGGAGAGACTGACACGCAGAGATTTAGTGACTTATAGATATAGGCCTGGCAGAGATATGTGCCCCAAGGAGCGCACCTTTCTAGTTTAATGATATGATTCAAAATGTGACACATTTCAGAGCATGTCAGCGTCTTATTCAGTACAGCATCCGTTCTCAATTGTCTTGGGTAGATGAGGTTGTGTTGTATTATGCTAAGTAATTTTCCTGTGCTTCCTCCCTATAGGCATTCTTGCTTTCGGCGTAAAAGAGTCTGCCATCGTAAATAAGGTTTTCACGGTGATAAACGTGGTGGTGTTGCTGTTTGTTATCATCGCTGGTTTCATAAAGGGAGACATTGACAACTGGTACATCAGTATGGACTCTATCCTGAATGGATCATTATTATATGAGTATGAACTCTTCCTGTTTCTGTACAGACACACTTCCACTCCATTCACACAGAATTATTATATTATTATATTATTAATATTTATAAAGCTACCTCACTGGAGTGTTAGTTTAACTCTGAGAGTGTAAGAATTTGTCAGTGGTGGAAAGTAACTAAGTACATTTACTTAAGTACTGTACTTAAATATACTTTTGAGGTATTTGTACTTTACTTGAGTATTTCCAATTTCCAATACTTTTACTTCTACTCCACTACATCTCAGAGGCAAATATTGTACTTTTACTCCACTACAATTATTTGAAAACTTTTTGATTATTGAAAAGATTTTTATATGAAAAGATTTTGATTATTATTACATACATTACATACATTAACCACTTCAGCCCTATATACATTTCGGCCATTTGAATATAGCCGATCTACAAGCTCACAATGCGTCGCGATGCGTCGCATTGTGAGCTTGCAGATCTGCTATTTTCAAAAGATATTTATACATTTGAAAACTTGAAATGGGACATTCTGCATAATGAGTATACTTTTACTTTTGGTACTTTAAGTCTATTTTGATGCCAATACTTTTGTACTTCTACTCAAGTACATTTTAAATTCCGGACTTTTACTTGTAACAGATTATTTCTATATTGCAAACTTAGAGTTAAATTAACACTTTTCTCTGCATGTAACTATTTTACTGATTCTATTTTAGAAACCAAACCTATCTGAATGAGACCACTGACTACGGTAACGCCGGTGAGGGTGGGTTCTTTCCTTTTGGAATTGAAGGAACATTGGCAGGGGCAGCCACATGCTTTTACGCTTTCGTTGGATTTGACTGCATTGCCACAACAGGTAAATGACATTTGTCGCTATGTTATCATAGCTTTTATTCCTGGGCCTTTGCCCCATTGAAAACTTTTTTTAAATTTGTTTTAATGCATCCTAATGTCATTGTATAATTGTGTTTCCTTCCTTCCTTCTTGATGTTCTGTGTAAAGCACATTTAAGCATAAAAGAATCCCATGCTTTGTCTTCTAGAAGAAAAAGAAAAGTAACTCAATCAGAGGCAGCAGCAAACAGAAAGGTCTTTAGTTGTGTTTTAATAGAAATAAGAGTGGCAGCAGACCAGCAGTTTACTGGGAGTTTGTTCCAAATATGTGGTGCATAAAAACTAAATGCTGCTTCCCCGCATTTATTTATTTGTGGTTTTTGGGGACAGAAATCAGACCTTTTCCCAGATGACCCCAGAGATCTGGATGGTTCATGATATCGCACAAGATCAGAAATGTATTTTGGCCCTAAACCATTCAAATTTACAATGTATCACACATGAACATAGCAACGGCCGTTAAGGGTCCAGCGCAGTGGTTCTCAACCAGTGGTCTGGGGACCACCAGTGGTCCTTGAGGGGGTTCCAGGTGGTCCGCAGCTACTGTAAATGATGGAGAGTTGGTAACCAAATGGACCCCTTATAGATCTTTAACTCTTGAGAGTGTAAAATGAAACCAAATGGACCCTTACGGGTCCATTTGGTTTCATTTTACACTCTCAAGAGTTACATTATTTATTGATACACATCTGCATTACTTAATGAAATAATTGTTATTTTGATCAACGTTTGCCTGTTATCTCTCCTATGGTACCAACATCAACACAATTGTGGACACAATCTTATCAAACGATAACAAAATATTCTAATTTTTGGGTCTGAGAGTCTAAATCTCATCAAATGGTGGTCCGTGGCTCAAATGCTGAATAATTAATGGACCTTGATATGAAAAAGGTTGAAACCCACTGGGTCTAAGACATTCGCATGGGAAGGGCTGACCCCGCTGTTGTGGTCCAGCAAAAAGAAGTGCCTAAATTACTTCACAAAAGGATAATATTTTCCTACATGCTCCCATGCTACAGTACATGTTCACACGACACCAAACAATGGAGATGGATGCGTGTTTAGATGAGTACTCTCCAGTTTGTGTCACTTTAAACACCTTCCTTACCATGTGTATTTAATGTAAAGCTAAACAGGAAACTGCTGAGGAGACAAACTGTTGCAAACAGTACTAAACTACAACAATGGCTTTGTGGTGTGATGATCTACAATGTGTTTACCTTTTAGGAGAGGAAGTGAAGAACCCTCAGAAGTCCATTCCTCTGGGAATCGTGGCCTCCCTGCTCATCTGCTTCCTGGCTTATTTTGGCGTGTCTGCCGCCCTGACCCTCATGCAGCCGTACTATTTGCTCAGTGCCCACAGCCCGCTGCCCGTGGCCTTTTCCTACATCGGCTGGGGCCCTGCAAAATACGCAGTGGCCGTGGGATCGCTCTGTGCACTGTCAACAAGGTACGAGATGTTTATGTAACAGGTGTGTGAGATTCAGCCGAGCTCCGACTTTATAGTGACACCTTCACGTGGTTTCCGGTGTATACTCAAAATTCCTTTGCAATAGTCTCTCCAGACAGACTGTTTTTGACACACACAACTTTCAAATGCTTCTGCCTAACAGTCCAGTACAACGGAAACGCTGAAAAGGAGTAGAAAATGAAGCGGAAAATCACTTCCGTTTTGCGTTTGCAGTCTTCTGAATAAGTGGTTCTCAAATTGATGTATTGATGTATTTGGCCGTGGACCCCCATCTGAAAATATCCGGGGACCCCCAGAAGAGATGATTTATGTTTAAAATAATTGATTCAAATGTTTCAAATGTTTCAAATGTTTCAAATGTTTCCAAACATTTTCAAACATTTTCAAACATTTTCAAACATTTTCTAAATCTTTCACACATTTTCACAAATCATTATTATTATTTCTTTAAGTAGCAGATCTACAAGCTCACAGCGCATCACTTTGTGACGTGCTGCAAGCAGACCCCAC
This sequence comes from Gymnoscopelus braueri, assembly GCF_963280865.1. NCBI lineage: Eukaryota > Metazoa > Chordata > Actinopteri > Myctophiformes > Myctophidae > Gymnoscopelus > Gymnoscopelus braueri. The sequence goes on from NC_137609.1 coordinate 6,578,979, forward strand.
TTTGAGAACCAATGTTCTATAAGTGGATTTGGAAATTGGAAATCAAATTAGTTGAATATTTTTATGAACGGAAATGAAAAACAGATGACATCTTCCTGTTACAACTTTTGTGAGGCGCAGTTACAGACCAGCGTTGCCAGGTCTGCTTATTATAAGTGACTTTGGGCTTGTTTTTCTGTAAAGTTGCTTGTAAATATTGGTGGTTGGTGTTTTTTTTTGCTTATTTCAAAAGTGTAGTTGCTTAATTGGGTTTTGCTCCCTAAATGTTGTTTAAACCAGTGGTTCTCAAACAAGGACCCCCAAATTAATATCTATTTGTCCACGGACCCCCCATTTAAAAATATGTTGTGCCAGGGAACTCCGCATACCAGATTTGTGTTTTTAAAATGTTTAAAAATAATCTGGCAACACGGTTACAGACTCAGTAGCATTTGAAGATTGTGGAAGAGTTGTCTTAAGCTAGCTAAATTCCAATACAAATATTTCTGCTTCCTCAGTCATCTGTCCTCCAGCATAGCGGTGTTAAGGTGAAATTGGTGACCTGCCGAAATGAGTGACAATCGTGTAGACATCACATTACGTCAGTGTCCGAACATAAATCATTGCAGTTTGTTTATGAGCAGAGTTCGAGGCCGTGACCTCCATGTAAGTTATGTGAAGTCCACAAGATGGTCACATATTTTGGTAGGTCACCAATTTCACATAACACTGCCATGCTGGAGGACAGAGGACGGAGGAAGCGAGGAGGCAGACATTTGAGTATTGGAATTTAGCTTTAGAGACTACTGTACAGTTGCAACATCTGGGTAACAGTGTGCATTTTGTATGTTTCCCATATAGCCTCTTGGGGGCGATGTTTCCCATGCCTCGTGTGCTCTTCGCCATGGCGAGGGATGGACTTCTCTTCAAGCCTCTCAGTCAAATGAGTGATAGGCAGAGTCCTGTCATAGCTACTCTGGTTTCTGGGGTCGTAGCAGGTGAAACAGTCACTACATGTTTTAGTGGAGTGGTTCTTAAACATTTTCATATGAAGGACCCCCAAATGTATATGTATTTTGGCCGGGGACCCCCATTTGAAAGTATTTTGTGCCATGGGACCCCTATGTCAACATCTTGTCAACATTTGTAGCTATCATGTGTTAATGCAGTGTACTGTATGTGTTCTTCCAGCTATCATGGCTCTACTGTTTGACCTGAAGGCACTAGTCGACATGATGTCCATTGGAACTCTCTTTGCCTATACTCTTGTTGCAATATGCATCCTGATACTGAGGTACACTTCTTGGAAAACATTTTTTTAAATTATTGCGATATTCATGTGTGATTTTTGTAGTATTCCATTGGCTTAAATGTTTTCAACATGATTAAATATAGGCGTACATGTTTTCTTTATACAAAGCAGTAGAAGTAGTGTACTAGTAAAATACATAACCTTTCATAGAGGCTATAGCGTGCGTGTGTGTGTGTGTGTGTGTGTGTGTGTGTGTGTGTGTGTGTGTGTGTGTGTGTGTGTGTGTGTGTGTGTGTGTGTGTGTGTGTGTGTGTGTGTGTGTGTGTGTGTGTGTGTGTGTGTGTGTGTGTGTGCACGCACACGCAGAGTAGATTTAAATTTCACAATGGAAGTCAAATGGGGCTCTGATCGGGCTGAAACATTGACCAAATATGTCATTGTACATCATAAATATGTCACAGGCTGGCCACTTGAAGTCCGAGATCCACTTTTACAGAGATCCACTTTTATACACCTGTAAACTTGAGTTTAACTTGATGTGTCCTTTACCTAATCCATCCGATGGGTGAATATCTACTGTCTTTACAGGTACGAAGCTGATCTAAGTGAAGACTCAAGCTTCAGCAAACCAGAATCGTTCACTGTGACCGGGGCCGTGTTTCCTCCCTCACAACCCACCGTTCGAACCTCGAGCAACGTGACAATGCTTGCAGTTATAATGAGTACGAGATCTTCTTAACCCCATATATTTGTATTCTGTGCAGTATATCTACACCTAATGGAGACAGCACTAACCATTAGGGCTGTCGCGATTACAGCATTTAAGTTGACGATTAATTGTCATGCAAATAATTGCGATATACAAATAAATGGAAAATAATTAAAACATTGTGGAAATAGCTTATATCGCGTTGTAGATAAGCTATTTTGGGATTCAAAAAAAAAATTATGAACATTTTTCAACATAGATTATCATTATTATCATTATTAGATGATATAATAATTGTGATTTATCCGTCCCCAGTCCTGTTAACTATCCTTCTGAGCCTCTTCATCAGCCAGGCTGCAGCCTCTCTGCAGAGGCAGGAATGGTGGAGCGTTCTGGGTGTCACCGTGCTCACACTGCTGCTGGTCCTCACTGCTCTGGTCATATGGAGACAACCACAGAGCACAGCCAAGGCTGCCTTCATGGTATGTTTTAACAACCCATTCAATCCGGGAAACGCATCTGTGTCACTTTAACATTTCTTTGGGCTATTAAATAGCAGATATACAAGCTCATAGCACGGCACCGAGTGCTGCGCTATGAGCTTGTATATTTGCTATTTTTGAGCGGTGCAACCGCTCCTATAAGAGGGTATAGGACCCATCCGTGGTGAAAGTTTTTCTTTCCGTCGTGAAAATGTGTCTTTCGCTGTGACGCCATGCTGTGGAAAACACGCCCATAGGCTAAACTTTGCAGAACGTGCTGTGATTGGCTAGCGAGACACATGATGAAATTAACTTCAAACTTCGCAGACGCGCTGTGATTGGCTAGCAAGATGCATGATGAAATTAATAATAATGTAAAAAATATAAGTACGTCACTTCGCAGGACGTGCTGTGATTGGCTACCGAGATGCATGATGAAATTAATAACTCATAAATAGCACCGCTCACTTCACACTGGGTGAGCCTAAAGTATAAAATAATGGTTATAGCTAAAAATCGAAAATGATACAGTATGCGTTCTGACACGTAATTCCAGTTCATTCAGACAGTTCTTGGATCAAATACAAATATTTATTGAGCATACATATCTATGAGCATATATATATATATATATATATATATATATATATATATATATATATATATACATATATATATATTAGGGACCAAGGCAATTCATTCATTACCCGTTAGCATGAAAATATGTATAATATATATAGGTAAGTAATAAGTGGTTAACTATAAGTTTAACATATACTATAGCAACATTTTGACTTTTATTTCTTCAGGTTCCCTTTGTCCCCTTGCTTCCAATATTCAGCACTTTCGTAAACATCTATCTAATGGTTCAACTGGGATCAGACACGTGGATCCGCTATTCCATTTGGATGACAGTTGGTATGGAAGGACAATTATTATTATTATTATTATTATTATTATTATTATATTATAATCATGAAAATGCACCAATTAAATATGCAGATGCATATCGTCTCTGTCGTGTGGAAACCTCATATCTCATGTCCAAAACTGTAACTTTTCATGATTCTAATTCAAAAGCATTGAAAGTAGCAGATCTACAAGCCCGCGTTTTGAGCTTGTGTGGATCTGCTACTTTTGATGCTTTTGTGTGACGCTGTAGTATGATGATCAAGTAGGGCGTTAATTTACGAAAAAACACAAAAAGTTTGAATAATGGAGATAAGAGGTTTCTCTGCCTGACAGCGACGATATATCAAATAATAACGCATGTTGTAACTTTTCTTTTCTTACAGGTATACTCATCTACTTCTGTTACGGTATCCAGCACAGTGTGCAAAAGCAGAGGATGCAGAATGCACACAATCAAGTCCATGTTCACAGCATCAACGCAAATATGGAGCCAAAATTTGAGAATTTCAGTACGCCTGACATGTGATACCTTTCACTACCACTAGTTCAGAAGTGGGTTTGCATACATCAGTGGTTCTCAAACCCTTTCACGTCAAGGACCCCCAAAATGTATTTGGCCGCGGACCCCCATCTCAAAATATTTTGTTCCAGGGACAACTATTCAAAGATTAAAGTCGTTGAAATGATTGTGACGCTGTATTAGCAAATGTTCTATACCTAAAAGCTGATCTACAAGCTCACAACGCCTCGCAGTGCGAGACGTTGTGAGCTTGTAGCTCGGCTATTTTCACAATATTTATCTGTGGAACCCAGTCAAACTAAATAGTAATGCCTACAATTCCAAGTGTTTGTCAGGGTGGGGAGTCCCCAGTTTAAATTATTTTGGGGGTCACGGCCTGAAAAGTTTGGAACCCTTGCTATATGTGTTGCTATTCTATTGCTACGCCTCATGTATATATCTATCTGTTATTATATCTGCTGCTATTTTACTCTACTCATATCGGGAATATCTGGAATAACTGACCTGTTTTCCTAGTTTTCTCTTTCACTCTCTCTGCTTCTTCCCTTTACTGACAAACGCAAAGAGAGCTTTTACCAAACAATTATTCAATTTCACCCACGTTTTTACACCTGTAAACCTGTGATGTGACAATAAAATTGAAGATGAGTAAGTTGAAGCTGAGGATTGCATTACTCCTGACCGCATGACAGAGGATTTCACTACAGTATATGATCATGTTTTTTTATGTTCACAAATGTACTTTGTAAATTAATTTCAGTTCATTATGAACTCTCCCTGTAGTATCAAGATCCAACCGGTTTCACATGAATACTTCTTCAAGTAGTGTCTAGTTTGGACAATGAGAAACAGTAGGCTAGTGTGCATTGGGATGTCTGCGGACACAAACTATATACTGTAAGCCAGTATACAACGTATACAGTGCAGATTGTTTGGGGGAAAAGCATATACAGTCTAATAACCGTTTCATCCATTGAAAACGCGATAGCGAATTGCGCATGTCGTGCAGGGAATAATTATCGTATACCCTCGAAAAAAAACCTAGAACACACCACTGCTGTAAGCTGCCATTTTGAACTGTGTAGTCTGACATATTAAGTTGCATGTCTGGTATTAGATCGCACAGCCTGTTAAGAAACCTTGTTAAAGGACTATCTGTGTGATCTCTTTTATAATGATGAATACAGACCTTTTAAAAGTGACCAGATCAGTGCCTCGTCAGACAGGACCCAGCAGATGAGGCGACACGATCGCATTGTGACATGATCACATCTCTTTCTCGCTTTCTCTCAAACTTATTTTCAGCGAGAAAGGCATTTTGGACGCTTTTGTAGTCAAACCTCTCAGCAGAATGGAGGCTGTGGGAAAACGCAAAAGACGGCAGAAATCTCCTCTTCCTCTTCCTTCTCTACCACTTGATATTGAGCCCGGTGGTCATCTTCTCCACAGCACGGTACCGGGTGTGCAGCAGTGCTCTGGCCTTCTCCTCCCCTACACTCTGAAGCCATGAGCGGTAAAGCTCTGCCACGCGCGTGTCCTCCTCTGGCACCAGGGGGCGCTCTGCCCGGTATAGTCGCTCCACTTCCTGGATCAGGTCCTTGCTGTTCCGATCAGGTAACGGCTTCACCTGTCCACCGCCATTCACACAGCCCGAGGGACACGCCATGACCTCCACGAAATGATAGGGTGACTTGCCCCTCTTTAGCTTCAGAACCAGGTTCTGAATGTTCCGGAATCCATAGGCGGCCGCGAAGCGCAGCACGACATCTCCGTCCTTCTCCAGGATCACCTCCTGGAAGTCTTTGTTTTTCATCGTCTTGTACGCGAGCTCCTTGACCTCCACTCCAAACAGCTGCTTGGCAGCGTGGGTGAAGACATGGTGGAGGTAGCCGCCCGAGCTGCTCCCCGCGTGGCTCAGCAAGTCCTCCCCGCACACACCGCTGAACGTTTCATCGAGTGCCGCCGGCTCCACGTCGATAAGAGACGTTTTCTTCTCCTCCAGCAACTTTAGAACCTCGCCTGTGGTGATGACACAGTCCACCTCGCGGGTCTCTTCTTCCTTCAGGTGGAAGTCTGTCCTGGAGGCTTCCAGTTTCTTGTCATAGCAGGGCATGACCGTCACGTGGTAGATCTTACTCGGATTCAACCCCTGTTGTGTAGCGAAGTAGCCTTTAACCAGTGAACCCATCATCTGCTGCGGGGAGCGGGTGGAGCTGATATACGGAAGGATGAAGTCGCCGTGGGTCTTCTCAGCGTAGCACACCCAACCTGGACAGGCGGACGTCAACATGGGCAGGGCCTTTTTGTCCTCGTCCTTCTTCTGGAAGCGCCGTATGAACTCCCTCTGGCTCTCCAGCAGGCTAAACGTCCTGCTGAAGCCGGTGTCGAACACGTAGTGAACCCCCAGGCCTTTGAGGAAGGACGCGAGCCTTCTGCCCGTCTCGCTGCTGCTCAGGCCGTAGTGTGCAGCCAGGGAGGCCCTGGACTGTGGTGACAGAGACACCACCACCGTCTGATCTGTGGCGTTGGCCAGCCTGTTGTTGAGCAGCACCCGCAGGATCTCCTCGTGGCTCTGCTGGGCGATGAGGACGCTCTCGGCAGAGGTGACACAGCCGCTGCAGGCCAGGCAGTCGTTCAGCGTGATCTTTGCTTTCTCCAGCTTCTGCTTCGTGCCGTCCTGTTCGACTTGGAAATAGTTTCCACCTTCTACCTGGATTCTGGCCACAGATCTGCCGGGTTTCCTCTCTAGTTTAACGGGTTTAACGCATTCCTGAGAGGGGGTTATGAAATCGTTGAGGTCGGTCAGTTGCAGCACACTGCTGAAGTGGGAAGCCATGTTCAGTGCAGCCATACAGTGTTATGTAATGTTTGTTTACCACCTTGTCTTGTGAAACCTAACAGTCTGATGAAACCACTAAAACCAGAAACAATCTCAACCGTCACCTGGACCATCTCTTTAGTGACATCTTTAGTCATGTTTGTGTGAAAAAAGAACTTTGTAAAGAATTAAGTGCTATTGCACGCACTGCCACTTATATTGGTACAGTGACATAAACGGGCGAGTTGGGCACTCTCCATATATGGGCAAGTGTTTCAGCCAATCATCTTGGGAGAATACCTCTCCCAAGTTGATTGGTCTCAAGTAGATGCATTTAAAATTCAGACTCTAGTCCCAACTCCTGACTTACCTGGTACAAAAACCAGACCTGGACACTTCACTGTCTGCAGCCAAATTGAGTCTGCACGCACGCACGCACTCAAACACACAATAGAGAGTGTAAAGTATGATGTGTTTTGTCTTAAGATTCGCCCCTCTAATGGTCTCTGCACGGCCCTGTTATATATGTTATGTTAGGTGTTTGACGCAGATTGAATATCACAGAACTTGTTGTTATTAAGTGAGATTGTTGTCATGTTATGGACCTCCGGAACCAGTGCTGTAGATTAACTATCAATCATTTAGCTGGGGACCATGGGGGCCCCCAGACCCATCTGGTCTAAAGGCTGCTACTAACTATTCTGTCAAGGCACAGTTCATGAACTGTTGTGTTTGTTTCACTATAATATAAACATGTCCTAGACTGCCTTTACACTATCTAATAGTTCATTCATTTACCGGTTGCAAATGAAGGCATTCATTTTGCCATTCAAGTTATTATTGACAGTCCATTAAAAAGGTGTTTTGTTTATATATGGCATTATAGCATTTCAGTTTTGGGAAATTAATTATTTAACAACCCATAGAGCTTTCAGGTGTGATGGTGTTGTTGCCTTTGATTAATTACTTTTACATTTGGCAGGCTTGAAGTTTGAACGTGCATCATGCTCTCCAGAATAAGTAACTGTAAGGTTCATATCAATGTATTGAAGGTTTGTATTTAAATATTTCCAAAAATAGTAAACCTGTGAAAACAAGACAGGGTCTCAGCGTGGCTCCCATGTAGATATCAGACCTCATGTGGTTTCTTGCCCAAATTGAACACAAATTAAAACAAAATACAATATTTGAAAACATATCGTTGCTGTCAGGCAGAAACCTCTTATCTCCATATTACTTTTTCAGTTTTTTTGTATATTAGTGCCCTACTACTTGATCATACTACAGTGTCACACAAAAGCATAGCAGATCCACAAGCTCGAAAGCTTTTGAGCTTGTAGATCTGCTACTTTTGCTATTTTTGAATTTGAATCCTAAAGAAAGGTAAGTCTTGGACATACAGTATGAGGTTTCCAACCGACAGAGACATATAAAGCATGTGTGAAAAAATATGTGTGTAGGTACTTCATTCATTGGGCAACTGGAAGACAGTGTGCTCAAGAAATGTGGGTCTGATCGGTTGAGCAGTTTGTGAGATTAAAGGGATAGTTCACCCCAAAAAAAAAAACATCTATTGATTTAAGTCACCCCATGGAGACTTGAATGCATGGATATTTTTGTGTTTTTTTCGCATTACTAAGCCAATAATTTAATGACCAGCGGACTGGTAGGCATCGGTTCCGGTAGGAGACACAAAGGAGACTCTTTGTGTCTCCTACCAGAACTGCTGCCGGTCATCAAATTATTGGCTTAGGAATGCGACAAAAACTAAAACATATCCATGAATTCAAGTCTCCATGGGGTGACTAATCCATAGAAAAAAGGTCATTTTGGGGGTGAACAATCCCTTTAACTCCAGATGCACACAAACAGGCACAGATGCTCTTACAGGTGCCGTGTCCACAGAAAGCTTTTTTTATGGGCGGTGGAGCACTTTGGACACAGACCCTCTCCTAGGCGGCTCGCCTCCTAGAGGCACGCCGTAGATATATATAATACCACATGGTGGTTTTATGCCTCAGCCAACCAGTTGCAGTTTACATGCACGTCTCTCCACACTCAATCATATAATACAATATGTATGGACTTTAAAGGAATTTGACGCTGGAGGCCACTATCTCCCAAGGGTCACACAGTCATTTTTCTATTGAAAATACCATAGGGTCATCTTAAATTGCGTCATATAAGAACTGATTAAAAAATAAACAAATCAGCCCAGCGATTTTACTTACATGGATCAATGAAGCGTCAACTGACGGTGAAAAATTACTAATTTATCCAAACACAGACGTTATCAATTATAACTCGATATAAACGACACAAAGTCACACACCTGACAGAATTCTTTTTGGAACACAGTTCTTGACACAATCTACGATTTCCCTATGGTATTATCACTATAGAAAAAAATAAGTCTGTGAGATGTGTGGTAAGTACTAGGAGCTGATGGTAGGCGCCGCTCTCCACCTCAACAATCCATCTCCCAGGGGTCTAGCGCATTGAAAAGGGAATGGAGACACCCTCATAATGCCTCTGGCTGTCGCTGGCATTGGCATAGAAATGCTAAAGAAAAAAACACACAAAAAAACACAAAAACTAAAGAAATGAAATCAAAACAATAAAGGCATTTTTCCCCAATTCCAGCTACATTGACTTCCATCCAAAAAAGTACTTATTTTGAAGCCTTGAATTCATGGAGATTTGTTTTTGTCGCATTCCTGAGCCAATAATTTCATGACTGGGTGGCTGCTCAGTGGAAGACGTCGGTCCCTCTTATAGACGACTAGCTCCTACAGAGCCATGCTGTAAAAAAAAAGTGGTCACTCACCACCATTCTTGCCTTGGTCTAGAAACGAAAAGGCGAGTCTATCCATGTCTACAAACGAGTCTCTTGCACGAGATGCATATATTATGCAGACCCACGTGGACATCACACCACGCCTTCCTCTTCGCGACGGGGGCGTCGACCAGACCTTCGAACATGAACAATAGGATCTCTAACGATAACGTCCCGGGTGGGAGATTTTTCCACGTTGGGAGATGCACTTCTACTATAAATACTCACATTGTCTCGTGAAACGGGCCTGGGCGACCTCTCTCGTTGCACACTCTCTGTATGTCTGTCAGATACCATGGATTGCACATTCTGAATTGCCCCAGATACCGTGTACTCAATCTTCTCTATCTTCTCTTGAAGGAGGCCAATCTGCTTTTCAATCTTCTTCCACATGCAAAATGTCGCCGTCATCACGCCGACACCGATGGCGAACATTAACTGAATGATTATCATCATCAGGACAGTTTCGTCTCTTTGGAATCCACTGCGAGTCGACTTGTAGATATGATTACACTGGCTGTTTTAGCCGAGCCTATATACACACTCGCTCTCTTACGCAAAGGTCTACGTCACACAGACAGAAAGAAGTGCTGTGATTGGACAGTTTTCAGACATACTGTATGAATATGGGCAGAGTATCGTGTCATAACTGTCTCTTTCAACGAGTCTGGACCGAGTCACCTGTGACTTCACCTATTGTTTTGTGGAGTTCCGATAACAAACTGTCATTACACCTTGGTAAAACAGAATCCTTAAGCCCATGACCCAGCTAGCTAGTTTGGGATGGCTCAGGGTAGAAGACAGGGTTAAGCAAATACAAATGGGATTGGTATTTAAGATCAAAGGGGCAGTGAGTGATGTGCTGTGAGCTTGTAGATCTGCTTTTTTGAATAGCCAACCTATAAATGGATAAAGTGGTTAAAATGATTGTGATGCTGCATTAACTGCTTTTGCTGGGGACCCCCTGGAACCCCCCCAAGGACCCATGGGGGACCCCAAACCACTCTTTGAGAACCACAGGCCTATACCACACAAGCAAATGACACGAGCAACTACAGTGTCACACACACACACACACACACACACACACACACACACACACACACACACACACACACACACACACACACACATCCTGCCTTGACAATGAGTCGGCTGAAACCTGTTTCCCTAATGTCTAGCCAAATTATACAGTATCTGCTGTGATGAACAGAAACTACATGAAACTACACAGAAACTACATGAAACCTAACAGGTGGCTGCAATTCGAAATTGGCCCCTGTAAAAGTCAAAACCTAGCCCCCCCCCCCCCCCCCCCCCCCGGCCCTCGAACTGTTTTGTATATATTTTGTCTTTTTCCTAAACTGTTTTTATGATGTTCTGCATAGTAGTGTATATCTGTCTGTCATTAATGTCACAATTGAGTACAAAAGACCACAATGGAAGCAAGCCGATGGCTTTCTTGGGTTTTTCATTCCTATAGCTGACCTTGTATTGAACTGTACTTTCACGTGCTTTTTTCTGCAAATTTCTAATAAAGTATTCAATCAATGAATACTGCCTCATTCACAATACCGTCACAAGGGGGCGTAATAATACGTCTGAATTGTGCTAGTAAAACAGCGCTTTGATTCTCAGATATTAATTCTGAGAAGGTGTTTTTTTTTGTTTAACAACCTAATGCTAACCAACAGCATTCACAACCTCGCATAGGGATACAGAAATGAATTGTATTTATTATTGTTCAATTCCCAGTCTGTTACAACACTGGTTCTCTAAGTGAGGTCCAGGGACTCTCTGAGTTCCTTTTAAGGGGTTCCAACTGGACCCTTACAGGTCTGTAACTCCGAGAGAGTGTACAAATGGAACCAAATTTGTTCACTCTCGGAGTTATGGGGGTCCTTGAAATTAAAATGTTTGAGAGCCACTGTGTTACAAGTAAGTAACAAGAGGTGGGAACTGAATGAAGGTCGTTTTCGTTTTGACAGGGCGCTTCTTAAACTGTGCAACCCCTCCCAACCGCTTAATGGCAGTGTTGCCATGTCTGCTTATTATAGGCGACTTTGGGCTCGTTTTGCTGTCAAGTCGCTTGTAAATTTTGGTAGTTGCGGGTGGCGGTTATTTGGGGTTGTTTCCTAATGTCGTTTAACCAGTGGTTCTCAAAAATGTTCATGTCAAAGACCCCCAAATGAATATGTATTTGTCACCCAAAAGGAGTAAAGGAGTGTAAAACCCTACTCACTTTCAAAACTGCCCTAAAGATACACCTTCAGGAGGCTGCAATTCTAAAATGGCCCCTGTCCAAGTCTTAACCTACCCCAAGTCCTAACCTACCCCCCCCTTGTAATTTTTTTTCACTCTTCATACCAGTAACCTGTAAACTGATTGTATGACATTCTGTAGTGTGTATATCTGTCTGTCTCATATGTCATCATGATTTGTGTGCATGGGGATCTCATCTTAAACAAGCTCAGTGCTTAATGAGTCTTCCAGTTTAGTAGAGCTTGTATTGTGAATTTGTACTTCCATCATGTACTGTTATTCTCATGTCTTACTAAATAAAGTACATCAATCAATCAAAACCCCCCCACCATCTAAAAATATGTTGTGCCAGGGAGTGGACCCCCATACCAGATTTGTGCTGTTAAAATGTTTCACTTTTTTCCCCCAAGACTTTCTTTTGAAAATAGAAGATCTACAAGCTACGTGTTGTGAGCTTGTAGATCGGCTACTTTCCAAATAGCCAATGATATTTAAAGTAAAGTACTCATGGCCTTCATGGTAGCTTCTTTTGGGCTTGTTTTCATAGCTTGTTTCTCTCGCAAAATCTGGCAACGTTGCTCAATGGCGAACGTAGCCAATGAGAGGACAGCTATCCATGACGCCTACCTGAGCGTGGTCAGCGTGGCCAATCAGAGTGGTGCTGGACAGGAAGCGCGATATTCGAAAAGTAGAGAGATGTAGCCAGTACTTCAGTACTAGATGAGTTATTTAGAACCAATGCGCCAGTCACTGTAACTGCAGTGTCTCTCACCCAGAGAGAGAGAGAGACCGTTCTACACGCCACACGGTTAGAGTTAGTTAGTGAGTGTGTTTGTTGACTAGAGTAGACGCCGTTTATTATTTATCCAAGTAGTGAAATAAGTTACATTATTTCGACTTGTTTCCTTCCTTTAGTTTATCGTTTTCATTTCCACGGTCCTTTCATCACACGAGGTGAGTTGTTGTTGTGTTTTTAGAGCCGTCGGTTGAACACTAATGTTCAGCATGTGATTTTAGACCGTGGTTGTTCCTTGTTTACTTGTTGTCCTAGTTTATGAATTCGAGGCACTACTTTGTTGTTCCCTCTGTGCTTCACTCTACTTTATGTGACCGTTCGCCTTGTTTATTGACTTCTAGAGCTACTATGACGGTTTTTATGAAGGTTGATTTCAGGTTTGACTTACAATTTCACTTGTTTGATTGTGTATCACGTGTAAGTTCTCTCTCTCTCTTTCTCTCTGTGTGGTGGACAAGTGTATATAGTCAAGTAAACTTGGAATATTCAAAAGTACAAATTACTAAATACATTTTCTTCTTTTTAATATCAAAGCATTGCTGTTTTGAAAATGCATAGTGAAAATGGCAGGTGTGCTTGTAGATTGGCTATTTTCCTTATATATTTGAAATGGGGCTTAAGAAGTGGTTAATTCATTGTATATATTTGTAAGTTTGGGTCCCAGGAGTCCCATCCTAGAAATGTGGTGGAGTCAAAACATTTCTGTTTAAATGTAGCAGAGTGAAGTGATGTGCTTGCAAAAAAAAAAGAACAGAAAGCACTCCAAAAATGTTCTTAACTACAATAGTCATGTAAATGCACTTGGTTACTAGTGTCCACCACTGTTCACAAGTTTACTTTAGGCAGTTACCTTCCACTTACCACACCCCCCTCCTCCCCACTCCCTGCTGACTGTACCTGCCTGGCTGTTTCTCCTTGGAACAATGACCTCACTTTCATATAGGCTGCATACATACATAAGAAAGAGCATTTCTTCTGTTTGCCGTTCACTCTGAGCAATATAACTATAAAAAATATTATTTAGAAAATCGTTATAAGTCAAGTGGATGGCAGAGTTCACACCACAACTATAAATAAATATACAATGGTGAACGATATCGTTATAACTCTGCAACTGACTGTTTGCAAAGGAATTCCACAATTCAACGTTGCTGTCGGGCAGAAACCTCTTATCGCTAACTTTGTGTGTGTTTTTTCGTAAATTAATACCCTTCTTGATCCTACTTCAGCTTCACACACAGGCATCAAAAGTAGCAGATCTGCAAGCTCGAAACGTGGCGCGATGCGCTTTGAGCTTGTAGATCTGCTACTTTTTGAATACTGAAAAGTTAACTGAAAAATACTTTTGAATTTGAATCCTGAAAAGTATCAGTTTTAGACATGAGGTTTCCACTCGACAGAGACGATAATGACACACAGACAGATGTCACACAGAATATGACGGGAGGATGCAGAATGCAAAAGCAACAACAACACTACAAGCTCGTAGTCGTTAAAGAAGGGACAGCATTCATGCCTTTCAATTGAAAAGTGTCTACAGAGTCCATAATGATTACTATGGAAATATACTGTAGAGCTATTTAACATTTATTAACAAAAATATCACTTACTGTGAAGTTGTTTACACAAAGTTAGGTGACAGCCACTGAAGAAAAATGCTGGTGGTGTATACAACATACCAAGTGTTTTTTCTTTATTTTTATGCACATGTACATTTGATTTGATGATGCTCTTTCTTTAAATATTTTTACGTTTTTCTTTATTCTATTGTTATTACTTATGCTGCTGCATTGTCTGAAGGAAGCCGAACCAAAATAAGTTTTACTCTTATGTACCTGTACACAAGATGTAACAATAAAGTACAACCTTGAACTTGCACTACAAAAATGATTTATCAGCCAGCCACTGCTCATATTCATTCATTCATTCAATGTGAAAGTCATAGTTTACACTAACAGCGTTTCATCTTGACACCCCTGCAGGTAGACATGTCGATGTTCGTGACGTCTCCGACATGCCCGTTCGACGAGGAGGAGCCCATGAACGTGTTCGAGTCCACGGCTGCAGAATTCGGGGCTCCCTCACGTCCCCGTCTGCCCCCCGTCCCCGATTTCTCTATCATATGTGCAGGCAAAGAGTCGGTGAGGAATTTAGTGTTTAACCATAATTATTTATTCAGGGTTGCTCTTTTTTTTCTCTCTACAGCATTGCCTCTAGGGTTGTACCGATACTGGTATCGGGAAAAGCTTCCGATACTGCCTAAAATGCTGGTATCGGCGAGTATGCCAGTCTATGCCATTCTCTTACAGTTATCAATTATTTTGTGTTTTGAATGCTTCAGTTGCTCTGCTGTTTTATAATGTACTATTTACATTATTATTTTACTAACTTGTAGCTGCACTTTAACAATGTTCTGCTCTCCATTTATTTATCATATTATGTAAGATGTATATTGTCTTTTTCATATAAATAAACACTTTTTTTCCTTCCCACTTTTAGAGGACTCTGTCCAAACCTGATGACCTCACCAAACGGGGAAGTGGGACTGCCGGCGAGAAAGTGAAGGTGTTCCTTCGAGTCAGACCTCTCACTGACAAAGAGAAGGAGAGGGGAGGAGAAGAGGTAAGGGAGCGGGTGACCGTAGACTGGAACTTCTGAAACGTATATTCAAGCTGCTGGTTAAAACGGTGCCAACAGTTTTGTTGTCCTTCTCCTTTATTCTCACAGCGTTGTGTCAGCATCCAGGACAACGAGACGCTGCTTCTCAAAGCTCCCAAGGACTCCCAGAACATGAAGAACGCAGAGAGGGGAATCACACAGAGCATCCACAGGTTCAGCTTCTCAAAGGTACCGTTCACAATATAACAAACAACTTCAACTTAACACAGTGTGAAAACCAGTGTGTGTGCATCCTCTATATATAACCACAGTCATTCTGGAACTATCCTGAAAGCATTGAGGAAAACTGTGGCTTTGCAGCAGACAAAGACGAGACATTATTAAACACAAAATCATTGTGTTAATTGTTCAGGAATCCGTGCTAGTGTGGGGGTGCTCCTTTCATAATGTTTCACAAATCGCACATTAGGTCTTGTCCATACAAAGTCTTTCAGTCTGGAAATTGTATTTTGCTTGAATGCCTGTAACCAGTATGGGTCTTCCGTTTAGATCTTTATAACCAGTATGGGTCTTCCGTTTAGATCTTTATAATAACCAGTATGTCTCTTCCGTTTTAGATCTTTGCTCCAGAGACCAGCCAGCAGGACTTCTACGAGGCCACCATGAAGAGCATGGTGAGGGATGTCCTTCAGGGGGAGAACCGTCTCCTGTACACATACGGGGTCACCAACTCTGGGAAGACCTACACCATTCAGGGTGAGCTAGCTGGCTGCTTGTTGTCACCCATAGGCCAATGTCACAATTATTACATTAATCAACCCTAATAATCACACTTATTTGAGACAACCAGGAAGATCCAAATGTTCAGAAAGGGATCTTTGATATCAGATCAAAGTGTGGGACCTCTTTCTTTGATCTGATATCAAAGATCCCTTTCTGAACATTAAAATCGATTAGTTTGATTCACTCTTGCACCCCATCAACACTTTCTCTCTTTAAAAAAATATGTAATGGTCTCTATAGATGCACACAGCTGACATGTCAACACTTTTCTGTGCTCTGCTGTGCAGGTAGTGGTCGAGAGGCAGGCCTGCTGCCCAGAGCCCTGGTCTCTGTGTTCAGGAAGGTCCAGGGCCGTCTGTACGGGGCCGTGGACCTGAAGCCTGTCATGCACCAGGACGTACGCCAGCTGGACTCCGCCGAGGTCCGCGTGGAGGAGAGCCGACGGGACGCTCTGCTCAAAGAGGTGAGCAGCAGAGATGCCTTTCTAAAATCACTTTTAAAGGGATAGTTCACCCCAAAAAAATTGTCGCATTCCTAAACCAATAATTTGATGACCGGCAGCCGTTCCGGTAGGAGACACAAAGAGTCTCCTTTGTATCTCCTACCGGAACCGCTGCCTACCGGTCCGCTGGTAATGGAATTATTGGCTTAGGAATGTGACAAAAACAAAAAAATATCCATGAATTCAAGTCAAGTCTCCATGGGGTGACTAATCGATAGAAAAAAAGTTATGTTTTGGGTGGACTATCCCTTTAAGCCTGATGTCCCTGCTTTGGGCATCCCCCAAAAAATGTTACATCTACAAGCTCACAACACATCATGACGCATTTTGAGCTTTTAGATCAACTGTTTTTGTGTGACACACCGTCGTTCAATGAAGTACAAAATGGGGCATAACTACTTCAACCCTATACTTTACTGGAGTCCCCCAGGTCTCTACTGTATACTACACGGTCATGAAATTCCTGGAAATATTTTGAAATTCAAAAAACTGTTTTTCAGGCATTTTAGAACACTGGTGTATATAGCCTCATTATGGCACCATATGATTGCTATAGGCCTGGAAATGGGGTAAAATACTTTGGAAAAGTTTTGAAAATTCATTGTTAAAAATGAGACCCCATCCTCTTTTTGCTTTACACTAAATAATATCTTGAAAGTGGCCAGCCTACAAGCTCAGATGCTACAAGAGCTTGTAGATCGTCTATTTTCATGGAATGTTTCTGTGGTTTCTATGTTCCAATGCAATCCTTTTTTTCCCTGTCTTTTACAGAGGGTGAACCAGAGCTCTCTGCACGGCGGTACCAGCACCTGGGACAGTGGAGTCGCTGGGATGTCCACCTTCACAAGTCACATCGCTACCCAGCTAGAGGGTAGGGGACAATCCAATCAATTACACTGCATTAAACATGGTTTAAGTTCTCAGTCATTTGGATTCTATAGAAGCCAGCATGTCATCTAAGGCAGTGATTCTCAAACCATGTCAAGGACCCCCAAAATGTAGGCTGCGGACCCCCAAATCAAAAATGTTTTGTCCCAGGGACCCCCAGAAGCAAAGTTTTGAGTTACAAACGTTAGCTTAAAAAAAAAAGAAAAAAGATTTGTGCAAATTTTCACAACTTTTCAGCCGCGCTATGAGCTTGTATATCTGGACTGTTTTTGAATAGCCAAAGTATACAGTGAATAGCTAAAGTATAGTGGTTAAAATGATTGTGACGCTATATTAACTTATTTAGCTGGGGACCCCCTGGTACCCCGCCAAGGACTCCAGGGGGTCCCCACTTGATCTAAGGAAGCATGTTGCGCAGCGAAAATAACCGATCTATCTACATGCGTCGCAGACACGAGAGCTTGTAGATAGATAGGCTATTTTTGGTCATAATATTAAGATTAGAGCATTTGAAGTGGTCAAACTAGCTAATAAAAGAAGCATCTTCCATAAAACCCTAATGGTCTCGGATAAATTTCATAAAAGCAAAGGTTACTACATGGGACATGTTCTTACAGAGCAAATACACCTTGGGCTGGCCACACCCCTACTTTCACTCTCGCTCTCTCTCTCACACACACACACACACACACACACACACACACACACACACACACACACACACACACACACACACACACACACACACACATTACGATACTCATTAATCTCATGTCTCCCGCACTCAACTACTCGTTCACATCACACACACATCGTGCCTGAACAATGGCTCAGTTGAAACCTGTTTCCCGCCTAATCCCTAGCCAAATTATACAGTGTCTAATAAGCCTGCTGAACTGGTTTCTCCACACCTGAACACTGAACTCTGTCATTGAAATGTAATGCGTTTCATTGCATCATTATAGACGGGTGGTGGCAAGCTCTATTTACATGTTGTGTGCCATTTGGCTAATCATGTCGGCTAAGCATAAATGATTGTTGTTGGTTGGATCCATGGTTATATCATGTGTTATGGTAGTGGCACAAGCAAGCTAGTAGACACACACTCATTATACTCTTCCCTTGCACCAGATTACTTTCTGATTGAACCCATTCAATCCGGGAACGCATCTGTGTCATTATAGATTTCTTTGGCTATTAAAAAATAGCAGATCTACAAGCTCATAGCGCAGAGTGCCGCGCTATGAGCTTGTAGATCTGCTATTTTTGAAAAAACGTGAAAATGTGTGCAAATCTTTGAATACCGGTATATATTTTTTTAAAGAGAACATTTTTTACTAAAATCTTTGCTTCGGGGTGGGGGGGCTTCCATTATAGCCTGCTAACTTTCCAGGAATAGAAAGCCTCTATAAAGTTTCTATTAGCTTCGAGTCCCCATTGATGATGTCATTGGTAGGCGGGTGTCTGAACTGTCCACAGACCTCCTCTGTGACACAGACTGAGTTGACAAAAATGGTGCCATATTTTCATGAGTATTAGTGAGGACCTATTACATGAAGACGGGTTGAAAATGGGTGAAGTCGTCCTCTAATAGATAAAAATAAGTCGACAAACCAAAAAAACATGAATTTATACAACACTGATGATGGTGCTAAATACTTGTGTGTCTCTGTGTCCGTGGTGCAGAATGTGACAGCGTGTGTCTGGAGCCGGACAGTCTGACTCACAGTGCCGGGGCCGACCTGGAGGCGGGGGTGCAGTTCTCCATCTGGGTGGCCTTCTACGAGATCTACAACGAGTTCCTGTACGACCTGCTGGAGGCCCCGCCATCCCTGCCCACCAAGAAACGAGCCACGCTGCGGCTGAGCGAGGACAAACAGGGAAACCCCTACGTGAAGGGTAACGCCTCTAACTACTCATTGTTCTATCTGAACCAGGGCTGATTTCGTTGACTAAAACTATGACTAAAAATGTCTGACTACCTTTTTTTTTACTGACAAAAACGAAATAAAAACTAAGCTATGATGACTAAGACTAAATATACTGACAATTTCGTCAACAAATAAAAACTAAAATGTTTATGAGGGACTAGTGGAGAAGAGATCCAGTAGAACTAAAAGACAAGTCATCATGGGTGCGTGCGGGTGTCACAGACCGAAAATAGTTGATCTACAAGCGCACAATGCGTCGAGCTTGTAGATCAGCTATTTTCGGCATGCAACTAAGTAAAAATCATTGCCATTCCGTCGACTAAATCAACTGTATATTTAGTCGATTAAAAATAGACTAAAAGTAAAACATTTCAGGTGACTAAAATATGACTAAAACTAAACAGAATTTTATTCAAAAGACTGACAAAAAATCTAAATCAAAATGTGCTGTCAAAATCAACACTGATCTGAACCAGGGCTGCAACAGTTAATCGATTATCGAAATCATTGATCATCGATCATTTAATAAAATTATTAAATCTATTTTCAATTTTTTTTTGCCTGACACTGTTGTGCGACAAAGAATAGAATGGGGCTTAATAATAAAGGCTTAATCCATTAGTTGAAATTGTTTTACTTTATTTTGGTGCATAACTCTAATGATGTCGCTGTCTACTGTTACTTTCTCTAGATCTGACCTGGGTCCAGGTGCGCAGTGCAGAGGAGGCCTGGAAGGTGCTGAAGGCCGGCCGCCACAACCAGAGCTTTGCCAGCACTCACCTCAACAGCAACTCCAGCCGCAGGTTAGAACCACAGCTTTTGACCAAAGGAAAAAAAATAGTTTACACATCCACTAGAATCCACTAGAAATGCCTAAAAACACAATTAAATCGTTCATCGCAATTATTTGTGTGTCAATTAATCGTCAGCTTAAATTTGTAATCGTGATAGCCCTACACTTGCCTTAGTATGGTTATTTTTCCTGGGGTCCGTCTTCATCATTCATGCCACATTTTTGCAGACTCCATTTCTTTTTAGAGAGAGAGCTTTACCAGTACTCACCTCAGCAGTAACTCGAGTTGTAGGAAGAGGCGCAACACAATAGTAAATAAAAACCCAGGACTGTGGTGGAGTGTTAACAAAAAAACAATGTTGTGAAAGTTATTACACAACATAATGATGTATTAGTATATTATTGACCTTATATTTTCCTTACCTACCACTGTACATGAATTAGAAGCCATTGTATGAGAGGGTGCAGGTTGTTATTTGGCGGTTGGTTACGTGGGTGGTTGTTTATTATCTATGTTGTTCTTCTGCTCTTCAGTCACAGCATTTTCTCCCTCCGTGTGCTGCACGTCCATCCAGAGGCTGAGCAGGGACAGGCCACACGCATCAGCGAGTAAGTGATGATCATACGTTGTTTTTAAGCCTGATAAAATATACTCTGCCGTACATTACACATTGCCTTTCAGGAGCTCAACCCTTTAAGACCAGGAAAGCATTATTTGTGTCATTTTAAGATTTCTTTGCCTATAGCAGATCTACAAGCTCATAGCGCGGCACCGAGTACCGCGCTATGAGATTGTAGATCTTTTGGAAAAATCAATCAATCAATGTGAGGAAATCTTTGAATACATATATATATTTTTTAACTCAAACATTTGTGACTCAAATCTTTGCTTCTGGGGATTCTACAAATGTCTTCTAAATCCTAACAGTTTTTTGAAAAAAACGTATGTTGCTGTAAGTGGTTCTCAAACTTTTTCATGTCAAGGACAACCCAAAATGATATGTATTTGGCCGTGGACCCGTGGATCTGATTTTTTTTAAATAGCAGATCTACAAGCTCATAGCGCAGCACTCGGTGCCGTGCTATGAGCTTGTAGATCTGCTATTTTTGAATAGCCAAAGAAATCTTAAAATGACACCGATGTGACCCGGTCACTGCACAACAAGAATAAAGCACAGGATGAATGAAGAAAAGACCTAGTTTGGAAGTTAAATTAACGAATGCACCCTTCAAATGACTGCCAAGTTTGCCAACACTCTCCTGCCTGTCACCTTGCAGACTGAGTGTGTGTGACCTGGCCGGTTCAGAGCGCTGTAAAGACCAGCGCAGCGGGGAGAGGATGAAAGAGGCCACCAACATCAACACCTCCCTCCACACGTTGGGACGCTGTATCGCAGCTCTGAGACACAACCAGAGCAACAGGTAAAACGCTTTAACACATCATTCATGGCATGGTGTGTCAAACCACTTCTGGAGGTGGCACGAAAATAGCCAATCTACAAGCTCACGGTGCGTTGCAGTGAAATGCGTTGAGAGCTTGTAAGATTTCTGGGGCCGACACTGCTAAGTATAAGGAGAAAGTATATTTTGACATCTTTTATTGACAATGACATATAAATATATGTACAATGGGCGGCAGTGGCTCAGGGGTAGAGTGGTCGGTAGAGCGGCCGGATGGAAGCCGCGAGGTTTCCAGTTCGATCCCGGGCTCCCCCAGAGCTAGTGTCGGAGTGTCCTTGAGCAAGACACTGAACCCCTAATTGCTCCCTGATGAGCAGATTGGTGCCTTGCATGGTTTCCTCCGCCATCGGTGTATGAATGTGTGTGTGAATGTAATGCACAATCTATGTAAAGCTCTTTGGATAAAAGCGCTATATAAATGCACCATTTACCATTTTATAAAGCAGGCAGTGGCGATTCTATAAGCTTATATAGCTTATATATGTCCACATATATGCCACACATATGGTGATATATGTACATACATATATGTAGAGACATACAGTATCAGGTGGCCAATTTCTAATATGTCACATGTATGATAAACATATGTTGCATATATAAAAAACATATATGTTCATATATTTCCTTTGCCCCCCCCCCCCCGCTGGCAGAGACAAAAACCGCCTATGAAAGCAGGCTTTATGTCTCATCATCACTTGATTACAAATGAATGTAATGAAAAACCAAGACAGTCAGACTTATTTTGTTAACCTTCTCTTCAGGTCCAGACCCGCACAGCTGGTGCCGTTCAGGGACAGCAAGCTGACGCGCGTCCTGCAGGGCTTCTTCTGCGGCCGGGGCACCTCCTGTATGGTGGTCAACATCAACCCCTGCTCCACCATCTACGACGAGACCCTCCAGGCTCTCAAGTTCTCCGCCATCGCCACCCAGGTACTACAAATCCCACCACACCCCCCCCCCCCCCTCGCTTTGGTTCTGTGGTAGTGGTGGGAAAAAACGTTCATTTCAGTGAATGAACGATTGAATTCACGGTAACGATCCGTTCAAATGATTCGTTCATGTCTTAACAGCCTGCCCTCCCGTCCTGTGTACAGGGGGAGGGGGCATGAACAAAAGCATGAACAGCTTCAGGAAGTGAACGGGTTTACTTTGTTCACGTTCATGCCAAAGAACTAGTTCTTTTGAACGAATCGATCATGAACGACCCATCACTATTCTGTAGGACACTGGTTCTCAAACCATTTAATTTCAAGGACCTCCCCTGGTTTATATGCATTATTAGGCCACGGGACCCCCATTGAATACGTTTTTAATCTCCTGGACCCAAATCTACACTGTAAAATCCTCAGCGTTAACTTTACAAATGGAACCAAATGTCCATTTGGTTCCTAACTACCGGTATCAATCATTTATCTGAGGGACCCCTTAGGACACCCTGAACCCCACGTTGAGAGCCACTGCTGTAGGACTTAAACACCTTTATTTTGTATCACAACTGTAATTGGAATTACGTATTTTTAAAATATAAATTCATATTGCTTTTTTGTGTGCAATTCACCAATATTACGCAACGATGAAGCGCACATGAATGAATGAGGAAACTCATAAGTATAACGGCTATAGTTATGAATAGTTTGATGCAAGATATTCACCAACGGATATCCGTATTGTTTATTCTTCACTCTAATGGTGTGTAAGCATGTCTATGTGTGTAAGTAGGTGCAGAAATTGGTAGGTACCTGACGATTCAATTCGATTCCGAGGGCTACGATTCAATTAAATTTCGATATTTGCGATTAATTTACTTCCATTATCTTTTATTGATAATAAAAACTAATGGAAGAGATGTGTCACTGTCAGCTGGAAGGTTATATTTGCCAACATCAACAATTGCAGAAAACCAACAAACCAACTTTTTTGTAAAATAATACTGACTTATAACAAAGGCTTCTCAATATTCTGATAACCAACCAAAATATGGCTGCTGCTCTGTGCAATTAGCGATATGAAAAAATAGATACAAAAATTGCAGATGTATAATCCCGGATCCCAAGCACTGGTGTAAGGAAATTAAAGCCTGAAGGAAAAAGAATACCTTTGTGATAATAATGTGACAATATTTGATTATGATGATGCACAAGATTGAATCCGCGTGATTTCGATGAAATATTTCATACACATACGGGTGAGTAGGTTCAAACTGACTGATTTGGTGTTTTGTTTTGTGTTTTTTAATGTCAGCTGGTCCACGGGCCGTCTACAAAGAGCAGAGTGGCCTACATCCTGTCCCTCCTGAACGAACCCGCCTCCACCCTCAACGCCTCTGCCCTGGAGGAAGAGGAGGTGGAGGAGGAAGAGGAGAACGGTGATGAAGAGGAAGAAGAAGACGTCACCATGTTAAATACTCGGGTATGCATGCATGCTCATCATGGATTTATTTGTTGCCTCGTGTAGGGTTTGGGTTTCTGTCTGTAAAGTATCACAAGCTACTTGGGTGGTCTTGCGTAGTGTCTGACGTAGCCAGACGACCAGAGATCTCCGCCTACTGATTAGTGCTGTCAAAACTGGCCAAAAATGACATTAGAACAGGGGTCTTCAATTTTTTTCAGGCCAAGGACCCCCTAGCTGAGAGAGGGATGAAGCAGGGACCCCCTCTATATTGTATAAAGTTGTGTCATTTTTTCTTTTTTTTTTGGTCTGCTTGGTCCCTGTACACCTATACCTCTTTGCCAAAAATAGCAGATCTACAAGGTACAAGCTCAAGGCGTTTTTGGCTAAGGTTCTCCTCAGAAATGGGATGCTAGGGTTCAAGTGGTTAATTTAAAAAATAATTCTATCACACAAAGATTTGGCGGCCCCCCTGTAGTAACTCTGAGGACCCCCTAGGGGTCACGGACCCCCTGTTGAAAACCCCTGCGTTGGAATATTCCTTATAAAATAAACAACCCACTTAATTATCGAACAGATCTACTTTCTATATAAAATATTGTATAAAACGTCAAGACCGCAGACCACTTTCTCTCTTTGAGCTGGGGTTGGTGCTGAGCAATATGCTCTCATGCTAGATCAAATGTAGATATATAAAAAGCAGGAATCAACAGGAATCATCATTCTATAGCCTATTTTTTGTAAGGTTAGGTGATATAACGGTTAACCCAGTGTAAGTGATATGAAGTGTGTGAAACTGGCATCCGGCTCGTGCATTTATCATCCCGCTAACTTCCAGCATTACGTGTTAACTGTGCTTCAGATGCTCCTGGAGGCCATCGATGTCTTGAAACGAGAGGTCTGGCGCCAGCGGGCGGAGAAGGAGCTCCTGGAGGCCAGGGTGAGGGAGGAGGTGGTGGAAGAAACCATGGAGTTGATCAACACTATGCAGGTCGAATTCAGGTACATACATACAACCAGCAGTGAAAATACACACTTACACAGTGTTAATTTAACTCTGAGAGACGAGTGTTATCATGGCAGATATGATAATACTACAGTGTTAATTTTGACAGCAAATTCTGATGTAGTCTTAGTCTTTTGAATAACACACCATTTAGTTTTAGTCCTATTTTAGTCTTCTGAAATTGTTTAGTCTTAGTCGACTAAATATCAAAATCTTAGTCTTTTAGTCTTAGTCTTAGTCAACAAAATGAACACTGTAATACTACACTGTTTTGTCCGTGAGTATAGTTATGCCTCCTATAAGTTAATACTAAGAGGACATCTGGTCACTATGCAGATATATTTACAAACTCACAGTTTAGTAAGCATTAAGCAAACCATGTTCTCACCTGTTGGTATGTCAGAGTAGCTATTTGTCTATCTAGCATGTAGTCTATCTAGTCATGTAGAAAGAGGTATGTATGGATCTATTTGTGTTCCGACATTCGGGAGGCTGAATTTGCTTGTGGTGGTCTACGAGAGCTCTCGAATTTTGTTAAATAAATCCATTGATTCATTCCACTCTACCCTTGTGGGAATACAATTTTTTTTACAAGTCATACCAAAGTAAGGTATACTTTAATTCCTGCCACAACAGTGTACAAATGTAACCCGTAAGGGTCCATTTGGTTACACCCCTCAGAGTTGAGGGCCGTTCTCACGAAGCACTATAACTTTAATTATAACTATATGCCATTGTCTTTGCTATAGTTGTGGTGTGTCATCCACTTGAGTTAGAACAATTTTAAAAACAATGTCTTTATGGTTCTAGTGCTTGGTGAGAACGGCCCTTTATACAGTCCGCATGGGTCTATTTATTTATTTTCTATGACTTGCGGGAAGTTAACGGTGACATTTTTCACCTCCCATAGTGAACGCCTGGAGCTGGAAAGAGACATGCTGGAGGAGAGGTTTGAGGCCAGGATCGAAAATCTGAAGAAAAACCTTAAAGAATACTACAGTGAACAGCTGGAGGTAAGAGCCACTGCACCCGCACTGCCCTTAACCAGCCTAGTGCTCACACACATACCCTCACCCATGAACACAAGACCCGCCATACTGCCATTAACCAGCCTGCTCATCGCGTTCACACACACACACACACACACAAAATAATGCCCTACTTCCACCTGACAGAGAGAACACGTCAGAAAAAATTAAATAGGGTTAAAGACACGTGGTTAAACTGCGCCGACCTCATTTTGCTGGGGGACCCCCTGGAACCCCACTCAAGAACCCTTGAGGGTCCCCGCCCCAGACCTCACTTTGAGAACCACTGGCTTCAGTCACTCCCATCACCAGTAGGGACATGAGCTGTTAAGTTATTCATGTTGTTGAACTCTCCTCTCCTCTTCTCTCCTCTTCTCTCCTAGGAGCGCGATGAGGAGATCAACGAGCTGACCGCCACGCTGGAGAAAAAGAA
The DNA here is from genome assembly GCF_963280865.1 of Gymnoscopelus braueri. Classification (NCBI taxonomy): domain Eukaryota; kingdom Metazoa; phylum Chordata; class Actinopteri; order Myctophiformes; family Myctophidae; genus Gymnoscopelus; species Gymnoscopelus braueri. The sequence goes on from NC_137609.1 coordinate 6,605,380, forward strand.
AGAACCCGACGAGAAAGCCGAAAAGAAGGACGACTCGCTGCTCATGCCTCCTCCCATGGAGCCCGAGGCTCTGCCCGTCCTGAGGCGCTCTCAGCGCAGCATGGCCAGGAACACGGTGGAGGTGGCGAGCGTGCAAGTCGAGCTCACCCAATGCCGCGCCGAGTTGATGTTCAAAACGCAAGGTGTGCACTTTTAAACTTTTTTTCTTTTTTTCGGGCCTTTTTTTTGCCTTTATTTGATAGTATACAGTAGACTGACAGGAGATGGGGAGTGACACACAGCAAAGGTCTCAAACCCGCACTAGCAGCCTAGGTGCCCTGACCGCTACGCCAGCCGATTGGGCCAAACTTATTAAACTTTTACCGTAATATTCTGTACCATCTATTAATGCCATAATAATGTGTTCCAGCCTTCAATCTGTATATATATATTGTGATAAAAGAAGGTTAGCCAATGGAATACAACCACCGTAACCCATTCAATCCAGAAACGCATCTCTGTCATTTTAGATTTCTTTGGCTATCAAAGATAGCAGATCTACAAGCTCATAGCGCTATGAGCTTGTAGATCTGCTTTTTTTTTAAATCTTTTAATATATATTTTTTAAAGCGAACATTTGTCAAATATGTTGTTCCAGGGACCTCCAGAAGCAAAGATTTGAGTTACAAAAGTTCGCTTAAAAATATATATTTTCAAAGATTCGCACAAATCTTCATGATTTTTCTAAAGAATTGCAGATCTACAAGCTCGTGGCGGGGCACTCTGAGCTTGTAGATCTGCTATTTTTTGAATAGTCAAAAACATAAAACAATGGTTATAGCTAGAAAAAAAAATAACACAGATGCGTTCCCGGATTAAATGGGTTATACTTACATAATATTCTGTACCATATATTAATGCCATAATAATGTGTTCCAGCCTTAAATTTATACTAACACATTTTCACCACAATCTGTATACGGTATATATTGTGATAAAAGAAGGTTAGCCAATGCAATACAACCACCTTAAGGACTACTAACCATTATGTGTCTCCTGCACCCTAAAGGCGGTTGCACACCGGCGAATATGCGAATATACGCAAAATTCGGACTCGTTCCGAATAATTAAAAGACGCTTTTTTGCTTCGCTTTTTCGCTCCATGTAAGCTTGCATTGACTTTAAGGTTTTTTTAAAAAAACGTATTATTCGCATGAAAAAAATCGCCCCGGTGTGTAAGGACCCTAACCCTCTGTACCTAGTGGACCTCAGTCTTACCTACTTCACATAGAAACAGAGCTGCTACCTTTTTAAACACATTTGAAATCTGAGACCATTTTAAATAGTTTTGGGGAAAAAATGCTGCTAATTGTCCCAAAATTGACAGAAAACTCCTGAAAGATTGCTGCTATTTGTTTCAAAAAGCTTTATACCCTTGCCCAACATGTATATAATAACGTTGCAATGTGACATAGCTCTGTTTACATAATGCTGTACCCCCTCCAACTGTACATACTGTCCCATAGTTTTTTTCTTAAATTGCTTTATTATGTTTTGACACCTGCTTTGGCAATGTAAACGTTTGTTTTCTCATGCCAATAAAGCTCCATTGAATTGAATACTCGTAAGTTGTACGACAAATAGTGAAAACAGCCAGTCTAACAAGCTTGACATTTTTGGATGATTTCTGAAACGTTTCCGCTACAATGACAGGGGATATAGATGCCAGCTTGTCAAGAGGTTAATTACATAATTATCTAGTTTCCTTCATTGAGTTGTATTCATCAGTACATGATGAGTGTTCTCTAGATGTCAGATTATGGGGAGGTGAACAGTGTTTTATTGAAATGTCTCCACAGAGATGAGGAAGCTGGAGGTGCAGCTGACGGTACCGGGCCCGACGGGAACCCTCACCAACACCACTGATCGCAAGCTGAAGAGCTGCCAACGGGTTAGAACAACAACCGCTTTTTCCATAACACTTTTTGACCTGTCATACTGTACAACAGTTAATTGAACTAATTCATTTTGGAACTAATTGAAATATTGATTTTGGAGAGCGCTCGGCTAGAAAAAAGTTTTTTTTTTAAAGAGCCTAGTTTTAATTTTTATTTCAGTTAAAGCTGCACTATGTAACTTTCCTCTTCTACCCCGGATTTGAACCCGGTTTCCTGCACAAGTGCTGAACTGTTTACCATTGAGTCTATTAGAGCCTGCCTGCTTGCTCAGGGGAGACATTTAAATTGAATTGAAATTTGTGTCAGATCCTGTGTCTAGGTGAGACATGACCTTTGACCCAAGTTATATTGTATTAACACATTGGGTGCCAGAGGTTTATTAAAATATTATACGTTGAGTGCCAGCATTTCTTCCATCCACTTGCGTTATACATTTCGTGCTGTGAGAAGCCCCGACGCGGAAATGCATGTAAACAAAGCGTGCGTGCGAGACGGCGGAGGGTCCCGACTAACGCCTAGAACAATAATATTTCCAACGCGACCCTCCATTGCAGCGTGATCGCCGATCGAAAACGGCTCGTTTCCACCACATTAAAAAGAAATGGAGATATTAAGCTTTTAATCAAGGAGATAACATTGAAAACGCCGACCGGAAGGATTTTTGACATGGAGCCTCATCCAGCCTCTTCTTCTCAGAAACTGCTTGGGTGATGTCAAAGTTTCGTTTTAGCGCCCCACGTGGCCCACATGTATAAAAATAGAATTGGGTCAAAAACGGTCCGGACCGTTTTCGGGACTTCTCGTTTGGACCCTCAAAAACGGTCCGGACCGTTTTTGGCATTCAATGTGTTAACATACTCTACCACACAAATTGGACAAAATTACATTTTATTCATTAAAGAAAAGTTACATAGTGCTGCTTTAACTCAAATGTTTTGTAAATGTTTGTTGGTTATTTGTTTAGTTTTAGTTCACTATAATAATAACCTTGCTCCTCCTAACTGGACTTGTCCTCCGTCGACAGAACCTGCGTCAGCTGCGAGTGGACCTGCAGAGGATGGGCACCACCCTGCAGTCCAGTGAGAGAGCCTGCTGCCGCAACACTGGAGGAGAGCGGCTCCGTCGGAACCTGGCCGCTGCAGACGAAACGCTGGCCAAACAGGTACCACTGTCTCTATGCTGTCTGTCTGTCTGCACACATGAGCTGAGCTGCCATGTACACTTCACTAAAGTGGTTCCCAAACATTTTCCACGTCGAGGACCCCCAAATTAATAAACATTTGGCTGCGGACCCCTATCAGAAGATATTTTGTGTTTGGGACCCCCAGAAGAAAAGATTTGTGTGAAGAAATTCAGCTTGCACATCTCCTATTTTGAATAGCCAAAGTATAAAAAAATTATAAATTGGTAAAATAATTGTGATGCTATTTGAACAAATTTTGCTTGGGACCCCACTTTGAGAACCACTCCACTAAATCAGTGGTTCCTAAACCTTTTTAACTTGAGACCCAAAAGAGAAATTGTATGCATGTTCCTGACCCAAACTAGTGAAAATGGCTGATCTACAACCTCACAACATAACCAGGGCTCCAGGCTGCACCCATTTGTGGGCACACATCATGCACCCAAGAATCTGTCCAGTGCAACTAAACAATATCATTGGTCCCACCAGTGTGCCTTATTTAGCAGGTCTGTCCATGTGTATGTATGTGCAGTATGTGTGGGTGCACAGAAATTATATCGTTGCTGACAGGCAGAAACCTCTTATCGCCCTATTTTAAGTTGTTAATTAATTTTTTTGTAAATTAACGCTCTACTTTGTCATACTACATTGGCACACAAAAGTAGCAAAAAAAATAAAATAAGCTGATCCACAAGCTCAAAACGCTTCACACTGAAGCATTTTTGAGCTTGTAGAATCCTGAAAATTAACAGTTTTGGACACTTTTGGTTTCCACCCGACGGCGTCGATTTGCTGGTGCATCTATATGAAAGAAGCTATAGGCTCACCCGCGTAACACAATTAAAAGTTAGTCTGGAGCCCTGGATACATAGTTTCACCATGGCAAAATATCAACACATCATGATGGATAATAATAGTGAAGATAGAGATGAGGTGATGAGTTGAACTCCATTTACAATGAAGGGTTTTAGCAGAGCGACTTACAGTAAGCATTAAGCAAGGCAAACACATACATCAAATGCATAGAGACAGTGTAGTGCGAGGCGTTGTGAGCTTGTAGATCTGCTATTTTTGGCTACAGTTCTCAGAAGTAGTTAAGGTAAAAAAAACTTATCACACAAAGATTTGGCAGACCCCCTTTAGTAACTCTGAGGACCCCCTAGGGGTCCCGGACCCCCTGTTGAAGACCCCTTGTCTAAAGTAAACAGTATAATATCAAAAAATAAATGATCTGTACATTGAAACTATAGGAAGCAAGGTCAAATGGACCTGGCATCTGTTTACATCTTAACTCTAATGGTGCGTTCACACGGGCCACATACAAAGATACATAAATACTAGGCCCGTAACGATACAGTAACTGCATCGATGCATCGTTTTGAATTTTCAACGATCTACTATATCGATATGCAAACAGCTAAATATCGTATCGTTTGACTTTGAATCGTATCGAATCGTTTTGCAATGCAAATAATCGTATCGAATCGTTCTGCAATGCAAATAATCAATTATATCAATACTAAGTACTTTTAAGAAGAAGAAAAGAGAAAGAGGGGTTTATATCCAGTATCCAGGTATTTATTTTTCACACAGAATTTTTGGGTAAATAAATAGTTACTATATCGATTTTAAATCATTGAATCGAATCGTATCGTTCTAAATTAACCCGTCCTGTATCGTTCATGTATCGTATCGACTAAATCGCTGAATCGAAACGTATCGTATCGTTCTAAATTAACCTGTATCGTTCATGTATCGTATCGACAACCAAGTATCGTGATACGTATCGAATCGTTGTTAAAACGTATTGTTACACCCCTAATAAATACACTGCATCTTTGTTGCTGTGTCGCTTTGTATCTGTGTTGCTCAACATGGTCGCTGACGTCATCTTCATCATCATTATCGGAGCTACAGTTGTTGTTTTGTATCTTTGAATCTGGAAGTTCAGCTCAACTTGAATTTGTAGCTTTGTATCTTTGTTGCTAGAGCTACAGCTACAAACGTTGGATGTATGTTTGTATCTTTATGTCGCTGGCTTCCATTGAAAATGAATGGTAGCATGTATCTTTTTATCTGCCCGTGTGAACGCACCAAAAGCCTAGTCTCATGTTGCCATAAATAGCCATTGCTTTTTAACTTCTCCTTCTCTCCCACCTCTCTATCTCTCCCTTCGCTCAGTCTGCCTCCCTGTTCATCTCCTCCGCTCTGTGTCGTGTTTTAACTCTGAACCCGGATGCTTCCACATCCGCGGTGGTGGGCGGGGCCAGCTGCATCTGACCTCCTCCCCGCTCGCTTGCTACCTCTGCCTCCATTTCACTCCTCCTTTCAGCCAATCATTCACTTCCATTCCACTCCCCCTTTCACCCAATCATTCACTTCCTCTCTAGAGCCAGACTGAGATATATCAGCCGATCTATCGGCCATTATTTGACTTTGTTGACGACGTCGGTATATCGGCAATTATGCAGCCGATTTCTTTGAACCACTTCTGGTGTCTCTATTTTGGGCATGTCAGGCGAACATGTTCAAAGAATTGAATAGCAGATCAACAAGCTCACAATGTGTTACAATGTGAGCTTGTAGATTTCTTTACTTATTTTTTTTTTATGGGGCTTAAGTGGTAAAATATTTGTTCTCAATACCTTTTGTATTTAATATACCGGTATATATTTTTGCTTAGAAGTTATATGTTCTCAAATAGAAACTTAAATCAAATCGTAGTTTTTCAAATTGCACTTTTGACACTTTTGAAATATCAGCCAGAACGTCAGTAATCAGTGGTCTAGGACTCTGTTGTTCTCACAAATCTGGTATAGTCGGGCTCAATTTCACTTCCTCTCACTGCCTGTCCACCTTATCCACTGCCCCCCCCCCTCCCTGTCCATCTTATCCACTGCCCCCCCCCCTCTCCCCCAACACTGATTGCTCAACTAACCGTGTGGGCCGGCTCCTTCCCAGGACCAGATCCTCGTGGAGCTCCAGAACAGCCTGCAGCTGGTCAAGGCCGACCTGCGTCGTCAGGCCGACACCCTAACCCAGATGCAGGCCTCCGCCGCCTCCTCCTGCTCGGACCTGGCCGGCGGCCGCTACTGCAAGAAGAGGGTCTGCGCCGGCGCCAACTGCGAGAACCAGCCCCCGGCGGAGAAGCGGCCTTTTCTCCACGGCCTCCTCCCTCAGAGTCTGCGCACACCCACGCGCAAATGCAACCCCATGCATGCTCACGACGACGCCAGCAACCTCACGCCGTCCTCGCGCATTTTGCGCTCCCGCCAACCGTCCCCGCTGGTAAACAGCCCCGCCTTCACGACCCCGCGCGGCCGCAAGTACTGACTCTGTTAACCCATAAAGACCGGGAACGCATCAGTGCCATTTTTAGATTTCTTTGGCTATTAAAAAATAGCAGATCTACAAGCTCGTAGCGCGGCACCGAGTGCCGCGCTATGAGCTTGTATATCTGCTATTTTTGAAAAAGAATAAGTCGTGAAAATGTGTGTAAATCTTTGGATATAAGTATATATAAATTTTTCACTAAAATCTTTGCTTCTGGGGGTTCCTGGAACGAAATATTTTGAGATGGGGGGGTCTGCGGACAAATACATATCATCTTGGGAGGTCCTTGACAAAGTTTGAGAACCACTGATATTATAGCAACATACGTTTTGTTTTTTTTCCAAAAAACTGTTTGGATTTAGAAGCCATTTGTAGAATCTCCAGAAGCAGAAGACTTGCACGAATTTTCATGATTTTTCTAAAATAGCTGATCTATAAGCTCTTAGCGCGACACTCGTTGTCGCTCTATGAGCTTGTATATCTGCTATTTTTGAATAGCCAAAGAAATCTTAAAATGACAGAGATACGTTCCCGACCCGGGAATGCATAAAGGGTTAATGCAGTCTTGATCACGTATTGTCGTTGGTGCTTTTTCTGAATGTACATACATATATATATTTGCATGTCTGTATCGTGCAAGTATCATTGCACAATGTTTCTGCTGTTAATCTCCAAATGGCTTAGAAAAAACAAAACAATGCTATGCTTTAAAATGGAGATTAAGGCATTGTTTGGTTCAAATCTCTGGTTGATTGGGAAACTTGAGTGCTTGAGTGCATGCAGTGTGTTTACTTTACTGTAAAGAAGTGTTTTTAGTTTTTTTTTAAGTTTTTGATAACTTTTATATTTTTTATGCATGATTAAAGGTTGCCTACTGGTTATTCTACTGTTAATTGTAGTTCTTGCATAATTTGTTTGCATAATAAAACATTGGTATTCAAATACGGCACTTCCTGTTCATTACTCATCTCACTTTGACCCCAGAGGCATGCATGAAAAAATGAAAAATGTCAAGGTTGCATCAGGATTTGATTTTGAGGCTGACAAGATGACAAGACATTGCATTGTTATAGGTTTTTCTTTTTATTTAATAGACACAAGTGACGATTCATAATGAAAACAATTTATTTAAGATTGTTTTTACCTTACGTTTCTACTGAGGTGAGATGATTACCTGAGCTCTAACCCCATGAATGTTGAGAAATATGATGCTGGCTAGAATGCTGCTGCTGCTACACCTTTTAATAACATATAGGATATAGGTTATAGGATTTAGAAAGCATTTGTAGAATCAGCCTCAGATCTTAATGGTTTAAAAGAAAAAAAACATGTTACATGCTTTTCAGGGAAACTGCAAGGATATAAACTAATAAAGTCATGTGACTTATTTCCATTGTGGTCCTTGGTCTGAGACAAACAAAAGCTTGGTTCCTGTGGTTGAGAAATAATGATGTCACTATGACCAACCCAGTGAATTTTGGAATTTCTATCACTAATTATCTTTGCAGATCAAATTAGGGTAAATGTTCTATGATTTATTTTCTCCCCCTCGTCTCTGTGTTGATGCCATTTGACCTGTCATAAGGGACAGTCTGACACACTGTTGGAGGCAGGACTTGAACCTCAAACCTCCTGCTTACCAGGCAGTCACTCTACCCATTGAGCTGAGGTTGCCCTACTTCAAGTAGTAGTTTTAGTGCCAGTGCACTATTAAAAAAATACAAATCTTATGGGGGGCCCCCCATAAGAAAGATTTGTATTTAAAACTTAAAAAATGTGCCTTGCCGGCCTGTGAACCAGAATGTTATAGGTTTGATTCCTATCCCTGACATTGTGTGAAAGTATCGACACATTTGGAAAAATAATATATATATTATTTTTAAGTATTAAATATAAATCTTTCTCATGGGGGGCCCTGACACTACATCGTTTCACATGGGGGCCTTGACCTCAAAATGTTTTATATCCACAACTATCATAGAAACAGCTGTAGGTGAATGGATAGAGTGGCTGCATAGTAAGCCGAAGGCTACAGGTTCAAGACCCGATTGCTGCAGTATGATCCTGAGCAAGACATACGCCATTGCAATTATTTGGTAATACTACTACTGGTACTTTTACTTGTAACAAAGTATTTCTACATTGTGTGCTACTATTTACTTAAGTACACAATGTGACTACCTTTTTCACCACCGCTAGTAATAACAGAGAAACAATATAAATATTGTATGAAAACAAGAAATTGTTGTTCCTATAAAGAAACAATGTGGGCTCTCTTTAAAGCCAAAAAATGTAGTTATAAAAAGTGCAAATTCAGTTTGACTCTGCATCTGTCAAACTGAATCTGCATCTGCAACACAAAGAGAGACATCAAAATGTGACATTCGGAATCACTTCCACGATACAAACTAGGCACACAAGGGAGCAAAATACCGTTCTCCGCAACTCATGGTGCTTGTCATATTTAATAGTATGTTAGTATGTGATTTCGGACAAGGCCTACAAAATAGCCAGAATGTAGTATGCATCTCACATACTAATAAGTAGCTACTTAGATTTCGAACATACAAAAAAGTAATTTGGCATATTCCGAAATCACATACTAACATACTAGTATGTTAGTATGTGATTTTGTACAGGGCTGGACATCAACTAGTGAATGAAGTCTCGTGAAAATGTCTGACCATTTATGGGTTATGCAGTAAGTAAGTTATCACGAAAGTAAACTATCTTGCATTAGGACAAGCCTAATATTTGATTATTTCTGATACTATGTGTCAGTATCCTGGTATCCTGATTATCAGAATGGAAGCTACAGAAGCAGTCCAACCACAACAAATTAGGGCACTCGATTTCTTTACAAAAACTTTATTCACATCTTTAAATTGAATGGGGTTGACACTCATGGAGTTTCAATGTCCTTACCGAGTTCCACTCAATTCAAAGCAAAACTTTACAAATGTACAATATTACAAAAATGTGCAATACTTCAAATTCAATACATGTTCATGCAACTAGATAACACTCAAACAGTTGACAGGAGTTTCTTAGACTGCCTTATTTTCATTAAGGCAGTCCAGTTCCTTTAGTGATGTGAAGATCCTCATTCTCTGCAAAAAACCCACAAATCCTTACAAGGACTGACAATATTATTAAACAATATGTATGAGAAAAGGCCAGTAATGGTATCCAAAGGTCTTACTGGACACATTGCCAAGGTGAAAACCACTGCCAGGATCTGTCTCTTGACATGCAATTGCCAATCGTAAATCTGCTGCAAATAGACAAAAGGAAAATGGTACAAATTGCATGGCAATTTTATTTTTATTTTGTTTTCCAGAGGAGCCGCAAAGCTTGTTTCCAGTAACCACAACGGGCGCTCCCATGCGGCCCGGGGCAGCAGTGTGCGTCTTAATTTATTCTCCAAAAATATCCGATCAACAAGCTCACAACGCGCCGTGTCTGCAGCACATTGTGAACTTGTAGATCTGATATTTTCTTCACACAAACACTGGCATACAACAGAGTAAAAAACAAAACAAAACGGGGCTTCAGGGTGTGAAAGAGGAGGTTGAGAACAGACAGCCTCCTCACTGGGGATCTCATCTTAAACAAGCTCAGTGCTTAATGAGTCTCCCAGTTTAGTAGACCTTGTATTGTGAATTTGTACTTCCATGTACTGATGTTCTCATGTCTTACTAAATAAAGTACATCAATCAATCAAACTGGTGTGTTGTCAGGGTGTGAAAGAGGAGAGGTTGAGACTGGTGTGTTGTTGTTGTCAGGGTGTGAAAGAGGAGAGGTTGAGAGCAGACAGCCTCCTCACTGGTGTGTTGTTGTTGTTGTCAGGGTGTGAAAGCGGAGAGGTTGAGAGGAGACAGCCTCCTCACAGGTGTGTTGTTGGACAGCGGCGCAAACAGCTCAGCCGACGGCGTCTCCACCTGATCTCTGACCTGAGAGATCTGCCTGAGCAGAGCCTTGCCCTCCTCACGAGCCTGCACAAAAAAAACACAAAGAGAGACATCAAAACTCATCAAGCAACTCATGGTGCTTGTCACATTTAAAAACAACAGGCACATTAAATCATTGGTAAAAAAATATATTTTTTAAAGAAAGTGCTATTCAAAAGTGCTATTCATCTCTCAAGATGTTGGTTTTGGGGGCAGTACAGTATATGGCGAGCGTTCAGGGTTCTGATGGTTTGGGGGAAGAAACTGAAAATTGAGTTTTGTATTCGTTTTTTTTCTCTAATCTAGCTAATTTGACACTGTTGTTTTAGGCCTGGGATTCTTAAATCCTGTGTTGAGGGTCAAACAAGGAAAAAATACACTCTGGAAACAAAATTAGTTGAGAACCAACCATTTACTTAAAATATTTGGTTGTTACAGTCTGCTTGAAAAGTAATACAGATTAACAGCAGCCAGTTGTACATACTGAAAATCTAAATAAGTCCAGAATCAACAATTTACTTACAGATGTGTTTGTTACAGTCTGCTTGAACAGTAATACAGATACAGATAATAAAATAAAAATAAAAAACTAGAAAAAGTGCTCCTCGGAGCACAGGTCTCCGCCAGGTCAGGTAGGTTATTGTGGCCTCCTGGTGGCGCTGAATTGCGCTGAATTGCCATTCACATTGGCCATTTCTTATTAGGCCTTGCACGGCAATCGGACATGGCTTGAGGCATTTTGTGCAAAAAAAATGTTTTTGCTAAATTAGACCTGTTGGTGGCACTATAACAAGCCAATGTTAACACATTCCACGCCAGAGTTTAATATCATAATGTACTCACCAGTGCCAGCGATTTATTGTTGTTTTTTTTCACGTCGCCACAGACCTCGCTAAATACCTTAAGATTGCGCATTAAACTGTTTGTAGACACACAGGGTAGCTGTGTGAGTGGCCCAGAGAAGACCGTTTCAATCGGCGACATTCCATTTTGCAGTTGTGGCGGTTTATGTTAAACAGCGATCAGCGAGGAGAAAAACAACAACCGAGATAATGGCGGATTAGGGGAAGATTTAGAGCGACGGCGGGTGGGAACGAAAATCTCCGGATACGGATATTTCCATATCCGGGTGTGCTACAATGAAATGTGTCACTGCGAGGGAGGCCTACAATGAAATGTGAACCTGCGAGGGAAAAAAAAGACCACTTCGCGTAGATCTACGCGACTGGCACGCTGCGCAATTATTTAGGTTCGCGTAGATCTACGCGATTGGCACGCAATGTGTTAAAAGGGTGGCATTTGTTCCTCAACATAGTGTGAAGGTGCGTGCAAAGTTTGACCGCAATCGGACGGTGCGTTCATGATTTGCGGAATTTTGTTCAAAACAAGCCACTACTGCAAACTTTAGATGTCAATCTTAGCCAACGAGAATGGAATATGAAAAATCAAACACATCCGTCTTGATCACATGACTATGGAGATCATGTGTACCGATTTGCGTGAAATTTGGATAAAATCGGAAGGAGTAATATAAAAAAAAATGTTTTACGTAAGTCAGCCTCCTGGTGGCGCTATAAAAGGCAAATGTGAAAAATGCAGGGCAAAGGTTTTTCCTTGACCTCTAGGGAGTGTGCATACAAAGTTTGACATAGATCGGTGCAGTTATAGGTACAAACATGAATCGGCCTGTTATAGCGCCACCATGAGGCTGATTTGAAAATGTTCAAGTGCCATTTCTTCCTCGGCATAGTGGAAATATGCGAGCAAAATTTCACAGAAATTGCATGCTGTGTTCATGATTTGAGGCATTTTGTTCAAAACGGAGTACTCCTGCAAACTTTGGAAGACATTTTTAGCCAATCAGGATGGAATATGAGAAATGAGAAAGACAAGTTTCGTTTAATGACTATAGAGATACTGTGTACCGATTTGCGGGATTTTTGGACAAAATCTGTAGGAGTACTGTCAAAAAATATGTTTTGCACAAATTGGCCTCCTGGTGGCGCTATAAAAGGCCCATGTGAAAAATTTGGGGCAGAAGTTCGGAATTGGCATTCAGGGAGTGTGTGTGCACAGTTTTGCTGCGATCAAGGATGGACGGACGGACACACGGACAGGGGGTAAAACATACTCTCTCGCCATGCCTTTTGGCCTGGCGGAGACAATTATGACCGGAGTCGTCGCGGGCCGGACAGTTGCCTCTCGTGGGCCGCAAATGGCCCGTGGGCCGCCTATTGGGGAACCCTGCCCTAGGCCCTTGAACCTCCTACCAGATGGCAGAAGTTTAAAGAGATGGTGGGAAGGGTGAGAGCAGTCAGCTCATGGCCTTCCTGACACATCGGTCTGAGTATATGTCAGATATGGGGGGAGAGGGACACCTGTGATCTTCTCTGCTGCTCTCACTATCCTCTCATCAGAGAGGATAGCAACCAAAAAACACAATTTAACAGCACCAGTATTTAAGTATATAACAGATCGAAGAGTAAAATAGATGCTGCAGGTGACATCTGTACGGAGCGTTGCACTCACATCGTTGTAGTCGCAGCAGCGCTGGGCGCAGAAGGAGGCCTCGTCGTACATCTTGTTCTTAAAGTAGTACTGACCCAGGTAACGCAGGGCGGTGCTCACCTCTGCATGCTCCAACTGCTCCTGGAGAGACCATGACCACAACAACAACATTATTCAAACCTGGTTCAACTGCACAATGGAGAGGGCCGCTGCACGTAACCTTGCGCCTAAAATAGCACGATCTACAACAGTGGTTCTCAACCAGTGGTCCCTGGGGAGGTTCCAGGTGGTCCCCAGCTAAATGATGGAGAGTTGGTAACCAAATGGACCCTTATAGATCTTTAACTCTTGAGAGTTAAAGATCTTAGCTACGCTCTCAAGAGTTAAATTATTGTTGAACATCTGCATCACTTAAGTCTACACAAATAGAGAATGTAGAAGGATTGTTATTCTGATCAACGTTTGCCTGTAAATCTCTCCTATTGGTACCAACATCAATACAGCATGGAATTGTGGACAAAATTCTATCCCACTATATCAAAATATTCTAAGTTTTGGGTCCGAGTCTGAGAGTCTAAATCTCATCAAACGGTGGATGCGTGGCTCAATTGCCGAATAAATAATGGACCTTGATATGAAAAAACGTTGAAAGGTTGATCTACAAGTTCACAACGTGTCGCAGCACGACGCGTCATGAGCTTGTTGATCCTCTATTTCAGGTGTGCGACACCAAGTATAACACCAAGTATAAATCTGGATTTTCGTGTGGAATTTGACTCCACATGTAAACTAAAGGACAGACTTATTTCTTTCTTTACCCCACAAGAGAAGATGTCCTTGATGTATATGATGTAACACTGGGCGGCATCGTCCGCCTCCTCCCGCTGCTCGTGGAGTCTGTAAAACAGCACTGGAGAGGTTACCAAACACACAAGACCAATCTGAAGCTTTGATCTGAGAAATGAATATAACCAGTGAAGTTATTTACAGAGACTCTGCTTGGAACTTACTTTGCCAGTTTGAGCAGAGCCATCTTCTCCACGTCTCCCACAGAGTAGGCCCTCCAGTAACACTAAGACCAAAATAAGACGGCATACATAGGTATCTCAGACCAAACAAACACACAGGTAAAACCATAGACATAATATATACACACCTCATTGGCTAGTAGTGGATCATACATCAACAACAACCGGTCTATAACTCTACTGTGAGAAATATACCAGAGTTACCCGAGGTATAGAAGTACAGAGACTAAAACTATAATACTACTATAACCATTACTGTTAGTATACACATGTAAGATAAAGGTGTTTTGGTATGAAACCCACATTTTTAATTTAAAAGGTAAGGTAGGTAAGTGATATTATTTTGGTAAAACAAAAAAAAAAGTTCAAAGGTTTAAGCACTATATTCTGATAGCGATCATTGCTATGAGCTTCATGGGGTGTGTAATTGATAGAAAATAAGTAATTTTTTAAAGCTCTTTTTTATACTTAATCGTACGACTGTTTCACATGAAAATAGCCAATGTACAAGCTCACAACAAGTTGTGACATGTTGTGAGCTTGCAGATTCGCCTATTCTTGTATTTTTACATTTTCTTTTGAAAATCTTCACCCATTATTATGACATGCCCAATATTTGGACGCCAGGTTTTAGAAGTTGTGAAACCGTGAAAAACAGGAACTATTACATCACGATAATGGCATGGCCACTGGCAAGAGGAGGCCAGCAGTGCAACCCAGTTGAAAGTTTCAACCAGCAGGTGGCAGTGTAACCCTAGTTTTGTGACTTCCTCTCTAAATGATTGGATCATGAAGATGGTAAAATGCTGCTGCTAACCTTCTTGGCTTCCGGTGGTTGGCTCAGTTTCTCGTAGCTCTCACCCAGAGCAACCAGCATACGAGAGTCATTGGGTCTGTAGAGACACATGGCAGAGGGTCACAACCAACACGTACAGTAAGAAGAACCACAAGGTATAGCACTGTGGTTGTCAAACTGTTTAATTTCAAGGACCCCCATTTTGGTTCCATTTGTACACTGTCAGAGGGGTCCATTTGGTTCCATTTGTACCCTGTCAGAGTTACAAACCTGTAAGGTCCATTTGCACACTGTTAAGAGTTACAGACCTGTAAGGGTCCATTTGGTTCCATTTGTACACCGTCAGAGTTACAGACCTGTAAGGTCCATTTGGTTTTATTTGTACACTGTCAGAGTTACAGACCTGTAAGGGTCCATTTGGTTCCATTTGTACACTGTCAGAGTTACAGACCTGTAAGGGTCCATTTGGTTGCTAAATATCAATACTTTAGCACCAATGGGAACACCCCCTTGGAATCCTTGGGGGTCCCTGGACCCCACTTTGAGAACCATGTGGTTTAGCATAGCACCCAAGACATCTTTCTTTCATTTTTCCATTAACAATATTCACCTGGGGGAGACACAATAGCCTAAACACGGGTAGAGTATTGATTCTATTCTCTGGGTCTTCCTCAGCGTGCTGATAAACAACTGTAATGTCAGTGTAAATATAAAGACATACCTGAGCTGGTGGGCTTTCCGGTAGTAGTATAGACAGTAGAAAGGCATTTTGAGGATCTCGTACGTCTGACCAAGTCCGTACCAGGCACGGTAGTCTCGCTTGTTTACTTCAATGGCATGTCTAGTGGGAGAGAGGAGGGACAAATAAATATACATCGTTAGCTAAACTCCTTGTGGAGGAGGCTGTTCTCTTTGTGGAATGTATTCACCAAGAACTACAGTACATGCAGAGGTAAGATCATTCCAACCCATAAAGACACAAAAGATAAAGTTGAGAATTCCTTTAAAGCCAGTGTCCAGGGACCTCCATGCATCACTGAGGGGGTTCATGGGGGTCCCCCAGCTAAATGAGTTAATACAGCATACAAATAAATGTAACCACTTAAACCCTATGTACATAGGCTATTTGAAAATAGCTGAGTTACTAGCTTGTCTGTTTCAAAACATTTGAAACAGACAAAATATGAAACAGTTTGACTACTTTTTGAAACCTTTTAACAACACACATCTTGTATGGGGTCCCTGGCACAAAATATTCTTCAAATGGGGGTCGGCAACCAAATACATATTAATTTGGGGGTTCTTGATATGAAAAGGTTTAAGAACCACTGCTTTAACCCATGAACTGTACCTGGCATGTTACCAGGTGTAATGACAGAGAGACATTTGACCTATAAATGAACCTTGTTTTTATGAGTCCAACAGTTAGACCTTATCTAACCTGTAGGCCTGGATGGCTGCAGACGTGTTCTTCATCTCCATGTATTCATGTCCCATGAGGGTCCATGCTCCCAGGCAGCGAGGGTTCAGTTTGAGGGCTCTCTGGAAGTACAGCGCTGCCTTCTCATGCTGCGACCGCAAGCTGTAGTAGTTACCTATGGACAAATACACAGAGTCAGACACACACAACATATCAGGACATTGTGAAGTTTACTATGCTTATCTAATGATCAAATCATTCTGCCGTTGATCCATTGCATTTATTTTATTTTTACTACATTTTAGAGTAGCCAATTTAATCGTTATGCCAATTAACCCTCCCCAAACATTTCTGTGTTGCCACTGCTGTTGTACAGAAAAACAAATAACGCACATCCTCCGTTCTTTGGTGCTGAGCTTTAACTGTAAAAACAGTGATAATGAGACAAAGATATGGCTCGCAACTCACTTTTGTGCTCCAGGTTTTATTCAAACAAAACAGCTGATGATACAACGTTTCGACCCTTCCGGTCTTTTTCAAGTATAAACAAGAAAGCAGGAAATGACCTCTTTTTATACAGAAATGAATGATTTTGGTTACCAGCCCCACCTGGTGATCAAGGGCGGTACCAAGACTTAATAAACATTTTATCAAAAGACAACACTTCATCTTTTACATTTTACAAAATATTTTTAGAACATTTTCTTGCAGTTTTTTAGAAAAAAGACTTCAGTAAAAATATAAGTTTTAAAAAACAGTAGACTCTAGTCATTTGATTCAACAGACAGGTAATAAGGTCTATGCTTACTATCTGCTGACAAATATTTTTCAAAAAATATTCCTCAAAAAATATTCCTCACTGCTGTTGTACCCTACTACTATTCAAGGTTCAAGATTTCTTTGCTACGTCTCATATACGAGTACACAAGAGCTACATTCTTTGGTTTTGGCTCCTCCACATTGCAGCAGCCATATAACAGCAATAACCGCAATAACAAAAGTGTCTATCCTACTCCTACCGTTTAAAGGAGAGATCCGGACCCAAATATATATATATATTGCGTCTGCCTATAATCATTCACCAACATACCTGATGCGGTTGACTTTTTTCATAGAAGCCCCTGTGCTCCATTCTGCAGACCCCTTCCACAGCTAGAATGGAGCCTAGAGCATAAATCTAATTCGGCTATTTTCGTCGCTGGCATGAGCTACAGCGGATCATCTGTTTCCATCTGCTTCTGTTTTCTGCATCTTCCTCGGTCACTCCAACCACCTGCATGTCGTTAGCCTCATAGCATAATTGACTAACTCATATTTTTAAGGTTTTCTTTCTGCCTAAGTCACCCAGATGACTTGGCAGAAAGTAAAAAAAACTAATTTTGCCTAAGTCATGTTTATCTGCCTTTATTTACAGTATATCTGCCTAAGTCTACTCTCCTAACACTGGTGATTCATCCTGCCTTATTCCTTTAACACCTTCCGCTGACACACGCTGTCCCAGCCCGTAGGCATCCCTAGCGCAGCGACCAAGATCACTTTCCCGGCCTGGCTTCCCTCCACCAAACCCAGCCAGTTGTGGTGGTATATACTATAGCCGCTCAGCCAAACGGGATGCACTAACTGCACATTGAATGTCTTACCTATGACACAGCAAGTCTCCACTCTGTACTTGTCTATTTCCACCAGGTTGTGAGCCAGATAGCTGAGCTCTGGCCTCATGCTCTGTGGAAGCACAGAAGACACAGTCAGGTATTATACAAATAGAACAGTGGGTTTCAACCCTTTTCATATCAAAGTCCATTATTTATTGGGCATTTGAGCCACGGATCCACCGTTTGATGAGATTTAGACTCTCAGACCCAAGACGTAGAATATTTTGTTATCGTCGGATACGATTTTTTCAACAATACCATCCATACTGTAATGATGTTGGTACAGTTATAGGAGAGATAATAGGAGAGATAACAGGCAAAAGGTTGATTAAAATAACAATTCTTTAATTAAGTAATTCAGATGTTTAACAATAATTTAACTCTTGAGAGCGTAAAATGAAACCAAATGGAGCCGTAAGGATCCATTTGGTTTCATTTTACACTCTCAAGAGTTAAAGATCTATAAGGGTCCATTTGGTTACCAACTCTCCGTCATTTAGCTGGGGACCACCTGGAACCCCCTCAAGGACCACTGGTTGAGAACCACTGAAATAGAGGCTTTCTTCATCTATGGATGTGAAGTGACAAGTGTGCTATATTTAAAGTATAAAACAGGGCTTAAAGCTGCAGTCCATAACCATAATCAACATTTTGGTGAATAAAACATTATTTTGATCAATCTGTATGGTAGAGTATGCAATCTGCACAGTGGTCCTAATCGCTCTCCATGCTCTTCTTGGTTGTGGATTTTTGCAGCAAGTAGGTAACATCGTGCTAATCATCTATGACAGTGGTTCTCAACCAGTGGTCCGGGGACCACCAGTGGTCCTTGAGGGGGTTTTCCAGGTGGTCCCCAGCTAAATCATGGAGAGTTGGTAACCAAATGGACCCTTATTAGGTAGAACTTAAACTCTTGAGAGCGTAAAATGAAACCACTCATGTGTTAAATTAAAACATCTGCATTACTTAATTAAAGAATTGTTATTTTGATCAACATTTGCCTGTTATCCCTCTCCTATGGTACCAACATCAATACAGCATGGATGGAATTGTGGATAAAATCTTATCACAACGATAACAAAATATTCTAAGTCTTGGGTCTGAGAGGCTAAATCTCATCAACTCAAATGCCCAATAAATAATGGACATTGATATGAAAAGGGTTGAAAACCACTGATCTATAACATCATCCATTGTTATTAGTGCTGTTTTGGGCTGCAGCGGTGAATCAAACTAATCGATTTAATCTATAATAAGAACTAATAGATCATCAATAATGTAATGTCAATTAAACTATTTTCAAAACTTTTGAAAATAGCCCATGACGATGTTGTGAGCTTGTACATAGGCTGTTTTCACTATTTATGCACGACGGAGCATAAAATAGGGCTTAAACGGATGACCAATATCGACTTTTTAGGATTCAAATATAGCAAAAGTAGCAGATCCACAAGCTCAAAATGCGTCACTTCGCGCCGTGGATCTGCTACGTTTGTGTGACGCTGTACGGTGTAGTATGATCAAGTACGGCATTCATTTACAAAAAAATAAATAAAAAAAATATGGAGTTTGTAGATCTGCAATTTTAAAAAAAATCTTAAAAATGTGTGCAAATCTTTGAATATATATTCTACAAACAGTTTAAAAAAAAACTATGTTGCTATATCAGTGGTGCTCCAACTTTTCCATGTCACATTTCAAGATTTTTCAAAAATAGCAGATCTACAAGCTCATAGCGCGGCACTCGGTGCCGTGCTATGAGCTTGTATATCTGCTATTTTTTGAATAGCCAAAGAAATCTAAAATGATACAGATGCGTTCCCGGTATTAAAGGATTAAAGCGCTTCTCGATTATTCGATTAATCTAAAAAAAGTAACCGATAGAGAGGATGATGGATCATTGAGTGACTGACTTTGACGTAGAGCAGGTTGGAGAATGTGTCCATGTTCTCGATGCGATATGGATCCTGCTCCCGCAGCTCATTGAACAGAGCCAGAGCTTGATCGATATCTAGAATTAAAAAAGGAACATGAAACAAAAATGAGACAAGAGCATCATTATTGATCCGGGGGGGATTGGGCAGTGGGCAAGAGGACAGAAATACAATAAAAAATGATAAAAGAATCACCATTATTATCACCATTATCATTAATAGCTTCTATTGCCTGAAGTGAGATCTTAGATCTTACCAAATCCAATAAGTGTTCTGTTCTTTTGTGATAAATACCAGTGGAAGCCAAACCGATGCCATTAAACGATTACTATGCAGCTCCTAACTCCTTTACTTTGACAAAAGGGTGCTCCGATCAGCATGTTTGGGACATATACCAATTATTTTCTTCAAGATCGACCAACTATTCAAAAATAGCAGATATGCAAGCTCATAGCGCAGCACCGAGTGCCACGCTATGAACTTGTAGATCTGCTATTTTTGAAAAATCGTGAAAATCTTTGAATATATATTTTTAAAACGAACATTTGTGACTCAAATCTTTGCTTCTGGGGGTCCCTGGAACAACATATTTTACAAAAGTTTGCTTTAAAAGTATATACTATATTTAAAGATTTGCACAAATTCTCAAGATTAAAAATAAAATAGCAGATCTACAAACTCATAGCGCGGCACTCGGTGCCGCGCTATGAGCTTGTAGATCTGCTATTTTTGAATAGCCAAAGAAATCTAAAATGACACGGATGCGTCCCCGGATTGAATGGGTTAATATCAAAGAAGACATCAATAAAAGATCAGATTTTGCGATCGGGTAATTTGACAGGTCACCGATCGAGTGATTTGCTGCAAAAAAAGTGGCCAGGGTTATATGGCCAATCTGAATCAATCGGATCACCCCCTAATACGACACACACCTCTGATGTTGTGGTAGGCCACTGCTATCTGAGAGATGATATAAGTGCTCTTGGAGAAACCGGCCTCGATGAGACTCTGGTACTTCTGCAGGGCTTCTTTGATCATCTGCAGCTCTGTGTACATGTGAGCCATGAAGAAGTCTCTGATCCAGCAGTCTGGCAGAGACAGCGACTTCAGCTGAGGGAAGGAGGAAAACAGTAAGGAATCAGGATGGGGCAGAATGATTCATTAACAGGGTTCCCACACATTTTTAACAATGATTTTTTCAAAACTTTTCCATAACATTTCCATAACATATTTTTTTACCCCATTTCCAGGCCTATAGCCATCATACGAGGCAATAATGAGACTCTTGAACCAGTGTGCTATCAATTCACCAAGACAGACCCGAAGGTGCAAAGGTGTCATGTGACAAAAAGAACAGATCTACAAGCTAACAACGTATCACTGCATTTTACCATGCTCAATCTTTCACCAAATGTTGGACAAAAACAATGTATTTCGTTGCTGTCGGGCAGAAACCTCTTATGTCCATTATTTGAACTATTTTTTTAAATTGACACCCTACTTCATTATACTACAGCGTCACACAAAAGTATCAAAAGTAGCAGATCTACAAGCTCGAAACACAGTGCGAAACGCAGCGATGCGTTTTGAGCTTCTGGATCTGCTCCTTTTGCTATTTGACTTTGAATCCCGAAAAGTAACAGTTTTGGACATATGAGGTTTCCATTCGACAGAGACGATATTCAAACATTTTCCAAAACATTTGATTAATTCCAAACCTTTTCCAGGCCTGGAAAACTGTTTTTCTAATTATTATTTTTTTCCCCGGAATTTTTCATGACCGTGAGAGCCCTGCATTAATCTTTTCTGATTTTATTAATTTCTTTAACTGGATTTACTGCCATGAGCGCTATCAAAAGGTTGACCAGTGACCACAGTAACTACATAAATTTTAGGGCAAGGGTCTTTAACGTTTTTCAGGCCAAGGACCCCTTAGCTGAGAGAGAGAGATGAAGCAGAGACCCCCACTACGTATTGTGTAAAATTGTGTTGCCGATTACATTTTTTTCATAATTCATAGATGGTGTCATAGACTTGTTTGACAGCACTATCATTGTGTACCGTTGTGCTGGATTCATGTTAATGTGTAACTCCTCAATACTTAGAAAACATGTTCTTGGTCTTCTCTTTTCCCCCCCCTACACCAAACCTCTTTGCCGAAAATAGCCGATCTACATTTGTAGTTCTGCTATTTTTGGCCCCTCAGAATAGAGATGGTAGGGTTCAAGTGGTTAAAGTAAAAAAATAAATTCCTATTACATAACGATTTGGCGGCCCCCCTGTAGTAGACCCCTGTTTTAGGGTATGCCTAATACGGGTGCAATTATTTTTCTGCTCCGCATTACATTGCTATGTACTCCCTAATGTACAAGTCTAGTATACAAGCAAAAAAACATTTTCAGATGGGGGGTCTGCGGCCAAATACAAATCAATTTGGGGGGCCCTTGGTACAAAAATGTTTGAGAACGACTGCCCTAGTAGACAGGGGGGGTTCATTCCTTGTAGAATTCACTGCGTTTAATGACAGAGCCTTTATTTAAAAAAGGCCCATCACAGAATGGTGGCACCATGTCATGACAGCACTGACAGGGAACATAATTGCCTCTTCCTCCCCAACAGAACTAAGAAAGTGCACACATCTCGTACGGTGGCAGGGTATGACCTCTTATTAGACTGGTACCTATAAAAAAACAGCTTGCACAGTTTCGGCGATTTACTTTAGAATGAAGGCAGTCTCCTCAAAGACGTGGGGCTAGGGCCGTCACAATTATGAAATTTAGCGTGGCGATTAATTGTCACTCAAATAATTGCGATTAACCATTTAATTGTGTTTCTGTCGTTGAACGTTGGAACATTATGAAAAATATATATTTTTTGGCTATTAAGCTTCGTAAACAAAAGTGCACAGGGCAGATATGACAAAAAAACATACATATGTAATTATTTTATCCTTGGAAATAGCTGATCTACAATTATCACTATTTTATTGAATGTTTGAAAATATATGAACATTTTTAACATGGAAATGATTGACGATTCTCTCAAATAACTGTGATTAGGCGATTATGTAATAATTGTGAGAGGCCTGTGGGGCTTTATTTCCACAACGGAGTGTTTTAAAGGGTAGTATACATACACACACACACACACACCTATCTGTATGTGGTACACACAAGTGTATTTATTTACCGTTTCTATGTTGGTGACCAGGTTGCAGAGCTCCAGCCAGGCTCCCCAGTGCAGAGGCAAGGCATGCGCTGCCTCAACAAACACCTCCACCGCCTCCTTAAGCAAATCCAGCTTCCGTAGCACCACCCCATACCTGTGTGTAGTACACACACACACACACACACACACACACACACACACACACACACACACACACATACACACAGGTCAGAGACAGGCAGTCTCTCACCACTCCTGAGACAATATTTGACCTTGGTAGAATGCTTAGGTTTCTAAGCACACTCATACACTACATTCAAGTCAACCACTAAAGACTATTACTACTATTACTCTGTCTGAACACCTATTACCCACAACAACACTTTCTCTCTCAAGGCCCTTTCATTTGAAAACCACTTCTCAAAAAAGGAAAGAAACTACACATTTACGAGCAGGAACATTCATAGCCTTGACATTAGCATTCTGTGTCCCTGAACAGTTACATAAAAATATATTTTTTTAAAGATTGATTTTGGTTCCTCACACATTTGTGCAGCAATAATCAACAGTAAAAAAAATGTAAAAAGACAAAGGAAGAAAGAAAAAGAATAATAAAATTAGAATAGCAGCAATCGTACGATATGTCAAGACTGTCAAAGACGTCAGCGTTTGTACATTGGTCCTGGCCAGTGGTGTAAAGTAACATAAAATATAAAGTACATTTACTCAAGTATTGTACTTAAGTAATTTTTTTTGGTATTTTTACTTTACTGGAGTAATTCCAATTTTCAATACTTTTACTCTACTACAATCATTTGAAAACTTTAGTTACTAGTTACTTTGCAGATATACATTATTAAATTATAAAACATACATTAACCACTTCAGCCCTATTTTATACCCAGACTATTTGAAAATAGCAGATCTACAAGCTCACAACGCGTCACGATGCGACGCGTTGTGAGCTTGTAGATCTGCTATTTTCAAACATTTTAGTACTTTTACTTTTGGTACTTTAAGTATATATTTTGATGCCAATACTTTTGTACTTTTACTCTACACTAAAAATATCCAAGTACTTCTTCCACTACTGGTCCTGGCACACACTGAGGTGCAAGAAGTTGCGTGTGCATGTTCCAGTAGTGTGCTTGTGCATGTTCCAGTAGTGTGTGTGCTGTGTGTGTAGAGCCTGATTGTCCAGGGGAAGTAGCTTTTTAGCAGCTTACTGCCAGTGGTTCTGTCAGGCCACTTGGCAACGTGGTTGAGAACTAGAGAGAATCGTCCTTACATTGGTGCTTGTAGCCACAAATCCCTCAGGCAGCTAAAGGCTCGTTTATACATTTGTTGCACAACCTTTTCGGCAAAAAATAGCGGATCTACAAGCTCCACAACGCATCGCAATGCGACAAATTGTGAGCTTGTAGATCTGCTATTTTTGCACAACACTATGACAAAGTACAAAATATGGCTTAAAGGGATAGTTCATTAAAAAGAATTCTATCGATTAGTCAGCCCATGGACTGGAGACTTGAATCAATAACTTCTGTAAACCTGTGATGTGACAATAAAGCTGATTCTGGTTCTAAATACTGTAGATGTGCACGCTCAGAATTGGAATAAACACTGAAATGGATGTGACATGCTGTGGGAACGTAAAAAGGATTCTTACAGGTAGAGGGTGAAGCCATCCAGCTCTCCAGCACTGTGCTTCTTGCTCAGTTCCACCCGAAGTTCACGCAGCGATTCGTTGCGGACCTGACCTTTCTCCAGAGGACCTGGGGGGGGGAGGACCCAGAGGAGAGAGGAAGAGGACCAGGTTTGTTTTTAACTCATTGACTGCCATTGACGAGTGCACTCATCAATTGGCCCGAGGTCTCAGCCTGCCATTGATGAATGAATGAATGAATGAATGAATTTTTTGTGTGTGTTTTCAATGGTTTACGCAAGAGGGCACTGTTCGCCAACCTACGAGTGATCCCTATAACTTCTGGACAACAGTAGACCAGGAAATAATGTGATCACAACAAACCCCGCCCTGTCCGATCTAATGTTAAAGTAATTTTTTCTCTGCTTTCTGTAGCTTTTTGGCGAAAACAACCCACATTCAACTGCCCACAATTATGGAATATTGGACTATGGCGGCGGCACAATTCTTTTTTCTCCTATTCTACGGGACCCCCCTACGTCTTTTAAAGCGATCGGCGGGTGGATCTTTGTGAAGAAAAATATTCGATGATTTTTCAAAGGTTAAAGTAAAAACACTCGGAATCGCTGGCAAGGGCAGCTATAGACAATGTTTGAACTCAATGAGTTAACAAACATCTTGATTACTTCTTCAGGACATATAGTGGGTGTAATGTGTTTGGTTCCCTGGGGGGGGGGGAGCTTGGACGTATTATGATCATCTATTGTTTTAGGCCTTTCACAATTATCACATAAATCATCTAATCGCAATTATAATATGAGATAATCACAATATTTTTTGGCATTATCCATTTAACCATTTCCATGTTGAAAATGTTCATACATTTTTAAAAATAGGTGGAAACAGCAGATCAACAAGATCAAAACGAGACGCGTTCTTAAAGTATAAAGTCATTAAATATAGTATAAAGTACTGTCAGGCAGAAACCTTGCATCGCCAAGGTTAAACTTTTTACGCTTCACCGTAAATGAAAGCGGTTTCTTTTAGACATACAAGTTTTGCACCCAACGGCGATGATGGGGACATCATACTATTGTGCTGTGGCATAAGTGTTGTTGCAGTAAAGTGATATAATTTTCCCAACTTATATGTCTGTTGTATTATTTGCCCTTACCCACTTAGTTATTGTATTAGGCATTACTGATGATTATGGGACCAGATGGGACTCTACTACAGACCATTACTGACACAGAGAGATGTTCCTCACCTAGACTGTCTACCGTCTCATCATCCTTCTTCTTCTCTCCAGACTGAAGACAAAAGAAGATGCGGAGATACACAAGATAAGGATTACATAGAGATATGAAGCAAATACAACAGCTGACAGCTAAATAAAACATTAAAAAAAGGTTTTCTGAAAGTGTAGTTAATAGTTATTCCTTCCTAAGTTACACAGTGAAATTCTGTGTTATTTTATTTGAGTGTTAAAAGAAAAGTTTAACCTGCCGTCTCTAATTTTTGTATACTTTCAGAGTTTAAGAAACACTCCGGATTTTGCAGTAGATAACATAAAATACATTTAAAAAAGGCAAGCATATAATTCAAGGATCCAGCTGTCTCACCAGATAGCGAGAATACATGTAGAGGAAGTAAGCTTTCTGACTGCGACAGCCTCGCAGGAAGTAGGCAGCGCGGTCGTACTCTTTCAGGTCAAAGTAGGACTTGGCCAAACCCAGAGCGTCCAGGTCCAGAGCATCGTCCTGTTGATGGACACACAGGAACAGAGAGAGAGAGAGAGAGAGGAGGAAACAGAAAGGTAAAGGGCAGAAACAGATCAGCCATACATGGATTAAAGCTAAATGAAATCTCACGACACGACCATGGCCAAGTCCCATTATACCATTTGTGAAACAGTGTGAAGGGATATTTTTCTAAAAATAGCAGATTTACAAGCTCGTAGCACGGCACGAAGAGACGCGCTATGAGCTTGTAGATCTGCTATTTTTGAATAGCCAAAGCATAAAATATGACTAAAATCTAAAATGACACAGATGCGTTCTCGGATTGAATGGGTTAAACAAAAGTCTCCAGATAACAAATCATGAAACTGAGAAAAAAGCCAGCACACAATAAATATCCCTTTCACATTTATATATATATATTTATATATTATATATTATATTATATTATTTATTATGTGAAAAGGACATTTATTGTGTGTGGTCTTATACAAACCTCAGTGAAGGGGGGTGGCGGGGGCAAGTCATCCTTGGAAAGAGGTTCCAACGCAAACGCCAATTCTGAAGCCCTAAACAGGAAGTAGGAACAATTGATAATCGTGATGATGATGACGCTACATTTTGAGCAAAAGAACGTTCAGTTAAATCACTGAACTGAAAGCACAATATTTTACGTTGGACAATGGACAGAGTAATCAGAGAAATTAAATGTGGTCTAAACAACAGCATTTAGTTTCTTTAAAAACAAAGACAAAAGAAAACAATGATCATCTAGTTTAACATTATTAAATTAACTGTCATTATAATCCATGTCACCTCACTCATGCACTGATAAATTCCACCTGCCTTAAAAAACTTTTAGGCATAAGGGGTTAAGTTGGATGCACAATATAGGGCCCCATGTGCACACTAAACCAGGGGTCTTCAACAGGGGGTCCGTGACCTCTAGGGGGTCCTCAGAGTTACTACAGGAGGGGCTGCCAAATATTTGTGTGATAGGATTATTTAATCTTTTTTACATTAACCACTTGAACCCTTGAATCCCTACTTGAATCCCTATTCTCAGGAGAACTTCAGAGTTCGAGGCGTTGTGAGCTTGTAGATCTGCTATTTTTGGCAAAGAGGTTTGGTGTAGAGGGGGGAAAAAAGGAGCAGACCAAGTACAGAGTGAAAGGTCAAGTTTACGAAGTACGATATTGAGGGTTTAAGTGGTTAAATGTATGAAAATACACATTAACATGACTTCAACATAGATCATGTGTAAACTAACACAACAGTGATGACAGTGCTGTCAAATAAGTCTATGAAGCCATCTATGAAATCTATGAAAAACTTTAATCTTCAACACAATTGTATACAATATGTAGTGGGGGGGGGGGGGGGTCCTTGCTTCATCTCTCGCTCAGCTAAGGGGTCCTGAGAAACGCCCCTGCCATAAAAAATAAAAAAACATAACCCTGATCATAGCAATTGTACAGCTCAGTCTGTGTGCATCTTGGACCAGGCACTATTATGTCTCAGAAGAACTGTTGAGTTGTTGCATGTTGCTCTTGACTATTTTATGTACTATTTGTATATGTTAGGACTAATATAGCCTTAGATCAAGACTATCGTAGATGAGTTTTTTTTATATCTACGAGAGTCTTAGCAAAACCCCCCCAGTGCGCCTGGACTTAAGCCCGTATTTCTCCGAACATGTACACATGCAAAATATAAAGGTGCTTACCCGCTTGCCCCAAATGTTAACTAGCCGTCCGGAGTATTGTGCAATGTATTAGTTGATATTTTTCAATAAATAAGTGTTTTAATCCCGTCTGTGGCCGAACGCCATTTCCCCCACCTCGTTTACTTCTTGTTTATATTAAGCGTAATTCCGGTTTTCACCGGATGCGCCCCGTAACTACCGCCCATTGGGAAATTTAAAGAATCGGCCACAGACGGGATTAAAACACTTCTTTATTGAAAAATATCGACTAATACATTTCACAAAGAGTGCGCTGCGCAAGTTAACAATTGTGGCATTGACACAGACTTCCCCTCTCAGGATGAATAGGTCTCTTTATATCTCCATCATCATCATCTCTCATCTAAAGTTAGTGACTTCTTCGACTGTAAACAATCTGTAGGTTTTTAGGGCTAGAGCTTGAAAGTATTGCTCCTATTGTCAATGATAAACAACCACCTTTAAGATTTGACATGCTAACACTCCAAACTGCTTCTAATGGACAGTATTCAGAATATAATTCAGTTTATAATCCAGATTCCAGGTGTTCAGGTAACGTTATAGCTAGCAGACAGTCCTGTGTGTGTTAACATTACAGAGACTTTATGGTCATGTAATGTTTACATATTCATGTTGTTGTGGTTCTTACCATTTGACGCTGTGCACCAGACCTCTCTCTTTGCATAGAGAAGTCACTGAAATTAAATCCTTCTTGATTTGTTTCAAATCCCCAAACTCACTGCAGAGAGCCGCCATTTTTCACATCTCAACAAGGACGCGCCCTATTGGCTGCAGCTCAGGGAGTATTCGAGCGGTTGGTTGGTTCGACGTTGGCCTAATGCCCTAATGGCAGTGAACGCTGCGAGCGTCCCTCCAGGCAATGGGATGTAAGACTTAACCATAATAAGGCAGAGTGGTTCTCACAGTGGTGGAAAAAGTACTCAATTTTTACTTAAATAAAAGTAGCAATACTGTAATGTAGAATTACTCTAGAAAAAGTCCAGAATTCGAATTTTACTTGAGTAAAAGTAAAAAAATATTGGCAACAAAATATACTTATAGTACCAAAAGTAACCCATTATGTAGAATGTCCCATTATTTAGAAGTTTGCAGAAAAAAAGTACAAGAAAGTACAGTACAAATACAAGGTCAGCTAAATAGGATTAAAAAGCCCAAGAAAGCACATATGGCTTGTTTCAATTGGGGTCCCCATGAACTCAATTCATGGTGACATTAAATGACAGACAGATATACACAGAACATACACACAGATATATGCAGAACATCATATAATCATTCTAGAAATGAAAAATAAGAAAAACTAAAAGTATGTACAACCACTGTCCACCACTGACTGCTCTTTGATAATGACAGCATTGACTCCAGGCAATGGGACGTATAGACTCTAGTGAGTCTAGTATAAAGAGTGTATTTCCATGTGAAGGCAGTGCGCTGGCATAGCTCAGTGGTTACTTCGTTCTAATAACTGTCCAAGTTATAACTGAATCTCTATCTCCTGTCTCCATGTGGGGGATCGAACCACGGGCGCTGTCCAGCGTGTTTTTGTTCTGTTTTTCAGAAACTGGACAAAATTACCCACAATGTGTTTTCCAGACTTTGAATAATGCAAATTATTATTTGGCACAGCCCAATACATATTAATTTGGGGCGTCCTTGATGTGAAAATGTTTTAACCATGCACTGATTCTTTTTTTTTTTTTTATCATTATTTTTTTCCCTCGATTTTGTAACCCTTTTTTTCACCCGGTGCCAATTTGCTAAGTGATCCTGGGCACTACACTCCCCCCACCAGCCTAGGGAGGCCATGCAGGGCCGAGCTCATGCCTCCTTCAATGCATGAGAGCCAACTGACCTTCTTGTCACCTGACAATGGACGTAGCGTGTGGAAGGAACACAAACCAGTTCCCTTTCCCTCCATCAGGCACCCCGGCTGACCAGGGCGAGGCAGTATAGTGACCAGGATTACTACATGTGGGCCCTTTCGCCAACCCCACCTAGGGTATGGGCGCTGGTGACGCGGAGGAGAAGACACACCCCCAGCGTGCAGCGTCCCCGGCAGGAATCGAACCCAGGACCTTCTAGCTGTGAGGTGACATGCACTGATTTAAACAAACAACATTATTAGGAAGCATGCTAGCCCCATTAAGAACATCAACAAAGTAACTTAGTAAAGTTTTAAAATAATTTTAGTGGAGTAAAAGTAAAAGTATAAACAATGTAATTTACTCCAGTAAAATAAAAGTACTTAGTTACTTTCCACTTTCCACCATTGGTTCTCAAAGTGGGGTCCGGGGAAGAAAGATATTAGATATTGTTTTAATGTTTTTTTTTAAACATTTGAAAGTATTTTGTATACATTTTACACATTTGTGCTATGGGACCTTCTGCATAATGAGCACCTTTACTTTTGGTAGCCTACTTTAAGTACATTTAGATGCCAATACTTTTGGTGCACTTTCACTCAAGTCAATTATGAATACCCAACTTGTACTTGTAACAAGACTAGGCCTATTTGTACAATAGGGTATTGATACTTTTACTTTATAAAAAAAACATGTGAGTACTTTTTTCCACCACTGAGTGCTCTTTGATAAATAACAGCAGCGACCGTCCCTCCAGGCGATGGGGCGTATGGACTCTAGTATAAAGAGTGTATTTCCATAGGTGTACAGTGCGCTGGCTTAGCTCAGTGGTTACTTCGTTCAAATCTAACTTTCTAAGTTGAATTAACTCTATCTCCTGCCTCCATGTGGGGACGGGGGATCGAACCACGGGCGCTGTCCAGCGTTTTTTGGTTTTGTTTATCAGAAACGGGTTTGTTTATCAGACAAAATAACCCAGACTTTGAATAATGCAAATTATTATTTGGCACAGCCAAATACATATTCATTTGGGGGTCCACCTTGATATGAAAATGTTTGAACCACTGATTTAAACAAACAACATTATTAGGAAGCCCAAATAAGCAGCCACATTTTAGAAACAAGCCCCAAACCGCCAATATTTACAAGATACTTTACAAGCCCAAAGTCGCTTATAATACGCAGACTGAATACACTGAATAATACTGAATACAACCAGCATCGACCCCAGGCAATAGGTAGTGTTGCCATGTCCGCTTATTATGAGCGACTTTGGGTTTAAGTTTAAATAGGGCTGAAGTGGTTAATGTATGTTTTGTAATCATTATCCAAATCTACAATGTAACTAGTAACTAAAGTTTTCAAATTATTTTAGTGGAGTAAAATGAAAGTAAGAGTAAAAGTATATACAATATTTGACTCTGACTGAGATGTAGTGGAGTAAAAGTAAAAGTATACTAAATGAAAAGTACTTTCCACCATTGGTTCTCAAAAAAAGTATACTAAATGAAAAGTACTTTCCACCATTGGTTCTCAAAGTGCACGGGGTCCGGGGAAGAAAGAAATAAGAACATTTTATAATGTTTTTTGAAACATTTGAAACAATTTTTATACATTTTTAATTCACATTTGTGATGGGACCTTCTGCATAATGAGCACTTTTACTTTTGGTACTAGCCTACATTTTGATGTCAATACTTAATACTTTTTTTACTCAAGTCAATTTTGAATGCCCAACTTGTACTTGTAACAAGACTAGTATAGGCCTATTTCTACAATAGGGTATTGATACTTTTGCTTTATTTAAAAAAAACAACAACATGTGAGTAGGCTTCTTTCCACCACTTCTCTTTGACAATAACAGCAGTGACCGTCCCTCCAGGCGATGGGACGTACAGGAGTTTAGTGCGCTGGCTTAGCTCAGTGGTTACTTCTTCGTTCCGGGCCGTAACTGAATTTCATTTCCTGTCTCTATGCGGGGACGGGGGATCGAACGACGGGCGCTGTCCAGTGTTTTTTTTGTTCTGTTTTTCAGAAACTGGACAAAATAACCCAGACTTTGAATAATGCAAATTATTATTTGCCACAGGCCAAATACATATTAATTTGGGGGTCCACCTTGATATGAAAATGTTGAACCACTGATTTAAACAAACAACGTTATTAGGAAGCAAGCCCAAATAAGCAGCCACATTTTAGAAACAAGCCCCAAACCGCCAATATTTACAAGATACCAGATTTCTGTTGTGAGAATGTTTCAAAAATCTTCCAAATATTCCACATTTTATTTCAAGATTTTTTTTGGGGCTTGTTTTCATAGACCAGGTTGCTTATTTCTCTCACAAACTCTGGCAACACTGACGTAGCCTCCAGTATAAAGGGTGTTATTACAGCGTAACACCAGTGCGCTGGCTTAGCTCAGTGGATACTTCATTTCACTGACGAAATTTCCATCTCCTGAAGTTCATTCGTGAGCTGGGTGATCGAACCACGGGCGCTGTCCAGCGTTTTGTGTCACTTGGATTTGTTTTCCCAGGATATATTTGAATAAGGCAAAGAATACGGGTTCAGATTTTAAACCTAGCCGTGAACTACTATACTTTTCTTTTTCCTTGAGTATTTGCAAATTTCTGTACTTTTACTTCTACTCCACTACATCTCAGAGGCAAATATTGTACTTTTACTCCACTATAATTATTTGAAAACTTTAGTTACTAGTTACTTTGTAAAACATACATTAACCACAGGCCAAATACATATTCATTTGGGGGTCCACCTTGATATGAAAATGTTTGAACCACTGATTTAAACAAACAACGTTATTAGGAAGCAAGCCCAAATAAGCAGCCACATTTTAGAAACAAGCCCCAAACCGCCAATATTTACAAGATACTTGTAAAGTTGCTTGTAAATATTGGTAGTTGTATTTGTCCGCTAAATCCCCATCTGAAAATGTTTTGTGCCAGGGAGCCTGCAGTACCAGATTTCTGTTGTGAGAATGTTTCAAAAATGTTCCAAATCTTCCACATTTTATTTCAAGATTTTTTTTTGGGGCTTGTTTTCATAGACCAGGTTGCTTATTTCTCTCACAAACTCTGGCAACACTGACGTAGCCTCCAGTATAAACTGTGTTATTACAGCGTAACACCAGTGCGCTGGCTTAGCTCAGTGGATACTTCATTTCACTGACGAAAATTCCATCTCCTGAGTTCATTCGTGAGCTGGGTGATCGAACCACGGGCGCTGTCCAGCGTTTTGTGTCACTTGGATTTGTTTTCCCAGGAAATATTTGAATAAGGCAAAGAATACGGGTTCAGATACACTTTTAAACCTAGCCAGTGGTGTAAAGTAAATATATTGAACTACTATACCTTTCCTTTTCCTTGAGTATTTGCAATTTTCTATACTTTTACTTCTACTCCACTACATCTCAGAGGCAAATATTGTACTTTTACTCCACTATAATTATTTGAAAACTTTAGTTACTAGTTACTTTGTAAAACAAACATTAACCACTTCAGCCCTTCATACATTTGAAAACGTGTGATAGGGGACCTAAGTACTTTTACTTTTGGTACTTGCCAATACTTTTATTCAAGTGCATTTTTAATATAGGACTCTTACTTGTAACAGTAGAGTATATCTACATTGTGGTATTGATACTTTCACTTAAGTAACAAATTTGAATACTTCTCCCACCACAGCGAACAACGTTTTTAGAGAAATATGTCAATACTTTTTGGTGGAATTGACGGTGCTCCGCAGTAGTTAGTCTAATTGAGAAAAACCTGTTTCCGCCCGGTCTCGAACCGGGGACCTTTCGCGTGTTAGGCGAACGTGATAACCACTACACTACGGAAACTTAGGTGACCACAATTGCAGTTAATACGGTATTTAACCCTTACGGGTGTCATAACTCTGGTCCATAGCGTTAGAAGGAGTTATCCTCCTTCTAACGCTATGGACCAGAGCTATGACAGACAGAACACCCCGAGCCTTGTCTAGCTTATTATGGACCAGGCCAATGGGACCAGTCTAGCTCTGGTCCATAGCGTTAGGAGTTCTCCTTATGGACCAGAGCTATCTAGCAGCTATAGTAGGCTATCTATCTTGACTGTTTTTTTTGGCAAGCTAGAATCTAGCCAGCCAAAATAAACTACTTTTTCTGTAAATATGCTTTTACTGCTCCTAGTATTGATGAATACATTAGGAACACAATGGAATCAAGCCCTCAATTAAGGCTTTTTGTGTTATCCTTTTATTGTTTTCCATTATTGTACCTGTACCTCTGTACTTTTTGCAAACTGTTAATAAAGTATTCAATCAATCAATCAATCAATCAATCAATCAATCAATCAATCAATCAATCAATCAATCAAACAAACAAACAAACAAACAAACAAACAATCAATCAAAAACAAACAAACAAACAAACAAACAAACCAACCAGAGTGCTGATGGTCTTTGATACATGCAGTCTCAGGATCCCTCATTTGGTGAAAGAACACAAACTAAACACACTTAAACCACAAGATGTCACTGTCTAGCAAGCTTTACCACAAGGGAAGCAACCAATTTTGCAAGGTCACATAAACACTGTAATAACCTATTATTATTATCTTCATTATTATTATTGTTATTACCCTTTTTGAAACATCACATCAACACCATTAGCCAAGGGCCGTTCACACCAAGCACTGTAGTTGTACAAATCCTTCTGACTCAAGTGGATGGCAGAGTCCACACCACTTTAACAAAGACAATGGTGAAAGAAAATAGTGATTATAATTATAGAGGCTTTATTCTCTGTAAAAACCTGATGATTCAGCTATTTAATCACTTAAACCCATATATACTTTTACATTTGACCAGGGCTCTATAATAGATCCTCTAGTATTCTCCTCTCCACAACAAATCTCTTTCACATTGAGAAGTGGTTAATTCCTTCTCTCTCTCTCCTTCTTAGTGTAAATCGTCCCTTTGAAGGAAATGTCTGTGGGGTTTGTCCGTGGCATTCCGCTAATCCTAGTGGTTCTTAAGGTGGGGTTCCGGAATCCGGAGACCCCCAGGGGTCCTTGAGAAGGTTCCAGTGGGTCCCCAGCAGTGGTGTAAAGTAACTAAGTACATTTACTAGTACTGTACTTAAGTGCAATGTTGAGCTACTTTTACTTTACTGGAGTATTTCCAATTGTCTATATTTTTACTATTTTCAAACATTTTAGTACTTTTACTATTGGTACTTTAAGTGTATTGTAATGCCAATACTTTTGTACTTTTACTCAAGTAACATTTTGAACACATCAGGCCTTTTACTCGTAACAGACTACTTTCTACATTGTGGTATTGATACTTTTACTTAAGTAAAACATTTGAGTACTTTTTCCACCACTGGTCCCCAGCAACATTAGTTCAGCCTGTCTGTCTGTCTGTCTGTCTGTCTGTCTGTCTGTCTGTCTGTCTGTCTGTCTGTCTGTCTGTCTGTCTGTCTGTCTGTCTGTCTGTCTGTCTGTCTGTCTGTCTGTCTGTCTGTCTGTGGGCTTTGGGGGTTTCAAAATGCATGCAGTGTGGCTTCTCTCTCTCTCCTCCATGGGGAGTATATGGGACTCTCTCTTCCTCGGCCATGCTCGCTCACAGCAGGGTGGAAACATAAAGGAGAGATTATGACGGGGAGATGACGCCATCATGTCTCTTTCATGAATTTGTGATAATATTATGCTTTAAAAAAATAAAGATATATATGGTCCAGGGGTGTGCAACCACCTCTTTTTGATCTACTATATACCCTACAGGCAGTGGTGGAGAAAGTACTCAAATGTTTTACTTAAGTGAAAGTATCAATACTGCAATGTAGAAATACTCTGTTACAAGTAAAAGTCCGGAATTCAAAATTTACTTGAGTAAAAGTACATAAGTATTGGTATCAAAATGTACTTAAAGTACCAAAAGTAAAAGCATTAAAATGTTTGAAAATAGCAGATCTACAAGCTCACAACGCGCCGCGATGCGAACCGTTGTGAGCTTGTAGAACTGCTGTTTTCAAATAGCCTAGGTATAAAATAGGGCTAAATTGGTTAATGTATGTTTTATGATTTATATCTGCAAAGTAACTAGTAACTAAAGTTTTTGAATAATTGTAGTGGAGTAAAAGTACAATATTTGCCTCTGAGATGTAGTGGAGTAGAAGTAAAAGTACTGATAATTGGAAATACTCCAGTAAAGTAGCTGTACCTAAACAGTACCTAAAAGTACAGTACTTGAGTAAATGTACTTAGTTACTTTACACCACTGCTCTTTCATGAATTTGTGATAATATATGATTTTTTCCCTCTTTTTTTACATATAGTCCAGGGGTGTGCAACCATCTCTTTTTGATCTATCTACACCCTACAGCTGAACAGATCAAGGAACAATCATTATTATTCTTTGATGTGCCCGCAACCTTTCTCCCCCAAGATAGTCAGAATTGACACCTATATAATACAGAATAAATCACTGACTCATTATTTGACAGGATTTATTATTAAATTATTGACTCATGCCTCTAATTAACAGCCTATAATGAGACATATACAAGCAAAGGTTGTTTTCACTGTCTGGCACCTGCATGCCAGCTTTGGAAAGCAGCTTATAGTGATCTGCCTGAAAGGTCTGCTTGTGTGCTTCAGTCAGTGGTGGAAAAAGTACTCTTTTTTTTTTACGTAAGTAAAAATATCAATACTGTAATGTAGATGTGTGCTCTGTTACAAGTAAAAGTCCCCCAAATTGATATGTAGTTGACCACGGACCCCCAACTGAAAAGTATTTGTGCCAGGGACCCCCATAAGAAAAGATTTGTGTTAAAATTGTTTAAATAAGTCAAAATTTCTAAAAGTTTTTCAAACCTTTTGAAAATAGCCAATGTATTTAAAATAGGGTTAAAGTGTGCGGGGTGGGGGGGTCCCCACTTGAGAACCACTGCTTTATTCAACGAGGCCTGTGATTGGCTGTCTTCAGTCCAACATGACAGCATCATCAGTGACCCGGTCCTGCTACACCTGGCCACTGGCTCTGAAGGTCAAATACATATAGAGGCTAAAGGTCAAATCCACACATACTGCCTGTTGAAGGTCACATCCACACATACTGTGTACAGAATGTGATTTAGGTCATTTGTTCTCAAAGTGGGGTCCAGGGACCCCCAGGGGTCCTTTGGTTGGGTTCCAGGGGTCCCCAGCAAAATGTGTTAATATAGCATCACAATAATTTTAACCTTTTATACTTTGGCTATTCAAAAATAGCAGATATACAAGCTCATAGTGCGGCACCGAGTGCCGCGCTATGAGCTTGTAGATCTGCTATTTTTGAAAAATCGTGAAATGTTGTGCAAACCTTTGAATATATGTATTTTTCAAGCGATTATTTGTAACTCAAATCTTTGCTTCTGGGGGGTCCCTGGAACAAAATATTTGAGATGGGGGTCCGCGGCCAAATACACATAATTTTGGGGGTCCTTGACATGAAAAAGTTTGAGAACCACTGATTTAGGTTGCATGTTGTTTAGACCGATGTAGCCTGAGGGGATTCAGTGTGCCTGTGAAGCCAATCCTCTACTGTACATACTAACAGAGGTCACCATATAGTTGGAGCGGAAAACGTTTTTATACAACCCTCATGATGAACTGCTGCTGCATGGTTGACGCGTGCATGCGTCCACAAATGCAGCCGTGAGGAAAGAAACCACGTTTCAGTGCTGATGGGAAGGTTAGAAGGGACAGTCACATAACGGCTCGATTAAGACGAGATGTGTCTTGCGTTACAATGTACTAATTAGATCCTAACGTGGCTTTTTAATTAAGAGGAAATGGTCGTTCTGTACAGGAGTGAGATGCAGAATGAATGCACGAAGGACTTCTACAATGGCCGTCATTTACATACATATATGCAGCAGATGTGAAACAGGAATAGAGAAGACAATGTCACGCGTTTGAAACGTGAAAGATTGAAATTGCTCTTTTCACGGCCCAGAGCACATTTCTGTCTCCGTTATTTCTGTCTCCTCCAGAGACAGTAAAGATGAGCCTACTGTAATGTGTGTGAAGTCACCTCCATACTTATGAACTAGTACCGCATGTGCACAGTGTGAAACACATAGGACAGATACAGGAAAAAAAAGGTGAAACCGGTCAAAGTAAACAGGTAGTAATGTACAGAGATTAGGAATAGGAAAAACCAACGGGAGATTTAGGGCAGTGGTTCTCAAACTTCTTCATGTCAAGGACCCCCAAATTGACACTTATTAGTCCGCGGACCCCCATTTGAAAAGATATGTCAGGGATCCCCCATAAGAGAAGAGTTTTACGGCTCTAGCAGTGATTCTCAACCATTTTAATTTCAAGGACCCCCAGTTTTACATGCATTTGGCTACGGACCCCCATTTAATGGCATTGCTATCTCTGG
The DNA here is from genome assembly GCF_963280865.1 of Gymnoscopelus braueri. NCBI lineage: Eukaryota > Metazoa > Chordata > Actinopteri > Myctophiformes > Myctophidae > Gymnoscopelus > Gymnoscopelus braueri. Next base: position 6,643,715 of record NC_137609.1, read on the forward strand.
GACCCCAATTTATATTGTAAGATCTATGTTAATTTAACTCTGAGAGTGTACAAATGGAACCAAATGGACGCGTTAGGGTCCATTTGGTTCCATTTGTACACTCTCTGAGTTACAGACCCATTAGGGATTTGGTTCCACTTCCTAACTATCTATCATTTAGCTGGGGACCCCCTGGGAACCAATGATTTAGGGTCCTTTAGGGTCCTTGCTTAGCGCAACACAATTTGAACCTACTTTGAGTTGAGAGGCTTTTGCTGTGAATATTTATCCCATTAACTGTGACTCGCACATTGAACTTGACATTACTGCAGAGTGCAGACCATTTCCCAAAGCATAACTATATTTTGTTTGATTCTCTGCATTAACTGTGTGGACTGATTTGAAAAATCTAGCCAATAACTGTCCATATCATTACATACATAATACATCTGTCTAAGTCATTATCCACAGCCCACAGGTATCTCCTTCCCACAGGTATGTTGGAAGGAGATGTTTGTGAAAGCTGAACTGAAACGATTAAAAAAAGGGAAAAAAAGCGGTAATTGTTTATTTTGATGGAGTGGCAGAGGTGACTGTCTTATACAAGTGTTGTATGTTCAAGGTGAACACCTGCACACACACACACGCACGCACGCACACACACACACACACACACACGCACACGCACACGCACACACACACACACACACACACACACACACACACACACACACACACACACACACACACACACACACACTGTCCCTTTTAATTACATTGCCTTCTCAAAATTCTGCCTCAGCAGCTTCGTCATGCACTTCACTGCCTTATGTCTGCAGGTGTGTGTGTGTGTGTGTGTGTGTGTGTGTGTGTGTGTGTGTGTGTGTGTGTGTGTGTGTGTGTGTGTGTGTGTGTGTGTGTGCGCGCTTACTTAAGTGAGGTGAAGAGAGGAAAACAGACAAACCAATAGCACTAAGTTCACGTGCGTGTGCATGCAATTGTGAGAGAGAGTGAGAAAGAAATTACAAAGAAAAAGTGTGTATGTGTGCGCGCATATACTAGTGGGTGTGTGGGTGCGTGCATGTGTGTGTGTGTGTGTGTGTGTGTGTGTGTGTGTGTGTGTGTGTGTGTGTGTGTGTGTGTGTGGTGTGTGTGGTGTGTGTGTGTGTGTGTGTGTGTGTGTGTGTGTGTGTGTGTGTGTGTGTGTGTGTGTGTGTGTGTGTGTGTGTGTGTGTGCGTGCGTGCGTGTGTGCGTGTGTGTGTGCGTGTGATAGGCATTTCCGTGTCTTGGTGCTTCTTTCAACTTGCTCAGTGAGCCATGTGGTCGCTCTTGTAAACTGCAAAGATACTTGATTACTTTGTCAGTCTTTTTAAGTGGCTTTCGCTTTGTGGGGACATTTGTAGGCAGAGAGAGAGAGAGAGAGAGAGAGAGAGAGAGAGAGAGAGAGAGAGAGAGAGAGAGAGAGAGTATGATAGAGGGTATAGGAGGTGAAGAGAAGTGAGTAGTGGAGAGACACTGTTAAGATGATAGGAAGATATTCAGCAATGTTGTTCCCTCCCTGTATGGATGGAGACTGCAGGTACAGTAGGAATTGTCTGTGTGACTGACATGGCCTGCAATGAAACATGTTTGTTTTCCATCCTTTATTTACCCGGGTTAAACACTTAAGCCCCATATATACTTTCTTGTGCCACGTCCACGAATAGTGAAAATAGCCGATCTACATAATTTCACCTATGACATGCCCAAAATAGAGATTCCAGGGTTAAATCACATTCATAGTTGGGAACTGTACATGTAGTAACACTTTATACTGAAGTGGGATGGGGGGGTGCCTTGCTCAATGGCACTTCAGCGAAGGGTCTTGGGGGAAATGTTGGTCAATCATGTCTCCATCACAGATTTGTTTTTCCTACTGGTGTATAGGATATCTTAGCCTGAGACCAGACGCGTGCGCGTGCATGCGAGCCTGTGCCCCCCCCAGGGCTAATGTGAAACTCCACCTATGCTAGCCCCGCTCCGTTTTTAATCCAATTCCTGCTCCCGAAGTCTCGGGTGACCAATCAGGGCCCAGTATCCAAATATGGGCGGGTTTATCACCTTTTTTGGAACAGTGACGTGCAACGCAAGAGACCGTAGTTGGTAGTTGGTTGTAGGTCTAACCAATTGCGTCCAGAGCCATTCTTTTGAACCCGCCCCTTGGGAAAAAAAGGTCCTGATAGAAGCACCAGACTCATATCCACGCAGTGATATAGTCTGGCTACGCAAGGCTACGCCCCTGTAACCTTTAGGCCGGCTGTTCTCTCAAAGTGGGGTCCAGTGCCCCTCTGGATTCCTTGAGGGGGTTCAAAAGGAACCCCTACAGGTCTGTAGCCTAACTCGTCCATTTGAAAATAGCCGATCTACAAGCTCTCAATGTGTCGCGATGCGATGCATTGCTTGTAGATCCGCTATTTTCAAAAGATGCTTGCAATTGATGTTTTTTTGGTGTGACAATTGTCATGGCAGACCCCTAAACAGCATTTGTGCCAAGTCTGATGAGGATTGCAGCAATGGTGTGCCCTGAGACCCCCGGGGGCCCCTGATGTGGCCCCTGTTATGTTTGTGACGTCCACCGTTGACTGTCGACCCACCCTCTAGGCAATTTTCATATAGAGCAGGGGTGGCATGTTTTCATTTTCTTGATAGTCAGTGTGCCATATCAACATTAAGTTTAATATATTATGACACCACGTCAAAATATTATTTCCAGCTGATTTTGATTATCCACATACTGTAGGCCAGGGGTAGGCAACCTGCGGCTCTAGAGCCGCATGTGGCTCTTAGGCCCTCTCCCGTGGCTCCCAGTTGCTTGGGCAAAGAAGTATGCAAAGGAATAAGAGGTTTTCTTTCTGTTTTCTTTTTTTACTTTATGCATAAAGTTAAGTTATTAAACTAAAGTAATTATTTAAAAAAAGTGTCGCCCATACACCAGATAAAAATAAGTAACTAAACATTGAAGGAAAATAAATAATTTATTAATGCTTGGTTTGTTTGCTTTCACCACCAACGTTTCTGGCTTACTGGTATACTTGATCTGCTTTGAGAAATTAGCAAACAATAAAAAAAAAGTTATATTGAAACACCAGAAAAAGCACACAAAAAAAGCCGCTCGAGACAGATTTTTAATAATCTTTTGGGCCAAAAATGGCTCTTTTGATAATAAAGGTTGCACAAAGGTTATTGTAAAGGTTATACACAACAACCTTTAGAAATATTTTCTTTCACATCAGGATGTATGATCATTAGACTAGCAATATAAGCTAACCCACTGTCCCCAGTCAGAGTTAGGAGTTTTATTTGAAAAGAAAAAACCCTCTCTCTCACACTTATGCCAGTGTCCTATAAGGTTGCCAATACCCCTGATATAGAGGATAGAAATCTTCTGCCACCTGGATGTACGCGCGTCTCCGTCTCCCACACAGGAAAGCAAACATCTCCCAGTCATCATCCTCTCATTGCCATGGGAGACATTAGACTGCCGGGGTTCAACCAACCAATTCTTTTAATTACCAAGGTTTCGACAAGCTGTCTTCATCGTGGCATCAGGGGTAGGACAGCTTGTCGAAACCTTGGTAATTAAAAGAATCTAAATGGAGCTACATTAGAGTGTGCGGCATTCTTCTCAATTTGAATCTCGCTGCCCAGTACATATACAAGCACCTCAAACACTTTGGTGTGTGTGTTGTTCACCTACCTACTCTCTTATTGAAACATACATTATATACCACTTCACCCTCAGCCAAAGAGGAATCCCCCCCTTTGCCCCAAGGGAGATATTAGATTGAGATTGAGATTGATTTGTTTTACTGTGCTCCACAGAGCACTATTTTCATAGTCTGTACTAGACATGTGACGATTCATTCAACTCACGATGCGATTAGAATCACGATACTAGGTTCACGATAAGATTAAAAAAAAAAAAAAAAAAAAAAAATCTAAATCTTTATCCCACAATTTTGTATCCCATTTTCCACCCAGTGCCAATTGCCTATGTCATCCTGGGCGCTACTCTCCCTCTGCCAGCCTGGGGAGAGACCAGAACTGAGCTCATGCCTCCTTCAATGCATGAGGAGCTAGCAGGCCGCTTCTTATCACCTGACAGGGGGGGAGTTTCCCCGGTAGGACGTAGCGCGCGAACACGTTAATGCAACCAGTTCCTTTCCCCTCCATCAGGCGCCCCGGCTGACCAGGGGGAGGCAGTAGGAGAGACCAGGATTATGATTTTTTAAACACAAAATTATTTTCCAGACAAATTGTGACTCCAACACAAATACAGTATTTTTTACAATACTGTGTTTTCTCTTATCCTCTTTTGCAGTAGCAAACGACTGAAAACTATTTTTTAAAATCAATTGTCTTTATTCTCTCTATTTTTTGCATTGCGATACGATAAATGTTTTATTAAATCAATTTAAATTGTCACCAGTTTGAAATTTGAATCGATTTTAATCGATTTAGGATAAATTGTTACATGCCTAGTCTGTACACTACACAATTAACCATACGAACCCTATAGCATCCCTATCCTGTGGGCAAACAGTCAGCGAAAATAGCCGATCTAAAAGGTCTACAAAGCCCCAAGATTAACTTTAAAAAACAAATTTGTATGGCAGTATTGCAGTATTTGTATTGCATAAGACCTACGTCACACACAAACATAGAAGCCACATTGAACGCACAATGGAAAAGAGAAAACAAAGATCAAAGAAGTGACAGCAATGAGGGGGCAGAGCATCTGTTTGTTGCCGTAAAAGATGTTAACTGTTTCTGTCTGTTGCTCAGCGAGAGTGAGCCCTCTGTGTCAGGCTGTTACGTGCAGTGGTGGAAAGTACATTTACTCAAGTACTGTACTTAACCCTTTAAGACCTGAAACCGATTCTACAAATGTCTTCTAAATCCCAATTCTATAAAACTTATGTCATCAAACTTTTTCATGATTGTCAAGGACCCCCCAAAATGATATGTATTTGGCCGCGGACCCCCATCTCAAAATAATTTGTTCCAGGGACCCCCAGAAGCAAAGATTTGAGTTAAAAATTTTCGCCTTAAAAGAATATATGTATTCACATATTTGCGCACATTTTCACAATATTTCTAAAATACAGATCTAAGCTCGTAACGCGACACTCAGTGCTAGCCCTTTAAGGCTGTTGTGCTGGCTTTGGGTTTTCATATAAAGTTGCACTACATTTACGAGAACAAACAGACTTTCAAAGGTGAAGTTTCTGATTCTGCAAGTTTTTGTTGGTTAACAACTCTTGTTAGGATTTTTAACCTTTGCCTTTTTTAGGATAATTCCTTTAACAGGTCCGTTCATGAAAGTCCTTGCGGTCTTGTTTCCAATGAGGGCCTGTGAGCAATTAGGGGTTAAGAGTCTTGCTCGGGGACAAATTTCATTTCATCGACACATTTGCTGGCCTGGCCTGGAATCGTACCTGGGGCAACCAGGGCCTCTGGCTCCCTAGGCAGGTTCACTATCCACTCAGCTATGGCCGCCCCTATAAATGTCGGTGACTGTGTTTTTGTAGTGAGCGTAAGAAAACCGAGTCATGCCACCCCAACACGAGCATACAGTTTGCTTTATCCACTGAATTTAATGGACCCCTATGCACAGCAGCCATGTTGGAAAGAAATTGGGCCTTGTAACTGTCCCAGATGGAGAGACAGTGGTTTCAGTTATAATTATAAATATGTTTGTTTATGTAAAATTCATGTACACACTGGATTTAAAAGATTAATTTCATTATGAATAATTAGTACTAAAAGTTACAATAACTATATTAAAAGGGTTTATATAGTACAAGATTTAAGGTAAAAATGCTGTGCCCATTGTCAGAGGGTTACGGTAATTTGGGCAGAGTCACATGGTCAGAGTGAAGCTTGTCAATCAAGTCAGAAGCTAGCAGAGCTGACACAGAGTGGTCACGTCTGTGAGAAACTCCAGAGAGAGAGAGAGAATAATATTGCCAAAGTTCTGCACATGGTTCAAGAGGCGCACACGGTAAATGCTTATTGTAGTTGTGCTTTCATTGATTTGTGATGTATCTGATGTGTGTAATCAAAATGTGCAAATGTAAACTTTGTTTGAGAGACTTCAGTGTAACATGCCAATGATTGGATGCACTTGTGTGGACTTGATAATCAAGAGGACTGCTTTACAATGACTGTGGACTCAATAACCTTGACAAATGTATGTTTTATTCTTTTCATAGTTTTCACGGTGTCTTGTGGTGTTTACTGTTGGAGGAGTTGGAGAGTTGTGGAAATAAAAACCCATAAAAGACATCAGTATGAGGCGTGGACATTTGTTGAACCTGTGGCAGTTACAGGCCTCTTACTTCCTTCACAATGACAGTAGAGTAAGGAAGAGGCCCAGTTTCTCTACAATATGGCTGCTGTGCATAGATCAATTCTTGTGAACTGAACTTTTGAAGCCATGTCAAGTTTATTTATTTAATGAAGTATTACCTGTTCATTTACCTGAACTTTTGTATGAGGTGTATTGATTAAAATTCATGTTAACTGAACTTTAACGTGTATTGGTCTCACACCACGGAATTTGAGATGTTCTTGAACTGGTTGATCATAACGACATACTGTTTCCTTTGACCTTGTCTGACCTTACCTGTCAGCATGGCAGATTCTTCTACCCCGGTTTAGCTCAACGTGTGGTGAGCTTGTAGATCGTCTTTTTTCAAAAGATTTTGACCAATTCTGCATAACTAGTACTTTCACTTTTGGTACTGTAAGTATATTTAGATGCCAATACTTTTGTACTTTTACTCAAGTACATTTTGAATACTGGACTTTTACTTGTAACAGAGTATTTCTACATGATGGACATTGATGCTATTGATACCTTAATGTAAGTAAAAAAATAAATTGAGTACTTTTACCCACCACTGGTCAAGGTGTTGTGTGATGTGTTCCAGAGAGCTGTTGTCAGGCAGGCTGTGCATAATGACTTAGACAGATGTTTCATGTCTCCCAGCGCAGAGCAGAGAGACAGAGAGAGACAAAGTTTAACGCATATGGGATTCATTTGCCTTTTGGGACAGGTGGGGGTAATAAAAATGTACTTGAGTAAAAGTACGAAAGTATTGGCATAAACATATATACTTAAAGTACCAAAAGTAAAAGTACTCATTATGCAGAATGTCCTGTTTCACAAGGTATCATAATTATGTATAAAATGTATTAAAATCTTTTGAAAATAGCAGATCGGCTATTTTCAAATAGCCAAAATTTAATTAGGGCTGAAGTGGTTAATGTATGTTTGTTTGTATGTAACTAAAGTTTCCAAATAATGGGAGTGGAGTAAGAATATTTGCCTCTGAGTGGAGTAGTGGAGTAGTGGAGTAGAAAGTAAAAGTATTGAAAATTTAAAATACTCCAGTAAAGTAAAAGTATAGCTCAAAATTGTACTTAAGTAGCCTACAGTCCTTTAGTAAATGTAGCCTACTTTACACCACCGGGGACAAGAGTTTAACGCGTATGGGATTCATTTGCCTTTTGGGAGACAGGTGGGGCTCTGATGACAGCACAGCACCCATGATAGATGTAATGTTGCATAATGCTCTGAAGTATAACTGCTGCTCCCCCAGGGCTGTTTGAACGCTTATCTGCCTCATTACTTATTGTAGGCATCTTGACTTTTATATCGCTTTAGTTTCCACCATGATGACACATTCTGTTATCTTTTAGACCAGCATCTTTCCTATTATTTTTTTTCTTCCAAAAACAGTTTCTAATTTGTTTTCAAAAGATCTTCAGAACCTTTTATAGATTATGTTTTTAATAGGGACAATACAAGCTCACAAGTCACACTATTTTCACTGTTTTAAATAGGGATAATTGGTTAAAGGACGACTTCACCCATTTTCAACCTGTCTTCATATAATTGGTCCTCACTAATGCTCATGATAATATGGCACAGTGTTTGTCTACTCAGTCTGTGTCTCAGAGGAGGGCTGTGGACAGTTCAGAAACCTATCTACCAGTGACATCATTGTGGGACCTATTATATGAAGATAGTTTGAAAATGGGTAAAGTCATCCTTTAATTCATAATGTATTCTTTGTAGGTTTGGGTCCCAAGCTGGAGACGTTTAAGAATCCCTGTTTTAGGCTCTATAATTCAATTCATTTAAAATCTACTTCTTTGTATGGAAAGCCTCTGTCAACACTGTCCTCACTCACACGTTATCATGTCCGGTAATCTGACACCCTCGTATATTTTGGCCTCTTGCAGTGTGTAGTAGGTGTGCATTTTGGCAGTGGGGGAAAAAGCCGCGACGCATTGTGAGCTTGTAGATCGGCTATTTTCAAATGGCCGAAATGTATATAGGGCTGAAGTGAGTAATGTGTGTTTTGTAATAATAATCAAAATCTACAAAGTAACTAGTAACTGAAGTTTTCAAATAAAAGCACAATATTTGGATCCGAGATGTAGTGGAGTAGAAGTGAAAGTATTGGAAATTAGAATTAGAAGTACAAATAACTCAAAATTGTACTTAAGTACAGTACTTGAGTAAATGTACTTAGTTACTTTCCACCACTGCATTTGGTCCTGGGTGTTGGTAGCACTCGGAGGGGCTTATAGCCATATGGCCACCAGTAGGGGGTGAAAACATTTAACAAGTCAAGTTTTGCTTTACGACTCGAGTTAAACTCAGCCGGCACGTCATAATTTAGCTGCAAAAAGAAACAAAACGTCTCCCCCCTCACTTTTAAAACTGAATCCAGACTTTTTTGCCATGACTTATGTGTGGTGCTGTGTCCCTGCTCAACCAAGGGCTGCTTATATATAATTCCCAACAGATGCACTTCATCAGATGTACTCGGCGTGCTCCAAGGTCAACTCCGTCCAGCGTTTCAGTGATGTTGTTGAAGGGATACTCTTTGCTCTGTCTGGATGCTCAAACGGCACCGCAGTGCAGCAGTGGGAATGTGAGCCATGGTTCACGCTTTAGGCAAACATCACACACACACCATAGTGTAGTGTTGCAAATGCATTGTGCTGCATTGTAGGGGTGCAACAGATATTCGATTCATAAAAACATATTTTTTTTTAACGATTAGCTAGTCTACAAGCTGTAGATTGGCTATTTTCTCTATTTGTGAATGTCATGACAAAAGTATGAATTGGCCTTAGTACTAATCGATGTAGTTGATTATCATTTCTTTTCAACATTTATACCATATAAAAAAACCCTGCATTTTGAGTATTTGATTAATCAAAAAGTAACCAATGTCAAACCAATAAGAATTATCGGTAGTTGCAGCGCTACTGCAATGCAGTGTTGATTTTGTCGACTAAAACTTTTTTCACTGATGAAAACTAAATACTAAAAAACTAAGCTATGATGACTAAAACTAAGAAAAATATATTGACAATTTCGTCAACAAATAAAAAATAAAATGGTTGAGGAACGAGTGGAGAAGAGATCCAGTAGAACTAAAAGACAAGTCATTTTATGCTTGGTTGTGCTCGATTGTTGCGCTCTGAAAATAGCCGATCTACAAGCTCACGTGTCGCAGCGCGACGCATTGTGAGCTTGTAGATCGGCTATTGTCAGCATGCAACCAAGTGTAAAATCAGCCATTACATTAGTCGACTAAATCAACTGTATATTTAGTAGACTAAAATCTCATATTTAGTCGACTAAAACTAGACAAAGTGAAACATTTCAGATGACTAGAACTAAATGGAATTTGATACAAAAGACTTGACTAAATCAACACCGCTGCAATGACAGCGTGGCATGCACTGGATTCAACGCACGCATCGGTCACAGTACGATTGGAGAACCAGTCAGATTGAAAGTGGTGCACTCGTTTTCACCGACGGAGGCGCACCGTCTGAAGGCGACTTGAGCCATGATGAGGCACCACCGAGCGAGCTCAGGCGAGCAAGTCGCCGCGCTGAACCATGCAAAGTCACCTTCAGAGCCGTCCGAGTGATGTAGAAGAATCTCAAAGCCCCCCCCACCCCCCGAGAGGTAATTTCTTTTTTTGACGTGGGGCCTCCTCCCCGCCGCAGGGGCGTGAACTCGAAGAAAACAAGCACTCCTTTTTCAAGCCGACTCCAATCATACTGTAACAGATCCACTAAGCCATTGGTTCTAAAAGTGGGGTCCTTGTGGGGGGGGGGGGGGGGGGGGGGGTACCAAGCAAAATGTGGTAATAGAGTCACAATAATTTTAACCTTTTATATTTTGGCTATTCAAAAATGGCAGATCTACAAGCTCTGCTATGAGCTTGTAGATCTGCCATTTTTGAAAAGTCGTGGGGGGGGGTCCCCGGAACAAAATATTTGAGATGGGGGTCCATGGCCAAATACACATTTTGGGGGTCCTTGGCATGAAACGTTTGAGAACCACTGCACTAAGCCACAAGTTTCACTATAGCTCTGTGAGGTGCTTGTGATGAAAACCGGTATTAAACCCATTTTGTCAAAGTTGCAGTGAAAGTTTGCTGCAAAAGCACAATCTGTTTAATTTCCTGACTTTTGATACACAGAAATATATAAATCAACTAAAGTTTCCATACTAGTGGAGTAAAAGTACAATATTTGCCTCTGAGATGTAGTAGAGAAGTAAAAGTATTGAAAATTTGAGACATTCCTGAAAAGTGTACTAACGATTAAATGTAAAGCCACACCTACTGGAGACCTGGCACTTAAACCCCATTTTAAACTCTGTTGTGCAGGGCAAAAGGCTGATCTAAAAGCTAACATGATCCATTTCTGAATGCGTCCAAAACAGGGACACCAGAGGTTAATGTGGATGGTCAGCACCAGGTCTTGTGCCACAGAACCTGCCATGCTGACAGGTGAGGTCAGACAAGGTCAAAGGAAACTGTATTTCGTTATGATCAACAAGTCCAAGTACATCTCAAATTCCTTGGTGAGAGACCAATACACGTTAAAGTTCAGTAAACTTTTTAATCAATAAACTTCAAAGTTCAGGTAATACTTATAAAAATATATATACACACACATTACAATATGTGCATAGATCAATTCTTGTGAACTGAACTTTTGCCTTGCAAAGAAACTGTATAGAGGCAAGTAAGGCCCAATTTCTTCCCAACATGGCTTTGTGCATAGAGTCCATACAATTCATTGGGAAAAAAATCTAACTGTATGCTGATGCTGGTGTTGGGGTGGACCCACATCCTTGACTCAGTTTCCTTCCACACACACACACACTCTAATAAAACAAAAACAGGTCCCCGACATTAAAAAAGGCAAAGGTTTAAAATCCTAACAGGAGTTGTTACTCGACAACTTGCAGAATCAGAAACTTCACCTTCTAACGTCCGTTTGTTCTTGTAAAAGTAGTGCAAGTTCATATGAAAACCCAGATCCAGCCCAACAGCCTTAAAGGGCTAGTTCACCCCCCCAAAATGACTTTTGACTTTTCATCAGGCAGAGGAACTACATGACCCCGAGTCTCTGGATGCGTTAGATGTGATGTGTAACAGAATCCGAGGTAGTCTTCGCCGCCTCGTCTCCTGGATCCAGGATTAGAGCCATGCAGCTCTGTACTACTGCCCCAGTCAGTGGGGAGGTGATGTGGCGCTGTGTACGACCCGTCTCATGGTTGTTTGGTAGATGTTAAGAGTTGATGGCTCCCATGAATGAGGCACGGTTTCGGTCGGTCTGAACCGGGCCTGGTGAAAAAAGTAATCAAATGTTTCACTTAAGTAAAAGTATCAATGCTGCAATGTTGAAATGCTCTTTTTACAAGTTAAAAGTCCGGAATTCAAAATTTAATTTAGTAAAAGTATTGGTGTCAAAATATACTTAAAGTACATAAGTAGAAAGTACTCATTATGCAGAATGTCCATTTCCCAAGTTTTTAAACGTATGCAAATCTTTTGAAAATAGATCTACAAGCTTCGCATTGCGAGCTTGTAGATCGGCCATCTTCAAATTGAGTAAGAGTACAAAAGTATTGGTATCAAAATGTACTCAAGTACCAAAAGTAGAAAGTACTCATTTTGCAGAATATCCTATTTCACCTATCTTTCAAATATAAAGATCTTTTGAAAATAGCAGATCTATAAGTTCGCAACACGTTGTGAGCTGACAGACATAGGGCTGAAGTGGTTAATGCATGTTTTTTTTATAATAATGTAAATCGCCAAAGTAACTAGAGTTTTCAAATAGTACAGTAAAAGCACAATATTTGAGATTCAGTAGAAGTAAAATTATTGAAAATACTCAAGTAAAAAAATAAATAATTGGACTCGAGTACAGTACTTGAGTAAAATGTACGGAATTTCTATGTGGTTTAAAGTAACTGTGGAACATGATCATAGCAACAAAAAAAACAGAATAAATATGGGCATCAGTCACTCTTACTTCAGTTAGTTTGCAGTGGTGGCTTGAAGGGCTGCTCTGGACTTGCCGACTAAACAAAGGAGAAACAAATTGACGTTACAATTAAATCACAACTTTTGATCGAATCTTATATTAACAGTTGTGCAAAAAACTACAGAGGTACAGCTATACAATAATGCTAAAAGGATAACACAAAGATCCTGAAGGCTTGTTTCGTGGTCCCGTGTATTCAATTAATCAAGACAAGACTATACAAGAAATACTGTATACATGTTCATCTTATTGGACTGCGAGTCATTACTTAAGGTGTACACTTTGAATAAAGTTTCTAAATTCTGCCACAGACTTCACACTTGTAGGGTCACTCTCCTGTGTGGTTTCTCATGTGTTTCTTCAAATGCAGACTCTTGCAGCTGTGTGTGTGATTTGTCTTCTCAAAACTGTACGGTTATAAGAGAAGAGTGTATTTTCGGGAAAAGGAGAACATTTCCATTTGTATATTCAGAATTTAAATTTTACTCCAGATGTAAAGTATGCATCTGGAGTAATAAAAAATAAATTGTACTTAGTACAGTACTTAAGTAGATGTAGTTCAATACTACAGTACAACCCTGTAGGACTATAGTTGGGTTTCATCATCAACAGTGATGAAAGTATCAAGACTGCAATATAGAAGGCAAGTGCAAGTCCAGAATTGAAAACGTACTTGAGTAAAAGTAAAAAAGCATTGGCCTCAAAATGTACTTAAAGTACCAAAAGTAAAAGTACTCTGTAGAATGTCCCATTTCAAGTTTTCAAATGTATATAAAGCTTTGGAAAATGGCAGATCTACAAGCTCGCAATGCATCGCCATGCCAAAATGTATATATAGAGCTGAAGTGGTTAATGCATGTTTTATGATAATAATCAAAATCTTCAAAGTAACTAGTAACTTTTCAAATAGTAGTGGAGTAAAAGTACAATATTTGGATCTGAGATGTAGTAGAGTAGAAGCAAAATAATTGGAAATACCCAAGTAAAGCACAAATACCACAACATTTTACTTAAAGTACTTAACTAAATGTAATTACTTACTTTTTTTTTCTCCACTGATCAACAATAATAAACCTGTTTGTCTTACCACAGTTTTGTCGACAAGTGAGTCTAGATGTCCCCAACACCAGCATGTGATGCATACAGTCTGCATGTGAATCACCCTCGTTAATGACAGAGTTTATATAGAGCAGTGCTTTGTGCTGATTGGTTGATTGGCTGCACACACCCACTCACCACAGGTGAGAACCATGATGCAATTCCTTGCTTTCCTCTTTACTTTTTACTTTTGGTTTAATGATCCAAGCCTCATCTAAAAACAATGGTTCTTAACCTTTTCAGGCCGTGACCCCCCCAAAATAATCTCATTTGAACTGGGGACCCCCACCCTGACAAGCATTTGGAATTGTAGGAGTTGAGGCATTACATTTATTTTGTCTAGGTTCCACAGATAAATATCGTGAAAATAGCCGATCTACAAGCTGAATAGAATATTCAACATATTGAAAATCAAGCATTTCTGGTAAAAAAAAAATACTGACAAGACACGCTGTTTCTATAATTATTCACTTAAACTAAAGATGGTATTAAAAAGGTCTTAAAAAGTAATGAAATTGTGACTTTAAAAATGTGCAGATATCCTGTACTGTGTACTGCATGTTGGTTTGTTTACTGTTGAGTGAGAAAACAATTATGTTGCACATTAAGCTAATCATCTGGGGACTTGTCAGAATTCAGCTGTATAAACATATCCTGTTATATTTTTATACAACTAGATTCTGCCAGGTCCTGGAAAAGACGCGCTGTGATTGGCCAGTAGTCAGGAAGCTTGCCTTCTCCAAAATGGCGCCCGAGATACAGACGGCTCAGAGCCGGAGGAGGAGTCTACCTTTATATGTCTATGCACTGGTCCATAGACATATAAAGGTAGACGCCTCCTTCGGCTCTGAAGCGTTCGTATCTCGGGCGCGCTTCCTGCTTCCGCAGGGCTGTCGTGTGCGTCACAGAAGCGGAAGTTCGGTAGGCCAATCAGAGGCAGGTGGGGGCGGGTCTTTTTGTAACCCAGCTCTTAACCCTTTGAGAGGCAGCAGCTGTGCGCAGCATATAGTTAGTTCGAACTTGGCAAACTCCACACTCTATTTGTGAAATTCAAATAAGAGACATGGTCCTTTTTCATATCAAGGTCCATTATTTATTCAGCATTTGAGTCACGGAACACCGTTTGATAAGCTTTAGCCTCTCACACCCAAAACTTAGAATATGTTATCGTTCGATAAGATGTTGTCAGAATAACAATTGTTTACGTTCTCTAATTGTGTACTTGTTTAGTAAGTAATGCAGATGTTTAACAATTTGACTCTTGACAGTGTGAAATGTTATACTCAAGATTTAAAGATCTATAAGGGTCCATTTGGTTATCAACTCTCCATCATTTAGCTGGGTACCACCTGGAACCCCCTCAAGGACCACTGGTGGTTCCCGGACCACTGGTTGAGAACCATTGCACTGACAAGTCCCGGAAAAGACGCACTGTGATTGGCCAGTAGTCAACGCACTGTGAGCGCTGTGATTGGCCAGTAGTCACTTTGAGTGACAGGTTCCCTGCGGAAGAGCCGTGTATTGCGATAACAGTCGCCCCAATGAACTGCAGAGGCCAATGAGGTATCTAGGTTTCTATATCTATGCACTGGTCCATCTCCTATAGACCATATTCACACGGCGGCCATGTTGCTATTAAGTCAATGAAGTGCCACCCCGTTTCCACGGCAACGGGGTGGCACTTTCAATGTTAAATTCCAATATGGCCGCCGTGTGAATATGGTCTATTGATGAGAGGTGAGGCGACAGGTGGAGGTGCTGGTGGGGGGGGGAAGGTGTGTGTGTGTGTGCTGGTGGGGGGGTGGGAGGTGTGTGTGTGTGTGTGTGTGTGTGTGTGTGTGTGTGTGTGTGTGTGTGTGTGGGGGGGGGGTAGCATGTGTGACAGGGGAAATGAATGAGGCACTATACCGCATGTCAGAATGCTCTTGTAAAACTTAGCATCCCATTTTTTATGTTGCTCTCGTCTGCAGCCCAAGGTACTCTAAAGGACAGTCGGCTCTTGATTAAATAGACCCATCGATCAATTTTTCATCCTCAAAGGCCGTTTTTGTTTTTTATTTTTTTTAAAGAAACAACTATAGTAGCAATTGAAGCAATTGCCTGCAGGGTGGGTCTCTCTCTCTCTCTTTCCCCCCCCCTCTCTCTCTCTCTCTCTCTCTCTCTCTCTCTCTCTCTTCCATCTTGCCATGTTGATTTTCTCTTTCCTCATTGGCTAATTTATCCTCCGCCGTATGGCGGTGTCGCAAAACAAATAAAATATTTGGTTCCAGGGAGCCCTCTTCATGTTCCTCATCTAGTTCTAGAGAACTTTTTTTGAACTCTTAAACCCTGTCTTTAATAGGCAGACTGGAAGAGTACTTCTGCCATATCTGCTACTTTCACAACATTGGGTGCTGCTGTGCATTGCAGAGAGCATATGGGGGCAATATTCTATTATTGACTGTCAGTCAGTCAGAGTCACCTCCAGCTAATTGATGGAGATGGGTTACAGCTGCTTGCCACAAAACAGCAACTTCCCCCTTTTCAGTTTAAGCAGATAATCATAGCTAACAGTCTGATTCTGTCATTTTTGTGACCAGAAATGCTTGATTTGCAATACTTAAAAAAGAAAAAGCATTTTAATGGTCTGCTATTGTGATGATTCATGTTTAGATAAGACTTTTGAATCAACCCACAATGGTTTCAAGGAAAGAGTGAGGCCACTTATTGCATCACCTGTGTGGTGTGTGTGTGTGTGTGTGTGTGTGCGTGTGTGCGTTTGTGCGTGCGTGCAGCTATCAACCAATCACCACTAAGCGCTGCTCTATATAAACTCTGCCATTGGAGATGAAGGCTTCACTTGCTGATCACGAGTCAGTCCTTGTTGACATGGAGTCTGCATGGCATGCTGTGGTAAGACAAACAGATTATTATTGATGCTATAGCACCATGCAGTAATCCTCATACAGTGATTTATCTGTGATTATATTGTAATCTAAATGTGTATTTGTTTTCTTCCTTGTTTAGTTGGTGAATCCAGATGAGAGTGTGTGTGTTTTGCGGTCTCGCCCACTGCAAACACACAGCCATCCAATGTCACCAGGCCCAGTTCAGGCCCAGTTATTTCATATAGGAGCCATCTCCAAACATGAGTCTCACATGAAGGGTCGTCATAGCACCACCATCTCCATATACTGGTTGAACCATCAGAATGTGTTCCTGGAGCAGAAGATCTAAGTCTCAGGTGACTTGACATTAAACCTCAAGTCATCCGACAGGCAGTGTTGGGGTCCAGGATAAGGCTGTGTCATCTCTTCCCAGGTCTGAAAAAAAGTCAGGTTGCCCAGGTGTTTGGCCACATCGATCTATCAGTGTTCCTGAGACAAGGCTGTGGGTCCTGCATGATGTGCGTGGCACCCTGCGCTATGAGCCCGTAAGTCTGCTTTTTTAGTTTTTCAAAAGTCTTCGATTTGTGCATATATAGATGTATAGCTAACATTTGTAACTCAAATATGGGGTTATTGGGGTTTCTACATAATGTCTTCTAGATCCTAACAGTTTAAAAAAAAAAACTTGTTGCTATAATCAGTGTTTCTTAAACTTTTCATGTCAAGGACCCCCAAAATAATATGCATTTTGCCACGGACCCCCCCATCTCAAAATATGTTGTTCCAGGGACCCCCAGAAGCAAAGATTTGAGTTAAAAATGTGTGTGTGTGTGTGTGTGGCAGATCTACAAGCTCATAGCGCGGCACCGACTGCCACGGTATGAGCCTGTATATCTACTATTTTTTTATTTTTATGGCCAAATAAATCTAAAGTGACACGGATGCGTTCCCCAATTGGAATGGTTTAGACCTGAGGCCGAAAATGCCTTCTAAATCAGTAGTTCAGAAAAAAGTTTGAGCCAAGGACTCACAAATTGAGGTGTGTGTGGAACCCCATCTGAAAATATTTGTGCCAGGGACCCCCAGAAGAGAAGATTTGTGTTAAATGTATTTCAAACGCTCGAATTTTCAAAAATGGCAGATATACAAGCTTGCAGCGTGACGCGATGTGAGCTTGTATATCTGCTATTTTTGAGAACCACTGTTCTAAACATATGTTACTATATAATCTAAAAGACACACGATGCTTTCCTGATTTTTTTTTTTAATGGGTTTATTCTCTATTCATCACAGATCATGGGACTCTGCTGTTCTCCAGGAAGCTTTGAGCCTCCCAACCCACCCAGAGGAGTCCAGTTGGTTCATATGGACCTTAAAGGGTTAGTTCAGATTTTGAGTATTTTCTGTAGGAAATACTTACCAATGTAGTGGTTGCAAAGGTATTAATTGACTTTGCAACCACTACATTAATGGTAAGTATTTCCTACAGAAAATACTCAAAAAATCTGAACTACCGTAACCCTTTAATGAATAAGGACATTCATTTCTCAGATGATGGTGCTATAGCTTTAGACTTTTTCATGCGGTTCCAGCCAGCAGATGGATGGCTCCTGTGTGTCCATGTGGTCGACAGACACCCAGTAGTGTAAAGGAGCGCGACATGGTCATCAGCGCTCTGCAGTTCAGAATCCAGCCGAGACGGTCAACATCTCTCTGTTCAGACCCTCACTCGCTCTGAACATTAAAGGGATAGTTCACCCCCAAAATGACTTTTTCTTCGATTTAGTCCCCCCATGGAGACTTGAATTCATGGGTTTTGTTTTTACTTAGCCAATAATTTGATGACCAGCGGAGTTTACACACATGTCCGCTGGTCATGAAATTATTGGCTTAGAAATGCAACAAAAACATATCCATGAATTCAAGTCTCCATGGGGTGATTAATCGAGAGAAAATGGGTGTGAACTATCCCTTAAGACTGTTTAGGCTGGCTTTTTTTTTTTTTTTTAAGAGTTGATGTCCATCGTTTACTCCTTGTCTTTGAAAGCTGAAAATAAAGGTTTTTAAAATCAATTCATCCACTATCTGGTTGTTCAGTAGATCCTGTTCTGTCATTTGTGAATTGAACGCTGCAACTCGTAAGAGAAATTCCCTGGTGCACAGAGCAAAAGTTGTGGGAGCATTTGTCATCGTTGTAACATTTAGGAAAGCAAATGGGACAGACCAAAACTTTACTGAATTTAACATCTGCATTAAGTGGCCTGTCACCGTTCACTCCATGGATTGTATTTGAAAATAAATGTGTTAAAATGGTTTGACCCATGGAGCATCTTTTGATATTCAGATGCATTTGGTTGACTGTTATCCTCATAGCTCATGAGTACAGGAACCCACTACATTGGACGGTAAACGTAACACTCTCATGGTTGACCTGGAATGTAGAGGACCGTACAAATGGACCCGTTCCATTTGTACGCTCTCAGAGTTGAGAACTGTACAGGGTCAATTTGGGACCCTGGACCCCACTTTGAGAATCGTCACAATACTTTCTACACAGTCTCTGATTCCAGCCAGGCGTTTCCTTCTTTTTCTGGAGCTTTAACTTTAGTTTTATGCAAGTCTGGTACTGTAGCGGGGTGTGCCGATATATCGTCCCGCGATATATCGCGATACGTTTTCGTGACGATATGTATCGTTTTGGGAAAAAAATATATCGGATTTTTTTTTTTTTACAATAATCAGGCTTGAAAACAGCCCCGAGGTGAAAAGGGTGACATGTTTTTTTTTTTCCGGGTCAGGTGTCACACTATTGCCCTATTTGGATTCAAAACGGCTATTGTAGCTGAAAAGCTACAAGTTTGTGTCTGAATAATGCAAAAACATAATTATTTGTTTGCATTTTCTCTCCCCCATATATTTTCATAATAAAAAAGTGCGTATCGTATCGAAGTTGTATCGTTTGGTGAAATTAGTGTCTGTTGAGTTGTCTGATTTGTTTCCAAGTCACTTTAAATCCCTACATACTTCATTGGATGCCAAACATGGCTGATCTACAAGCTCACAATGTGACTACCGTGTCTGCGAGCTTGTACTGTAGATCTGGCAATTTTCACCTTAACATGTCCAAAATGGGGATGCCAAAGTTGGGAGGTAATGGAGGAGTAATGTTCCAAAATCACTGCTTTAAAGCTTCAAACGCTGCTTTAGTCAAACGTCTTTCTGTGTCACAGACCCTGTCTAGGAAAGTGCTAAAACTAACTCCTGTGCCAAATTTTATTTAAATGGTTTATAAACGGCATCACAAATACACCATCAGCAATAAATTACAGTGTATACAATTACAGTGTCATTCACCTCCATACTATTTTGTACTTTCCCCCCCCCCCAGTAAATTAACGCCCTACTTGATCATACTGCAGCGTCACACAAAAGCATCAAAAGTAGCAGATCCACAAGCTCGAAATGCTGAAAAGATAATAGTTTTGGACATATTGGCTTTCCACCCAACAGAGGCGAATTGCATTATTCCACACTGAGCCTAAACAAATAACAATCGCAGTGTGAAATCAACCGAATACACCGATATTAACAGTGTCAACAGTATTATCAGTACAATAATCTGGTGTTATCGAGGAATAGAACACACTGTTATTATTACAATGAGCTGTTTTGTTTGGTGATACTGATCACTTTAACAACATGGGGTGCTGTCGTGCATTGCAGAGAGAATGTGGGTGGTATGGGTGTCGCTCAGTGGTGGAAAAAGTACTCAAATGTTTTAATTAAGTAAAAGTATCAATGCTGCACTGTAGAAGTACTCTGTTACAAGTAAAAGTCCGGAATTCAAAATTTACTTGAGTAAAAGTACAAAAGTATTGGTATCAAAATGTACTCAAAGTACCAAAAGTAAAAGTACTAAAATGTTTGAAAATAGCAGATCTACAAGCTCACAACGCGTCGTGATGCGACGTGTTGTGAGCTTGTAGAGCGGCTATTTTCAAATAGCCCAGGTATAAAATAGGGATACAGTGGTTAATGTATGTTTTATAATGTAATAATTTATATCTGCAAAGTAACTAGTAACTAAAGTTTTCAAATAATTGTAGTGGAGTAAAAAGTACAATATTTGCCCCTGAGATGTAGTGGAGTAGAACCGAAAGTATAGACAATTGGAAATACTTCAGTAAAGTAAAAAATAAGTTAAAGTACCTCAAAATTGTACTTGAGTAAATGTACTTAGTTACTTTACACCACTGGTGTCGGTCACAATATTGCCACTTGTCAGTGTCAACTCCATCGTATTTGATGGAGATGGTTCACAGCTGCCTGCGACAAAACAGCAACATTGGTTTCTAATTACAGAGAGAGTGTTTCTCTCATTGTTATGACCAGAAATGCTTGATTTTCCAACACGCTTTAGCATTTGAATGGTCTGCTATCTTCTGATTGTGGCAGCTATTGGCAGCTAACACAAGGTCAATTCAGTATTCATAAATGTAGTTACAAAGCACGTATTTTTCTGAAAAGGCTGTAGAAAAACCATTGTTCATCTGCCACTTATTTGGAGCCTTAATATTTAGAGGAGCCGCACAATATAGTTTCATTTATTTATAATGTATTCATGCTTAATGCTTTCATTGTTGATTCAACTGCTCTTGTAGTAATAAGACTCAGAAAAGGAATTTCAACAGCCATATTAAGACGATTACAAAGTCAGCCTACTATCAAGGATTAAAGGATTTGTGTCTCCACAAGGATTTGGTAAAAAACTTGTCCATGCATTCATCTTCAGTAGACTCAAACTACTGTAACGGTGTCTCCACAGGTTCTCCATTTAATAAATCTATCAGACAGCTGCAGTTGATTCAGAACGCTGCTGCTCTAGTCCTTACTAATGCCAAGAAAGTGGATCATATGTCACTCCAGTTCTTAGATATTTCTACTGGCTGTCTGTCTGTCAAATAATTGATTTCAAAATAGTACTAAAGCTACCACTGTTGCTTTATAAAGCACTGAATGTTTTAGGTACATGTTTTTTCTCTTTTTAATCATTTTTTTATCCCACTATTTTGTAACCCATTTTTTACCCAGTGCAAATTGCCTAAGCTTGTAATCCTGGGCGCTACTCTCCCTCTGCCAGCCTGGGGAGAGCCCCGAACTGAAGTGATGCTTCCTTCAATGCATGAGGAGCTAGCGAGCCGCTTCTTATCACCTGACAGGGTGTAACAGAGTATTTCTACATTGCAGTATTGATACTTTTACTTAAGTAAAAAATGTGAGTACCTTTTCCACCACTGGCTGTAAACACTGACGACTTGATTTATTGATACAACCTGAGCCAGGGGTATAGGGCTTTGATAAGCATTATGCTTCTCCTTTTTCTGCATCTTGGACATTATCTATTATGTCAAATGGACGTGACTACCTGTACCATGGACTTGTTTGAGATTGTGCCACCAAATTGTGTTCTTGTTCTAAAATTGCATTGTTGTACATAATACACAGATATGTATTCTTTGTCCCAAAAGATACTGAATAAATTGAACTGAACTAAAGACTTTTTCTGTTTGGTGCTGCTTTTTACTGATAAGCCACTTATTGAATCATGGTCCTCATCTGTGGTGTGTGATCCAACTTATCACCACAGAGTACTGTTCTATAGAAACTCTGCCATTGGTGAGGAAAGGCTCACTTGCAATACACTGCAGCACTTGTTGACGTAGAGCTATAAGTCAAACATGTTACTGTTGATAGCACCAGTGCATTATCCTCACACAGGCTTTAGCTGTGATTATATAAATGTAAATGAATTAATATTGCGTTAAATTAAAACAAGGTTTCTTTTCAGGTTTCAAAAACAAGCAATGCACTCCACTTCCACAAGGCCATGGATATAGTCCAGCTCTCCATGTAAGAGTGGACTCACATCTGGGTCTAAGGAGCTTCTGATAGACGAGGCCTGGTGATGATAGAACACCTGGGCGACCTGACCTGACCTTCAGGTGGTCAGATGGCTGTGACTCATGTGTGGAGATGGCTCCCATGGCTCTGAACCGGTCCCGGTGATGCTGTGTGGAGATGTGTTTGCATTAACCCATTAAGACCGGGAACGCATCTGTGTCATTTTTAGATTTGAGCTAAAAAAGCATTATTTTATACTTATTATATATACTTAAATAGCAGATATACAAGCTCATAGCGCGGCACTGAGTGCTGCGCTATGAGCTTATATCTGCTGTATATCTTGTATATCTATGTTAACGGGGGTTGTGAGGGGGGCTAGCAAGATTGTGGGGGTACAATTCAGCGTGTTGGCCTATAACTCTTGAACTGTATAGGCCAAAACGTGACTCTGCCTGTTACAGCGCCACTGCGAGGCTGATTTGAAAAATGTAGGGTGGCATTTCTTCCTTGGCCTAGTGGGGATGTGCGTACAAGGTTTCACGGAAATCGGAGGCTGCGTTCATGACTATTTACCAATGGACCGAATGCCCCCGCCCCCCAGTTAAAATATCACTAAAGTCACTATAACGATAGAAAGCAATTTTTTTTTATACTCATCTTTTAATTATTATCATTACAAACTAATAAAATAACCCTTGTTGTAAAAACAAAACAAAGTTGTCCTTTAAGAAAGCGTGATCTATTAGAGCAGGCAGCTCTCATCCCTTAAATCCTGAATATGAATTCTCAAATTCTCATTTATACCTACTTCCATTTATGCCATCAATAAGGGAAGCAGGAGGAGGTGGCTGTTGTTTAGTTTCAGGGGACAGTTGACAGGCCCATCTCCATCTGGGAGGATGGTAATGATGTGCTGATGTGTAAATAAATTGCCCAGTTTGGGACAGACTAATAAACTTGACCTTGACCGTGATCGTGTGCCTGCATAGGGCCGCTCTCGTCTGGATTCACCAACTAAACCACCATACAGTACATTAGAATATTCATAGCTGAAAAACAACAATAGAAAATATAGGCATCAGTCTTAGTCCTCTTAGTACTCTAGAGCAGGGGTCTTCAACGTTTTCAGGCCAAGGACCCCCTAGTTGAGAGAGAGATGAAGCAGGGGCCCCCTCTATATTGTATAAAAAAGTGTTGCAGATTAAACTCATTATTTTTAAACTTGGTCAGCTCTTTTTAACCCTCTACACCTATACCTCTTTGCCAAAAAATAGCAGATCTACAAGCTCACAACACCTCGCAGCGCGAGGTGCAGTGAGCTTGTAGATCTGCTATTTTTGTCTAAAGTTCTCCTCAGAAAAGACAGTGGTTAATGTAAAAAATATCATATCACACAACGATTTGGTGGCCCCCCCTGTAGTAACTCTGAGGACCCCCTAGGCGTCCCGGACCCCCTCTTGAAGACCCCTGCTCAGTGGTTCTCAAACTTTTTAGTGTCAAGGACCCACAAAATGATATGTTTGGCTGCTGACCCCCATCTGAAAATGTTTTGTGCTATAGGGACCCTTAGAAGAGAAGATTTGTGTTTACAAAATGAGAAATATTTCAAAATTGTCTAAACATTTTCAAGAATTTTCAAGGATAGCCATGGTTAAAATGATTGTGATGCTGTATTAACACATCTTGCTGGGGACCCCCTGGAACCTCCCCAAGGACCTCTGGGGGTCCCCGGACCCCACTTTGAGAGCCAATGCTCTAGAGGATTGAGGGGCTGAGCAGAGAAAAATACACAATTAAATCAGCTAAATGACACATATTGATCGTACCAGTGCATATCCTCACGCAGGATGAGGATATTATGCACTGGTGCTGTCAACAGTAATAGTCTGTCTGTACCACAGCCAGTGTTCATTTCATTGACTAAGACTAAGACTAAAAATATTTTTATATTTAGTCGACTAAGACTAGACTAATGCTATAATTTCAGATGACTAAAATAGGACTAAAATAGGACTAAAACTAAATGGTGTGATATTCAAAATACTAAGACTGTAAGCCTAAATCTGAATTTGCTGTCAAAATTAACACTGGTATTAAGGCACCATGCAGTGTTCATTTTATTGACTAAGACTATAAGACTAAAATACTAAGACTCAAAATATTTTGATATTTCATCGACTAAGACCAGACTATTTCAGATGATTAAAATAGGACTAAGACTAAATGATGTGTTATTCAAAAGACTAAGACTAAATCAGAATTTGCTGTCAAAATGAACACTGACCACAGCTCCAAGTCAGTGCTTTAGTGAACAACAGCAAGCGAGGGAGAGGTGGTGCTACAGTATGACCCCTAATTTTAAGGTGGCTCCTGTGAATGTTGCAACGCTCTGAACTGGGCCTGGTGATGCTGAATGGCTGTGTATTTGCAGTGTGAAAAAATATATATTTTTAACCATAAAATAAAATGAGAATTGTCCTCACAAGGTCTGTTTTAAAAACCCTACTACATTTGGCCCTCACAACACACACACACACACACACACACACACACACACACACACACACACACACACACACACACACACACACACACACACACACACACACACACACACACACACACACACACACACACACACACACACACACACACACACACACACACACACACACACACACACACACACACACACACACACACACACTCTCTCTCTTCAGTCTTCAGGGTGTGTGAGACCACTTAAACCATCTAGACTTCAGTAAAACAGACCTGAGTTGTCTCTGCTTTTTTCTCCCTCTACACTAAATGTTCCCCTCCAGATACAGTAGAGTAGATGCTGCTGGGGTTTAAGTGGTTAATAATTCCCATGCAGAGGTGTATTTATATCTGCTCAGTATTCAGAGCATTTGTGTGAGTGATCAGTGTCCGTGGACGAGGGGACGGGGGGACGAGGGGACGGGGGGGGGGGCGGAGGCACGGGGGGACGGAGGGACGGGGGGGACTTTGGGGACGGGGGTACAGGGGGGACGGAGGGACGGGGGGGGACTTTGGGGACGGGGGTACAGGGGGGACGGAGGGACGGGGGGACGGTGGCACGGTGACAAACAGTGCCAGCGATCTCCAGCCTATTAACTTGTTGACACTTTGGGGTCAGCGTGATGCCGGCCTAATGTCGGGTGTGACCGAGCGGAACCCTTTTCATTATCCCTCCACCATGTTTCATCGCTGAGGGCTCGTACACTGATGGCCTCTCTCTCCCCTGCTACTTCACCTCTCTCTCTCTCTCTCTCTCTCTCTCTCTCTCTCTCTCTCTCTCTCTCTCTCTGCTCACCTCTCTCTCTCTCTCTCTTTCTCTTTCTGCTCACCTCTCTCTCTCTCTCCCTCAATCTTTGTATAAACCTCACTCTGTAGCCCCTACACTCTTTCTTGTCACCTCTGTGTGTGTGTGTGTGTGTGTGTGTGTGTGTGTGTGTGTGTGTGTGTGTGTGTGTGTGTGTGTGTGTGTGTGTGTGTGTGTGTGTGTGTGTGTGTGTGTGTGTGTGTGTGTGTGTGTGTGTGTGTGTGTCTTTGTAGCTTGTCTCTGAACACTTCATTGAGTTCTGAGGGGTTTTATAGGAAGCTCTTGCCTGCCATTTTCTTTAACAGTCTGTTGACTTGTGTTTCCACTTTAATTATTCTTCCATCCATCCATCATCACCAGTTCCTTCTCCCTCTCTTGCGTCTCTGTCGTGTTAGCTCCTCATTTCATCATCTTTCCCCCTCGTTCATTTATTTTTCACTCACATTTTCTACTTCTCTTGTTTTGTTGTGTTCCTCCTTTTGGGCTTTTACACCACCGTGACTCTGTGCTCCTCTTTCTCTCTCTTCTATTAGTACCTTCCTCTCCAAGAAAGTCTTCCTCAGGGCAAAGACACCGCTGTTGTTCTGTTCTTTTCATGTACAGTAAGGCTTTGCTGTTCTCCTTTGACACAAAGCTGCAACCATTAACCAGTGTAATCATAATTTCTGACCACAAAACAAAACTAGAAAAAGTGCTCCTCGGAGCACAAGTCTCCGCCAGGTCAGGTAGGTTATTATGGCCTCCTGGTGGCGCTATAATAGGCCAATGTGAAAAGGGTGCCATTTATTCCTAGGCTGTGCACAGCAATCGGACACTGCATTCATGATTTGAGTTATTTTGTTCTAAAAATGTGTTTTGCTAATTTTGACCTGCTGGTGGCGCTATAACATGCCAATGTTAAAAGGGTGGCATTTGTTCGTCAACGTAGTGCAAATGTGCATTCAAAGTTTCACCACAATCGGACGCTGCGTTCATGATTTGCGGCATTTTGTTCAAAACGGTTCACTCCTGCAAACACACAGTCAATGTTAGCCAATCAGGATGGAATATGAAAAATCAAACAGATCCGTCTTGATCACATGACTATAGAGATCATGTGTACCTATTTGCGTGAAATTTGGATCAAATCTGAAGGCTTAATATAAAAAAAATGTTTTACATAAGTCTGCCTCCTGGTGGCGCTATAAAATGCAAATGTGAAAAATGCAGGGCAAAGGTTTTTCCTTGGCCTCTAGAGAGTGTGCACACAAAGTTTTACACTGATCGGTGCAGTTATAGGTAAAAACACGAATCGGCCTGTTACAGCGCCACCATGAGGCTGATTTGAACATTTTTAAATGGCATTTCTTCCTCGGCCTAATGGGAATGTGTGAGCAAAATTTCACGGAAATTGCATGCTGTGTTCATGATTTGAGGCATTTTGTTCCAAACGGAGTACTCCTGCAAACTTTGAAAGCCAATTTTTGCCAATCAGGATGGAATATGAAAAATCTGAAATCAGCCGTTTCTTTTAATGACTATAGAGATACCGTGTACCGATTTGGGGGATTTTTGGCCAAAATCTGTAGGAGTACTGTCCAAAAATGTGTTTTGCAAAAAGCGGCCTCCTGGTGGCGCTATAACAGGCCCATGTGAAAAATTTGGGCCAGAGGTTCTGCTCTGGCATCCAGGGAGTGTGTGTGCACAGTTTCTCTGCGATCAAGCCAACGGTGCCGGAGATTAGCTGTACACAAAATGACAGAAATGACGGACACACGGACGGACACACGGACACACACACGGACGGACGGACGGACGGACGGACAGGGGGTAAAACATACTCTCTCGCCATGCCTTTCGGCCTGGCGGAGACAACAAACCTCAGTCCAGTTCCTGTTTTTTTTTATTATTGCCATTGCAGGTGTGACGGAATTTCAATTCACCTCCTCCTCAGTGCGAGTCAGTGCGCTAGAAATAGAACAGAATGAGAAATGATACATTCACAACGAGAGAAGACAACATTTCAACCTTGAATACAAAAGATCTACTGTACACGCACGCACGCACGCACGCACGTATACGCACGCACGCATGCACGTACGCACTTTTACTGCCCCTAGTATTGAAGATCCCTTGTATAATATTGTATGTCTTTATACTTTACTGGAGCATTTCCAATTCAGTAGGCTACTTTTACTTCTACTCCACTGCAATTATTTGAAAACGTTAGTTACAATAGTTAAAGATTTTGATTACAAAACAACCACTTCAGCCCTATATGCATTTTTTGCCATTTGAAAAGAGCCGCGTACACTCTCAGAGTAAAAAGAACAGTGCAGAGGTAGTGAAGTTGGATGGTGTAGTTAGCCAAGTTTCAGTTCAAAATTATTGACCTTTTAGAATATAGTCCATAGTGTAACTTGTCCTGCACACCAAGGAAGCTGACATTGCAGAAGAAAACTAATACCCATATTATATACATACAGTTTGGCAGTTATTACACTGAATGCATCATTGAGTTGTACGATATGTAGTGACTGAAGTTCCCTCAGTCACTTTCAGGGAATAGTGACTTTGGCATCGGTTACAGCAGGGCTTCCCAAAGCGTTGCATGTAACATAAAATGAGAACAGAACACTGCACTTCTTGACCTATAACTCTTAAACCGTATAAGTCCTAAAGTCAAAATGTACCCCTGGAATCCGTGGATAGTAATAATAATAATAATAATAATAGTTCACACACATTTCTGCCTGACAATATTTTCAGCTATTTAGTATTTTTGGCAAAACGCATTGTTTGCTACTACCCCGGCCATTTGTGCGCTTTCTTCAAAACACACTTCATGCTATACGTCAAACCCCACACAAATCGGCATACGCATTTTCTCTGGAGTGATGTGATCAATATGTACAGTATCAGCCAATTCTATTCCAATTGGCTATGACTGCCTTCCAAAGCTTGCGGGCCCTGGGTCTATATGGCAACCCGGCCTGGTGGAGACCTGTGCTCTGAGGAGCAAACTTTTCTAGCTTATATATATTCATTTTTTTTCATTTTCCTGTCCTTTCCAATTGCCCCCCCCCCCACCCCCCGGTGGCCCCTGACATCTTGAAATCCTATGGGTCATAGGGCTTCTTCAGCAAGCAGGGCCTTTTGAAATGATCATGATATAGGAACTCCTGTCACGTTCCTCACCCGCCCACACACACACGCACGCACGCACGCACGCACGCACGCACGCACGCACGCACGCACGCACGCACGCACGCACGCACGCGCACGCACGCACGCACGCACACACACACACACACACACACACACACACACACACACACACACACAGCCATACGCTGTGCCCGTTATAGTTGAGAGGGAGGGGAAACAACATGCATGATCATTATGCATTACAGGCAGAGTGAATAATAACCATATATACTGTCCAGTGGAATCTTTACAATCTCTGCCTACACTCCTCCTCTCTCCTCCTCTCTCCTCCTCTCTCCTCTGTCATCTTGTCACCTGCTCCGCCAATAGCTCTTAACCCATTCAATCCGGGAACGCATCTGTGTCATTTTAGATTTCTTTGGGCTATTCAAAAATAGCAGATATACAAGCTCATAGCACGGCACTGAGTGAGGCGCTATGAGCTTGTAGATCTGCTATTTTCTGAAAAATCTTGGAAAATATCTGCACATTTTTGAATATAATATATAATAATAATATGAATGTTACAGGGAAATTGGCATTCCAGGGAAATTGAAAGGGGAGCGCTTGTTTTCACCGCCCCCCAGGCAATTCTGTAGAACCAACGCTAGAGGGCAATGCAAGCCAGACATGAGCCCCACACCACACACGCACGCATGCACACGTGCACAAAAGAGCACGCACACACGCATGCGCACACACGCACACGCACGCGCGCACACACACACACACACACACACACACCCGAACAGCCTTATTCCATGCAGTTGAAGCACAAGGGGGCGAGGGGGCGGGGCTGACGGGCTATGTTAGTGTAGTGAGTGGCAGTTGGGGCAAACGCAGTCCCCACAACATCATTTACAATTCTGTGCCTATCGGTACATAACTCGGACGGCGCTTAGTCGACTAGCAGACCATCGGCCGGTCGGCGCGGGCACTCGCGCCTGGAGGCGCTTGGGCGCGCCTCCTCGGCCTCAAGGTCTGCTGAGTCGGCGCGCCTCCGTCATGGTCCAAAACTATACTTTATCGGCGAAAAAAAGTAGTCCGCGGTTGTTTGAAAAAGTAATGTCCCAAGCGGGAGTCAAACCCAGTCTCCCAGTGGTAGTGGATGGGGAGTCCAATGATTATCAAAGTGTGCCACTGAGACATGTGTTTTGAAGCAACATTTTTCACTTCCAATCACTGCTTCTGGGGGAACACCATATTTTTTAGATGGGGGTCTGTGGCCAAATATTTATCATTTTGGGGGTCCTTGACATGGAAAAGCAGCACCACTGATATAGCGACATACTGTACAGGATTTTAAAATCATTTTTAGTTAATGTATTTGGCCGCAGACCCCCATCTCAAAATATTTTGTTACAGGGACCCCCCCAGAAGCAAAGATTTGAATTACAAATGTTTAAAAATATATATATTCCAAGATTTGCAAAAAAATTCGAGATTTTTCAAAAATAGCAGATCTACAAGCTCATAGCGCGGCACTCGGTGCCGCGCTATGAGCTTGTATATCTGCTATTTTTGAATAGCCCAAAGAAATCTGAAAATGACACATAGATGCGTTCCCGGTCCTAATGGTTTAATGCAATGGTTGCGTGCAGAGGGAGGAGAGAATCAAAGAAATAAAGGAGAGAAAAAAAAGAACAACATCCTAGATAGCAGCTTTGCTTTGGTAAGCTGAATTGATGGAGACGTGAGATGAGAAGAGATGGGGAAGAGAAGAAGAAAAGTAGATGACAAGGCAGCCCAGGCGCTGCTGTTGCGGAAAATAGAGGTGTGTATGGGTTGGATTTACTGTAGTGGGGAGGGGGAGGGGGGCAGCAGCACGGGAAATGCCTCACAGGTATATTTTGCACGTTCAGTAGTGAAAATGAGCATATATATCGTTGTTGTCGGGCAGAAACCTATTATATATTTTTTGGTGTTTTTTCGTAAATTAACGCCCTGCTTGATCATACTACAGCGTCACACAAATGTATAAAAAAAGAAGCAGATCTACAAGCTCGAAACGCGGCGCGAAGCGACACGTATTGAGCTTGTAGATCTGCAACTTTTCAGTTTTGGACATACTGTATGAGGTTTTCCACCCGACAGAGAAGATACTTACTCAAGTACTGTACCTATAAATACACTTTTGAGGTATTTTTCTTTTTTTTTTACTGTAGCCTACTTGAGTATTTGCATTTTTAAATATTTATTCTACTACTCCACTACATCTCCTGTGCCTGTTCTACTTGATTAAACGACAAAATGAAGGAGGTTTTGTAAAAACAAATTTCACCCACCTCTTTAATCCATTAAGACTGGGAACGCATCCGTGTCATTTTAAGATTTCTTTGGCTATTCAAAAAATGTAGAGCCGCAAAAAAAAAATGTATCGTGAAAATGTGTGCACATCTTTGAATATAAGCGAACATTTGTCAAATATTTTGTTCCATGGACCCCCCCAGAGGCAATTAAAGATTTCAGTTACAAATGTTCGCTTTAAAAATATATATATATTCAAAGATTTGCACAAACTTTCACGATTTAAAAAAAATAGCTGATCTACAAGCTCATAGCGCGGCACCGAGTAGCCAAAGGAATCTTAAAATGACACAGATGGGTTCCCGGTCCTAATGAATTAAAGAAATAGCTCACCGAAAACATTACTTATTTTCAATCAATTACACACCCCATGAAGCATTGCATTCATGGAGACTTTGGAGACTCAAAGAGTCTACTTTGAGTCTCCTACCGGATACATTAGCATCTTTCCGCCGGTCATCAAATTATTGGCTTAGGAATGCGACAAAAAAATAATAATCTGGGGTGTGTAATTGATAGAAATTAAGTAATTTTTTGGGTGAACTACTCCTTTAAACCTGTAGCGATGTGGCAATAAGGTTGATTCTCATTATTATTGTTGTGGAGCTGTTTCTTTGCAGGCTTCAGTGATGAAACTGGACTCTATCCAGCTGGACTGGCTGTGTCAGCAGCATTGAGGACCCTGCTGCCCTGTTCCTTATCCTGTCTGGACCCCCCAAAGCCTCTAGGGGCCTCGGCTGGGACCACCCTTCTCTTCTCTATACTGTGATTGGTGGGGGGGAAGTTGAAGGCCGGGCCTTGGCAGGTGTCCAATCACCCTATAGGTCAATCCTGTTGAACCTGTTAAAAAAAGGATCGCAGCTGGCTGAAAACACACAAGCGCGCATGTGCACGCACACATGCATGCACACACACACACACACACACACACGCACCCCCCCCCCCCACACACACACACATACACACACGCAGGCATGCATGCATGCAGGCAGGTAGGCGTATGCGCGCACACACGGACGCACGCATATGCGTGCGCACACACACGCACGCACGCATGCACGCACGCACACACGCACACACACACACACACACACACACACACACACACACACTTGTTATTATCTCTCTCTCCATTAATCTGTATCGCCATTATTTCAAGCATCATCTTTGTAATGTTATTTTAATACGTTATGATTTAAATTCCATTATCCAGTTGTGCTTTTCTAGTACTGTATGTTCTTAAAAGGCTTTTTTGTATTCGAAAATAGCATATCTACATAGATCTGCTATTTTTGAATAGCGCAGATAACTAATATACTGTAGCAACATATGCTGTTATGATTTAGGGAACATTTTTAGATATGTATTTGATATATTATCTCAAAATAATGTGTTCCAGGGAATGCTGACTGTTACAAACACACGTCTGACTTATACTCTCATCATCTTTAATAAGATTAAATACATCAACAGACATCATCACATAGAAACAAATTGTGAGCTTGTAGATCTGCTATTTTCAAAAGATTTGCAAAGTTTTGAAAACTTGAAATGGGACATTTTGCATAATGAGTACTTTTACTTTTGATACTTTAACTACATTTGATGCCAATACTATTATACTTTTACTCAAGTACATTTTGAATTCCAGACTTGTAACAGAGTATTTTCTACATTGTCTGTCTGTCTGTCTGTCTGTCTGTCTGTCTGTCTGTCTTTCTGTCTGTCTGTCTGTCTATAATACCAAAGTCATTCTAAACTGAATGATACATGAATTAAATAATTATTGCAACCGATTTAAAATGATAATTAATGACCTGCCAGAGAATATTAGCCCTTAATCAATACCAGATCAATATATTCTGTAGGTTTCTTATTGGAGGCTAGATGTTCTAACTGTGGTTTTCCAGAGTGACACAGATCTTCCCTGGTAACATTTTCAGAGACTTAATACCATCATGACCAAAGAATGGAAACAGTGTGTCAGTGAAAGTGTGTGTGAAGGTGTGTAGGTGTGTGTTAGAATCAGGATCAGAGAAGGACAGCTGTCCTCTGTCCCAGTCCAGCTGGACTCTGATCTTCCAGAGTTTCTGATTCACTGAGAGAACAGTCTCCTCGTCATCAGGCCCTGATGAGGAGACTGTTGTGTATTTACCCCTATGAAAATGTATAAGCCAGTCTCCTCTCCCTGTGTCTCCCTTCTTATGGTAAGACTCCACACACACACCTACTACCCATGTGCAATCGTGTACAACCTCAACATCCCAGCTGTGAGACCCTGAGTTAAAGCCCTCAGAACCCAGGACTTGTCTCCAGTAGTCAAACCTCTCTGGGTTGTCAGGAAGCTTCTGCTTCCATGTTAAAGATATCACACTGGTCAGATCTCCAGACATTATGAGATATGGACTAGCAGTGTTGGGGTCCAGGATCACAGGAGTGTAGGAGACAATGTCCTTCATCTTGTCCCAGACTTTGAAGGTCAGGTTCTTCAGGTGTTTGTCCTCGTCTATCAGCGCTCCTGAGACCGGCGGTGGGTCCTGCAGGGTGAGCTGGACTCCCTCCATCGTGGTCTTGTAGTTCTGCAGGAATGAGACGTGGTCGTCGGCTCTCAGCTGGTCCTCAGCAGCTTGGCTTGCATTGGAGAGGGTTTCCATTTTTCTGCTCAGACCCTCAATCCTCTCCTTCACCTCCTGACTCTTCTGAGCCTCTTCCTCCCGCAGGGCGGCGATCCTGGCCTCCTCTTCCTCCTGTAGGAACCGACGAAGATTCTGAAACTGTTTCTTAATCTGTGTCTCTGTTTTCCTGGCCTGAACCTTGATGTGATTTTCTGTTCTGTCGTAATCTGTTTTAACTTTATCAAAGACGTCCAGTTTCTCCTTTAAAGGCTTCAGTGATTCCTGGACTTTCTGTTTGCAAGGTCCAGACGCTTCGTCCACAGGTAAGAACTTGTGTCCCGCGTGTTCCTCTGAATTGCGACACACGAGACACACCGGCTGTTGGTCGTCCAGACAGAAGAGCTTGAGCTTCTCACCGTGTGCGGTGCAGAGGACCTCAGAGATCACCAACAAGGAGCTCCGGCCTTTCTCCTCCAAGAGGTTCTCACACAGGTCCTTCACAACAATGTTTGTAAGAGGATGGTCTCTGGAGCATCTTCTCTGACAAAAAGGACATTTATTTGTCGAACTTTCCATCCACCATTTCTGCAAACAGTCTTTGCAGAAGCTGTGGCCACAGGACAGCACAACGGGATGTTTAAAGATGTCATGACACACGGGACAGGTCAGCTCCTCTTTCGGAACAGTGAAACAGGAAGCCATTTTCTCTGCTGCTCCCTGCCGTTCCCTGATCTGGAATGTTCCCTGATGCTGTTACACCAGAGGAATACTAGAACACAAAACAACGATAACATTATGAGTATCAATTGTACAATTATCTACCAATCACACTTGCTATGCAAAGATGTAAAGGGTATTTAAGTTGCACAACTCAGAACCTTGTCTTTGATGGTTTTATAATACTAACATACAGTACAATACAAACATACACTAACAGTTTTAGGCCAGTAGGTTATAAACATAGAAAAGGAAACACAAACAACAACACAACAACAAATTACTGACATGAAATATACACACAGAACTATAAAACATAATCAGAAATATTATACATTTATCGTTGTGTAAACACGTTTTCAATTGTTACCGTCAATCCCTCGGAGCTCGCAATGGAAAATGACGAACGCAGCAATAACACCCTGGTAACTAGTTAGTTACACGCTTAGAACACTTTGTCCCTTTAATGAGCATTCTCTCTATTTATATGGGTTTGGTCTACCCATGTGGGTGTAACCTTCTGTTGATTAATCATGTGACTTGTGTATTGACCTAAACGTGGAAACACAGGCTTTAGTACTGTTTGTTCTATAACAGCCACCGTCCCCCAGCTCCTCATCTGACCTAATCAATCAACACTCTTATGTGACTCTCATGTGACTCTCATGTGACACATGCAAGTCCCCCGCCGTGGACCCCAACACCACAGGTCAGAGCTGTGGCCTTTAGAATCTGTATATATGTGTACCTATTATGACTAAATATCCATCTGAAAATAAGATAGTAAATATAAATTCTACTAGAAGGCCACATGCACAGGTAACATGTCAATACAAACGCCACCGTTACATCATAATAATAGATTATTCTACATATGCAGGCGTTTACCTCTTCAGTTATAACTTTGGTTCATAAACGAACACAAATAATAATAATTACAATAATAACCGTAAACTTCAGGTGCTTGAAAGCCCTGGATAATTCTACACACAATGTTATCATAAGACAATGAATCAAAGTTCATTTTCTTGTAGATAACTGGTTGTACTGTTGCTCCCAGTCATAAATAAATGTAGTTTTTTTTTTTGTGCGTTATAAGAGCATTAGTACTCAATGGATATTCCATGAATAATAATAACTGTTTCAAATACACCACTAGAAGATGGTTTGGTTGGTATTATACTTATTATACTTTTAACACATTGCCTGCCAAGCCCGTAGATCTACGGGCTGGTAAATCCACCCGTTATCCGCCAAGCCGTAGAACTACGGGCTAGGGTCCTTTTTGTCTTTTTTGTGTTTTACATTAGATTGAGTCCTTCCGCACATTCAAGTAATATCATTCATCTAGACCACAGTAAGTTGAAAAATCTTGTGATCCAGTCACGTGATCATCACATAAAACACATTATTACAAAACACTAAAGCCACATAACGTCAGGGGGTCCGCCAATCCGCTCCTATCAAACCAAAAGTTTGATCGAGCAGAGCACATTCTGACTCTAGGCTGCCTGTGATCAGTGAGCAGGCGGGGCAAGTGTGTGCCCGTCACATGCTCTCGCTCGTGCTCGTATGTGCACACGAGCGGGGGAGGGGATGAACTTTGAATGAAGTTAATCACATGGATAGAGGCGAGTCACTATAAGTTAAAACAAACACAAAATCAAGACCTTGAAACCGCTTGAATTAAAGAGGCCCATAATCTCAGAGTTTGAACCTTGTGCTCTGAACAGAACAAAAACACTTTATGTTTTGATATTATTGTTCTGGTTCTAATCTTGTTACAGTATCACTGAGAAGAAATATGGTGCTGAGCAATTTCATGATGTTAAGAGTTACTGATTCATGCTGATGTGTAAGCATGATTGGAAGAAAAACATTGCACTAAAGGAAAAGGCTGCTATACTGTATTCCACGCATAATGGCCTTTAAGCACTTTGTGTTTTATCAATGTAAACCAAAACAAAAAGCTTAATGAGATGATGGCTATCATGTGTCCTTTGTGTTGTGGTAAAGCTACAACACACATTCTCTGACAGCTTGGAGATTTTGGGAGTAATTTTCAGCTCCTTAAAATACACTGAGCTGCAGCAAGCAGGTTGAATCTGTATCTGTATCAGCCTGAAAATGTGTCTCTCATCTCCAGTCCAACATGTACAGAGGGTTGTGTTTAGAGATAGAGATGATGGCTGTTTTTGTGATTAGATCTCAGAGGTGGCAGCAGATCATCTGCCTGCGCAAACATGTACTCACATCATGTGACATTTTGAATTGTATTTGCTCTCTACTGCCAAGCTAAAGGCAGCGGGGTGGAGTATCTTGCATTCGCCCCTGTCTGTCTGTCTGTCTGTCTGTCTGTCTGTCTGTCTGTCTGTCTGTCTGTCTGTCTGTCTGTCTGTCTGTCTGTCTGTCTGTCTGTCTGTCTGTCTGTCTGTCTGTCGCTTTGTGAGCTTGTAGATCTGCTGTGTTCAAATAGCCTACGTACAAAATAGGGCTGAAGTGGCTAATGTATGTTTTATAATATAATAATTTATATCTGCAAAGTAACTAGTAACTACATTTTTCAAATAATTGTAGTGGAGTAATTAAGTAAATAAGTACAATATTTGTCTCTGAGATGTAGTGGAGTAGAAGAGATGTAGTGGAGTAGAAGTAAAAGTATTGAAGTATTGAAAACACTCCAGTAAAGTAAAGATTTCTCAAATTTGTACTTAAAGGTTTAATGACATTCACTTTTACACCACATTCAAAGTCTTTGTCCTGGTCCTTCAAAAGTGTACAAAAAGTTTTAAGTGAAAATTCCATTCCAGTGATCCATAGCAGGTGTTTTTCTCTCACATTTCTAAAGCCTTTTCAACTGCAATGAAAAAAGAAATCTTTGCCTGCGGGTGTCGCTGGTGAAGGATTTTGCCTGTCAATCATCGCCTCTGCTCCGCCCCCCCCAAAGGAAAGGATAGGGCAGGGGAGGGGCGAGG
Source organism: Gymnoscopelus braueri (assembly GCF_963280865.1). Lineage (NCBI taxonomy): Eukaryota > Metazoa > Chordata > Actinopteri > Myctophiformes > Myctophidae > Gymnoscopelus > Gymnoscopelus braueri. The sequence continues at coordinate 6,681,130 of NC_137609.1, forward strand.
AAGAGAGTGGGCGGGATTAATCGACTGTGACCTCACTGTCGAAGGGCCAAGCTCAGATTACTTTTCAGCCTAATTATTCAGAAAACTCCAGACCACAGAAAATCCACTGAATGTTTTAAGTTCAGGTTTTTTGGGTGTAATTGAGGTCATAAAACCCCAAATAAAACATTGAAAATAAAAAAAGTGAAAATGAATGTCATGATACCTTTAAGTACAGTACTTGAGTACATGTACTTAGTCACACTGCCTTTAATAGATAAACAGCTAAAGCGCAGGTCTGATTAACACCGACTGTGTGTGTTTGTGCACCGGACAGCAGACTATACCCTACAGTCTTACACATACAGAACAGTATTCCTGTGTTGTCAGGAACATCAAAGCCGTGATGATACCAATGTGTGGACATTAACTCTGGCACAGTGGCTCCCTAAGATCTGGCAGCTAAAGGCGTTGACTCTTTGATCTTGTCCGCATATTACACAGATAATGAAGGGACTGTGTTCCCTCAGGTGTCCTGCTCGCTGGGCTGGATGTCTCCCGCTTTTCAATCAAACCACAATCTGTATTACGATCCGCCTCATGAAACCCGCTATCTCTCTCTCTAGCATGGGGCATGAAGCTGATTCATTGCCAGGCGAGGACGGAGGACCGTTGCATATTCAAATAGAACCAATTCAAACACTCTCTGTGTGTGATAATATAGCACACGATGAATGGAGATTGTTGTCCAGACGCGACGTGTTGAGCTTGTAGATCTGCTATCTTAGGAAAGATTCGGTGTGGGGGAAGAAAACAAAAGAATGAAATCGGTGAATTGGTGAAATTCTGCATTACAATAGATGAAGCCAATACTTTTGTACTTTAGCCAGAGGTGGAAAAAGTACTCAAATCTACATTGTGGTATTGCTACTTTTAACTTCAGTAAAAAAAAGAAAATCGGAGTGCTTCTACTTTCACTACTGACCAATATTCCTGCGTTTATTAAGACAGATCAGAGCAGAGAGGAGAAGGAGACAGTATGATGGAGTCATATGGAGGGAAGGGAGCGGAACGGTTCGATCCCAGGCCTGGGAGAAGAGCTAATATGGTTTATGTCCAGAACCACAGGGCATATCATGTGGGTGTCTCTGCAGCCAGAGGAATGTGGGTCGCCCGGCCGGCGGGAAAATAAGGGACGCCCAGAAAAGGATAAAATGTCACTGTATATACTGTCCACGTTATGTACAGCTTTTGTATATTATATTAACCACTACAACCCCATGCATCCATATGCTGGGGGGAACATCAGCAAGATAAATAGCAGAACTACAATCTCACAACACTTCGCATGCAGACGTGTTGTGATCTTGTTGAGGGTTGAGGACAGAGTACAGCAACTTGCTATGGGCCTGGTCTTCAAGATACACCACAACATTGGGATCCCCCTGTATTTGTCAAAATACTTCCAAAATGTTAATGCAGTCCATGATCATAACACCAGAGGCAGCTCCACAAATCATGTTCAACCCAGATTTGGCTCAACTAAGGGAATGAACTCGTTCTCATGCTATTCATCAAAAATGTGGAATGCCCTACCAAAAGGAGTAAAGGAGTGTAAAACCCTACTCACTTTCAAAACTGCCCTAAAGATACACCTTCAGGAGGCTGCAATTCGAAAATGGCCCCTGTCTAAGTCTTAACCTACCCCCCCCCTCCTTCATTTTCCTCTTTTGTATATATATATATTTTTTTTCTCTCGTCATACCAGTAACCTGAAAGCTGATTGTATGACATTCTGTATAGTAGTGTGTATATCTGCCTGCCTCTTATATTTCATCATGATTTGTGTGCATGGGGTTCTCATCTTAAACAAGCTTAGTGCTTAATGAGAGTTCCAGTTTAGTAGACCTTGTATTGTGAATTTGTACTTCCATGTACTGTTATGTACTGTCATGTACTATTCTCATGTCTTTCTAAATAAACTACATCAATCAATCAATCAATTGTAGATCTGCTATTTTTGGCAAAGACATTTGGTGTAGACAAAAAAAAGTGGTCCAAGTGCAGAGACAACTCAGGTCCAGTTTATACTAAGTCTAGAGGGTTTACAGTAAGTGGTTGACAACCTGTATTATAGTAAATATATACCTTAATATATACTGGTACTGTATTGTGTGTCATTGATTGATTCACAAAAATAAGGAACACAGTGTGTCTCCGTATCAGTTCAACGAGGGACACGTCTTTTTAGTTTCCAAATAAGGGATTGATTCCCTGTGGGGAATGTGTGCCAAGTGACGCTCCATCAGAGCTGATATGATAACAAATATCAATGTTAACGCAGCGGGCCTCTTAAAGCAAGAAGTGGCTCTTTAACACATAAATGGCTTCCGTTCAGTCACAGGAAAATGGCTCAGAGAGTGACGTTCTACAAACAAAACGCTTTCTCTGGGACTGGGTCACCGTCTAAGTGTGAGGGTGTGTGTGTGTGTGTGTGTGTGTGTGTGTGTGTGTGTGTGTGTGTGTGTGTGTGTGTGTGTGTGTGTGTGTGTGTGTGTGTGTGTGTGTGTGTGTGTGTGTGTGTGTGTGTGTGTGTGTGTGTGTGTGTGTGTGTGTGTGTGTGTGTGTGTGTGTGTGTACTATACTTGTGATGGCCAATTGTCCCCACACGTATAGTAGAATTTGAGAAATATAGTGGCCCTCACAAGAGAAATGGTTGTTTGAAAAAAAAGGGGAAAAAAAGAAAAGATAAACAAATGAAAGAAAGAAAAAATTAACTTTTCAGAGTTACAATTAGGATTCAGGTTGTGCTTGAGGTTATAGGCATTTAGAGGTTATAGGTGTGGAGTTATGGCTGATTTAACTACGTTAAATCGAACTACGTTCGAAAATAGCTTGTAGATCGGCTATTTTTGGCTTTGAATTTAGGGTTAAAAACTGCACCCAAAAAATGGGAAAAAATGTACGTCAATTAACCATCCTAAAATGTTGACGTCCTCACAAGTATAGTAATACATACATCTGTGTGTGTGTGTGTGTGTGTGTGTGTGTGTGTGTGTGTGTGTGTGTGTGTGTGTGTGTGTGTGTGTGTGTGTGTGTGTGTGTGTGTGTGTGTGTGTGTGTGTGTGTGTGTGTGTGTGTGGGAGCAGCCAGTGCTTTTTGGTTCATCTGTGCTAGTGATGGGTTATTCAATAGCGTAATGAATGGGGTGTCAGAGTCATTCAGCTTCGCCGTCGGCCGCAATGATTTCTCTCCGTCTGCCTCCGCCCGGCCATACGCAACTCTTATTGATTATGATGAGGCCTTCAGCTCTCCAGTTATTAAAATATCGATCCTGGGCAGCAGATGCTGAAGAAGAGAGAGGAGGAACTCAGAGAGTATAGCCTCATAGTAGTTTCAGATGGGCCAAAGAACCCCTAAAAAGTTAACGGGGGCAAATCTAGCTGAGACAAGCCCTAAACGATTCATTAAAGTGTTTGCTTACTGATTTCAAGACGTATTTTCTTAACGCATTGGCAGATTAAGAGATAACTTTTTACCATGAAGATATTTTTCTCAAGTCTCTGGACTATGAATTATTTATGCCTCTTTGCCCAGCCTTTATTTGCCTTTAGTGACTGGAATGATAAAAGGATATAGAGCAGGTGGTAATTGATATTAGCCGTGAGGCTGATAACTGTAATCAGCCCTGTAGGGCTGATACGGCAGTAGACGAAGCACACGCTGAAGTGCCACTGTGTGCTGAACACCGTGAATGACCTATGCTGCTGCGGAAGGAGACAAAAATCGGCTGCCAAAAAAAACCCTGTTGCTGCGGATGGTTTGGTGGAATTCACGGTTGAGGAGACACTGGAGTTCATCCAGGCACAAAGGAACCCAAACACAGAGTAGAAAACTCTGACCTTCACAGGACGTTCATAGGATGGCTGCACACCAACCAGGGAGAGGGACTGCCGGCGGCACGTGACTTGTTCTCAGCCAACTCCCTCTACATACTTTAGCTTCACTGCATTGGCTCCTGGTTGTTTTTAGGATCGATTTTAGAATTATTTTACTTGTTTATAAAGCTCTAAATGGTCTGGCACCTTCCTACCTCTATGACTGCCTGCCTAGCTACGTTCCAAACCGCCCCCTCAGGTCTTCTAGTGCTGACCTGCTCGAAGTGCCTACAATGACATAAAGAATCACGGTGAAGCAGCATTCTGCTTCTACGGGTCAACGGTGTGGAATAAACTCCCATTACACCTAAGACAGGCAGCCTCTGCGGATTGCTTTAAAGCACATGCAGCTCAAGACCTCTGTAATGTATTCTTGCTCTGTAAAGCACTTTGAGCTGCATTTCATGTCATGAAAGGTGCTGTACAAACACAGAGTTGAAAACTGTGACCTTCACAGGACGTTCATAGGGTGAAAATGCCTAAAGGTCATCCTGGTGCATAACCATAGCTGTATTTCTTTAGTTTTAGCTCTTCTTTTTTCTTTCATGTATTCATGTGATTTTGTTGTGTTGTGGTCACCCGTCAGTATCTGTGAATGGGGACATTTATTTAGCCAATACTGTATGTGTGCTAAATAAAGTTTGTAGACTATATTCTAGACCAGTGGTTCTCAACCAGTGGTCCGGGGACCACCAGTCAGTGGTATGTTCAAGATTTTTTTGGAGGGTATACTATAACAATTCCCCCCCAGTTCCTCCCACACGCACGGCACGCACGCGCGTATAATTCATTAATACCCCGCACAAACTCGGCCAGGCCCACTCAGGCACAGTTTCACAGTAACACTGAGTACACTTACAATATGCTTTGTACTGATTTTCGACTGTTTCTAATGTTAATCACCCTGTAACTCAACCACTTCGGAGCTGCTTTTAGCCTGGGATGCATTTTATTTTTATTTTTTATATTACCATAGAAGTGCAAGGATTGTTATAAATAAATGCTGGTTATGCTTATTAGATATAATAGCAGTGTTAACAGCGAGCCTTCCTGTATCTATTACAGAATAGTATTAACTTGGCATTGAAGACACAAACTGTATTGAAGATTCAAGATTTTGCTGTGCTATGACGCGCAATTTGAATACTAATGAAGTAGGGGAGAGTGGGGTCCAACGACGCACCCTTTTCTATTTCCCTCCCTGCACAGAGATTACTTAATTTCATGTAACCATACTTTTTTGTGAACAAGAGACACTTGTCCTCTCCCATTACCCGCAGTCCGTTTTAATTTTAGTGAAACGAGTCGAACGCAATCGGTAAGTAAAGTGACGTTGCGCTACTCTCCGCACACGGCCGCCAGTCGGGACGAACAGTGCATACATGGGGGTCGGACGGCGCGGTCGGATGAAATGTCCTATAACAAGTACAAACGTTACATTTCTGGCATCTAACTCTCATTGATGCTTCAGTAGAACCCTACGAGCAAATGACCATGCTGATAGTCAAATAAATGTATCATGTTAATGTCCCCTCTGTCTGTTTCCTCAACTTTGTGTTTTACACATGCACCGTTCGTCCCTCCCTGTCCGTAATGCATCGAGTGGCTTAATGCGCCGTTCGTCCCTCCCTGCCCTCCCCGGATGTTTTGCTAGCTAGCACAAGAGCTAATGAATATTTTTCAATGGAACCTTCACTGAGAGTTAGCCCACAGATTAGCCTAACAGACAAAAATCCATTTACAATCGGCACCAAATAAACACAGCAGTACAAATGGAAAACACTCAAATAGGGTATTTTTTACTACAGTGTGGAAATACACAAAAGTGGCTTCAACTCTGCCAATTTTGATCAGAACTGGGAAAAAAATCATTTTAAGTGTAGTATGAAAAAAGGTCCGTGTTGCAACCGTCCCTGCGCGTCGTTCGTCCCGGTTCTACCCTACTCAATTCAGTGACCTACGTTCAATGAAGTGAATGGCAGGTCGTTGAAATGTGTGAATTCCTTCGCCAGTAGCCATTAATTATCACCCCAAGAACAATAGCCATGCACGCACATGATAAGCCTTCACCTCAGAGTTAGACTAGTGAGTCAGACCACATTCTTGCTGTTTGTATTGCTTCCCCCCAGCCCAGCCACTCATGGGTACAGCGTATCAGATGCGTATCAACGTATCAGATACGCCGTTTCGAACTGTTTTTGAATGTATATGGTGGCGACGAAAAAAATCTGCAGGCCATACGGCGTATACAGCGTACCACGGTAGAACACACCACTACCACCAGTGGTCCTTGAGTGGGTTCCTGGTGGTCCCCAGCTAAATGATGGAGAGTTGGTAACCAAATGGACCCTTATAGATCTTTAACTCTTGAGACAGTAAAATGAAACCAAACGGACCCTTACGGGTCTGTATGGTTTCATTTTACACTCTCAAGAGTTAAATTATTGTTAAACATCTGCATTACTTAATTTACAAGAAGTCTACACAATTAGAGAATGTAGAAGAATTGTTATTTTGATCAACGTTTGCCTGTTAGCTCTCCTATTGGTACCAACATCAATACAGCATGGATGGAATTGTGGACAAAATCTCATCCAACGATAACAAAATATTCTAAGTCTTGGGTCTGAGAGGCTAAATCTCATCCTGACCTTGGCTCAAATGCCCAATAAATAATGCACCTTGATACGAAAAGGGTTGAAAACCACTGTTCTAGACGCCTGTTCCCTATACGCACCTGTCTCTGTCTGAGCTGATCAGGTGTGGATGGTAAGACCTTGCTTTTTTCCTGTTGTAGAAATGTGAAAATAATAAAACAAAAGTGAAAGTTTTATAAAAGTTTGGTGGTTTTCACTGTCTGGCACTGGGTGATCATCCTTGGAAAAGGTCGGCCAGCCCACTGATCCATCACTCACACATCAGCAGCTGTGTGCCTGTCCTTCACACTGGTCACTGTCTGACAGGAGGAACATCGGCTACTCAAATAGTATTCTAATGATTTTTACACTAAAGCTGAAGTAGTAGGCGAGAAACTTTAGGCGAGTAAAAAAAGGGACGGTGCCAACCAAGCATAGAACCCTGGGGGACTCCGGTCAACAAAGTATATATTTAACACATCTGTGTCATTTTAGATTTCTTTGGCTATTCAAAAATAGCAGATATACAAGCTCATAGCGCGACACCGAGTGCAGACTATATTCTAGACCAGTGGTTCTCAACCAGTGGTCCGGGGACCACCAGTGGTCCTTGGGGGGGTTCCAGGTGGTCCCCAGCTAAATAATGGAGAGTTGGTAACCAAATGGACCCTTATAGATCTTTAACTCTTGAGAGTGTAAAATGAAAGCTTGTAGATCTGCTATTTTTGAAAATGTGTAGATTTTTTTTGCAAATCTTTGAATATATATATTTTTAAAGCTAACATTTGTAACTCAAATCTTTGCTTCTGGGGGTCCCTGGAACAACATATTTTGAGATGGGGGTCCGCGGCCAAAAACATATCATTTTGGGGGTCCTTGACATGAAAACGTTTTTGAACCACTGATTTAGCAACATAGGTTTTTTCAAAAAACTGTTAGGATTTAGAAGAGTTTTGTAGAATCGGCCACAGGTCTTAAAGCGGCACTGTGTAGTTTTGTCAATTTTTTATGGTAGAGGATAATATAATACATATTTTGTCTCCCTGCTCTTCTATTGAGACATTTAGATTGTGTCAAAGGTCATGTCTCACCTAGACTACATCCTATGAATACGTAGGACCACAATGGAAACACATCTGTTTTGTGTTATCCTTTTAGCCTTAACGTCTGACTGTACCTCATGCTGTTTACATTTAGTATTCAATCAAAACACAGAATTATGACACAAATTTTAACCTGATGGTCAAGATTCAATTTATCCCCTGAGTAAGCAGGCAGGCTCTATTAGCTCAATGGTAAAACAATTCCAGCAACTTGCGCAGGAAACTGGGTTCAAATCCGTGGTAGAAGAGGAACGTTACATAGTGCAGCTTTATGTGGTTGAGAAGAAGACAGATGTTGTCAGCATCAGTCATGAGGTTGAAGGCTCTAGTCTATGGTTATGCTAAAGTTAAACAGACAAGACATTATGACGGTGTGATAAATACTGTATGCAGACACTTACAAGGGCTAAGCCTCTCATCTAAAACTTTGCTAGAAACACCCCTGGGCTGCATAATAATACGATATGCCACTTATGCCAGCCCTCGTTTTGATAAACTCTGGCAAACAAGGATGAAAGCCCCATCCTGGAGTTCCAACACTTTGAATCCCTATCTGAGCGGATCAGAGCTGGATTTTGGGTGTTAAAGATATCATTTGATTAATCAAACTTATATTTCTTATTGACATGTTTGCTGATATGATCACTGATGCCAAGCCTGTCTTTTTTTTAGCTATACCAAAATCCGAATCTTATCCACTCGGATAGGGATTAAAAGTCTGAACTGGGCCCTGGTTGATAATGTATATCGATATAGAAATAAACAGTTTTTTCCCCTGTGGAATTGATAGATAGGTTGGAACCAGCATACTGGGACTCTTATCAAAGGAAAGTTTAACATTCAAAGAAGAGTGCTGCCAGACATTCAAGCAGACATATTGCCTGGTGGATGGCGTAGTGCTGAGGTCTTCATTTAGGATGGACCCACACGCACACGCACACGCACACGCACACGCACACGCACACGCACACACCATGCTGTAGTAGATCCTGGGTCCAATTCCATTAAACAGCAGTGATAGATGGAGCACTTGATAGTGCTGGGCGGGAGGAGTAGGACGAAGGCTCTACGTCCTCCCGGTGGGGGCTCCTCACTGGAAGGTGAGTCAGTAGGATACAACAGCAGTGACAACACGGAAATGTGTGTGGAGAGGTCAAAAGCCTGTCACAAGTCGGTCAAAATGAAATTTTTTGAACAACACGGAAGATACGGGTACTTAGACCCGGGCGTTTTAACTTGTTACATCTGTGGCCATGGGGTCAGCACTTTATATTTGAAATCTGAATGTTTATGTAGTTTACGGGTTGTAAATGTAGAAATTTAAAAAAAGGAACAAGTAGATCATGACATGTCATGTTTCAGGGCTAGTGTCTACCCTGGCTCTGCTGCCCTGGTCTATGGCTAGACACTCACCTGTCACTCACCTGTGATTGTTCTGGCTGCCCCTCCCTGTCTCAGCTGTTCCTCATGTATGATTAGGGCTTAATTAATGAATTCCAATAGGGCTTAAGTGGTTAATGTATGTTTTATAATATAATCATGTATATCTGCAAAGTAACTAGTAACAAAAGTTTCCAAATAATTGTAGCGGAGTAAAAGCACAATATTAGCCTCTGAGATGTAGTGGAGTAGAAGTAAAAGTACTGAAAATTGGAAATACTCCAGTAAAGTAAAAATACCCCAAAATTGTACTTAAGTACAGTACTGAAGTAAATGTACTTAGTTACTTTACACCACTGCTCTTAGGTTGGCTACACTCCTTCCTCTGGAAATCCTCTGATCATTCTCCATTGCCGACGTTGTCTCTGTGTTGACGAGAGCACTGAACAGCTAACCCTAACCTTACCCTAGACAACCCGAAGAATCTTTCACAAAATCTCTCAAAACAACTCGACTTTCTCAGCTCGCTGGCCCTGCTTGCCCTTGACTTTAACGCTCTGGTATTCGCGTGGAGTCAGACTCAACTCTTAATCCATTAAGACCGGAAATGCATCTCTGTCATTTTAGATATCTTTGACTATTCAAAAATAGCAGATATACAAGCTCATAGCGCGGCACCGAGTGCCGCGCTATGAGCTTGTAGATCTGCTATTTTTTTTTTATCGTGAAAATTTGTGCAAATCTTTGAATATATGTTTTTTTAAAGCGAACATTTGTAACTCAAATCTTTGCTTCTGGGGGGTCCCTGGAACTCAAATCTTTGCTTCTGTGGGTCCCTCGAACTCAAATCTTTGCTTCTGTGGGTCCCTGGAACTCAAATCTTTGCTTCTGTGGATCCCTGGAACTCAAATCTTTGCTTCTGTGGGTCCCTGGAACTCAAATCTTTGCTTCGGTGGACCCCTGGAACTCAAATCTTTGCTTCTGTGGGTCCCTGGAACTCAAATCTTTGCTTCTGGGGGTCCCTGGAACTCAAATCTTTGCTTCTGTGGGTCCCTGGAACTCAAATATTTGCTTCTGTGGGCCCCTGGAACAAAATATTTGACAAATGTTCGATTTAAAAATAGATTTTTCAAAAATAGTAGATATACAAGCTCATAACGTACCGAGCTATGAGCTTGTATATCTGCAATTTTTGAATAGTCTTGAATTACACTTTCCCGGTCTTAATGGGTTAACTAGGCCAGTTTTGATTTCTCCTGGGCTCAAACCGAGGTATATAGTCTGTCTGCCCGCGCTTGTCTAGCCCTGCCTGTCAGTTTGTCTGGGATAAACAAAACTGTCTACAGTACACATGCCTATGGGGAGAGAGGCCTGTATCTCCTCTCTTCAGTTACGCAGCTGTTTTTTTTTTGCTCCCAATTTCTGGGGCTTAGCGAATCAGAAAGCCCCAGTCTCCTTCCCCAGCCTTCCTTTCCCCTGGCGAGCGACCTCAATTACAGAGGCAAGGAGATTAGGGGTCAGAATTAATACCACACTTAACCCATTAGATCCGCGGGGACGCATCTGTGTCTTTTTTTTTAGATTTCTTTGGCTATTCAAAAAATTGCAGATCGACAAACTCATAGCATGGCACTCGGTGCCACGCTATGAGCTTGTAGATCTGCTATTTTTTGAAAAATCGTGGAGAAGAATCGTGAGAACCACTGATATATCAAATCTCGTACAAAAGTCTTCTAAATCCTTAAAGTTTTCTGAAAAACTTATGTTGCTACTGTACAATCAGTGGTTCTCAAACTTCTTAGTTTCAATCGTTTCAAAAAAATATATATATTCAAAGATTTGCACAAAATTGTTCAAATTCTAATTTAAATAGCAGATCTACAAGCTCGTAGCGCGGCACTCGCCGCGCTACGAGCTTGTAGAAGTATCAAATTATGGTTATAACAAAAAAAAAATCCAAAATGACCCAGATGCGTTCCCGGTCTTAATGCGTTAATCTGCACACAGTACACCCCTCATCCACTCTGTACTCGTATCTGCTGGGCTGTGCATCCATCACCCCTCTTTACTGAGGAGCTTCTCGGGCCAAACGCCTGATTCCTTCAACCACTTAATCACATGAACCCTATAAACGGCCCTATTTCGCGGCGAACATTCGGCTAAAAAGATTTGGTGTAGAGGGAAAAAAGGAGCGTACAGCCATGGTGGACCTGCGGTCAATTAAATATAATAGGATTTAAACCACAAGAACCCTATAGCGTCCCTATTTTGAGGCAAACATTCAGCTAAAAAGATTTGGTGTAAAGGGAAAAAAGGAGCGGATCCCTATGGGGGACCCCAGTCAACTATGTATATAAGGGTTTAACCAATTGTGAACCCTAGCGTCCCTGTTTTGGGGCGAACATTTGGCGAGTCTGACACAAAACAGCAATGCCAGGTTGAAACACCGGCTTCCGATGCTGTCAATGCACTGAATGGGACTGTCAGGGGACACACAGGGAAACTTGGTTGTTGAATGTTATTTTTGTATTTATTTTTCCTTTCTCTTTTTTGTCCTTTGTTTCAAAATAAATGTTTTAACAGATCACAAAAATAAGAGTGCTCAAAATAAATAAAATTAAATAACTAAACTCCTAATCAACACAACTGAACTCAAACTATACCTGCAACGGCACATGAGGTGGACATATATAGGGACGGGTCAGACCACTGTGAACACAAAGGGGGAAAAGACACAGACTACCACTTAAACACACTCTAATAACCCCTGCCCCTCCCCATAGTGCACGGAGGCTGTGGTGCAGTCCAATTGTCCACATTAGCTTCAGATATGGAGCAGCTGATCCCAATTCCTTTGGTCAGCCCATCATCTCCATTTCTGTCAGCTGCTTCCACAGAAGAAAACTCAGTCAACTCAAATGCAAATAAACTCATAGAAAAACAACTAAACAATAAACTGTTATTCCAACTGGTTGTGTGTGGATATTAGATTGCATGTGTGTATAATGTACAACTGAAAATAAACAAACTAAATATATAAACCAAAAGGAAGAATTACCATATAGTATAGTCTCAATGTGTGGCTGCTCAGTCAGCCATCACAGGGACATTATCACGTTTAATCAGACTATTGATTGGTCTAAGTTGGTGAGATACTGACCTACCGACGGGGCTCAGTAGGTGTTTTGTCATTATTCTGTGGGTTGATGATAGTTGGGGCAAACACTCACCCCCCAAAACATGACGACATCATGTTTCTGTGCCTATCGGTACGTAATTCGGAAGGCGCTGAGTTGGCTCAGGCGAACTTGAGCCACGAGAGGCACAACCGAGTGAGCGAGTTGCCGTGCCGAAGTTGCGACGGACAAAACACCTACTGAGCCCCGTCGGTAGGTCAGTATCTCACCTACTTAGACCAATCAATAGTCTGATAAAACCTGATAATGTCCCATTCAGTGCATTGACAGCATCCAAAATGGGTGGTTGAAAGGGGTTAATGTGTTTTGACACAAAACAGCGATGCCAGGTTGAGATGGGGTTAATAAATGGATGACATCTGTGCTGCGTGATGTTCCCATCTTCCCCTGCCCCCCCACCCCTTCTATTTTCTATCCTATGTCTCTGTCAATCACACGTTCATATTATTCCTCCACTCCCACACTGTCTGTGATTCTTCACAATACAGTACATTCAGTTCAGTACATAACCTTTTCTCTGCTCTTCACATTGAATGGTTCATTTTCATTCAATCTTTTTTTTTTCTCTTCTCTTCACAAAAATGTACTGAGATCACCTGTCTTCATTCTTTTAAAATTATGTTAGCATTTCATAGAATTGAAAGTGAAATCGAAATCGACCGGCAGGGCTATAGCTGAAGGTTTTTGGATTTTCTATTCATTCATTTTGTTCACAGCAAAACAATGCAAGCCAGACAGACTGACAGACATGGTAGGAGAGATCACATCATGAAATCACGATGCCACATGCCCCGGCATCATTCTGTAAATACAGGATAATGCCATTTTTCTGTCAAACATAAGCTTCTCAGAAACAGATCTTGATGTTGTAGCCATGAATACATTTGGGGTAGCAGTGGTGGAAAAGGTACTCACATTTGTTACTTAAGTACAAGTATCAATACTGCAATGCAGAAATACTCTGTTACAAGTAAAAGTCTGGAATTCTAAATTTACTTGAGTAATTGTACAAAAGTATTGTTTTCAAAATGTACTTAAAGTATCAAAAGTAGAGAGTACTCATTATGCAGAATGTCCCATTTCACAAGTTTTCAAATGTATAAAAGTTAGACTGATCTTTTGAAAATAGCAGATCTACAAGCAATGCGACGCATTGTGAGCTTGTAGCTCGGCTATTTTCAAATGGCCGAAATATATATAGGGCTGAAGTGGTTAATGTATGTTTCGCAATAATAATCAAAATCTACAAAGTAACTATAGTAACTAATGTTTTCAAGTAATTGTAGTGGAGTAAAAGTACAATAACTGCCTCTGAGATGTAGAAGTAAAAGTACAGAAAATTGGAAATACTCCAGTAAAGTAAAAAATACCTACATTTTACAATTACTATTAATAACTAATAATAACTATTTTTTACAAAGTACAGTCCTTGAGTAAATGTACTTAGTTACTTTACACCACTGGGTCTTAGCCACTTATAAGCCCTACAGTATATGCGTCTCGGCAAATAGCTGATCTACAGCACAAGCTCACTGTAGGGACACCAGGATTCATGTGGTTAACGTACATTTATAATTAAATAGTTAAATTGTGATATTATCAAACACGTGAAACAGATCACATAGTGTCCATTCCCCAAAAGGAAACTTGTGTGTTTAAGTTCACGGAGGTGCCACGCACACCAGTCCCACAGAGACCATTGGTAAACAACACAAAAAATGTCAGGGTTTCTCTAAAGCTCGACCCAGGTGCAACATTAGGTGAAAACAAAGTGGGATCTTTCCAGCCCACAAGACACAGGATGGCAGAGTTTACAACAAACACAACAGATGATCGAACAAAGACGTCCAGAAAAACAAACAGGCATATATACACAGGGAACTAACTAGACACAGGTGAAACTCAAAGACACAATCATCAACACAGAGATTGGCTGGAGCAAAACAGGACACAGCTGACTCAAATGAACAATAAATCACAGGGTAGGTGAGGACACAGGATGACAGAACTTACAACAAACACAGGTGAAGTAAACAGAGGATTCAACAAAAACAGGCATATATATGTTACAGTATGATTGGAGAACCAGTACGATTGAAGAAAGCGCGCTCGTTTTTACCACCCACCCAGCACTAGAGGGAGCCACAAGCCAGGCTTGTGCACAAACATATATGGCCACACACACACACACACACACAGTCTCACACACACACACACACACACACACACACACACACACACACACACACACACACACACGCACACACGCGCTCATGCTTTTTTTGGTTTATTGAAAGCAGGACTGTTTAGATACTTTTATTGTGTTCTGGCTTTTGTTTTACTTTCTCCCTGACACACACACACACACACACACACACACACACACACACACACACACACACACACAGTGATCCATGAAAAGAACTATTCTGTCCCTATCGGTTTACAAATCAAACGGCGCTGAGTCGACTAGTGGAGCGTCGGCCGGTCAGCGCGGGCACTCGCGCCTCGAGGCGCGAGGGCGCGCTTCCTCGGCCTCAAGCTCCACTAAATCGGCGCGCCTCCGTCATGGACAAGCGTGTGCGTGTGAACGCGTGTTCAGCGTTCCCCTCATAGATATTATGGTTCCCCTAGCGTAGCTTCCTGGTTGCTATGTGGGGGGGAACAACAAAAGACAGGTCCGCTCGGCGCATCAAAGCCCCGCCTCTCCGCGTTCTCCTTCTCCTCCTCCTCGGAGGAGGAGAAGGAGAGAAGGAGAGGACGGGACGGTTTATTACGCGAGGAGGAGGAGGAGGAGGAGGAGGAGGCTCCTCTTCCTCGCGAGCCTCGCGTAATAAACCCACGCCTCGCAGCGCCGCATCCTCCTTCTCCTCCTCGCGAGCCTCGCTAAT
The DNA here is from genome assembly GCF_963280865.1 of Gymnoscopelus braueri. Taxonomy (NCBI): domain Eukaryota; kingdom Metazoa; phylum Chordata; class Actinopteri; order Myctophiformes; family Myctophidae; genus Gymnoscopelus; species Gymnoscopelus braueri. The sequence continues at coordinate 6,696,254 of NC_137609.1, forward strand.
AAACCCTGTCTCGAAAAGCCCCGCCTCCCCCCGAAGGAGCCCCGTGCCTAAAAACGAGCGCTCTGTCTTCAATCGTACTGGTTCTCCAAACGTACTGTGACATATACACAGGGAACTAACTAGACACAGGTGAAACTACACAGAGATTGGTTGGGGCAAAACAGGACACAGGTGACTCAAATTAACAATAAATCACAGGGTAGTTGAGACCAGAGCCGTATAAGAGAGTTATGACACTAGCGTTGACTCCCATTGTAAGAATGGAATGCGGAAGTGCTCTGTCTATCTCTCTGAGATAGTTCCAATATTTGGAACTATAGCCCATAGCAGCCCGCTTTGCGGCGAGATCAAAGCGTGACGTTACTCTCTCTTCTACGCTCTGGGTGAGACCAGCGTGATCTAATATGAAAGTGACGACACTAGCGTTGACTCCCATTGTAAGAATGGAATGCTGAAATGCTCGTTCTATCTCAATAGTATAGTTCCAATGTTTGGTATAGTTCCAATAGTTCCAATATTTGGAACTATAGCCCATAGCGGCCCGCTTTGCGGCGGGATCAAAGCGTGTCATAACTATCTCTCTCTATGGGTCTGGGTGAGACAACACAAACAACAGTTACAAGACAATGGGAAACACTGTCTAATTGATAGAAAATAAGTATTTTTTGGGGTGAACTACTCCTTCAATTCAAAATAAAAGGGACACAGCGGTAGAGTAAAACCTAAGAACACCACACTAAAAATCACTACAAAATAAAACATGCAGTCAGAATCAGACGAGAAACATCCAGCTTCGCACAGCAGCCCACTCGTAGGTAAAGTGCCAAAATATTTATCGAGGACGAAGGCAAAATATGATGTTTTGGCACTTCAGCTACGAATGGGCGGCTAGCCTACAGTACTTTTTTTTATTCAGTCTGACCAGAAGCAGAGATAAAACATATCCCCACCACAGCCATACAAAATGAATGACCAGGGGGTGGGATATCTAAAGCAGAGGCATGGGTCTGTGTTGATTTTGACAGCACTTTATTTTTTGGTGGGCCGTGATGCCATCGAAATGGCTGATTTTCACTTGGCTACATGCCGAAAATAGCCGATCTACAAGGTCACAACGCGTCGTGCTGCGACGCGTTGTGACCTTGTAGATCAGCTATTTTCGTTCTGTGACAACATTTTTGTCTCATTTTTATTTGTTGACGAAATTGACGGTATATTTAATTGTCTGTCAAAGTTTCAGTCATCATAGCTTAGTTTTTATTTCGTTTTTATTTACAGTAGTTTACGTCAGTGAAAAAAAGGTATAGTCGACGAATATTTTTCGTCATAGTTTTTAGTCGATAAAATCAACACCGGCATGGATCCTCCCCCTGCAAATCCAACCCTGAAAACAAACAGCCATGACAAATGGTCCCACGTACGACCCCTATAGTGCAGAGAGTGAGACACAACATGAATTTAGTAAAGAAACAGCAAGGACATATTGACATGTCACTGTGTAATATGCATGCCACGTATTAGAGGGCACATACATCATGGTCATAACGTGTGTATGTGCTTTGCAGTCGCAAGAGGTTTTCTATGCCTTAACACAGGCCGGTCTCATGTAAATTTAGTATGTTGTCGCTGTCAGGCAGTCCTTTTTGGACATACATGGTTTTCAACCGACAGCGATGATGATATCACAATATGCAGACATTTTTTAATCAAGACGCGTTGCACACCATCATTAATCTTACTGTGGTTTAGTAGTTGATCCAGCACAGCTATACATACAGCATGTAATATAAGGACTGCTGTTTGGCTGCGTTCAGCATGGAATAAAGCTTATGAACTGATATTGCATTGGGATTGCATGACTTCTGCACACATATACAGTATATACATGAGCCCGACCAATGCCTTTCTTTGGGGTCAGAGGCCGATCACGATGTTGTAGAGTCCTGGACCACCGGTTAGCCATGTTTAGATCTTTTTTTGTAAAATAATTTTTTTTAAAGTGCAAAACTACAATGCGTTGCGTCGTGATACATTTTGTTCTTGTAAATCTGCTATTTTACCCCCGGAAGAGAAGATTTGTGTTAAAAACAACACATAATTGCACACAAATTTGTATAGAAAATAGCAGATGCTATTTTTTTAATATAGCCAACGCTAAAATAAAAAATGACACAGGCGCTTCCGTTGTCCGAGCTGCTCCGGTGTCTTCATGCGTTCTTTTAAATTTCTCCAATTTGGCAGTGTAAAATGTTACCATTATGTTTAGCAGTGATATGACCTTCTGACATGGTTTGAAAAGAAAAAAAGTTAAATGACCTTCTGAGGAATTTGTTTGGTGAAAAGTAAAACTTCATAGAAATGGCCATATACAGTACATCAGTACATGTTGTATGTGTTGATTTGTGTAGGTGAATGTTTTTTTGCATAATTGTATGCATGATTTCTGCATACTTGCCGCTACCGACGTCATCAAAAAAAGTCAAATAATGGCCGATACATCGGCCAAATATATATATCGTCGAGGTCGGGCTACATTATGCAGACACACATACACACACACACACACACACACGCACACACTACCAGCCAAACACAAGTGCAAACGTTGGTTTAGGTATTTAAAATGCACACCTAAGTGTCTTTGGTGATTATGCACAAGCACTTCCGTTGCAATGCATCTCACTGCCACGGCGGCGGAATTAATTAACCCGCCTCTCTAAAACGTGCACAAAATCGCTCATGCATGCAACCCGACGCACTTGCAACAAACACAGTCCATTTAAATCGCAGACAGATTTCTTTTAAGCCAGTTGGAGCGTGTGCTTGTATTCTACGGTCCTAAAATGTCTGGGCAAACGTCCAGGGCGAGGACATATGCATTACGAGCGTTAAGCCGAGGCCCTATTTAAGGTCCTTTGAACAAACTTGTGGCCAGCGGCCCGATGTTGTTAGCTTTGTGGCCCCGGAGCGCGTATTTAACAGTCTGGGGGCCGGGTGAAGTTTGCACAAAGGCACTTCCTCCTGGTATTGAAAACACACACACACAAAGAAGAAGCCCTCTTCTCTTTTTTGGGGGGGAGACTTTTGCTCTGCGGGTAAATTATGCAACCGTAATGGCTTCATCTCCGTTGAGGGAGAGATAGAAAAGGCAGAGAGCAGAGGACTGAAATGTCTGGGAATATGGAGAATTAAAGATGGGATGAAGAGGGGATAAGAAGAATGGGACAGACGGAGGGGAAGGAGGAGGCAGGCGGTGGGGGGGAGCGATGGTGGATCTCAGGAGTAAAAAAGATGCAGCCCGGGGCTTTGTAGCAGAAAATCCTCTTCTCTATGTCTTGCCGACATGTTTTTTTATGCCTGTTTCTCTCTCTCTCTCTCTCTCTCTCTCTCTCTCTCTCTCTTTCTCTCTCTCTCTCTCTCTCTCTCTCTCTCTCTTTCTCTCTCTCTCTCTCTCTCTCTCTCTCTCTCTCTCTCTCTCTCTCTCTCTCTCTCTCTCTCTATGTATCTCTCACTCAGCTCTCTCTCTGTTTCTTATCTCTCTCTCTCTCTCTCTCCCTCTCTCCTCTCTTATTTATCTGTTTTTCTCTCGTGTTTCTCTCTCTCTTTCTTTCTCTCTGTTCTCTCTCTTTTTCTATCTTCTCTCTTATTTCTCTCTCACTCCCCCCACCCCCCCACACACACACACACAGCAGCAATCATAAAAGCCCAACATTCAGAGGGAATGGCCGAAGGGATTAGCAGCAGAGGAAATGTGTTCTCATGCTGATGGGAGCGGAGCAGTAATAGTTCTGCATGGAGCAGTTGACTTCCTCAGCTCCTTGCAGAAGTAATATAATATAATAGAATCACAACACATTCATATTATCAAGTAGTACCAATAGACAGAATGGTGCATGTTGCTCCTATAGGTTTGTCCAAAGCTGCCCCTGCCTTCCTTTAACCTTATAGACTAATATTATGGAGATCTGTTGTTTTCCCTGTTATTGGAAGATTTTGAAGTGGGGAGCATTTTACTGTATGCTTTTATTTAGATAGGACAGTGTAGAGAAGACAGGACACCTAGGGCAGAGAGAGAGAGGAGTCATATGAGACGGGAGTCGGATTTGAACTTGGGTCATCGCATGTGGTCAGTGCACCAACCAGCTGATCCCCCCCCCCCACCATGACAGTGGCTACTTCAGCATAAT